>NC_140997.1:202745186-203359204 GCF_052327205.1 Somniosus microcephalus
GGGGGAGGAGAGAGAGAGAGGGTGGGGGGAGGGAGGGAGGGAGAGTAAAGCGGGGCGAGACGGGAGGGAGAGAGAGGGTGAGGGAGGGAAAGAGTGAGGGGGTGGGACAGGGAGGGAGAGCTTACCTTCTTCCTTCGCAGGGGTCCATCGGGCCACCTTCCCCCCCCCCCCCCCCCCCCCCCGTCGCGCGCTCTCCTCTTCCCCCCCCCCCCCCAGGTCACGCTCTCTCTCTTTTTCCCCCCCCAGTCGCTCTTTCTCTTCCCCCCCCCCCCCAGTCGCTCTCTCGTCTCCCCCCCCCCCCCGTCGCTCTCTCTTCTCCCCCCCGCCAGTCGCTCCCTCTCCTCTCTCTTCCCGCCCCAGTCGCGCTCTCTTCTTTTTCCCCCCCCCCCCCAGTCGCTCTCTCTCTTTCTCCCCCCCCCCAGTCGCTCGCTCTCTCTCTTTCTCCCCCCCCGCCCCCCCAGTCGCTCTCTCTCTTCCCCCCGCCAGTCGCTCTCTCTCTCTCTCTCTTCCAACAACAACATGCCCTCAAAAGACCCTCGGCACCGCCGGGCACTCCAGCTAGTCTATCTATCTATCTATCTATATATATAATAAAGGAGTCGATCTGTCTGTCCTCGCGGGTGTGCGTCTGTCCGGCTATGCGCTCGAAAGTTATAACCGCCTACCTACGCGCGCGTTACCTCCGAAGAAAGCTTACGCTTCCGGGACACTGGTAAGTGTAGTGTATTTACTTTTCGGTCGGACAAAAATTGTTCGCGCCTTATGCAAAAAACCTTCAAAATTAAACTCATTATCTGCTAGCATTGATTGACTGACGTCAAGGTTCGACCAATCCTGTGCCGTCACGATTGACCAATCCTACAGTACGGTCCCCTGATGGTTGGCCAATCGGTGTGTGTGTGTGTGGGCGGGACTAATCGTTTTCATCTCGGGGATCTGGCAGCCATTGTTTCACTGCCATGACTTCAGCTTCCAGCTCAAACTACTTTGAAAGTTAGTATCTCTTTTAAAAATAACATAAGATTTACCAAAAACGTTTTATAAGTACTTTCATCTTTCATCTTTCAAGGTATTAAAAGGTAGAAATGTTGCCCGGCACCAGATTCACAGAGGGACACAGAGAGGCCCCAAAGCCTGGCACTCGATTTAAACCGCCCGGCCCAAAACAGCCCTGGCAAAGCCAGGCTCCCCCAGCTAGTATCACTGCCCGCCACTCGGAAAAAGAGCCGTTTATTCCAACTCTTTGCTTCCTGTCTGCCAACCAGTTCTCTATCCAAGTCAGTACCTTGCCCCCAATCCCATGTGCCTTAACTTTACACGCTAATCTCTTATGCAGGACCTTATCGAAAGCCTTCTGAAAGCCCAAATACACCACATCCGCTGGTTCTCTCTTATCTATTCTACCAGTTACATCCTCAAAAAATTCCAGTAGATTAGTCGAGCACGATTTACCTTTTGTAAATCCATGTTGACTTTGTCCGATCCTGTCACTGTTTTCCAAGTGCTCTGCTATTACATCTTTTATAATGGACTCTAGCATTTTCCCCGCTACCGATGTCAGGCTTACCGGTCTATAATTCCCCGTTTTCTCTCTACCACCTTTTTTGAATAGTGGGGTTACATTAGCTACCCTCCAATCCATGAGAACTGTTCCAGAGTCTATCGAATTTTGGAAGATGACCGGAAATGCATCTACTATTTCTAGGGCCACTTCCTTATGTACCCTAGGATGTAGATTATCAGGCCCTGGGGATTTATCGGCCTTCAATCCTGTCAATTTCCCTAACACCATTTCCCTACAAATACTGATTTCTTTCAGTCCCTCCCTCTCATTAGACCCTATGTTCCCTGACATCTCTGGGAGGTTATTTGTGTCCTACTTTGTGAAGACAGAACCAAAGTATGTATTTAATTGGTCTGCTATTTCTTTGTTCCCCATTATAAATTCCCCTGATTCTGACTGCAAGGGACCTACGCTTGACTTCACCAATCTTTTTCTCTTCACATATCTATAAAAGCTTTTACAATCAGTTTTTATGTTCCCTGCAAACTTACTCTCATAATCTATTTTCCCCCTCTTAATGAATTCCTTTGCTGAATCCTAAACTGCTCCCAAACCTCAGGTTTACTACTTTTTCTGGCCAATTTATATGTCCTCGCCTTGGATCTTATGTTATTCCTAATTTCCCTCGTTAGCCACGGTTGAGTCACCTTTTTTGTTTTATTTTTATGCCAAATAGGGATGAACAAATTCTGTAGTTTATCCATGCGATCTTTGAATGTTTGCCATTGCCTATCCACCGTCAACCCTTTGAGTAACATTCCCCAATCAATCCTACCCAACTCGCGCCTCATACCATCGTAGTTTCCTTTATTTAAATTTAGGACCCTAGCCTCTGAGTCAACTACTTCACTCTCCATCTTAATGAAGAATTCCATCATATTATGATCGCTCTGACCCAAGGGGCCTCGCACAACAAGATTGCTAATTAATCCTTTCTCATTACATAATACCCAGTCTAAGATGGCCTGATTTCTAGTTGGTTCCTCGACATATTGGTCCAGGAAACCATCCCGTATACACTCTAGGAATTCTTCCTCCACAGTATTGTTACTAATTTGGTTAGCCCAATCTATATGTAGATTAAAGTCACCCATGATGACTGCTGTGCCCTTATTGCAAGCTTCTCCAATTTCCCTTTTAATGCCATCCCCAACCTCCGCATTACTGTTTGAAGGTCTATATACCACTCCCACTAACGTTTTCTGCCCCTTGGTATTGCTCAGTTCTACCCATACAGATTCCACATCATCAGAGCTAATATCCTTCCTTTCAATTGTGTTAATCCCCTCTTTAACCAGCAATGCTACCCCACCTCCTTTTCCTTTTTGCCTATCTTTCCTGAATATTGAATACCCCTGGATGTTGAGTTGCTAGCCTTGGTCACCCTGGAGCCATGTTTCCGTAATCCCAATCATATCATATCCGTTTACCTCTATTTGTGCAGCTCATTCATCCACCTTATTACGAATGCTCCTCACAGTAAGACAGAAGGCCTTCAGGCTTGTTTTTTTAACACTCTTGCACCTTTTAGAATTATTACTTACTGTGGCCATGTTTGATTTAAACCCTTGATTTCTCTGACTGCCACCTTTTTGTTTTTCTCCTTCCTGTCTTTTGCTTCTATCCTTGTTTTCCTTTCCTCTGTCTCCCTGCTCAGGTTCCCAACCCCCTGCCATTTTAGTTTAAACCCTCCCCCAGAGCACTAGCAAACACTCCCCCTAGGACATCGGTCCTGGTCCTGCCCAGGTGCCAACCGTCCTGTTTGTACTGGTCCCAGCTGCCCCTGAACCGGTTCCAATGTTCGGTGGTAGAGTGAAGATATTTGAACTCCAGTGAGACCACATCTGGAGTACTGCGTGCAGTTTTGGTCACCTTATTTAAGGAGGGGTATACTTGCAATGGAGGCAGTTCAGAGAAGGGTCACTCGGTTGATTCCTGAGATGAAGGGGTTGTCTTATGATGAAAGGTTGAGTAGATTGGGCCTATACTCATTGGAGTTTAGAAGAATGAGAGGTGATCTTATTGAAACCTATAAGATTCTGAGTGGGCTTGACAGGGTGGTTGCAGGGAGGATGTTTCCCCTCGTGGGGGAAATCTAGAACTAGGGAGCATATTTTCAGGACAAGGGGGCACCCATTTAAAACAGAGATGAGGAGGAATTTCTTCTCTCAGATGGTCGTGAATCTTTGGAATTCTCTACCCCAGAGAGCTGTGGAGGCGGAGTCATTGAATATATTCAAGGCGGAGATAGACAGATATTTGAGCTACAGGGGAGTCAAGGGTTATGGGGAGCGGGCGGGAAAGTGGAGTTGAGGCCGTGATTGTACTGAATGGCGAAGGAGGCTCGAGGGGTCAAATGGCCTACTCCTATTTCTTACGTTCTTTTTTAACTGGAGCTGATGCATTATTTTGGAATGAGCATTGAAACTCCCCTCGACTGACCCACAGGTGCAAGCTTGGCCCTTTCGAACTGATAAACTTGCAGGAGCAGGTAGATGTAATTTGTTTGTTTGACTGGTCCTAGTTGTTGAACACATATTAGTATGCTAAATTGAGAGCCCCTACATATGCCCAAGTATATATATATGCAATGTGTTGCATGGATATCTGTACATGGACACAACATGATGCCAAATATTGAAAGAAACTAGAACACAAATATGTTTGTCAAGTATAACATAATAGATTGCTTAATTATGGTGTCATTTAGATAAGGATGTGATAAGGGAATTAGTTCTCTGAAAAATCGTCTTGGTATGCTGAGCTTTACATTTTGAATTTAATGACTTGATCAGTAAATTTGTATACTGCCTCAGATTGCTGTTTCCATATGAAAATCAGCATACTGGAAACTGCATATATTTTCTATATTTTGACTTGCCAACAAATAACTTAAATTTACAGTTAACTCTGCATCTTTACTTATATTGTAAATGCCAAACTGCATCTTCGGAGCTGGTAGAGTTTCAACGCTCTTTATACTGTACTAAAGCAACCTTGTCCCATTTATCTTTGTCATAACAGCAGCAAAATTGAAATTGGTGAAGTGGAAAGCCAATTTTTTCATCTGTCCGTCATGATGGAGGGTGGGGGGATTGAAGCATGTGAGGATGCAGGTGCTTTTATTTTAAAAAATGTAAATCCCACTGACGTAATAAAACTCACTACACACTTGGCTTGAGCATAAAGCAGGGCTTTAATCAACTTGTTTCAGAACATGGAAGTCTAGTTGTATTTCACTAGCTCCTTGTCTTACAAAATGTCCCTGGAAAGCTGGGGCCCACGCCCGAGTATTTATACTCCTTGGCTGGCGCCACCAGCTGGCCGTCCAGCATTATTTCATAAGTCGTTTCTTGATGATGAGATTTATAACACCCACCACACGTCCTCGGGTCACTTCGCCATATGGCTATATGCAAGTCCTCAAATGAACCACATCCTTGCCTCTCTTTGACCTCTTACTGGCAATATTCTTGTCTGTTTTAATGCCAGATTAAATGTTCTGCGTAATTGCCACAAAAAAACCCCACACCATGCACAGGTCGCCAGGGGTTCGGTAACGGGCTACAGCACTATGTCTCTGAGTGCCCCACTGCTGGGGTATCCAGATCATGGGGTTTTCACTGTAAACCTGATACTAGGCTAATTTTTCAATATCATACTTGTATAAAATTTGTCACTGTACAGAGCTTGTCATCTATTCCTAGCCTATAGAATGTGTAATATACATATTGTACTAGAGTAACGAGTATTCTTTCCCCCTTAGGTTAAACCAGGATCACCGCTGATAATTATTAAAGAAAAGGAAAAACTCTATGGCCCGCAAAGCTATGTGAAGTTTACAGTCACCTTGTCTGATACTAGGCTAATAAGCCAAGGGCCAATATCAACTACTCTGGTCCTTTCCAACTCAATGACAGACCAGTCAATCTCTATTCCAGTCAAAGTCCTGCATATTGCTGATAAAAGTACAGAAGCACAACGTAAGTTTGTATATTTGGATAATCTTCTTTAGAATAACAGTTGATTAAATTGATTTATAAACACGGTACTTCTGCACAGGCTCATTCTGCAGAGATGTGTTACAGGCAAGCCAGATACCTCAGAAGGAAGAACAAGGTGAAAGTATTCAACAAATTGCCCTGACCTATTCCTCCACCCCTCTAAATGCATGCCCCATTTAAAGAAACCATAAGGCTAAGGCAACTTGGAAAAGTGAGTACAGGACACACTCTATAGAGGAGAGTTGCATCCTACTAACCCCATTGTTCATAAGCAAGAAGCGCAGAGTTATCCTGACCCTGATATTTTTTGCAGTGGCAAGAAAACATACGAAAATGATGGGCATGAAAAGACCAGCCTGTCCATCATGCCTGCCCCATACTCCTGATGCCTGGAGCATCTTGACAAGACAGTTCCTTCCGCCCCCCCCCCCCCCCCTGCCAACCACCCTTGCCCCTCGCAGCCATGTAATCTCCTGAGAGGCAAAACATTTTTTAAAATAGGTCCAATAAGGGGGGGAAAACTCTGTAAAATTCCTACCGATCAACTCAAGCTATTGAAACCAATCCAGGAGATCTCATTGACCATGCATATGTTAACTGTTAATCCACTTACCTTTTTATCTGGTGTGATTCCAGCCAAGAACCAGTCCAGCTCTCCTGAAGGCATGGAGAGAGTCAGCACACGCCTAACAAGCTGGTAAATCATTCCAGAAGCTCGCTACGCTCTGGGAAAAGAAGAACCGCCTAACATCTATCCTATTCCTATATTTGCATAGTTTAAATACATGTCTCTTGGTCCTCCCCAATCTGTCAAACAGAAACAATCTATCAAAAGGCATGCATTCTAGCCCTTTCATTATTTTATATACTTCTATCAGGTTGCCTCCCAGTCTATGTTGCTTTGAAGCACATAGACCCAGCTCTTTAAGCCTATCTGAGTAACTACGGTTCTTTAAACTAGAAATCATTCTTGTAGCTCTCATGACCTTTTCTAAGGCCATGATATCATGTACCATGTGAGGGGACCAAAACTAGGCATAGTCCTCCAAGTGCTGTCTAATCAACAACCTGTGTAATGACCGAATGGTCATCTTTAATTTATACTGAATGGTTCTATTAATACAACCCAATACCCTGTTTGTTTTGACTACGCCTTCTCTGCATTGGTCAGAAACCTTCACTGATCTGTGCACAGTAACACCTAGATCCTTTTCTCACTTAACTGCTTTCAGTATTGTTACCTGTAAATGATAACCTGCATGCATGACACTATTTATTTAGGTTAAACGCCATTTGCCATTGCTTGGCCCATTCCCCTCGTGCATCTAAATCTTTTCACAGAAGATTGTACTCTTCTAGTTTTAACCCTTGCACAAAGCTGTTCCTTAATATAAATGGATTGCCAAACAATTGTTTCATCCTACTAGCGACACCCTTATAGATATTGGATTACTTTCTGCTTCATAGATTGACTTAGTTGATCATTTTCAGCTCTCAAGATCTAGAGACCAAATTAATAGAAATTCCTTTCTCAACTAACAAACTTGTAGATGAACAAGTAGTGACTTCACTGGAAAGTTTATAGGTACAGCAGCAAAGACTGAGAGCAAGCCCTGTCAAGGCTCCAAAAATAGCCAATTTATCCAAGCTGTACATTCAGCTGTTCAGTCTTTTGAGGTAGTGAACTTCATACTTGAGATCTAGAGAGCCCACTGGAGAGGGCAGCAGGGAGTGTAAAATGAGTGTGTCCCTGGGGCGGCCTGCATGCCCCAGCAATACCTCCATTCACCATTTTCCCAGGTATCAATGGATTGTTAGTGGGGGATTACATCTGATATTTTTATACAAGTGGGACCTTGTTTTTCTGAGTTGCTGGGCTGAAAGAGTGAAGGTTACTTCCTTTATCTCAAGGATGTTCCAGAAATGGAAGTTTTTTTTAAAAAGTAATGATCAATGTTCCTATAAAGGAAATGTGGACCCGACAAATGCAGAAGATTCTGCTTTTGCATGCTAGAGGGAAGATGCCGCCTTGACAGGAAACTCAAAAGCTTTACTAATTTGTAGCCCCACCGAACAGCTAAAAAGGATAAAACTATTGTGAATCAAAGGATCATGACTCATGATGATAGCATGAGTGCAATTCCTTCAAGGTGTACATCCAGAAGATTGGTTTGTGGCTGTGGACCTTGAGCATGTGTAATTGAACATGTAGAGTAAAGAATCTGAGTACTTGAGATTCAATATAGAGGCAATGGATTGAAACCAAGTTCTTATATTGACATTCAGCCTTTCTCAGTCTTGGGCACTTTCTATATTCATTCTTATCTACACAGTTGGTTTGTCAGATTTCCTCTTGAGATATTGCATTGACTTTTGACCCAACAAGTCTTAAGCTTGCCAAGTAGCTTGAACGCGCCATCAGGAAGCAAGATTCAGACATAATATTGTGTTGATCGTGGGGTTTGACAATTTGATACCTGATCCACATCTCCTCATTAGACAGATGCAACTGAACCTTATACAATGGTCCTGGAAGTGCACGCTGTTGTCCTAAAAGGTTGATATCAATGAAGAGGCAGCCATTATCTTGAAGTGATGCTATTGAGCAAATGTTTTGACTAAATTATGATGTGCCTATCTTTAGGAAATAGGGACCCCATCACATATAAACATGTTTAAACTCCAAATTAGATGGCTAGCTCTTTTTTTACAGGGTGACATGCTCAATAAATCGGTGAGCTGGAAGGCACACTCCTGATTCCTGTGTGTTGACACCATTAATAATATGGGCACCTCACCATCCTTCCTGCTCAACAATTTCTAGGGTCCATTACGTGACAGTTTACAACTGGAGCAGAAACAGGATCCAGGCACACACACACTCCTTTCATTTAGTGGTCACCCTATTTATTTTCAAGGACTTGTCATCAAGAAACAGATTTGTTAGTGACTTTTCAGAATGTAGGTTGTAAAGTTTTTGCTCAAGCCATGATACTCTACAACATGGACGAAGGAGAGAGAACAGTAATTTTACTAACATCGCTGTTATTTCAACTGTAAAATTTCTACTTTGTTTTTTCCTTTTTCTTGTAGCTACTAATTGTTGCAGGGCTATAGTTCCATGGGTGCCAACCACTCTGGTACCTCATCCAGGTGGCTAGACAGATAGTGTGTGTTGGGTTATTTAGCTGGGGAAGGAGGACAGAACCACAGCCAAGACTTGCCCTGTTCTCCCTAATATACACACTCATATTTTCTATCACGGGTCACTGGAAACCAGTCTGGATTGGAAAATTTAGCTCCAGTCGTTACCCCAAGCCCTGGGCTAGGCCAGGGCCATTAAGATGATTGCAGCATCTGTACCACCACCCCATCTAAGATCCGCTGACTCAGCACAAACCGGGGAATGAAGCTGGGGCCTTTCTCATCTGTATGGTTTAGTTCCACATTGCAGTGCTTTCAACAACCAAACCCTCATAAATGCACTGTTACTTACACTCCTCATTTAAAAAAAATTAATGTTTTTTATTGGGAAATGTGTGTTGAAACATGTGTGAATTGCAACATGTAACTCAATAAGGTGCAAAAGAGTGAAATTTTCACCGTTTTAGCTGTTTCATTTTGTCTTTTCTCAGCTGATATCGCAGCAGTTCACTGGGAAGGTGTTGGTTTCTTCCAGCAGTTCATCCAGTCGTATCAAGTTATGTTCTTCACACTTTTTGCGCTGCTTGCTGGGACTGCAATCATGATTATTGGTAAGCACCACTAGTTTGAAGAAAAGTTCGACTGTTCTGTTCTGATTTTACTGTTCTTAAAAATTGATTTTCATTTTCAGCCTATCATGCATTCTTTACACCACGGGAACCAAGTTATCACCCAGCATTTATACCTCGGACCCCGCCTCAAGGAGGTAAACATACCGATATGCTTATTTTATTACTAATATATTTATTCGCAGAAGTTTCTGTTCAATTTTAGAAATTGATCGTTGTTTAATTTGATGGTCGAGAGCTTGCTTTGGGCATCTTTAAATCTAAATGAGTTGGATGTTTAGTATTTTGGCTCTCGTTTTTGAACTATCCAATCAAAATACAAGATGAGACATTTGTGTAGAAATGTAATTTATTTTTCATATTGAATTAATTTTAATATCTTAATTGGTTATATTTTATTGATTTATATTCTTTACAGGACTTGTATATTACAGAAATATTTATGGTGATGGTATCCTAAGCATTTAACAACTGCTAATTATAACTGAACTCTCAAAATTCCTAAAATATTTAATGCAGAGAGGCGTAGCTGAAATTACTGATTTGTTGCATACAGTATTTTCAGGTTGCGTTAGTGTTTGCTGAACAAATACACTTTTAGTTTTTGTATTTTTGGCACTTGCAGAACACCATATGAAGTCATTTTTGGGTTTCAGGTATGTAGAATGTTGCTTAGGGTACAGAAAGCTAAGTTCTAGTTGAAATAAATTACTTAATGATTTTATAAGTACTGCACCAAGAGGAAATGGTTGATTCGCCTTCTGTATGACAGGAACCTTGGTAGAGAGAAATGTGTTGCAGAAAGATCCTCGCTTTTGACAATTCTATGATCTTTTCATTAAAAAAAAATTTGATTCTTGCTGGTTTTTTACTTAGTGAGTGGTGTCAGTGCTGGAATCAGAAAAAAGATCCCTGTCCCACTCTACACTTTTTTTGAATCCAGTGTCAATCTCAATCACAAAACCGTACCTAGAGAGAGAAAAGCTGCTTCCATTCTGTCCCAATTTAGCCCTAGTCTCTGATGAGCTGTTCCCACGCTCTCCTCGACAATGTGAATTCTTCCATTCTATGATTCTATTGCTGTTAATGAAAATTATTGGTGAGTTTTTGCTGTGTACCTGTGTCATTGTATCTGAACTAATTTTACATGGCAGTCTTGCCAGCTGTCAGAAGGAACAGACTTTTATCAGCTCAGTCTGAGCTGCATTGGAAATCTTTTCCTAGACAAAGAATATGTTAATCCGCTGCACCACCCAGTTAATCAAATCTTGTCCTTGTTGTCTGGCCGTTTATAAGCCATCATTTAGGCTTCACACTAAGTATGCTCTGCAGGGAAGCTTGAGAAAGCAGTAAAAAAAAACATACAGGATACTGGGCTTCATAAATAGAGGCATAGAGTACAAATGCAAGGAAGTTATGATGAACCTTTATAAAATACTGGTTTGGCCTCAACTGGAGTATTGTGTCCAATTCTGGGCATCACACTTTAGGAAGGATGTGAAGGCCTTGGAGAGGGTGCAGAAAATACTTAAAAGAATGATCAAGGGATGAGGGACTTCAGTTACGTGGATGGACTGGAGAAACTGGGGTTGTTCTCTTTGGAGCAGAGAAGGTTGAGAGGAGATTTGATAGAGGTGAACAAAATCATGAGGGGTCTAGACAGCGTAGATAGAAACTGTTCCCATTGGCGGAAGGGTCGAGAACCAGAGGACACAGATTTAAGGTGACTGGCAGAAGAACCAAAGGAGATATGAGGAAAATCTTTTTTACACAGCGAGTGGTTAGGATCTAGAATGCACTGCTTGAGCGGCAGATTCAGTCGTGGCTTTCTAAAGGGAATTGGATAAGTACCTGAAGGAAAAACATTTGCGGGGCAGTGAGACTAGCTGAAGTGCTCTTGCAGAGAGTCGGCACGGGCTCAACAGGCCAAATGGTCTCCTTCTGCGTTGTAACCATTCTATGATTCTAGAATAAGAGCCGATCGTGTATAAAGCCTCTGAGTGCATACAAAAGTAGCCATTAATAGCTTCATAAAGTAATAAATTGGAACAGAACTGTATTAAAGTTTCAATGCTGTTGATTTCTTTTAGGGTTTTCTCCGCGTCCTACTCATTTTAATACTAGCATGCACTCCAGCAATCGAAGCAGTCCACGGGCCCAATTGTGGAGCACAGCTTATCCATCCAACGGATCTTCACCAGGAAACAGTTGATATGAAGAAAAGAATGCCGAATGCAACTAAGGAGCATTTGCCCACAATCTTTCTAAACTACAGTGCCTTTTTTTCTGTTTTTTTTACAAAAATGTTTATCCCTACCTCTCGTGAAGGCATTGACCCCTTGTTGGTGTATGTTTGCAGAGGGCACCGTTCACTCTCCAGTGTCCTGCCTAATTAGCCATACCTGCGTGCTGTCCTGACCCGACGCGGAAGCACTTGCAGCAGGGTTGTGGTATGGTGATCAGGAACACGTCATTTTCTTCCTCCTCAACTCAGGACATTGAGGTCAACTGTAGTGCCTGAGTATCATTCCAGCTTAGATCAGGTAACTGAGCACAAACCAGTGATTAAGGCTAGGTCTGTATGGCTCAGCTATTTGTTGGATAAACGTTTGAGCCATTAGGAAGCTCTCCAGTGTCTCATCAAAGTAATATGTGAACATCCACAAACTAATATGTGAACATCCACATGGAAAAATGAACACCATGGTAGATAAATGTGTTTGCTGTGATTCTGACCAGTTTACTTTTTGTAGTAAACAGTGGTATTCAAAATGTGTGTTTTGCAGTTGGTAGTTTTGACTTCAATTAACTTTTCACTTTTTTTAATGTTGCAGTGTGAGTTATACTTTGCATTTTTTTTCACTGTTTGTGAAAGCTTCGGGCGCCTTTTCATTTGACCAACTGTTTTGAAGTAGTGCTTATTTGAAAAAACAAAAGTATTTGCATATTTTGTAATATATTAACCTAGTTTTGAGTAGCTAAGAGTCTGAATTGCATTTTTTCTGTGAAATTGTATGAATAAAGAATGGTAAAATTTATTTTGGTAATCTGTAAAATTGAGCCTCTGTTTTATAACTTTTATGATTTTTGTGGTATTAATTTTTATTTGGATTATCGCAGCAAAGGTCAAGAGCCTTCAAGCTCAGTAAATGGAAGCTTTTTAATAAAATACAAGTGTAATTTGGAAAATATGCAGCCATTGTAAATCCAATGTATCCATTCAGTTTTGTTTCTCAGGCAGTTAATAGTGGTCATTCTGTGAAAACATAACTCCTTGCTTTTCTATGACTGACATAATACCTCAGTACAGTAGCCGAACCAAGCTTATGCTTGTAGTTGTAATGTGATAAATATAATGTGAAGATTATGCAGCATGTCTTAAGTGCTAAGTTTACTTGAACAGACCAAATGCTTAGCATCATGTGATCCTTTAAGTTAGCCTGATTTACCTGTTCTTGTGAATGTGATTTTGTGTAATCTTGAAGTTGTATCATTGACTGGTCTTAAAAACCACTGCAATTAATGAGTGATATGAACAGTTGTGAAACTACTAGGCTTTTTCCGTTTATTTTTAATTTAATGCTTTCAAAGTGATGCACTGTGCTGTTTTTGTAAGTGCTTGTCAAATAATAAATTTCAATCAGTGACTCTCTTATTGCTTTTGTTCAGTCATTTGTTTAGTTGAATACATATATTATCATTTTTAGATTGCTTACTCTTGGGACACCCACTAGCAAGTATTAAATTAAATATTCATAAAGAGCATCTGATTCTTTCATTGGAAACGCCCTGCCGATAACATTATAATACAGCTGTCAAATGTAGCTTTATAAGAATCCTACAAGACTCTTATCTATCCAAAGCCCACATGGGAATATGAGGGATGCACTTTTGGTGAAGTACCAAAGTGTTAAACCAGAGAGTATTGTAGGTGCAGAGAGGGCACCAGACAAAAGTATGACAAAGGATATTGGCCACAACAAAACATGTTTTCAGTATCGTACCATCTGGAAAAGAAGTGAAAACGCTGAAGAACAAAACTGAAGATGGAGGGGAGACTATTTTTGAGAATTTTTCACTCAGAAAATGCTAACTCACTATTGAATTATTGATCAACAAATATCCTAGAGCATTCTAAAGTTGGTGTGTTGCTACTTAGAGATTTGAAATGGGCCAGATGGTCTTTATCCTAGATTACTGAAAGAGATTAGAGAGGAAATTTATGGGGCACAAAAAGTGTGGTGAATAATAGTGTGGTTCTGTCGGATTGAAAGGAACCAAACATAGTGCTTATATATTTTTTAATTGAGTAAAAGAATGGAAGTAATTCTAAGGGATATGCTAGAGGTGATTTTATAAAGGAATAATTTGTTAAAACAAACAGCCAGCATGGATTTAGAAGGTGAAACGTTAACTCTGTTTCTCCACAGATGCTGCCCTGGCCTGCTGAGTTTTTCCAGCGTTTTCTGTTATTTCAGATTTCCAGCATCTGCAGTATTTTGCTATCGTATTAGTGTTTGGTGGAATGCCCACCTTGAAGTTCTGTTGTTCTCTTTGACGGGATTTCCGTTTGTCTCTTCAACCTTGTTCAATGTCTCTTAATCTCTTGTGCTTTCTATCCTATTACTGACCTTTTTGTTCTTTCATCCCCTCCCCCTTTTCCCAGCCCCTGAACCTGCTTTCCATTTCCTGCTTTTTTCCAGTTCTGACGAAAGGTCATCGACCCGAAATGTTAACTCTGTTTCTCTCTCGACGGATGCTACCCTGGACTGAAGAGTTTTTCCAGCGTTTTCTCTTGTTATTTTAGAAGGTGAACACCCTGTTTGACAAATTTTCAACTTCGTGTTCAATAAATGACATTGATGGCAATATAAACAAAATGGTGCAATTTTAAAGGGGGTGCAGGAACAGAGAGACCTGGGGGTGTACGTACACAAATCTTTTGAAGGTGGCAGGACAAGTTGAAAAGGCTGTTTATTTTTTTAAAAAGCAAACGGGATCCTTGGCTTTATAACCGGGCATAGATTACAAAAAGAACCTGCAAAAGAACATAGACAGGCTAAGTGAGTGGGTAGAAATTTGGCAGATGGAATATAATGTTGGAAAGTGTGAGGTTATGCACTTTGGCAGAAAAAATCAAAGAGCAAGTTATTATCTAAATGGAGAGAAACTGCAAAGTGTTGCAGTACAAAGGGATCTGGGGGTCCTGGTGCATGAAACACAGAAGGTTAGTATGCAGGTACAGCAGGTGATCAGGAAGGCCAATGGAATCTTGGCTTTTATTGCAAGGGGGATGGAATATAAAAGCAGGGAAGTCTTTCTGCAGTTATACAGGGTACTGGTGAGGCCACACCTGGAATACTGCGTGCAGTTTTGGTTTCCATATTTAAGAAAAGATATACTTGCTCTCGAGGCAGTTCAGAGAAGGTTCACTCGGTTGATTCCGGAGATGAGGGGGTTGACGTATGAGGAAAGGTTGAGTAGGTTGGGCCTCTACTCATTGGAATTCAGAAGAATGAGAGGCGATCTTATCGAAACATATAAGGTTGTGAGGGGGCTTGATCGGGTGGATGCGGGGAGGATGTTTCCACTGATGGGTGAGACTAGAACTAGGGGGCATAATCTTAGAATAAGGGGCTGCCGTTTCAAAACTGAGATGAGGAGAAACTTCTTCACTCAGAGGGTGGTAGGTCTGTGGAATTTGCTGCCCCAGAGAGCTGTGGAAGCTACATCATTAAATAAATTTAAAACCGAAATAGACAGTTTCCTAGAAGTAAAGGGAATTAGGGGTTACGGGAAGCGGGCAGGAAATCGAACATGAGTCTAGGTTCGGATCAGTCATGGCCCTGTGGGTGGCGGAGCGGGCCCAGGGGCCGTGTAGCCTGGTCCTGCTCCTACTTGTGTTCTAATTCTGTTAGATTTCAGGAGATGGTTCTATTCACAGGGATTAGTGGAGACCTTGGGAACAGGCTGCCAGTTAGGAGTCCTTCAAGAGTAAATTGGGCCTGTTCCTGGCTGGGGTGGAGATCACCTCTTGCAGAAGGTAAGTACTGCAAGAAATACAGGGACAGAGTGATCTCCTGGACGAGTTTCGATTGCCTAGATGGGTTGGAGAGGAATTTCCCAGATTTTTTTTCTCCCAAATTGCCCATTGGGTTTTTTATCTGGTTTTTCGCCTCTCCCGGGAGATCACATGGGTTCGGGTGGGATGGAGAGTGAAAGTAGATTTGAGGTTAGGATCAGATCAGCCATGATCTTATTGAATGGCGGAGCAGGCTCGAGGGGCTGTGTGGCCTACTCCTGTTCCTACTTCTTATGTTCTTAAAAGTAAGGAAGTTATGCTAAACCTTTATAAATCACTGGTTCGGCCCCAGCTGGAGTATCGTGTCCAATTCTGGGCACCACACTTTAGGAAGCATGTCAAGGCCTTGGAGAGGGTGCAGAGGAGATTTACTGGAACGGTGCCAGGGATGAGGGACTTTAGTTACTTGGAGAGATTAGAGAAGCTGGGATTGTGCCCCTTGAAGTAGAGAAGGTTAAGGGGAGATTTAATAAGAGATGTTCAAAATCATGTAGGGTTTTGATAGAGTAACTAAGGAGAAACTGTTTCCAGTGGCAGAAGGGTCAGTAACCAGAGGACACAGATTTAAGATAACTGCCAGAAGAACCAGAGGGGAAATGAGAATTTTTTTTTACACCGCGAGTCCTTATGATCATAAAATGCATTGCCTGAAAGGGTGGTGGAAGCAGATTCAATAATCACTTTCAAAAAGGAAAAGGAACTACTTGAAAAGGAAAAATTTGCAGGACCGGGGAATAGGACTAATTGAATACCTCTTTCAAAGAGTTGGCACAGACACAATGGGTCGAATGGCCTCCTGTGCTGTATGATTCTATGATAAAGTATTGGAACTCCCCATGATGCAGTTTTTGAAAATTCAAATGAAGCCGTTGATGTGGTCCCACAAGAAAGACTTCTAAAACTAGAAGCCATTGAGATCTAGGTTGGCATATGGGATTGGATAAGAAAATGGGTAAAAATAGGAATTTGAGTGTACCCATATGAGAGGTGTAATGTCATAGGAGTTGGGGGGAGTGGTGGGTGGGGCAAGAAAGAGAGAGTGTTGAGTGGAGTACCCCAGAGGCCAATGTTGCTTCTTGTGTACATGAATGTCTAGGATATCAAAACCATTGTAAACTTGATAAATTTGCATAGGGCACTAAAATGGGGAAAGCAGTTGGGACAGAAGATGCAATTAATTTGCAGAAAAATTTAGAACAGTTATGTAATTGGGCCAACAAATGGCAAGTTAAATTTAGTACTGACATAAGAATGCAGGTTAGGTGGAAAAAATGAGTAGACAATGAAGGGAATAGAATTAGCACAGGAACATTTAGAAATAATAGATTCAACATTCAAATGGTGTGGAATATCATTTTTGAAAAAATAAACCAATGGACTGTTGCAATATATAGCAAGAACAACACCCTCTCCTGGTGTTTCCATGGTGTCATTACTCTGCCTGTAACCTGCAAAATAATAAAAAGGCATTGATGACTGGTACTATTTTTGAGGAGTGGCTGCATCATTTTAACTGACGCACAACAATTCAAGGCAGAATGTGTCTGTGTCTAAACCAGAATCCAAAGCAAATTGTAAATTCATCCCATTAACTGAGGAAACCGCTTCATCTAACACAGTTGAGGATCACACACAAGCACCAATAACACCCTGAAGCAGTGAACCTCTGAACTCATGCGTTCCCTGTTGTGACTGCCAGCATACATGCAGTGTGAATCCATTGTGAGATAATGAGGAAGTCCCAACTCTGGATTATTGACCGACACAGAAATTGCTCTGTGGTAGGATGCTACTTCTAGTGGGAGAGTAAGGAAGAGGCCTTTGTAAATGGAACGTTCTTTACTCATTCTTGGCTTTTTCTTGAGTATTCCAAAACTCATTATATTGAAAACAGTGATCCATTTAGTGACTTGCATATAGTGGAAATATGCCGGTATCTTTATTTCTGAAAAGGACTCCTGAATGCCTGTAAAATAGTATTATCGAATCCACTGCACTCCATGAGTGAGGTCTGCTCACATTTGAAGCACAACCATTCCAGGTCAGACAAGGCTGCAAAACCTTGGCTTTGCCCCGCATCACCTTTAGAGCAGGTTCAGCATTGTGAATAAGGTGTTGGGGTCTCCTAAAACCGATGAACGCGACGGCCACGATTTTGCTGACCTCGGCGGGTCTGTGGCCGGTGACATTGGTGGCGGGTCCCGACCCCGCTGCTATCTCCATCCCGCTGTCTGAAATGAATTTCCGTTGATGGGGCTTGTTAAGCCCGCCCAGCGCGTTTCCCAGCCAATTAGAGGAAGTGGGTCTGGTGACATAATTTGATGACGCGTCATCAGCCGGTTTCCTTAACAGAACCATGTCCAGATTTATTTTGACATTTGTGCTGTCAGTGTTCTACAGCATTGAGGTACTGACAAGTACTGCACAAAGGCACAGGGCTGCACCCAGGCTCTCCCATGACTCCCTCCATATGCTTGAGGGAGTCACAGCATGCAGGGAGGTCCTCTTCCCTTTCCATGGGCGGAAGAGACCTCCCCAGGAGAGCAACGCAGCCTGGTTGCACATTGCACAGGAGGTCACAAGCAGGGATGTCGTCAGGAGGACCAGGCTGCAGTGGCGCAAACCTTTCAATGATCTCAGTAGATCATGAAATGTTAGTACAAAACCACACTTAACCTCATCCTGCTGTGCCTCTCATCACATCCCCACCACTCTGCCGTCCCTACCCAACTCCTGCATATCCTTACTCACACCAATTTACCTTGCACCTCCACCCATCCCTCTATCTATATTATCACATCCCTATCTCACTAGCCACCCCTCATACTCACCCTCATCCTAGTGCAATCATACCAACTAACAACACACAAGTATAGGCACTTGGGTGTTTTATGCAATATTCATGTAAAGTTTCTGTTAATATGGTGTCAAACATTGAAACCTTTATTTTCAACACTTTGCATTCTTTTGTGTGCACCTTTGGAAGTGGCTCAGTGAGTTGCAGTGAATGGTGAGACATAATGATAACCCCTGCAATGGTGATGAATGTGAAAGGAATGGTTTGGGCAATGTAGGGATGCTTTATGGTGTTGGTGTGGGGTGGTGCCAACTTGGGACATCATGTGGCAGTAAATCTGGCCATGGTGAAGCCATCCCTGGCCTCCCAGGCAGCAATGTGGTTGGGTGCTAATGTCCTCTGTCCTGTGCAGCATCAGTTGATTACGGAGAAGGTTGGTGTTGTTGGTGCTGCTGGTGTTGGGGCTGATTGGGATCAGATTCTGAGGACCAAGGTGAGAGAGTGTAAATGGTACCCATGCTGATGGAGTAGATAGCAGTTGAAGTTGAGATGATAGAAGCAATCTGTCAATGGTGAGAGAGGTTGCTGCAATGAGGTGACACTGGCTGGAGTTTGCTCCAAACACTTGCCACCTGCATAAAGCTCAATGTGTGTTCCAAAGGGAAAAAGCAACAGCCTCTGTGCTTGGAAAGTGAACAGGTGTGAAGTGGGGACTTTTATACAGGAAACTCTCGTTTAAACAGCACCTAAATATCCGGAATTCTCTAATAACTGGCAAAATTCATACTCCAAAAACAACACCTCAATAACCGGAAATGTTGCCGAGTCCGAGTCTCCTGCGGTGGCCAAGTTAGTCAGTGGGGGTAGTTCTCCAAACTGCCACTACTCAGCTTCTTGGCGCTGTCGGAAGTCTCTTCCAATCCGAACACCTCAATAACTGGGGTCTGACTCTCCCGTGCTGCCTCTTCCATCTTCCACCATCCATTTAACACAACATTTTGTAGGTGAGTACCCAATTATACTGCACATTTCTTGATTTTTTTATTTTTGTTTGTTAAAAATAGCCTCGGTAGATATACCTCTCAGTTATCCGGAATTTTTAATCAACCGGCATCATGTCGGTGCCGGATACGAAAGAGTTTCCTGTACTACATTTCAAGCTGTCATTCATCAGCTGATTCAATGGCCACTCAACTTCCTCCTCAGATTAATAGACAGGGTCCAGGAGCAGTGTGGAAGCCATGGACGAGCTGTTAAAGTCAAAAGGTAAGGTTAAATTCACTCTTAAGGGCCTGTCAACAAGCCAATAATTGTTTAAATTGGGTCCCCCACTGCTGCCGGTCGGGTCTGTCAGCGCTGGCAGACCCGACTTTGGGAAAGGCAAGTGTGCACGATTTGACAGCGGGTTCCGACCCGCATTCAATCAAATCAAATTTCACCCGCCACCAATCCTTTCCACTGAGCACCGGCAAAATTCCATCTTTCATACTGACTGATAAAGTAGCTTTGACATTAATTGGCATTAAATCTGAGTCTCCTCAGTGATTATGGATGTGGCTATCAAACTGACTTCCCAATAAGGAAGTTTTTACTATCTCCTTCATCACTGCTGACACTCTTTAAATCCCACCATGGCTTCACCCCTACCTATCTCCATATCCCTCTCCAGCCCCACATTTCCCCTGAACTCTCTGTCCTCTGACACCAATACCTTGTGCATCACCTTTCCCATTGCCCCATCATTGGTAGCAGACCCTTCATCTGCCTTGATCGCACAACTTTGGAATTCTCTCCCTAAATTTGTCTGCCTTACCACCTCTCTATTCCTTTAATAACTCCCTTAAAACCTAACTCTTTGTTCAAGCTTTTGATCACCCCTCTTAATCTCCCCTTTCTTGGCTCTGTATCGGATTTCCTCACACCTATCTCTGTTGTGCCATGGGATTTTTTTCTATATTAAAGGTGCTATTTAAATGCAAGTTGTTGACACAGCTTCAAACGCTCAGGTTTTGTAGAGTGTTTTTTTTTAGCTTGGCCAACTCAGTCTCTAGTAGTAACTTTTCTGTAGCCATATTGATAACTGTCATTGGATATGCTTATTTGCAATTATTGGCTTCAACTGATGCTGCTTGGTCACTTCACATCTCGATCAGCAACAATAGACTCAAGTAGATTCTTTTCTACTTCTCTTTTGCAGATCAAAATTTGATACAATATGCAAGATGTGATCTCACCAGGATAGTTTTAATATGGCACCTTCTGATTTATGCTTTACGGATTTAGCAATATAGTTCAGCATTCTATATTATTGCTTCACAGTGGCTTGACAAATTGAGTGCCAAGCGTACTATTACTCCCATATCCTTTTCAACTTTGCATTTAGTGAATTTTACACCATCCATTATATAATATATGATGACAATGTGCAGTACCTTACATTTGTCTGTATTAAATACCATCTGCCACTGTTCTGATTTACAGACCTTTTGTTTTGAGCCTGCTAGAACCTCCATCCTGCTGAAGTCATTGTTGGAAAATCTACTTGTATTATCACTGCTAATGGAAGGTCTGTCACAATAGGCTTAGCTAGTGAATATTTCAAAGAACTATGTATTGAGCATGTCAACTGTTCTCCATTCATCCTTAATTTCATCTGTTAGCATCTTTAAGGTTCTCACCATTAACCATCCTTTATTATAATATAGGAAGGTGTTCTTGCTGTTCTTAGACTGCAGCTATGCTCATTTCCAGTTTCCTCTTTGCCCCTCTCACAACCCTTTTAACATGTTTCTAAAGTTTCCTGCATTTCCCCTATGGATTCTCTCACCTTTCATTCCTTTGTATTTCACTTCAGATTGTGTTGGTAATCCATTTAGGTTTAGGCTTTTTAAATCAGTGTTTAGTAATCTTGATAATTATTTATGCTACATGCTCATCAATACACCTTTGAAGGTATTCCTTTGATCTTCAACTGAGAAATCAAATGATTTCCCCAGTTCATCTGTTTCAGCTTTTGCCTCGTATCCTTGAAGTTAGCTTTTCTAAAATTGTGTGCCCTGGTGTTAATTCTCAACAGTGCTGAATCCCAGATCATGGCAAACTAAATAGTACTGTGGTTACTATTGAGCCTGGGTGCCATACCATCCATTTCTGTATGCCATCAAGGCCAGTTATCATTACTAACCGGACGGGGGAGTGGCAGTAGCTGAAGTGCTCTTGCAAAGAGCCGGCATGGGCTCGAAGGGCCAACTGGCCTCCTTCTGTGCTGTAACCATTCAACGATTCTAATCATTACCATCCTAAATGGAAGTTCTCTATCCTTGTATGTTATATTTTATTTCCATCTAGTGAGGTAAATCATATTTCTGTTAGTTTCCTATTGCTACAGCTGTTTAAAATTCAGGCATTTTCTAATAAGTGGTACTAGGTATCAGCCTTGGCTCAGTGGTATCACTCTCACCTCGGAGTCAGAAGGTTGTGGGTTCAAGCCTCAATCCAGAGATTCAAGAACATAATCTAGGCTGACACTAGATGTAGATGGTGGAAAGGCTTTGGGGAGTCAGGAGGTGAGACACTCGCCGCAGAATTCCCAGCCTCTGGCCTGCTCTTGTAGCCACAGTATTTATATGGCTGGTCCAGTTCAGTTTCTGATCAATGGTAACCCCCAGGATGTTGATAGTGGGGGATTCAGCGATGGTAATGCCATTGAATGTCAAGGGGAGATGGTTAGAGTCTCGCTTGTTGGAGATGGTCATTGCCTGGCACTTGTGTGGTGCGAATGTTACTTGCCACTTGTCAGCCCAAGTCTGAATGTTGTCCAGGTCTTGCTGCATATGGACACGGACTGTGTCAGTATCTGACGAGTCTGGAATGGTGCTGAACAGTGTGCAATCATCAACGAACATCCCCACTTCTGACCTTATGATGGAGGGAAGGTCATTGATGAAACAGCTGAAGATGGTTGGGCCTAGGACACTGCCCTGAGGAACTCCTGCAGTGATGTCATGTGATTGAGATGAATGACCTCCAACAACCACAGTGCTGCATTGTCAGAGATGTCAACTTTCAGGTGAGATGTTAAATTGAGACGACAGCAAAATACGGAGGATGCTGGAAATCCGAAATAACAACAGAAGATGCTGGAAAAACTCAGCAGGCCAGGCAACATCCGTGGAGAGAGAAATAGAGTCTTTGTTTGCTTATACAAATGGATATAAAAGATCCCATGGCACTATTTGAAAAAGGCAGGGAGTTCCTCAGCATTTATCCCTCAACCAACACCACCAAAAATACGATAGCAAAATACTGCAGATGCTGGAAATCCGAAATAACAACAGAAAATGCTGGAAAAACTCAGCAGGTCAGGCAACATCCGTGGAGAGAAATTTGAGTTGATGTTTCAGGTCGAAACCACCAAAAATAGATTATCTGGTAATTTATTTAATTGCTGTTTGTGGGACATTACAGTGTGCAATCTGGTTTTCCAACATTGCAACAGTGACTATACTTCATTGGCTGTGAAGTACTTTTGCATGTTCTAAAGTCATGAAAGATCCTATATAAATGCAAATTTTTTGTTTTACCAAATGATAGACCTGAAGATGGAAGAGTCATATCCTAAGGAATACTGGTTATGAAATTTTACTGACCAACCTTCCCAAAAGTTGGATGTCTCTTTATTTTTCCCTCTACCCCGTGCCACCCGTCCCCCCCCCCCCCGCATCCCCCCAACCAGTCCCAAAATCAAATCTTATGGATGGTCTGGGACACAGAGCAGCCCTGAACCTCTGAAGCAGCAGCTTCTGAAGCTCATGCAATGTCATCCTTTGATAAGTTTGATGTTCTAATGTTTTCTTGTTAGCAATCTAAACTTACCAGACCAGGATCTATTTACAGTTGAGTTGGGAACACAAATACTCTGATTTTGTTTCGGAAATATTAAATATACTTTTAGAAAGCTTGCAGCTATAATATTTTTTGTTGCTGTACAGAGAAAGACAACTGTTTAATTGATATCTACATTATATATTAAAAACAGTGAGTGTTCTCAGAATTCCAGGATCTATCCTTGGCCCTCTCCTTTTCCTCATCTATATGCTGCTTCTTGGTGACATCATCTGAAGGCATCGGGCTGGATTTTCATTGAGGAGTCGGGTAGGAGGCGGGACTACAACTTTCGGGGTTGTAGTCCCGCCTCCATCGAGTTCTAGCCAACCCACGCGATTTTGACTTGATTGACCTTGTTGAGCCCACCCAGCGGGCTCAGCAGGCCAATTAAGGGTCACCCAGCAACAGGTGACATCACAGATTGATATTTCATCTGTCAAGACCTTTTGACAGATGAAATATCAGCGTTTCACGGCTGTTTGAAGCTGTCAAACACTGACAATCTGTATTCTAAGTTAATTCCTTCCTCTCAGGATGAATTAGAGATCTCCTTGGAACAGAAAGCTGAATGCTGCAATTTTTGACAGCTTGCAGCCATTCTGCTTTCTGTACTGGTGAGATGAGGGGCTCCCGAGACCTGAAGGGAGGAAGGCTGTAAAGGTATGTAAAACTTCTTTAAACACTTTACACACACCAAACACACTTACCTTTGCACTCATGCACCCATCACTCACCTGAACACCGGACATCTCGACCCCTCCAAGCCCTTCATCCCGACGGTCCGCCTCCTCTAACTGGCGTGGTTCGGAGCCGTCGGGAATCCCACACTTCAACATTAAAAATAGGGATTAGGCTAAAAACTGCCTGTTAATTACCTGTTAACAGGCAGTTAATTGGCACTAATCCCCTTCCCGCCTCGGGGAGGCGGGTCCCAGTGCGGGGCGGGTACCCGCCTCCTTTGAAACTGGCATGGAGGCAGGTTGGGGGCGGGATGGGTTCGTGCCCCCCGATTTCGGGATTTTAACCCCCCACATACCTTCAATCTCGCCTCCACGGCCCAATGAAAATCTTGCCCATATGGGTCAGATTCCGCATGTACGTTGATGACATCCAGCTCTACATCTCCACCACCTCGCAATCTCTCCACTGCTTCTGTCTTGTCAGACTGTTTGTCTGAAATCCATTCCTGGATATGTCGCAACTTCTTCCAGTTAAACATTGGGAAGACCATAGCCATCATTATCGACCTCTGCCACAAATTCCATACCCTCACCACCAATTCCATCCCCCTCCACAGCCACCGTCCCAGGCTGAACCAGACTGTTAGCAACTTCGGCATCCTATGTGACCCTGAGCTGAGCTTCCAACCCCATATCCTCTCCATCAAAATGACCGCCTACTTCCACCTCCATATTCCCCCCCTCCCCACACCCCTTGCCTCAACCCACTATGCCCACTGAGCTACATTGGCTCCAATTCAAAATTCTCATCCACGTGTTTAAATCCCTTCAAAGCCTCACTCTTCCCTAACTCTGTAAACTTCTCCAGTCCTACAACTCTTCGAGAAACTCTGAGTTCCTCCAACTATGTCCTCTTGTACAACCCCCACTCCTTTCATCCCACAATTGGTGGCTGTGCCTTCAGTCATCTGGGCCCTTAAGCTGTGGAATTCCTTCCCTAAACCTGTGCAACTCCCTCTCCTCCTTTATGACCCTCCTTAAAACCCACCACTTCTCAAGCTTTTAGTCACACATCCTAATATCTCATTGGCTCAGTATTGATTTTCATCTGATTACATTTCTGTGAAGTGGCTTTTATTCTATGTTAAAGATGATATATAAATGCATGTTGTTGCTCTATTAGACTGAGAGGGATGAAAAAATGTTGAGAGAGAGTTTTCATGTTAATGTTAGTTGAATTTTCACACAAAAAGCACCAGTAAAATTTTGAAGCCAACTAATTATCTCACCAATGTTATGTTTTGTTGACGGTTAGAAAAGGTCAATGCTAATGGGTTCCACCTATGAGACAGACATTCTAATTTCCAACACATATGACACAGAAAAAGAAATAAACAGAGAGAAAGACACAGAGAGAAAGGCGGGTAGGCTAATTGATTTCTTTAAATAGACTCCAGTAGAATTCTGAAAGTAAATAAAGAGAAACAGGTAGGAAGGGAGGGAAACTGTTTGAGGGTGAGGGGACCTCCGGCATCTCGTCACGTAGCCTTGGAGGGAGAAAGCGGGAACATGGGATATGGATAAGGGTTTGAGGGTGAGGTGAGTGAGTGAAGTAAGGGTGAGGGCAGAATACAAGGATTGGTAGTTCAAAGAGGAAGGAATAGTGGTAGTGAGTGGGGGGTATGGAATGACAAGGAAGGAATAGTAGGAAGGTAAAGGGGTAGGGAATGTAATAAGACCGAGGGGATGGGGGAAGCATGAGTGATTGAGGAGGGATGGGAAGGAAGCTACTGAGGGCCACATTTTCCCCACACCCTCCACCTATAATATGCAGCTATCAGCCATTGGTGCCTCCTTTCCTTGAGAGAAGCAAAAAAAAAAGTTAAGAATTGTAATGTATGTACCTTTAAGGGGAGAACTACTTTTTACAGCTCCTGTATACTGTAGTACCGGCAGTGACCACACCTGTACATAAACCCTGAGTAGTGATCTGTACATTTAGTTCTAGAGTAACCCCCATTCAGTAAACACCTGTTGAATCGTTCCCTGCAGTCTGTTGTCTGATTATTGAAGGACACAACATTAAGATACACGGATCTAACAAGAGAGAAACAGAAAAGACAGAACAATAACTGCATGAAGACAACAGAGGCAGGTAAGAGAGTGACCATATTCTCCAACTTATTGCGTGCAATGTCACAGGAGTTTGACTTTGAATAAATAAAAATTCTTGAGTTTCCTTCTTTATCATGCCTAATTCCAATATTTATGATTTAGTAATACTTTCATAACATTTGTTTAATTTTCAATTTTATACTTTATACATATGTACTTTAAACATAGTAAAACTAGGTGTGAAAGTTTTTTAGTCCATTGAGAATTATACAGTTTCCACTTTTTCCCTGCCTTCAGTGCTGTGTGGAAGTTCAGACTCTCCTTTCAAGGAAGCCCAACAAGAGGTTGAGGAATATTCAAAGCACTGAGTCAAAACATTCGGCAAAGCTTCCTTGCAAATCTGAAGAGCAGAATAAGGCACAATGATATATATCATTAGATATATATGTTTGGTACTTTTCTAAAATCTGGATAGGAATTTATCTAACTAATATCACAGTAATGATAACACAACTGTATGATTTCCACTGCAGTGTTATTTCTTTAAAAAAATTCACAGAGGACCTCTAAATTCTGCTGAAATTTGCAACACAAAGCATTTTGCTACACTTGAGAGGTCCTAACTTAAGTTTAAGGATTGATTTGGGTCGCAGCCAAAGTGTGACATCTGTCATTGATTTAAGCTGTTCCGATGTAACTGGGGGACATTGTGCTAACAAAGCACAAAACATTCAGAATTAATTTCAGTTGGAAGAAGTGTCAGCAGCTAAATGATAAATATTATTCATGTTGATTTATCATTGGTCTCATCTTGACAAGTTCAATATTTTGCAATATTATGATCATGCGCTGATGGAAAAAAAACACCTTGTACCTGAAGTTGAAATTCTACCACTAAGAAGGATAAGAGTAGCAAGATTGTGGGAATACCATCACCTCCTGCCATTCCTTTATCATTGTTGGATAAAATCCTGGAAATCCCTATCTGATACCATTGTGGGAGCACCATCAGAACAAGAACAGCAGCAATTCAAGGAGACAGCCTACCACCATCTTCTCAAGGCAACGCGATGGGCATTCCAATCCTGGTTAATTAGGTGCTGGGTTTACAAAACAGGAAGCCAGGGAAATTAATGCTTCCCGTTGTTTCTTCCATTCAGTCCCAAGTAGTCACTGTAAAATCTGGAGTAAAACAAAGACTCACACCTCCATTCATGTTTTATATCCTCAGTGCATGGCACAGTGATTTGCATGCTAGTATAACTTGTCAAATTTACATGACCGAAATGGCAACTGTAAATTACAAAAGGATTTGTATGCATCTATGATGTAAATACCAGATTTCAGGGTATGTACTGTATAAATCCAGTTATGGACCTATTTGTATAAGTAGCCCATCAAAGTAGTTTCAAAGAATAAAAGCCACATGTAAGGAAGAGTTAGTTGTGGTACAATAATTGGGAAACCTCTCTCTTTCACCCAAGGGAGTGATTTATCTTAATTCTGGTTACCTGAAAATATGTTTTTTGTTCACACAAGCACTACAAAACTAACCTGTATGTATGTGCTTAATACAGTTGACTAAAGTTCAGATAATCATGTTAGGTAAGAGACAGGCCATTATATCATTTTGGGTCCAAAGCGCCAACATTTTGAAAACCCAAAACAGATTCACTAAGGAGTGGTGAGGGGGTAGTAAGAAATGTTGTGTAACTAGCAATGCTTCTTCATCTCTGTCAGCCAAAGCTAATTCCCTCTATAATGTGACATTGGTTATGTTAAATAACAATGGTTTTAGTCATAGCGTACAGTAATGTAATAGTTATGGTCCCAATGGTCATGAGCTCAAAACTCATGCCAAGTTGTGAAATTGAATTTGTTCATCAAATAAAATAACCACAAAAGCTACTGTTCTTTTATAAAAATCCAACTGGTTCACCTCCCACTCCTACCCTGTCTGCCTACTTTTGAGTCGAGTCCACACTGTGTGGTTGACTGGGAGTGGGCGATTTTCAACATTATCCCGTCTTGGGCAGGCAGTGGGCCTTGCAATTGCACCATCTTCCCGATACAGATAGCATGAGGCCCGAACCATTGGGCCAGCGAGGTACCGAGTGCTCAAGGGGGATGAAATTGGTCTGTGACAGTCGGGCGAAATGGGCTCAACCCTCATGAGCACTGACGGGCAGCTTGCCAAAGCCCAGCCATAAGAAAACACTTTGGGGAAGGGGGCACTGAGATGCGGGCAGCGGATCACTGTTTGAGTGGGACCAGGGGGAGCCATGAATTCATCTCAAACTGGGTCTCATGCAGTGTTCTAAAAATGTTATGCTTAAAACAAAAATAATTGTAGGAACCATAAACCACTCACAGGTGGAACCTATTAAACGTCAAGTAAAACATATGTGCTGACGCGGGTCTATGGCCAACACATGGCCATATTAGAAAATGAAATAGTCTCTGTTTGGCACATACTGTACTTGCAGCACATCTTATTTTTGCACATTTTGTGTGTTGATATCATTTGTAGACCTATAATGATATTGCAATGAATAATTCATATCCTAAATTCATAAGCGCGTTATGTGAGTTCACACCATTAAGAAGCAGCAGCAAACTTTTTGATGTTGTCCGGGTAGAATTGACTTCATTAGATAGTGAGCTGTGACTTGTAGGGCAGGAAATCAAATTTGGATGTATTTCAAATGTTAAAGGTATATATTTTGTTCACGGCTGTATGTGTCTTTTCAGTTAATAGTAACACACTAATTAGATTGTGATTTGTAGTGTTATTTTATTATTGGTTGTTTTGAAGTTGTCAGATGAACATTGCTTTTAATAACAACACGATGGTTGAACCGGATTAGCAACAGGAGCAGAACTTACTTTTCTCCAGTTGTATTTTATATGTAATCTCACTTCTGCATTACAACACTTCAAAAAGTACTTCATTAGGTGTAAAGCACTTTGGGATGTCCGGTGGTCGTGAAAGGTGCTATAAAAATGCCAGTCTTTCTCCTCTCGGAAAAGGTACCAATGATTTTATCTCTCCAACAAATCCTCACGTGTATTCGACGCCTTTCTGATGCAAGGACCTGTAAAAAATCAATTTCCAAAGAAAACTGTCGTTATTGCAAAAGAGAACATTCTCATGAGTCTTAACCATTTCAGCAGTATGATACTGCTTTCTAATTATTATTAAGAGGTTTGACAGGTGTGTCCATTATATTAAGCAGTCAATGTATGAGAATCCGATTCGGATATAACTTGGCATATAACCTGTGCGAAAAGTCACGAATATAATAAAAAAATATTCTGCACTCATCATTGTTTTGAGCCACAATCTCAGAGGGCACCATGGATTTTGAGTGATCTTTATATTCCTCAATCTGTCATCTCGGGTGTTCCCAATGTCTCTGTACTGATGGCACCTGGGTGAGAATATCAATGGTGCTGAGGGAGGCGTGATCCATGTGCAGCAATACTTGGTTAGAGATTTACACTTGCTTAACAAACAGCAGGCAATATATTTACTTATAATAGAAAAAATAGTTGTCGATACATTTATTATCTGACGAAATAAGGGATGAATTTTAGGAGGGATTAGAGAATGCTTTGCTGAGGCTAGGCAATCAATCCCATGCAATTAGATCATTAAAGAGAGCTGGACTATTGGTATTCTTTATGTATGAGATACTGAGTTTTATTTGCAGCTTTGATTTTTTGTTAAATTTGGACTTTGTTAAAGAGCATTGGCCCAGAAATTCGGCTCTCCCCGGGTGAGTACGCACGGGGTACTCACCCGTAGGCCAAATGGAATTGCCGGTTTCCTGCATGCGCTGCGCATGCACGGGAAACCGGCACTTCCGATCCTCTGAACGAAGAGGTTCAGAGGTCAAACGCGCGCACAGTGGAGGCTGCGCGTGCGCTTTGAACTTAGGTTTTTTTTACAGGTTTTCCCGGGAGGGTAAGCCTGCAGGATTTACACATTTAAAAAGTAGGCGTAAGGCCTGCTTTTTGCAAGGTAAGTGGTCAATTAATTAAAATTAAAACATTTTTTCCACAGGTTTATTATTTTTAAATACTTTAAAGCAAGGTAAGTTTATTTTTATCCCTGTTATAATATAAAATTATTTTTTTCAAAAATTTAAATTATTGTTTAAAATAGTTATTTAATGTAATTTATACAGGGTAGTTTATTTAAAAAGTGTGATTTAAAAAAAAAATTATTTGAAGGTTTACTGCTATTTTGGGCCCGTAGTATTTATAAGTTTTGACAGGTCTACCTGTCAATCTTAAGAATGGGCTTTTCCCTCCTCCGATTGGCTGCCCATGGCTCACGTGATCCCAGGGGACGCATCGCACGTGATCCCTGGGACACGCAAGCACAGTGCGCCGGCAGCTGGGCCAGGCCCCGGAGCGGAATTCCACGGGGCCCTACAGCTCAACTGCCGGCACGCAAGGTAAGTGCAGGTCGGGGGCTTACACCCGCGGAAAGCCCCCGACCTGAATTTCTGGGCCAATGACTTCTCGTAAAAAGTGTAGAGAGAACAAAGTTGTTTTTTGGCAAGTATACAATGCAATGGTGTAAATTGTATGGAAGCTGAGACCCATTGCCTGCAATTCCTGTGTCATGTGGGTACTCCAGGACGCATCGTGTGTCCTGGATAACCACATGTGCAAGAAATGCCTCCAGCTGCTTCAACTCAAGATCAGGGTATGTTGCCTACCCAGTGCCAGGGTGGAGGACATCTCGAACTGGCTTGAAAGGATTTTGGAGAGGGAGGGAGAGGGGGAGGCTCCAGTCATTGTGGTCCATGTTGGGACTAACAACATATGGAAGAGTAGGCAAGAGATCCTGTTTGGGGAGTACCAGGAACTAGGAGCTAAATTAAAGAACAGGACCTCAAGGGCTATAATCTCTGGATTATTACCTGAGCCACGTGCAAATTGGCATAGAGATAAGCTGATTAAGGAAATGAACACGTGGCTAAAGGAGTGGTGTGGGAAAGAGGGGTTCCATTTCCTGGGGCACTGGCACCAGTATTGGGAGAGGAAGGAACTGTACTATTGGGACCAGGGTCCTAGCGGAATGGATAAATAGGGCGGTCACAAGGACTTTAAACTAGTAAATGGGGGGGAGAACTCAGGTGGAAATTGTAGTACAAATAGTAGTTCATAAACAAACAAAAGGGAAGAGAGTAAAGTAACAGTCAGAAATTGTGCTTTAGGCACTACAGGTAAAGGGAGAACTAAAAGATGTAAAGTGATTAAACCAGGAGAGAGAAATAAGAAACATGTGATTAAAACATTAAAGCTGAAGGATAGGCTAGGGTGTGTGGCCCAAATAAGTGTTCTTTACACAAACACACGGAGTATAATGAATATGTTGAATGAACTGCAGGCGCAAATTCAAATTGGAGGGTATGACATGGTGGCCATTACTGAGACATGGCTTCAAGACAGTCAGGACTGGGAACTAAATATACCAGGTTATAAGGTCTACAGGAAAGATAGGGAAAATGACAGAGGGGGAGGAGTAGCCTTTGTGATTAAGAATGAAATCACTTCAATGATAGGAGGGGATATAAAGAGAGGTAAGCAGACAGTGGAGACTTTATGGGTAGAATTAAGAAATAAGAAAGGATTTAAGACAGTAGTGGGAGTTCTTGTATAAGCCCCCTGGTAGCAGCTGTGAAGTGCTAGATTGTATAAATGCAGAGATTAGACAAGCAAGTAGCAATGGCAGAGTGGTTTTAATGGGATATTTTAACTTGCATAGAGATTGGGATAAGCAGACTAGCATCCGTCAGAAAGGTAGTGAATTTCTTCAGTGTGTCCGGAATAGTTTTCTACAACAATATGTCCAAAAGGCAACAAGGGGAAAAGCCATATTAGATTTAGTAATGAGTAATGAGCCAGATTCAGTTAACAGCCAAACTGTGCGTGAACATTTATCCAATAGTGATCATAACATGATCGAGTTCAACGTAGCGTTTGAAAGGGAGAAATGCAAAACAGCTACTAAGATTCTAGATTTCGGTAAGGCCGACTTCAATGGGATGAGGCAGAGACTGTCCACAGTAAACTGGGCAAATCTGTTGATGGGTAAAATGACAGAAGATCAATGGGAGATGTTCAAAAAAGAATTTAATATGATACAGAACCAATTTACACCCCTGAGGGGCAAGAGCTCTACTTGCTAAAAAAAAAAGCCACGGAGGACTAAAGAAGGGACAGCATAAAACTAAAAGAAAAAGCATACAAAAATGCAAAAAATTGCACAGATCCTGGCGAATGGGAAAGATACAAAGAACAGCAAAGGGTCAGAAAACAGATAGTAAGAGCTACAAAAAGGAAGTATGAAAAGAAACTTACAAGGGATATCAAGATCAATACAAAGAATTAAAAAAATTACAGTAGGAAAAAGAGGGTAGTCAGGAGCAATGTTGGCCCCTTAAAAATTGAAAGCAGTGATTTTGTCAATGATAATAAGGAAATGGTGGACATGTTGAATAATTACTTTGCATCAGTATTTACAGTAGAAGAAGAGGATAGCATGCCGGATCATAAGAACATAAGAACATAAGAAATAGGAGCAGGAATAGGCCATTCGGCCCCTCGAGCCTGCTCTGCCATTTAATGAGATCATGGCTGATCCGATTTTGGCCTCAAGGAAACTAATATTGAATCATGGACAGGGACTCAATAAAATTAACGTAAGTAAAATAACAGTAATGAAGAAAATAATGGCACTAAAAAGTGAAAAATCCCCAGGACCAGATGGTTTCCATCCTAGGATTTTAAAGGAAGTAGGTGAGTACATTGCAGATGCACTAACTATAATCTTCCAAAGTTCTCTTGATTCAGGAACCGTTTCCTTAGATTGGAAGGTTGCGTATGTCACTCCGCTATTTAAGAATGCTGAGAGAGGGAAACCAGGGAATTATCGACGAGTTAGCCTAACATCTGTTGTCAGGAAATTGCTAGAGTCTATGATTAAGCATAGGGTGACTGAACACCTCAAATTTTCAGTTGATCAGAGAGAGCCAACATGGGTTTGTGAAAGGTAGGTCATGCCTGACAAACCTGATTACATTTTTTGAAGAGGTGACTAAAGTAATAGACAGGGGAATGTCTATGGATGTTATTTATATATATCTACATATAGATTGGGCTGACCAAATTAGTAACAATAATGTGGAGGAGGAATTCCTGGAGTGTATACGGGATGGTTTCCTGGACCAATATGTCGAGGAACCAACTAGAGATCAGGCCATCTTAGACTGGGTATTATGTAATGAGAAAGGATTAATTAGCAATCTTGTTGTGCGAGGCCCCTTGGGGCGGAGCGATCATAATATGATAGAATTCTTCATTAAGATGGAGAGTGAAGTATTTGACTCAGAGACTAGGGTCCTGAATTTAAATAAAGGAAACTACGATGGTATGAGGCGCGAGTTGGGTAGGATGGATTGGGGAACGTTACTTAAAGGGTTAACGGTGGATAGGCAATGGCAAACATTTAAAGATCGCATGTATGAACTACAGAATTTGTTAATCCCTGCTTGGCATAAAAATAAAACAAAACAGGTGACTCAACCGTGGCTAACAAGGAAAATTAGGGATAGCATAAGATCCAAGGAGAGGACATATAATTTGGCCAGAAAAAGCAGCAAACCTGAGGATTGGGAGCAGTTTAGGATTCAACAAAGGAGGACAAAGGGATTAATTATGAAGGGGAAAATAGAGTATGAGAGTAAGCTTGCAAGGAACATAAAAACTGACTGTAAAAGCTTCTATAGATATGTGAAGAGAAAAAGATTGGTGAAGTCAAGCGTAAGTCCCTTGCAGTCAGAATCAGGGGAATTTATAATGGGGAACAAAGAAATGGCTGACCAAGTAAATACATACATTGGTTCTATCTTCACAAAAGGAGTCGGGGAACATAGGCTCTAATGAGAGGGAGGAACTGAATGAAATCAGTATTTGTAGGGAAGTGGTGTTAGGGAAATTGACGAGATTGAAGGCCGATAAATCCCCAGGACCTGATAATCTACATCCTAGAGTACTTAAGGAAGTGGCCCTAGAAATGGTAGATGCATTGCTGATCACCTTCGAACATTCTATAGACTCTGGAACAGTTCCCATGGATTGGAGGGTAACTAATGTAACCCCACTATTCAAAAAAGGTGGTAGAGAGAAAATGGGGAATTACAGACTGGTAAGCCTGACATTGGTAGTGGGGAAAATGCTAGAGTCCATTATAAAAGATGTAATAGCACAGGACTTGGAAAACAGTGACAGGATCGGACAAAGTCAACATGGATTTACAAAAGGTAAATCATGCTTGACTAATCTACTGGAATTTTTTGAGGATGTAACTGGTAAAATAGATAAGGGAGAACCAGTGGATGTGGTGTATTTGGACTTTCAGAAGGCTTTCGATATGGTCCCGCATAAGAGATTAGTGTGTAAAGTTAAAGCACAAGGGCTTGGGGGCAAAGTACTGATTTGGATAGAGAACTGGTTGGCAGACAGGAAGCAAAGAGTTGGGATAAACGGGTCTTTTTCCGAGTGGTACCGCAGGGATCGGTGCTAGGACCCCAGCTATTCACAATATATATTAATGATCTAGATGAGGGAACTAAATGTAATATCTCCAAGTTTGCAGATGACACAAAGCTGGGTGGGCGTGTGTGCTGTGAGGAGGATGCCGAGAACAATATGATTTGGACAGGTTGGGTGATTGGGCAGATGCATGGCAGATCCAGTATAATGTGGATAAATGCGAGATTATCCACTTTGGTGGCAAAAACAGGAAGGCAGATTATTATCTGAATGGCAATAGATTGGGAGAAGGGGAAGTGCAATGAGACCTGGGTGTCTTTGCGCACCAGTCGCTGAAGTTAAGCATGCAGGTGCAGCAGGCGGTTAAGAAGGCAAATGGTATGTTGGCCTTCGTAGCGAGAGGATTCGAGTACAGGAACAAAGAGGTCTTGCTGCAGTTGTACAGGGCCTTGGTGAGACCACTCCTTGAGTATTGTGTGCAGATTTGGTCACCTTATCTGAGGAAGGATGTTCTTGCCATGGAGGGAGTGCAGCGAAGATTCACCAGACTGATACCTGGGATGGCAGGAATGACGTATGAGGAGAGATTGGGTTGATTGAAACATAGAAACATAGAAGATAGGAGCAGGAGTAGGCCATTCGGCCCCTCGAGCCTGCTCCGCCATTCAATGTGATCATGGCTGATCATCCAGATTCAGTACCCGGTCCCCGCTTTCTCCCCATACCCCTTGATCCCTTTAGCCTTAAGAAATATATCCAACTCCTTCTTCAAAATCAAATCAAATCAAATCAACTTTTATTGTCATTGTTAGTGCGCAAGTGCAGTACAACGAAATGTAGGCTTGCGGCTCCCGAGAGTGTACAATTTGGATTAGGACACTTAAACATTTCAACATACATTTGTACATATATATTAGCATAAATATGACCATAATAAAGTGCATCGGCAGATGTGCAGGCTTTAGTGTTTATTTGTGGAGTTCAGTAGGATGACAGCCCTGGGAAAGAAGCTGTTCCTAAATCTGGTCGTACGGGTGCGAATGCATCTGTAGTGTCTTCCAGATGGTAGGAGGGCGAACAGACTGTGGCTGGGGTGGGTAGGGTCTTTGATGATGGACCGTGCCCTCCGTAGGCAGCGTTTCTGATATATATGTTCTATGGTCGGTAGCCGGGTGCCGGTAATGCGTTGGGCAGTTTTGACTACCCGCTGCAGGGCTTTACGGTCATGGGAGCTACAGCTGCCGTACCATACCGTGATACAGTTTGTCAGGATGCTCTCTATAGTGCAGCGGTAGAAGTTAGAGAGGATCGGGGGTGACAGATTACATCCCTTCAGCCTCCTCAAGAAATATAGGCGCTGCTGGGCCTTCTTCACCAGAGAGGAGGTGTTGAGGGACCAGGAGAGGTCTTCCGTGATGTGGACTCCGAGGAACTTAAAGCTGGCCACCCTTTCCACCTCCGCCCCATTGATGTGGATGGGGGTGTGACTTCTTGAATATATTTAATGAATTGGCCTCTACTGCCTTCTGTGGTAGAGAATTCCACAGGTTCACCACTCTCTGGGTGAAGAAATTCCTCCTAATTTCTGTCCTAAATGGCATACCCCTTATCCTTAGACTGTGACCCCTGGTTCTGGACTCCCCAACCATCGGGAAAATCCTTCCTGCATCTAGTCTGTCCAGTCCTGTCAGAAATTTATAAGTTTCAATGAGATCCCCTCTCATTCTTCCAAACTCCAGCGAGTACAAGCCCAATCGACCCAATCTCTTTTCATACGTCATTCCTGCCATCCCAGGTATCAGCCTGGTGAATCTTCGCTGAACTCCTTCCATGACAAGAACATCCTTCCTCAGATAAGGCGACCAAAACTGCACACAATAATCAAGATGTGGTCTCACCAAGGCCCTGTACATCCTTGTTCCTGTACTCAAACCCTCTCGCTACGAAGGCCAACATACCATTTGCCTTTTTAACCGCCTGCTGCACCTGCATGCTTACCTTCAGCGACTGGTGCACAAGGACACCCAGGTCTCGTTGTACTTCCCCTTCTCCCAATCATTTGCCATTCAGATAATAATCTGCCTTCCTGTTTTTGCCACCAAAGTGGATAACCTCACATTTATCCACGTTATATTGCATCTGCCATGCTTCTGCCCAATCACCCAACCTGTCCAAATCATACTGGAGTTTCTCGGCATCCTCCTCACAGCACACACGCCCACCCAGCTTTGTGTCATCTGCAAATTTGGAGGTATTACATCTAGTTACCTTGTCTAGATCATTAATATATACCACACAAGTGCCAGGCAATGACCATCTCCAACAAGTGAGACTCTAACCATCTCCCCTTGACATTCAATGGCATTACCATCGCTGAATCCCCCACTATCAACATCCTGGGGGTTACCATTGATCAGAAACTGAACTGGACCAGCCATATAAATACTGTGGCTACAAGAGCAGGCCAGAGGCTGGGAATTCTGCGGCAAGTGTCTCACCTCCTGACTCCCCAAAGCCTTTCCACCATCTACAAGGCACAAGTCAGGAGTGTGATGGAATACTCTCCACTTGCCTGGATGAGTGCAGCTCCAACAACACTCAAGAAGCTCAACACCATTCAGGATAAAGCAGCCCGCTTGATTGGCACTCCATCCACCACCTTCAACATTCACTCCCTCCACCACCGGCGCACTGTGGCTGCAGTGTGTACCATCTACAAGATGCACTGCAGCAACTCGCCAAAGCCCCTTTAACAGCACCTTCCAAACCCGCGACCTCTACCACTTAGAAGGACAAGGGCAGCAGACACATGGGAACATCACCACCTACAAGTTCCCCTCCAAGCCACACACCATCCTGACTTGGACCTGTATCGCCGTTCCTTCACTGTCGCTGGGCCAAAATCCTGGAACTCCCTTCCTAAAAGCATTGTGGGTGTACCTACACCATATGGACTGCAACGGTTCAAGAAGGCGGCTCACCACCATCTTCTCAAGGGCAATTAGGGATGGGCACTAAATGCAGGCCTAGCCAGCCAGCGACGCCCACATCCCATCAATGAATAAAAAAATATATATTGTGAATAGCTGGGGTCCAAGGACTGATCCCTGCGATACCCCACTAGTCACTGCCTGCCACTCGGAAAAAGACACGTTTATTCCAACTCTTTGCTTTCTGTCTGCCAACCAGTTTTCTATCAAAGTCAATACCTTGCCCCGAATCCCATGTGCCTTAACTTTACACGCTAATCTCTTATGCGGGACCTTATCGAAAGCCTTCTGAAAGTCCAAATACACCACATCCATTGGTTCTCCCTTATCTATTTTACCAGTTACATCCTCAAAAAATTCCAGTAGATTAGTCAAGCACGATTTACCTTTTGTAAATCCATGCTGACTTTGTCCGATCCTGTCACTGTTTTCCAAGTTTCCATCTTTTATAATGGACTCTAGCATTTTCCCCACTACCGATGTCAGGCTTACCGGTCTGTAATTCCCCGTTTTCTCCCTACCACATTTTTTCAATAGTGGGGTAACATTAGCTACCCTCCAATCCATGGGTACTGTTCCAGATTCCATCGAATGTTGGAAGATGATCAGCAATGCATCTACTATTTCTAGGGCCACTTCCTTAAGTACCCTAGGATGTAGATTATCAGGCCCTGGGGATTTATCGGCCCTCAGTCCCATCAATTTCCTTAACACCATTTCCTTACAAATACTGATTTCTTTCAGTTCCGCCCCTTCATCAGACCCTATGTCCCCCGACATCTCTGGGAGGTTATTTGTGTCCTTTGTGAAGACAGAACCAAAATATGTATTTAATTGGTCAGCCATTTCTTTGTTCCCCATTATAAATTCCCCTGATTCTGACTGCAAGGGACCTACGCTTGACTTCACCAATATTTTTCTCTTCACATATCTATAAAAGCTTTTACAATCAGTTTTTATGTTCCCTGAAAGCTTACTCTCATATTCTATTTTCCCCTTCATAATTAATCCCTTTGTCCTCCTTTGTTGAATCCTAAACTGCTCCCAATCCTCAGGTTTGCTGCTTTTTCTGGCCAATTTATATGTCCTCTCCTTGGATCTTATGCTATCCCTAATTTCCCTTGTTAGCCACTGTTGAGTCACCTTTTTTGTTTTATTTTTATGCCAAACTGGGATGAACAAATTCTGTAGTTCATCCATGCGGTCTTTGAATGCTTGCCATTGCCTATCCACCGTCAACCTTTTGAGTGACATTCCCCAATCAATCCTACCCAACTCGCGCCTCAGACCATCATAGTTTCCTTTATTTAAATTCAGGACCCTAGTCTCTGAGTCAACTACTTCATTCTCCATCTTAATGAAGAATTCTATCAAGGGGCCTCGTACAACAAGATTGCTAATTAATCCTTTCTCGTTACATAATACCCAGTCTAAGATGGCCTGATCTCTGGTTGGTTCTTCAACATATTGGTCCAGGAAACCATCCCGTAAACACTCAAGGAATTTCTCCTCCACAGTATTGTTACTAATTTGGTTAGCCCAATCTATATGTAGATTAAAATCACCCATGATGACTGCTGTGCCCTTATTGCACGCTTCTCTAATTTCCCTTTTAATGCCATCCCCAACCTCCGCATTACTGTTTGAAGGTCTATATACCACACCCACTAACGTTTCCTCCCCTTGGTATTTCTCAGTTCTACCCATACCGATTCTACATCATCAGAGCTAATATCCTTCCTTACAATTGTGTTAATCCCTTCTTTAACCAGCAATGCTACCCCACCTCCCTTTCCTTTTTGCCTATCTTTCCTGAATATTGAATACCTCTGGATGTTGAGTTCCCAGCCTTGGCCACCCTGGAGCCATGTTTCGGTAATCCCAATCAAATCATAGTCGTTTACCTCTATTTGCGCAGCTAATTCATCCACCTTATTACGAATGCTCCTCGCATTAAGACACCAAGGGCTAGATTTTCAGTTGCTTGCGCCAGCAGTTAGCGCCTTAAGAGAAGTGATTTTCGGGCGCTATGCGTGTAGCGCCCGGGCGCAGCGCAGTTTGCACCCCGCCCCAAATTAAGTTGCCCGTTAGCGCCGGCGCAAAGTTTAGCGGCCGCCCGGATGCGCGCGCAGAAAATGACGTCACATCCTCGTGCAACGCCCTTTGGCCGCCCCGATTGCAAACTTCAGTTGGACCGCCCGATTGTGCGGCTGGCGTCCAGTGCGTTTGTAAAATGGAACGCAACACACCCTGGGGTGCGCAAATTAAAGGGCCCTCCTCCTGCACTATCATGGAAGGAACCTGTGTGTTCTGAATGGTGTATTTATCTCCTCCTCCTCCTCCTCCTCCTCCTCCTCCTCCTTCGTCTTTTCCCCCCCAGACTCTGCCTTTGCAAAAAACACATGCACCCTTCCCCTTTAAGAGCTCACTGGCACCAGAGTGTCTGCCGTGCGCTGCGCCCTGCACCGCCGGCTTAGCGCCTAAAGATAGTAGTGGAACGCCTCTTTTAGCGCTCCACCAACCTCTTAGGGCGAAGCCACTGAATTTCCGGCAACGGGGCGCTACTTTGGGGCGGGCGCTAACTTCGGGCGGGCGCTAAGGTTAGCGCCCCAAAACTGTCTATACTGAAAATCTAGGCCCAAGTCTTCAGGCTTGTTTTTTTAACGCTCTTAGACCTATTAGAATTATTATTTACTGTGGCCATGTTTGATTTAAACCGTTGATTTCTCTGACTGCCACTTTTGTTTTTCTCCTTCCTATCTTTTGCTTTTATCCTTGTTTCCTTTTCCTCTGTCCCCCTGCTCAGGTTCCCAACCCCCTGCCATTTTAGTTTAAACCCTCCCCCACAGCACTAGCAAACACTCCCCCTAGGACATCGGTCCCGGCCCTGCCCAGGTGCAAACCGTCCGGTTTGAAGTGGTCCCACCTCCCCCAGAACCGGTTCCAATGTCCCAGGAATCTGAATCCCTCCCCCATGCACCATTCCTCTAGCCACGTATTCATCTGAAATATCCTTCTATTTCTACTCTGACTAGCACGTGGCACTGGTAGCAATCCTGAGATTACTACCTTTGAGGTCCTATTTTTAAATTTACCTCCTAACTCCCTATATTCAGCTTTTAGGACCTCATCCCGGTTTTTACCTATATCGTTAGTGCCTATATGCACCAGGACAACTGGCTGTTCACCTTCCCCTTCCAAAATGTTCTGCAGCCGCTCTGAGACATCCTTGACCCTTGCACCAGGGAGGCAACACACCATCCTGGAGTCTCGTTTGCGGCCGCAGAAGCGCCTATCTATTCCCCTTACAATAGAATCCCCTATTACTATAGCTCTCCTGCTCTTTTTCCTCCCGTCCTGTGCAGCAGAGCTACCCCTGGTGCCAGGAAGTTGGCTGCTGCTGCCTTCCTCTGATAAGCCATCCCCCCCCAACAGTACTCAAAGTGGTGTATCTGTTTGAGAGGGGGATTGCCACAGGGGACCCCTGTACTACCTGCCTGCACCTAGTACTCTGTCTGTTGGTCACCACTTCCCTTTCTGCCTGTCCAACCTTTGCCTGTGGTGTGACCAACTGCTTAAACGTGTTATCCACGAATTCATCAGCATCGCGAATGCTCCAGTATGCATCCAATCACAGCTCCAGCGCCGCAATGTGGTCTGCCAGTTGCTGCAGCTGGATACACTTCCTGCACACATCGTCGTCAGGGACGCAGGAAGTGTCCCTGAGTTCCCACAAAGTGCAGAAGGAGCATGCCACGAGGCCGAGCTCTCCTGCCATGACTTACCCTTTAATTAATTCAAATTAAATTAAATCAAATCAATCCCACCAATTACACTGCAGTTAAATGATGTACTTAAGGGCCCTGGTTTACCAACAGTCCCCGCTGCACCACAGAGACCTTAAAAACTATAAACCACAGAGTGAAAGTTTGGTAAAAGAGAGAAATACTCACCAACCAATCACTTACCTGCTTCCTGGTGACATCACACTTTGATTACTTTTTACTTCCCTCCCTCTGAGCTCAGAGACTGGTAAGCCTCTCGAGCCTCGACGCCGTTTAAATTTACCGCCGCTGCCTCGCTCCAATCAGGTCCGCTCTGGGGCCTCTCGAGCCTCGCTGCCGTTTAAATTTACCGCCGCTGCCTCGCTCCAATCAGGTCCGCTGTGGGGCCTCTCGAGCCTCGCCGCCGTTTAAATTTACCACCGCTGCCTCGCTCCAATCAGGTCCGCTGTGGGGCCTCTCGCTGGAGTTTAGAAGAATGAGAGGGGATCTCATTGAAACTTATAAAATTCTAACAGGACTAGACAGACTAGATGCAGGAAGGATGTTCCCGATGTCCGGGGAGTCCAGAACCAGGGGTCACAGTCTAAAGATAAGGGGTAAGCCATTTAGGACAGAGATGAGGAGGAATTTCTTCACCTAGAGAGTGGTGAACCTGTGGAATTCTTAACCACAAAAGGCAGTTGAGTCCAATTCATTGAGCTTTTATAAATATATCAAAAGGAAAAGACTGGTGAAAACCAAAGTTGGTCCATTGCAGTCAGATACGGGGGAATATATAATGGGAAATAAGGAAATGGCAGATCAACTAAATGCATACTTTGGGTCAGTCTTTACGAAGGAAGACACAAAAAACCTCCCTGGGATATCGGGAAAAATAGGGACATTGGCAAAGGAGGAACTGACGCAAATCAATATCTCTAAGGATATGGTGTTAAGGAAGCTAAAGGGATTGAAGGTGGACAAATCCCCAGGGCCTGATAACATGCATCCTAGGGTACTGAAGGAGGTGGCCCTAGAGATAGCGGATGCACTAAGGATGATTTTTCAGAATTCATTAGACTCGGGAACAGTGCCGATGGATTGGAGGGTAGCTAACGTTACCCCACTATTCAAAAAGGGGGGTAGGGAAAAAGCAGGTAATTACAGACCTGTAAGCCTTACATCAGTTGTGGGCAAAATGCTGGAGTCCATCATTAAGGATGAAATAGCGGAGCACTTAGCAAATGGGGACAGGATAGGACAGAGTCAACATGGATTTACAAAGGGTAAATCGTGCTTGACTAATCTATTGGAATTTTTTGAGGGAGTAACTGGTAGAATAGATGGGGGAGAGCCAGTAGATGTGGTGTACCTGGACTTCCAAAAGGCCTTCGATAAGGTCCCACATAAAAGATTAGCATGGAAAATTGAGGCTCATGGGATAAAGGGGAAAGTTTTGGCGTGGATAGGGAACTGGCTGTCAGATAGAAAACAGAGAGTTGGAATAAACGGCTCATTTTCTGAATGGCAGGCAGTAACAAGTGGGGTACCACAGGGATCTGTCCTGGGCCCCCAGCTGTTCACAATTTACATTAATGACCTGGATCAGGGAGTCGGATGCAGCATTTCCAAATTTGCAGACGACACTAAACTAGGAGGTGGGGTGGGCTCAGAGGAAGAGACCAGGAAGCTCCAGAGCGATTTGGACAGACTGGGCGATTGGGCGGATAAATGGCAGATGCACTATAATGTGGACAAGTGCGAAGTTATCCACCTTGGGTGCAGGAACGGGAGGGCAAATTATTATTTAAATGGCAATAGATTGGGAGAGGGGGAAGTACAGAGAGACCTGGGTGTTCTTGTACACCAGTCACTGAAGGCGAGCATGCAGGTGCAACAGGCGGTCAAGAAGGCAAACGGTATGCTGGCCTTCATAGCAAAAGGGTTAGAATACAGGAACAGGGATACCTTGCTGCAGCTGTACAGGGCACTGGTGAGACCACACCTCGAGTACTGTGTACAGTTTTGGTCGCCTCATCTGAGGAAGGATGTTCTTGCCATGGAGGGGGTGCAGCGGCGATTCACCAGGCTGATACCAGGAATGGCGGGAATGACCTATGAGGAGAGACTATGTAGTTTAGGGATGTACACACTGGAGTTTAGAAGATTGAGAGGGGACCTCATAGAAGTGTATAAAATTCTGACAGGTCTAGACAGACTGGATGCAGAAGGAATGTTTCCCTTGGCGGGTGAGAACAGAACTAGAGGACATAATTTAAGGATAAGGGCTAAACCATTTAGGACAGAGATGAGGGGGAATTTCTTCACTCAGAGAGTGGTGAACCTGTGGAACTCATTGCCACAGAGGGCAGTGTACGCCAGCTCATTAAATATATTTAAGAGGGAATTAGATATATTTCTACGGGCAAAAGGGGTTAAGGGTTACGGAGAGAAGGCGGGGACGGGATACTGAATTAAAGGATCAGCCATGATCTCATTAAATGGCGGAGCAGGCACGAAGGGCCGAATGGCCTACTCCTGCTCCTATCTTCTATGTATCTATGTATCTATGTATTAAATATATTCAAGAAGGAGTTGGATATATTTCTTAAGGCTAAAGGGATCAAGGGATATGGGGAGAAGGCAGGGGCAGGGTACTGAGTTTGGATGGTCAGCCATGATCTCATTGAACGGCGGAGCAGGCTCGAGGGGCCGAATGGCCTACTCCTGCTCCTATCTTCCATGTTTCTATGTTTCTATATGGACTTCCAGAAGGCATTTGATAAAGTCCCACATAAGAGGCTATTAACTAAGGTGGAAGCCCATGGAATTGCGGCCAAATTACTGACCTGTTTAGGAAATTGGCTGAGTGATAGGTGACAGAGAGTAGAGATAAAGGGCTCGATTTTCATTGGGCCGTTGTGGTGGGACTGGAGGCGTGTGGGGGGTTAAAATCACGAAATCTGGGGGCACGAACCCATCCCGCCTCCATGCCAGTTTCAAAGGAGGCGGATACCCGACCTGTGCTGGGACCCGCCTCCCCGAGGCGGGAAGGGGATTAGTGCCAATCAACTGCCTGTTAACAGGTAGTTAACAGGCAGTTTTTAGCCTAATCCCTATTTTTATCCCTGAAGTGTGGGATTCCCGACGGCTCCAAACCACGCCAAGTTAGTGATGCGAACTGTCGGGCTGAAGGGTTCGAGATGTCCAGTGTTCAGGTGAGTGATGTGTGCATGAGTGCAGAGGTAAGTGTGTTTGGTGTGTGTAAAGTGTTTAAATAAGGTTTACTTACCTTTACTTACCTTTACAGCCTTCCTTCCTTCAGGTCTCGGGAGTCCCTCATCTCATCGGCACGAAAAGCAGAATGGCCGCGAGCTGTCAGAAGTTGCAGCATTCAGCTTTTTGTTCTGGAGAGATCTCTAAATCAGCCTGAGAGGAAGGAATTAACTTAGTGTACAGATTGTCAGCTTGAAAGAGTTGTCAAACGCTGATATTTCATCTGTCAAAAGCTCTTGACAGATGAAATGTCAATCTGTGACGTCACCTGTTGCCGGCTGGCCCTTAATTGCCCTGCTGAGCCCGCTGGGCAGGTTCAACAAGGTCAATCAAGTGAAAATCGCGTGGGTTGGCCACAACTCGATGGAGGCGGGACTACAACCTCAAAAGTTGTAGTCCCGCCTCCTACACGCCTCCATTATCAAAATCCAGCCCATTAATGGGTAGATACTCAAATTGGCAGGATGTGACTAGTGGTATCTCGCAGAGATCTGTGATGGGGCCTCAACTATTCACAATATTTATTAACGACTTAGATGATAGCATAGAAAGTCATATATCCAAATTTGCTGATGACACAAAGATAGGCAGCATTGTAGGCAGTGTAGATGAAAGCATAACATTAAAAAGGGATATTAATAGATTAAGTGAATGGGCAAAACTGTAGCAAATGGATTTTAATGTAAGCAAATATGAGGTCATCCACTTTGGACCTAAAAAGGAAAGAACAGGGTACCTTCTAAATGGTGAATAGCTAAAAACAGTGGAGGTCCAAAGAGACTTGGGGGTTTATATACATAGATAGATCATTAAAATGTCATGAACAGGTACAGAAAATAATCAAAAAGGCTAATGGAATGCTGGCCTTTCTATCTCGAGGACTAGAATACAAGGGGGTAGAAGTTATGCTGCAGCTATACGAAGCCCTGGTTAGACCACACCTGGAGTACTGTGAGCAGTTCTGGGCACCACACTGGATATATTGGCTTTGGAGGGAGTTGGTTTGCCAGAATGATACCTGGACTTCAAGGATTGTTACGAGGCGAGATTACATAAATTAGGATTGTATTCCCTAGAATTTAGAAGGTTAAGGGGTAATCTGATCGAAGTTTTTAAGATATTAAGGGGAAGAGCTAGGGTAGATAGAGAGAAACTATTTCCGCTGGTTGGGGATTCTAGGACTAGGGGTCCAGACCTTTCAGGAGTGAAATTAGGAAACACTCTACAGTGGTAGAAGTTTGGAACCCTCTTCCGTAAACAGCAATTGATGCTAGATCAATTGTTAATTTTAAATCTGAGATTGATAGCTTTTCATTAACTAAAGGTATGAAAGGATATAGGCCAAAGATGGTTATATGGAGTTAGCTCGCAGATCAACCATGATCTCACTGAATGGTGGAACAGGCTCGAGGGGCTCAATGGCCTACTCCTGTTCTTATGTTCCTATGTGTGGCACTTTCAAACTGGTTTTCAGCACAGTGAGGGTGACGACACCTTGGGGGAGTGCAGTCTACGACACATCCATGGCAACGTGGGGCAAATGACTGCTCGGTGGGGGGGGCACAGCAAAGTGTAGAAATGCAGTGGTCATAGGGGATTTGATAGTCAGGGGGATAGACAAGCATTTCTGCAACCGCCGCATGTATCTCACATGATGTGTTACCTCCCTGATGCCAGGATAAAGGATGTCACTGAACAGGTGCAGAATATTTTGCGGGATGAAGAGGAACAGCCAGAAGTCTTGGTCCATGTTGGAACCAATGACATAGGTAGGAAAAGGGTTGAGATCCTACAGGCAGAGTTTTAGGAGATAGGGAAGAAGTTAAAGAGCAGGACCTCAAAGGTAATAATCTTTGGATTACACCCAGTGCCACGTGCTAGTGGGTATATGAGCAATAAAATAAGACAGATTAGTGTGTGGCTTTTGAAATGGTGCAGGAGGGTGGGCTTCAGATTCCTGGGACATTGTGACCAATTCTGGGGCAGGAGGGACCTGTATAAGATGCACAGGTTGCATATCAACAGGGCTGGACCAATGCCTTCATGGGAAGGTTAACTAGTGCTGTGGGGGAAGGTTTAATCTAATTTGCCAGGGGAGGGGCACCAGGATGAAGCATGAGAGAGGAGATACAAGGTGCACAGAGGACTGGGAGAGACAAACAGCATTAGAATAAAGAATAGTTCAGAAATAGGATGGTTCAGGCAGGAGGGAAATGCAAGGCAGACTAAGATGGGTTTGGAGTGCATCTGCGTAAATGCACGGAGTGTGGATTGGTGAGCTGCGGGCACAAGTAGCCACATGGGATTATGATGTAGTGGCAATAACAGAGACCTGGCTCAAACAAGCGGAGGAATGGGCACTTAATATTCCTGGCTACAATGTATTCAGGAAAGATAGGGAAAGGGAAAAAGGAGGGGGTTGTTATTACGCAGCTGGATGTATGCTAAAGGCCATCAAATAGTGGGAAGGAGATAGAGAAGCAAAATTTCAGGCAAATTGCAGAAATATGCAAGAACTTTAGAATAGTGATAATAGGGGGCTTCAATTATCCTAATATAGGCTGGGGAAATTAGCAGTATAAAGGGAAAACAGGGGGAGGAATTCCTGAACTGTGTACAAGAGAATTTTCTTGATCATTATGTTTCCAGCTCAACGAGGAAGGAAGCAGTGCTGGATCTAGTTCTGTGGCATGAAATGGGGCAAGTGGACTGTGTTTCAGCGAGGGAGCATTTGGGAAACAGTGATCACATTATCATTCGATTTAGAGTTATGGAAAAGGAAAAATCAAATGTGAAAATACTCAGCTGGAGGAGAGCTAATTTCAGTGAGCTGAAAAGGGATCTATCCTAGGTAGATTGGAATCAAAGATTGGCAGATAAAAGATTAAATGAGCAATGGGAGGCCTTCAAAAGAAGGTAGTTTGGGTAGGGACTAGGCACATTCCCACAATGGGGAAAGGAAGGGCATCCAAAGCTAGAGCTCCCTGGATGACTAAAGATATGGAGATTAAAATGAAACAGAAAAAGGAGGCTTAAGATAAATGTTAGGTTCATAATTCAGTAGAGAACCAAGCTGAATACAGAAACTACAGAGGAGAACAACAGCTAATAAGAGGGGCAAAGAGAGTGTATGAGAATAGATTAGTGGGTAATATTATAAATCTCATCAACAAGAAACTACTTATGAAATAACGCTGGACGGCCAGCTGGTGGTGCCGTCCAAGGAGTATAAATACTCGGGCGTGGGCCCCAGCTTGCCAGGGACATTTTGTAAGACAAGGAGCTAGTGAAATACAACTAGACTTCCATGTTCTAAAACATTAAAGATTAAAGCCTTGCTTTATTCTCAAACCAAGTGCGTAGTGAGTTTTATTACGTCAGGTAACATAAAAGGGAACCTAAAAGTCTTTTATAAACATATAAATGGTAAAAGGGTAGTCAAAGGAAGGGTGGGGCCGATTAAGGACCAAAAAGGAAATCTTCTTGTGGAGACAGAGGTCATGGCTGAGCTATTAAATGAGTACTTTGCATCTGTTTTTACTAAAGAAGTGGATGCTGCCAATGTCACAGTAAAGGAGGAGATAGTAGAGAAATTGGATAGGATAAAAATAGATAAATAGGAGGTACTTAAAAGGTTGGCAGGGCTCAAAGTAGAAAACTCACCCATCCGGATGGGATGCATCCTAGGTTCCTGAGGGAAGGAATTGGCTAAAGGACAGAAAGCAGAGAGTAGTGGTGAATGGCTGATTTTCAGACTGTTTTTCAGATTGAAGGGAAGTGTGCAGTGGTGTCCCCCAGGGGTCGGTGTTGGGATCACTGCTCTTTTTGATATATAGTAATGACCTGGACTTGGATATACAGGGCATAATTTCATAGTTTGCAGATGACACAAAATTTGGAAATGTAGTAAACAGTGAGGAGGATAGTATCAGACTTCAGACTATCTGACATAGACAGACTGGTGAAATGGGCAGACACATGCCAGATGAAATTTAATGCAGAGAAGTGTGAAGTGATTCATTTTGGTAGGAAGAATGAGGAGAGGCAATATAAAATAAATGATACATGTTAAAGGGGGTGCAGGAACAGAAAGACATGGGGGTGTACGTACACAAGTCTTTGAAGGTGGTAGAACAAGTTGAGAAGGCTGTTAAAAAGGTATATGGGGTCCTTGGCTTTATAAATAGATGCAATGGGCTGGATTTTGATAAAGGGGCGGGCTGGGGTCTTGTAATCCGCATTTCGTGTTAGCCACCTGATTCTAAATCGATGTGGGAGAATTATGCAATTTTAACTTAATTGGTCAATTGAGTTCCAAAGTGTGGGAATCCATTGCAAATGAGTTTTTCCAGTCTGAAAGTCGCCTCCGATGACGTCATCATTGCTGCTGCATTTAAGGTCTGCAACAAGCCTTGCTTCTTCTGCAGACTGCCAACCTTTTGGCCTTTCATGTTAGAGGGACCTGGAGGCAGAATGACCAGCGAGAGACCTAAGTCTGCTCCCAGGTTTGATGATGTTGCCCTGCAAGCTTTAGTAGAGGGAGCAAGAGCACATAAAGAGGTGCTCTTCCCTTCTTCAGGGAGGAAGAAGCCTCCCCAGCAGACCAAGGCTGTGTGGATCCAGGTGGCAGAGGAGGTCAACTCGTTGTCAGTAACCCGCAGAACCTGGCTTCAGTGCAGGAAGAGATTTCGGCCCAGAAATTAGGTTCGGGGGCTTGCCGCGCGTGCAAGCCCCCGATGTGCACTTACCCAACGCGCTGACATTTCAATCCTGGCCCGCATTGCATTTCCTGTCACTGGCCCGCTTCAGGTCCTGCCGCGCTGTGCGTGCGTGACCCAGCGGCGTACTTAGTGCGATGAGCCGGCTGGGATCACGTGAGCACTGGGCAACCGATGGGAGGTTGCAAAAGTTCATTCATGAGTTTGACAGTAAGAACTGTCAAACTCATGAAAACTCCTGGCCCCAAAACACTACTTAAACTTGAAAGAATTTTTTTTTTTAAATCGCACTACTTAAATGAACTATAAATAACTAAAAAACTATTTTAAACAATAATTTTAAATTTTGAAAAAAATTATTATATAAAAAATCGGGGCTAAAAATACACTTACCTTACTGTAAAGTCTTCAAAAATAATGAACCTGTGGAAAAATTTTCTAATTTTACTTAATAGACCACTTACCTGTTAAAAGTAAGTACTTACGGCTGCTTTTTTCACGCATAAAAACCGGAGTCTTTTCCCCACGGGCAACTCTTCAAAAAAAAAGGAAGTTCAGCGCGCACGTGCTACCTGAAACCTCGCACGCGTTCCGCCTCTTAACCCCTTGGGTCAGAGGAGAGGAAATGCCGGTTTTCCCCGCATGCGCTGTGCATGCTGAAAACCGGCAATTCCTCCGGGCCCACGCGTGAGTACCCCGTCCGTACTCACGCGTTGGGACAGGAATTACTGGCCCATTATGACTTTCTGCGCACTGGAAAATGAGTATGAATTTCCCATCACCCTCAATCTGATCCCCATTGCCTCTCCTCACCAGCACTCAGCTTTAGCAATCTCTTCCTCCACATCCCACTTGACACTGACATCCATGCACTCTTACCCATTCCCTCTCTCTCTATGGTCACATTCACCTAACTATTTGACTATGCAGCCCTCACACTCCCTATCAGTGTGATGCTATGAAAACAACTGACAACACACAGGGAGGGCCCTTGGTCTTGCCACCTCACTCCATCTTTGTCTCCTTCTAAGCATCTATGCTATGGATTCTCTACACTCACTCCTTCATTCTCACTCAACCTCCACTTGTCTCCCTCATTGCAGGAAAAGAGAGCTCACAATAAAAGAGAAAGAGCGAGGACAGGAGGAGGGCCACCCTCAGTAGCCCACCTCACCCCCTGGGAGGATGCGGTCCTGGAGATCATGGGAGTGGTGGATGATGCACAAGTGGGGGGCGGACAGATGGGTGCATCACAGCAAGCTGGTGACAGAATAGTTTTCCATTTCTCTCATTGACATTGCATGAGTCGCTGATAATGATTCTGAAGCTCTAACAGATGGACTTATGGACTTATGATCATCTGCAATATGCAATGTGCATGTAACCTTGGCATCACATCTCTGACTCTTTCCTTTACTCCCCCACAGGACCATCGCAAGCACCTGTCCCCACTAGCCAGGAGGAAGAGCCTGAGCGTCCAGACTCCTCAGAGGAAGCTGCAACCTCTGAGGGCGCAGTGTCAGCAGAATTCAGTGCACCGAGCACCAGCGCAGACACTCACGCCTCGATGGGACCATCGCAAGATAGAGTAGTGTTGTCAGCTGGTGTATCACAGCTCACAAGTGAGCATCAGCAGATTGTGAAGACAGGGACAGCAGTGGAGAGTCTTAGTCGGAGGGCACAGGACTCTGCCAGCTCGGCTCAGCTGCATGTCGACCCTCTGCCTCTGGGTCCATTCATAAGATCAGCAGTGCTGGAACTCCAGGAACAGATGCAGGAGTCTCTGGCAGGTTTTGTCTCCAGGATCGCTGTGAGTGTGGAGCAAATGGAGGAGTCCATTGCGAACATGAGTAGAGCCTTTGTGGAGTCATTGGCGCATGAACGCATCACCATGGAAAGGATGGAAACCTCCATGGAGGTGATAAGTCGCCAGAGTGCAGAAAACATGGTGAGTGTTCTGAATAGAATGACATCTCTGGAGGAGCGATGGTCATCTATTGAACAGAGAAACCAGACCTTCATGGAAGTCCTTTTCAGTAGGACTGCCAGTGCAGATACGGGTCCCCATGGCCCCCCTGATGTGCAGCAAGGTGCTCTCAAGCCACTTGCAAGCGCTGAGGGGGACTTGACCCATGAGAGGGAAGTTGGTGGCAGACATCAAGGAAGTGGGGGCTCCTCTCCAAGCGCTCACACTTCCATGCCACTGCAGAGCCTTCGGTCAGAGCCCCACCAGAGTCCACACCCATCTGAGATCGGCGTCTCAACCCCTGCACAGCCACAGGAGCAGCAGACTGTTGACGAGCCCTCACAGGTTCGCAACCCCAGAGGACACCCGCCAAAGCTGTCGAGACAGGAGCAGCAAGAAAGTGAGCAAGGGGCCTCCACATCTGCTGAAGCCACAGGGGAAGCACCACGTAGGAGCACGCGTAAGAGAAAGATACTGCACAAATAGTCACAAGGGTAGTCACTTGGGTGAAATTTGATGTTTTATGTTAAAAAGCCATCGAATGATTACTGTAAATAAAAAATCTGATGGCTACTGCTGTAGTTGTGGCGTGTGTCATTTCGCTAATGGGACTTCCACATTGAGGGCTTAGGATTACTTGGTATATGCCTCAGTTGAGGAAGCGCTCAGTGAAGGTGGCGAGAGGGGTTTCCCAGGAGGTCACACTGGAGATGGGTGTCAGGCTCCAAACTTCCACAGCTGTGGTTATGCCTTCTAAAAGTTCCCCCAGACCTGAGACAACAAAGTCCTGCCACCTGCAAATGATGGCTGATCAAATATCCTATTTAATGGTGGAGCTGCAGCTAATAGTCAGCAATCCAATTGTGCTCCCACCAGGTTTCACCGTCGTGTTCCAGAACAGGCGTGCTTCACGTTGGAAAAGGGTTAAAATCAGCAAGGCCTATCAAAATGGCATTATAGCGGCAATTTAGTGCTTGTTAAGGGCCTTAACGGCCTACCCCGCCTCTTGGAGGTGGGACGGAGACGGGACCAGTAAACACGATTTAATGAAAATTGCTTGGAGGCGGGGTTGGGCCCGCCCAGCAGTTTTTGCAATTTTAACCCCCCACACGCTTCCAATCCCACCTCAACGGCCCGATGAAAATCGAGCCCATAGAGTACAAAAGCAAGGAAGTTATGCTAAACCTTTATAAGACATGAGTTAGGCCCCGGCTGTATGTTGTGGCCAATTCTGGGCACCGCACTTTAGGAAGGATGCCCAGGCCTTAGAGGATTTACTTGGGATGAAAGACTTCAGTTATGTGGCGAGACTAGAGAAACCGAGGTTGTTCTCATTAAAGCAGAGAAAGTTAAAGAGAGATTTGATAAAGGTGTTCAAAATCATGAAGGGTTTTGATAAAGTAAATAAGGAGAAACTGTTTCTCGTGGCAGAAGGGCTGGTAACCATAAGATACAGATTTAAGGTAATTGGCAAAAGAATCAGTGGCGACATGAGGAAATGTTTTGTTACATAGTGAGTTGTTATGATCTGGAATGCACTGCCTGAAAGGGTCGTGGAAGCAGATTCAATAGTAACTTTCTAAAGGGAATTGGATAAATACTTGAAGGGGAGAAATTTGCAGCGGAGTGGGACTAATTGGACAGCTCTTTCAAAGAGTCAGCACAGGCACAATAGGCCAAATGGCCTCCTTCTGTGCTGTATCATTCTATGATTCTGCAAAATGCACCACTGCAGCAGTTGCTTCTAATACTATTGCCGTCAAAGTAAAACTATGTATAGCTCTTCTGACATGTCTTCTCGACCGCCTTGTAAGGTCTGAAAACGCCCTTTTCCAACCTACTTTGTTTGGCCACGTTTGCTACCCATCTAGACAAAAGAGTGTTATGAATCAATAATTTCAACTGTTATGTTTACTTTTTACTCTATTAAAACAATTCTCATATTAAATATGTTTTATTTCACAAATCTCCCCACTTCACTTTTTAATTATGTACATCAATTGTTTGAGCCATGTTAAAGTCAATATACAGACTAAGGTATACCAAGTAGTCTGAAACATAGAAGACAGGAGCAGGAGTAGGCCATTCGGCCCCTCGAGCCTGCTCCGCCATTTGATGAGATCATGGCTGATCATCCAAATTCAGTACCCTGTCCCTGCTTTCTCCCCATATCCCTTGATCCCTTTAGCTTTAAGAAATATATCTAACTCCTTCTTGAATATATTTAATTAATTGGCCTCAACTGCCTTGTGTGGTAGAGAATTCCACAGGTTCACCACTCTCTGGGTGAAGTAATTCCTCCTCATCTCAGTCCTAAATGGCTTACCCCTTATCCTTAGACTGTGACCTCTGGGTCTGCTTTGACATCTATTTCCATATCATTATGAGTCAAACTTTTTAAAAACAAAAGTAACATAATATTTATTTGTTAATGGTCCAGCGGAATTGCTCACCATAGAATAGTTTAAATACCAAGACAAACACTCAATAAAAATAGAAAGGAAATCATTTTGAATTATTCCACACAAAACTAATATATAGATGAGCTCAGAAGGTAATTAGATGTATTTCTGGAGGGATAAAGGATTAAGGGATTATGGTGAGTAGCTTGGTAGATGGGGTTAAGGACAGGGACCTGTTTGTTTGGGTCTGATAGCCTTTTCCTCTTTTAAATATCTTTATGTTCTTATTGTAGGTGAGAACAGGACACTTCTGCAGTGCTCGAATTCTAGAAGGAAAAATCGACCTCCTGAGTTAATGTTTAACAAGTATGGTAGTGGACGTAAAGAAGACTTTTCAGTATTGTAGAAAATCACTAACACCAACTTTTGGATGACAAATTTGAATTGATTAACCATGGATTCAATGTACCTCAATAGCAAGAGCTAGAGTACACTGTGAATTGTTCAATAATGAGTTGATTAGGAGCAATCGAAAGCAAACACAGCTAGATTACAAAAAGTAATATGTGTATCGATGGCTGTGTCACATTTGTCACAGACAGGGGCATCAAACATACAATTTGAATCTAAAGACATGAAATGAAATCAACATCAGACGTGAGTGTTGTACAGAAGATATGATTGGACTTTCGTTAAACTTTTACAAGGATGGTCAAGGTAGAAACTAAACACCATGGCCTAGAAATTCGGTGGCGCCCCTTGCCAGGGCACCGGAAGTACCGCCTTGGAAGGAGTCGCGAACGCCCGCCGGAAATTCAGTTTCAGCGCCCCAGACGGAAGCGCAGCGCTACTCGAGGTGCCCCGCATCCCTCTTGGGGCGCTGCAACTGGAAATCGCAGCACAACGTGCCGCAGCGCCACACGCTGTGGCGCGGCGCGCTGCGGTACTGCAGGCCTTCCTCCCCTTCTTAAAGGGGAGGGGCCTGCTGCAGCGCGATCAGCAATTGCGAGTGCCGGCAAAAGAGCCCGGCACCGAGGAGAAGTGCCGGGCTCTTGGGAGACAGCCGGCACAACGCGGGGGGGGGGTGCTCAGGAGGCCGGAGACGGCGGCGCGGAGAGGTGCTGGCAGGCTGCCAGCAAAAAAAATGGCCGCCCCGCACCTCTGCGCCTCCACCGCCGCAGGTAGGCCCCCCTGAACCGGTCGCAAATTGCGACCGGCATTACAGCGGGGGGGCACTACCAAATTTGGCGATCGGGGCAGTAGCGGGGCGCTGCGCACACCGATGACGTCATCAGTGGCGGCGCAGCGCTACCAGCTAACGCCGCCATTAGCGCCCCGCTAAATTTCACGGGAGGCGTGGCCAGTGGCGCTAAACCCACTAAGTGCCCTCTTTGGGTGCTAACTGGTGGCGCAGCCCACCGAATTTCTAGGCCCATATATTAGAAGTGAATGAATGAATTACAGGGCAATATTTAACCAGTACTTTGTACAAGCATAATTAAAACAGGACTACAATCTGAACTTGTTGTTCAAATTGGTCATTTAACTCCCTACTAACTGAAACGATCAAGGTCACTTTTACATCGTGGAAGTATTATAAGAGCAGTTTTAAGAATGCTGCTGTAAAAGAATGAAGCAAAATTTATTTGAAATGACCTGTTCTGTTTGCCAAATCAAAGTCAGAAAGGTGGGAAAACAATTCCTGTGGATCATCTTGGATACTTACACTATTGCTCAATGTTTCTCCAGAATCCGTATATTGGAAAAATATTGTCTTGTGGAACATCTACTAACAGGGGCTATATGGCATAATAGACTCGTGTCATGACTAAGGTCAGAATATGTGGAGTCAGGGGACAAGTAGCAGAATGGATAGCAAGCTGGCTACAAAACAGAAAACAGAGTAAGGGTTAAAGGTAGTTACTCAGATTAGCAAAAGGTGGGAAGTGGTGTTCTACAAGGATTGGTGCTGGGGCAACTATTGTTCACCATTTACATAAATGATTTGGTCTCTGGAATCGGAAGTATAATTTCAAAATTTGCGGATGACACCAAATTGGGGGTATAATTAATATGGAGGACTGCGACAAAATACATGAAGACATAAAGAACCTGCAGAATGGCTGTGTAATTGGCAAATGACCTTCAATATAGATAAGTGTGAAGTGATACATTTTGGTAGGAAAAATAAGGAGGCCACAACCTCCTTGAAAATTAAGGGGTGTCATTTTCCAGGGGGTTAGCGGGCAGGATTGCTGGTGGGTCGGGTGGGAAATGTAACTTTTTTGACAGCGGGTCAGGACCGGCCCGACCCGCAGGCGACGCAATTAAACCAATTATTGGGTTGTTGACAGACCCTTAATAATGCTTTTAACCTTACCTTTTCACTTTTACTGCTCGCCCATGGGGTCCATGTCTGTTAACCTGAGGCAGGAGTTGAATTGCCATTGAATCAGCTGGTTAGCTGACAGCTTGAAATGTGCTATAAAAGCTCCCACCTCACAGCTGTTCACTTTCCAGGCGCAGAAGCTGTTGCTTACTCCATTTGGAACATAGATTGAGCTTGATGCAGGCTGCAAGTGTTTGGAGCAAATTCTCCATCCAGTGTCACCTCATTGGAACAACCCCTCTCACCATTGACAGATTGCTTGTGTCATCTCAAGTTCACCTGTCATCTATTCCATCAGCATGGGTATCATTTATGCTGTTTCACCTTGGTCCTCAGAATCTGACCACGATCAGCCCCAACACCAGCAGCCCCAGGCACACCAGCAGCGCCAACAACACCACCAACCTTCTCCTCAACACCCTGATGTTGCACAGGGCAGAGGGCATCAGCACAGCACTGCACTGCGCCGGAGGCGATAACCCCAACACAGCATTTACAGGCAGAGGATGAGCTTCCTCAACATGACTGAGCAGCAGAGCCAAAGGAGGCTCAGGCTATCGCGCCAGGTCGTCGCAGACATTTTCACATTGCTGGAGGAAAACCTGCAGCCCAGAGGAGCGGGTGGACACGCCTTACCAGTGGCTGTCAAAGTCACCAGCACCCTCAACTTCTTTGCCTCAGGCTTCTTCCAGGGATCTGTAGTAGACATTTGCGGCATCTCGCAGTCGGCCATCCACAGATGCATCACACAGGTCACTGATGCTCTGTTTGACAAGTGAGCCAATTATATCAACTTTGCCACTGATGAAGCCAGTGTTACTGAGCGTGCGCTTGGCTTTTCCACTCTGGCTGACTTCCCACGGGTGCAGGGTGTCATCAACTGCACACATGTGGTAATCAGGGCACCCCATCATAATCCTGGCGCTTTACTCAACCGCAAGGACTTCCACTCCCTCAATGTGCAGCTTGTCTGCAACCATAGGAAGATCATCATGCATGTGTGTGCCAAATTCCCTGGCAGCTGTCAGGGCTCTTTCATCCTGCGCCAGTCCACCCTCCTTCAGCTCTTCGCACCTCCAAACAGACATACCAGCTGGCTGCTTGGAGACGAGGGCTATCCACTGAAGACGTGGCTCATGACACCTTTGAGGAGGCCAAGTACAGGTAATGAGGCTGAGGAACATTATAATGAAAGCCACATCCCCACCAGATGTGTCATAGAGCAGACAATAGGCTTGCTCAAAATGCAATTCAGATGCCTTGACAGATCTAGAGGCGCCCTCAGTACGCACCAGCCAGGGTCTCCAGAATCGTGGTGGTGTGCTGCGCCCTGCACAACATAGCACAGCAGCGAGGATTAGCGCTTCATGAGAAACAAGACGCAGAGTGCACAGCCTCTTCAGAGGAGGAGGAGGAGCATCAGATGGAAGACAAAGATGAGGAAAACCTGGAGGAGCTGACAGTCAAGATGCCACCAGTACACGAGCATATTGCTGCCCGTGAGGCCAGGGATGGCCTCATCATGGCCAGATTTATTTAACTTTACGCAGCACAGCCATGTGGCTGGCACATGCGTCGCCAGGTTGGCTACACCCCACGTCCATACCATAAATCATCCCTACAATGACCAGTCCATTCTTTCCATAGTCACCACCATTGCTGGAGCTTAAGGTAGCCCTGACCATTCACTCTACCACTTCCAATTGTGCACACAAATTTGTCACGGACCGCAAAGTTTTGAAAATAAATGATTTTATACAAAAGATTATTTCAGCGTAAACTTAACAATAACATTGAAGAAAACACCCAAGTGTCTATCCTTGTGACTCTACTTGTGTGGCTTCTTTCGCTTCCGTGTACTTCTACGTGGTGGTACCCCTGCAGCTTCAGCAGAGGTAAAGGCAGCATCCTCACTTCCCTGCTGCATCTGCTTAGATGCCTTTGGCGGTCATCCTCTGAGTTTTTGAGCCTGTGAGGGCCCCGCCAATGTCTGCTCCTCCTGCGACTGTGCAGGGACAGACTCGGCCATCGCATCTGGAGCTCTGACCGAGGGATTGGCAAGGTGGGAGAAGTGTGAGTGCTTGGAGAGAAGCCCCCACTTCCATGTCCCCTCCCACCATCAGCCCTCTCATGGGCCACCCGTGCTTCCCTGATAGCAAGGAGCTGGAGAGCACCTTGCTGCACATCAGTGGGGCGATGAGGAACCATGTCTACACTGACATCCCTCCTAGAAAGGATGTCTATGAGCCTCTGGCTTCTATGCTCCATAGATAGCCATCTATCCTCCATAGATGCCCATCTATTTTCCATGTGCTCGTGCGACTGGCGCATTAGGTCCTCCATGCAGGTGGCCATCCTATCCATGGAGGAACCTACAGTTGCGATTGCCTGTGCCACGGTGGTGCTCATGTTGGAGAAAGACTTCTCGATTCTCTGAACACTCACAGTCACCACACTCGCAAAACCTGTCAGAGCCTCCTGCACTTGTTGTTCCAGCTCCAGGATCGGCCTCTTCCTTGATGGCTCCCGAGGCTCAGCGTCTGCATGCAGCTGAGCAGAGCTGGGAGACTCCTGCGCTCTCCAACGAGGAATCTCCACTGCTGACCCTGTCTCCACCATCTGCTCTTGCTCACGTGTGCTGTGTGAGACACCAGGAGACAGCACTACTCTACGTCGCGACCGCCCCACCGAGGTGTGCGTATCTGCGCTGGTGCTGGGTCGCCTTGTCTCAGGTGATGCTGCACCCTCTGAGGCTGGAGGCTCCTCTGAGGAGTCATCTTGCTCTTCCTCTTGGATAGTGGGAAGTGGCGGGGGGGCTCTTGATGGACCTGTGGGAGAGTAAAGAGATCAGTTAGATATATCATATGTAGATTGCATACAGATACCATTATGCACATGATGAGCATTCAATGTCTCCTGACATCAGCTCCCATATGAGTGACTGATGAATGCCATGTAGCTGTATGGAAATTGATTCTGTTACCAGGTTGTTGTGATGAGCCCCGCTCTCCGTCCCCCACTGCCAACTGCTCGCCCACTTCAGAGATCTCCAAAGCAGTCTCCTCCGTGCTCGTGAGGGTTGCGAGTGATGCAGGGCCTCCTCCCGTTCTCTGTCTCTCCTTCGTGTTGTGGGCTCTCTTTTCCTGCAAGGAGGGAAAGAAGAGAAGGTTGACTGAGAGTGATGGAATGAGTGTAAGGAATGGTAGGGTTACATGTGTAGCGGGAGACTATGATGGAGTGGGGTGGCAATGCCAAGTGGCCTCCTTGTGTGTTGTTAGTTGGTATGATTGCACTAGGATGAGGGTGAGTGTGAGGGGTGGCTAGTAAGATTGGGATGTGATAATGTAGATAGAGAGAGAGATGGATAGGGGGACGTGCAAGGGATGTTGGTGTAACAATGTGCAGGAGTAGGGCTAGAAAGGCAAAGTGATGGGGATGTGATGATAGGCACAGCAGGATGAAGGTGAGTGTGGCTTTGTACTCACCTTTCCTGATCTCACAAGATCATATAAATGTTTCTGGCACTGCACCCAGGTCCTCATCACCACAGACCTGCTGTTCACCTCCTGCGCTATCTGGAGCCAGGCTGTCTTGGTCTCTTGGGGAGGTCACTGACAGGGAAGAGAACCTCCCTGCATGCTCGGACCCCCTCCACAAGCACATGGAGGGAGTCATCAGAGAACTTGGATGCAGCCCACTGCCTCTGGGAACTCATCTGTCTTTAGCTTCACCACAACCAAGGGAGAAAGAGAGCATCCACACTCCGAGATGAAACATCAAATGCAATGTGGCCATGGCTCCGTTAAATATACTGGCATCAAACGCGTCATCGCTGATGTCACCAGACCCGCACCTTTTAATTGGGCCGGGTAATGCCCCATTACCCAAAATTCATTATTTGCAGCAGGAAGGCAGGTAGCAACGGGCTCGCAGCCCACCATGGACCCTGACGGCACCGGACCTGCCCAGGTAGGGAAAATCATGGCCTAAGTATCTAAATGGGATAGGGTAGAGCAGAGGTGGGCAAAATACGGCCCGGGGCCGTATCCAGCCGCCAATGGATTCTATCCGGCAGTGGTTCTCAATCTGGGGTCCTAAATCTCGTGATTTGTGCATGTATGAATCGCATATAGTTTACGTGCATGTGCAAATCGGCGTATTTTTTGCCAAAAAAATTCCGAGATGTAGGGATTTCTGGATTCATGAGGTAAGTCAAGTCGATTGCCTTGGGTTGCTGTTCTAGCTCTTGAAACATGGACAATTATGACAACATTTTGCAAATTTGGCTGGACATTATTACCTGTATGGGTTTGCACACTGTCCCTGACTTAAGCAGAGAGTTAGACTGCAGTATTATTTACCTGAGTGGTTAATTAATTTACTGAATTGCTATGTAAAACTCAATCGAGAGGGTTGAGAGGATGTTATTCTCAAATGCATCCATAATGAAACACAATAAAAGATGGGCTTTATCAGGATACACTGACTTGAAAGTCGACTCAGTGTGTCATTTGTACCTATGATGCTGGGCTTTGTGGTTTTCTTAGTAAATCATTTGTCTGTCTCATGCATCCATTACGGATTAATCATTGCAGAGTCTATTCTTTCTGATTCAAATATAATTTAATTTTGGCACAAGTTAAGTAAGATCATTTCTCTCTCCCTTTCCCAAGTTCCCTCATTGCTGAGATCCTTACATCACAACAGCAGTTTGAAGGGTTGATCCCACGATCAAACGGGGAGAGCCGAATTGTGGAGTCATCCCAAAGGCAAACCAGTGACATGTTCAGGAACACTCTGCATTTATCTTTTGAACTCCTAGTCAATCAAAACCCTTGTCTATAAGTTGCCATAGTCTAATAAATAAATTGTGCAGGAATCTGCATTTCCTACCTGATTATTTTCACTGACATGTAAATTATACTATTGTTTCACCAAACACTTATGCCTAGTGTCTGAAATCTGTGATAATCCCAAGTGTCACTTTTATGCCCTCTGGGTGAATACAGGGTCAAAAATGTTACATCCTGGCTTTTGGGTTTGACAATTGAAAACGTTTTTTTAAAATCTGTTCTTGGTTTGTGGGTAACACTGGTAAGAAAACATTTATTGCCCATTCCTAGTTGCTGCGAATCAATTAAAAGTCAATAACATAGTATGGGACTGGAGTCACATGTAAATTTTACAGCAGCTGTCGAGTAACCTGTTTTACAGTTTTAGCTAAGGCATAATAAGGCCAAGATAAGTTTTGGGTAAACCTGTATCATGTTCGTTAGCATGTTAGTAAGTGTGGAAATGACATGAAGGGTTCTTCATACAATAAATGCCATAACAAATTTTAATGGTAGCTTTTGTTAACATAATTCATTTTATGTGTACGGCCCTCAACAGCTCACTAAAACTTGTTAAGTTGCCCTCCAGCCCAAATAATTGTCCACTCCTGGGGTAGATGAACAGAGTGATCTAGGGGTACAGATATCCAAATCATTAAAAGTAGCGACGCAGGTTAATAAAGCCGTAAAATGCATTTCTAGAGAGGTAGAATTGAAAAGCAGAGAAGTTAGGATCTGTGTTGGGGCCTCAACTATTCACTGTATTTATTAACAACTTAAATGATGGGATAGAGAGCCACATACCTAAGTTTGCTAGTGACACAAAGATAGGTGGCATTGTAAGCAGTGTAGATGGAAGCATAAAATTACAAAGAGAGATTAATAGATTAAGTGAATGGGCAAAACTGTAGCAAATGGATTTCATTGCAGGCAAGTGTGAGGTCATCCACTTTGGACCAAAAAGGACAGATCAGAGTATTTTTAAATGGTGAAAAGCTCGAAACAGTGGAGGTCCAAAGAGACTTAGAGGTCCATGCACATAGATCATTAAAATATCCTGGATAGGTACAGAAAATAATCAAAAAGGCTAATGGAATGCTGGCCTTTATATCTAGAGGACTAGAATACAAGGGGGTAGAAGTTATGCTACAGCTGTACAAAACCCTGGTTAGACCACACCTGGAATACTGTGAGCAGTTCTGGGCACCACACCTTGGGAAGGATATATTGGCCTTGGATGGAGTGCAGCGTAGATTTACTAGAATGATACCTGGAATCCAAAGGTTAAATTATAAGGAGGGATTACACAACCCAGGGTTGTATTCCCTGGAACTTAAAATATTAAAGGGTGATTTGATTTAAGTTTTCAAGATATTAAGGGGAACTGATAGGGTAGATAGAGAGAAACTATTTCCGCTGGTTGGGAAGTCTAGGACTAAGGGATAAAAACTAAAAATTAGAGGCAGGCCTTTCAGGAGTAAAGTTAGGAAACACTTCTACACGCAAAAGGTGGTAGATGTTTGGAACTCTCTTCCGCAAAATCTGAGATTGATAGATTTTTGTTAACCAAAGGTATTAAGGGATATAGGACAAAGGCAGATATATGGAGTTAGGTCACAGATCTCATTGAATGGTGGAATAGGCTTGAGGGGCTAAATGGCCTATTCCTGTTCCTATGATCCTGTCATGTTAAATTTGCATAGAACCTTGGTTAGACCACACTTGGAGTACTGCGAACAGTTCTGGTCTCCATATTATAAAAAGAATATAGAGGCGCTGGAGAAGGCGCAAATATGATTTACTAGAATGATACCAGAACTGAGAGGTTATACCTATCAGGAGAGATGGAACAGGCTGGGGCTCTTTTCTCTCGAAAAGAAAAAACTGAGGGGTGACCTGATAGAGGTCTTTAAGATTATGAAAGGGTTTGATAGGATAGACAGAGAGATATTTCCACTTGCAGGTGAGACCAGAACTAGGGGCCATAAATACAAGATAGTCATTAATACATCCAATAGGGAATCCAGGAGAAACATCTTTACCCAGAAAGTGGCTAGAATGTGGAACTCGACTACAAGGAGTAGTTGAGGTGACTAACATAGATACATTTAAGGGGAAGCTAGATAAATACATGAGGTAGAAAGGAATGGAAGGACATATTGGTGGGGTTAGATGAAGAAGGGTGGGTGGAGGCTCCTGTGGAGCATGAACACTGGCATGGACCTGTTGGGCCGAATGGCCTGTTTCTGTGCTGTAAATAGTATGTAATGGTAACAAATTGTCTCCATTACGATTGTGTGCTTTATTTTACATGAAGCAAAACAATCCTAACTCTTGAGAGAGCAAGACTGAGGATCTCATTCCCTTACAGGCTGACAAACAAACGTAAATTTGCGGTGGTAACGTCAAATACGTCCTTAAAATGGCAATGCCCAATCTGCACTGCACACTGCTGTCTGCTGTGTTCAAAAAACTGGCAAGACGCTAATGTGCGTTAGTACTGTAAAGGAAGACTTGCATTTATACAGCGCCTTTCTCGACCTCAGCGCTTTACAACCTGTAAAGTACTTTTTGAAGTGTAGTTACTGTTGTAATGTAGGAAACAGTAAATCAAACCCGTGTAGTATGCAGTAATCCGGTGATTGCAAATGTCAGTGAGAACGCATATATCGACAACAAGTGTGTAGATTATCCGCAAATTAAGTCTCAAAATAGGTGAAACCTTAGTACAAAGATGCCATTCTAGTTCCAGCAGATGCATATACAGCTTATTTTAATGTTATAGTGTTCTATGGAATAATAATTTTGACACAGCAATAAAGATCGGAGTGCTACTTTTAAAGGCAATTGTTAAAAATGATTTTACTGAATGAACAGAATGAGGAAAGTACACGGAACAGCGAATTTAAAATAATTAATATATATAGTTACAGTAATACTGTATACATTATTTAACTTGGAAGAAACGTTGCATAATGAAACATACTTACGATTGTGAGTGTTATGATCTTTAAACTGCGGTTTAGACACGTCATATGATGATGCGGTGTTCATTGATAAATCCATGTTTTCTGAAGATCAACTAAAAACACTGAATTCAAATAACTAGGCTATGCCAATTGTTAAGTCTGTGTGTTCTAGTTATTGTTAATAAGAATCACTGCACACAGACCACAAGAGTAAATTCAACAGGTCTTTACTAGTCGGAGGTCAGGCTGAACTGCCCAATAAATCATTACACAGCACTTATATACCGGTGTGGTCACCACCGGTATTACAGTATACAGCAGCCAAGATAAAGTAGTGCATCTCTTAAAATAGTTCTCTTAAAGGTGGAACGGTTACATACACCACAATCCTCCCCTTTTAGCTTAACAGTATATATTCCCCATTTAACATAACATAATAACATATATACACAACTTCATGTAAAAACAGTTCACAGATTCAGTCTCTGAGGAGGCCTCCTGATCCGAGACAGATAACGCCTTTCAGGGGTCTCTGGTTCTCGTTGCTGGGGTGACTCATCTAGTTGATCCCCTATGGATAGGACATCATCATCAGGTATATTCACTTCTGAGGTAGATGCTTCAGGTTCACTAACTTCCTCCACGGTTGTCTCTGTCGTAACCATGGGCTCGACCCTTGTTCTCGATCCCACCAGTTGGTCAGCATGACATCGCATTACATTTTCACCAACATCTACCGTGTACATCAGGAGTCCTTGTCTGGCCCGAATTGTTCCAGATTGCCATTTCTCGTTTTTATAGTCCCTGGCTAACATCGGTTGTCCTATTTCAAAACTCCGAGTGGGCTTGTTATTGATATGCTGGAACTGTTTGTTTTCGACTTCCCTCCGCACATTTGGTTTTAACAAGTCCAACCTGGACCGCAACCTCCTGTTATAGAACATCATGGCAGGACTTTGGTTTGTTGTTGCATGGGTGGCGTTTCGATATGCCAGTAGGAAATTGTCCACCTTGTGTTGCAGTGGAATCTGATCTTCGCTCATGGCCTTTATTGCCTTTTTGAACGTCTGTACAAACCTCTCGGCCAGCCCATTCGTAGCTGGATGATATGGGGCAGAGGTATAATGTTTCACCCCATTCTTCTTCAGGAATTTCTGGAATTCCTCTGACACGAACTGTGGTCCGTTGTCTGAACATATTTGCTCTGGCAATCCATTTCTTGCAAATATCGTTCTTAGCACCGCGATCGTCTTCTCCGAGGTAGTGGTAGTCATTTTAATCACTTCTGGCCATTTAGAATGTGCGTCCACCGCAATTAAAAACATGGAATCCATGAATGGACCAGCAAAGTCAATATGTACACGTTGCCATGGGGTTGAAGGCCATTCCCATGGATGCAGCGGTGCAATTGGAGGTGCATTTTGGACTTTTTGGCACCCTGAGCAGCTTTTCGTCAGATCCTCTATCTGTTGGTCGATACCCGGCCACCACACATAAGCCCTAGCAAGGCTTTTCATCTTGACTCCCCCCAGATGACCTTCATGTAGTTCTTTTAGAACTCTCTCTCTTAACTTAGGAGGGATAATCACCCTTGTTCCATACATCAATGTTCCCTGACAGATGGACAGCTGTTCTCGTCTTGCTGAGAATGCCGGTAACAGTGGATCACCATGGGCTGGCCATCCCTTTACTGTCAATTCGTAGACCCGGGACAGTGTCGGGTCATTCCTAGTCTCCCTTTCAATATTTGCATTGGTGACAGGTAAACATTCGATGATGGTCGAGTGAAATAACTCCACCGGGTCAACCGTCGGTGCCTCCTCCTCAGTAGGTAGTGGTAGGCGCGACAGCCCATCAGCATTACCATGCTGCTTTGTACCTTTGAATTCTATCTGATATTGATGTGCCCCTAGGAAAAGGGACCATCTCTGGAGCCTCTGTGCTGTCATCACCGAAACACCCTTCTTAGGGTTAAAAATGGATACCAACGGCTGGTGGTCTGTCAGCAGTGTAAACTTCTGGCCCTGCAGGTAATGATTAAACTTCTTTACTCCCCACACAAGGCTGAGAGCCTCCCTATCTATCTGAGCATAGTTGCGCTCAGCGGAGGTCAATGATCTGGATGCAAATGCGACTGGCCTTTCCAAGCCATTTGGCAACTTGTGTGAGAGTACTGCTCCAATACCATAAGGAGAAGCATCACAAGCTAAACGAATAGGTAGCGTTGGGGTGAAGTGAGCCAACACTTCCTCTGAGGTGATCAATGCCTTGCTTTTGCGAAAGGCCTTCTTACAGTCCTCGCTCCACTTCCATGGTACTTCTTTCTGCAAAAGAGCATTCAGCGGGTGCAGCACCGTGGATAGATTTGGCAGAAACTTATGGTAATAGTTAATCAACCCTAGGAACGACCTCAACTGGGATACATTTTCCGGAGCGGGAGCCTTCACAACAGCTTCGATCTTGTCAGGTGACTTGTGCAGCCCCTCCTGGTCAATGACATGACCACAGTACGAGATCCGTTTCTGAAAGAACTCACATTTCTGGCGATTAACTCGAAGTCCATATTCCTTCAATCTGGTGAGCACCAGTTTCAAATTTGCAAGGTGTTCCTCATCGTCATCTCCTGTAATCAGGATATCGTCCAAGTAACATTGAGTGCTTGGAATTCCCTGTAATACCTGCTCCATGGCCCTCTGCCAAATTGCTGGAGCCGAAGCCACTCCAAAAACCAGTCTATTATATCGATACAAGCCTCTGTGCGTGTTGATTGTGAGATACTGGTGCGACTCTTCCTCAACTTCCATCTGTAAGTACGCTTGCGCCAGGTCTATCTTGGTGAAGTGTTTCCCGCCAGACAATGAAGCAAAGATATCCTCAATCCGCGGAAGCGGATATTGCACCGTGTGAAGCACCGGATTAACCGTGATCTTGAAGTCTCCACAGATGCGGACCTTCCCCGGTTCCCCTGGCTTGTTACTTGATGAACGCTTCATGACGGGAACAATGGGCATGGCCCACTCACTCCAGTCCACCTTAGACAGTACTCCTGAATGTTCTAGCCCTTCCAGCTCAGCTTCCACAGCAGGTCGTATCGCATAAGGTACCGGTCTGGCTTTGAAAAATTTTGGGTTTGCATGTTCTGCAATCTTGATTTTTGCCGTAATTCCTCTCAGTGTTCCCAGTCCCTGTTGGAACACCTCTTTAACCTCATCCAATATTCTGGACAATCGTTCAGGTTTGACATCTTTTTTTCCGGAATCTACCGTTATTGCTTTTAGGGAGTGCCAGTCCATATTTATTTTCCTGATCCACTCCCGTCCCAGAAGTGGTGGACCTCCCTCAGGTAGTACATATAAGTCCATTCCTTGGTGTTCTTTGCCCTTGTGTACCACCTTGACTTTTATCTTTCCGATGGGGTATACTCTTTGCCCCGTGTATGTCTGCAATACTATCTCCGTATCCCGTAGGGGAATATGTGTGAATAACCTTTTGTAATCTTGCTTATTCATGACCGTCAATGCCGATCCGGTGTCCAATTCCATCTTCACTTGGACTCCTGCTATCTGAAGTGTGACCCAGATAGTTTGTAGGTCAGCTTCCTTACTCACATTGTGAATTCTCAGACTACCCAGTTCCTTGCTGTTGGAGTCTGAATCCAAATTCTGTTCATCCGAACTCTTCTCAGCCACCTTATGTACCTTTCTGCACTTTTCCTGCGGTGACTTTTTGTTGCTGGTCTTCTTTCCTGACCGGCATACTTTAGCTATGTGACCAAGCTTGCCACATTTTCTACATTCCTGATTTTTAAACCAGCATTGGTTCTGATCGTGTGTTGTCTTTCCACAACGATAACATTTCGCTGTACCCAAAGCCATTTGATCTACGCTGAGTACCGCTGCCTTCAGCTGCATTTCCACAGTGCCTCTCGCTGCGGCTTCGTGCGATGCTGCAATAGTGACAGCCTTATCAAGTGTAAGATCATTCTCTTCAAGCAGCCGCTTTTGTGTTCCTTCTTTCGACAATCCACACACGAATTTGTCTCTCAGTGCCTCTGTCAGTCTTTCCCCAAACTGACAGTATTTCGCTAGCTTACGCAGTTCAATTAAATACTCCGCGTTGCTTTCATCTTTCAGTTGCGTTCTCGCATAAAATTTAAATCGTTCCGCTAACATCAGTGGTGTGGGGTTCAAATGATTTCTCAGGACAGCAACAATATTAGCGAAAGCCTGATCCGCCGGTTTAGCTGGTGATAGAAGATGCTTCAATAGCCCGTATGTCTTCGCACCCATTGAGTTTAGTAAGGTTAGTGCTTTATCTTCATCTGATATTTTATTTGCCTTACAATAAATCTCTATGCGTTCTACATACGTGGCCCAATCTTCAACATCGGGATCGAAATCGTTGATGTTACCACGCTTAGGCATCCTCGCAATCTTCTTGAGAAACAAAAAGAAATTTTTATTTTTATTTTTTCAAAATGGCGGTTTCCCGCACTTGTCTTCTTCCCCCGCCTACGAAAATGGCGGCTTCCCGCATTTGCCTTTCTCCCCCGCTGGCTGTAATGGCGATTGCCGTATTGCTGCGTTCGCCCTCCCCAGCGGTTCTCAAATCGTGCCTCCCAGCCCCTCTTGCAGTCCGGTCCTTTCCCCTGGCTGCGGCTGAGTTCTCCGCGTTTTTTTATTTTTTTTAATTTTATCCCGTGCCTCGCGGCCTCGGTAGCTGCCCGGCCTTTTTCCCCGGTCGCGGTCGAGCTCTCTCTCGATGCTGTTGCGTCTCCCAGCCCGCTTGCAGCCCGCTCTTTTACACCGGCTGCGTTTGCATTCACCGCGGCTCCCGTGCCTTACGCTGCCCCAGTCTCAGCGCCTCTGGCCCCGACTTCTGTCCGGCTCTTTTCCCCGGCCGTGGTCGAGTTCTCCGCCCTTATATCCTCCGTTTTTCCCTCCCCTACTTCACAGCCAACGTGGCCGACTTGCTGCTCGTCGCTGATCGGCTTACCCACCACCGTGATAGAAGGGATGATCACTGCCTGTTGCTGATGGAAGGCTTCGTGTCAGGATTCTTCCTTGCTCTTCAGACCCGAGTCTTTTCTCAGCAGGATGATGAGGGCGGATGCCTCTTCTCGACGCCCGTTAAACTGCCTTGGATATATCTCTGCCGCAGGGTAAGATCGTCATCGTCGCCACTGTTAAGTCTGTGTGTTCTAGTTATTGTTAATAAGAATCACTGCACACAGACCACAAGAGTAAATTCAACAGGTCTTTACTAGTCGGAGGTAAGGCTGAACTGCCCAATAAATCATTACACAGCACTTATATACCGGTGTGGTCACCACCGGTATTACAGTATACAGCAGCCAAGATAAAGTAGTGCATCTCTTAAAATAGTTCTCTTAAAGGTGGAACGGTTACATACACCACACCAATAATGGCTCATTTTACGGTATCCTGATTACAATATACTAATGTGTGAATCAGATTAGCCTTTCAGTATCCTTTGGCAACATAGACAGATGTAACATAAAATAACAGAAACTGTGAAAGTCTATTGCAGGGCAGGTTTTTAAAATCACAATTAGGTGAAGACTGAAGCTGAACATCGCCTTTGGAGTGTTACTGCTTCTTTCCTCGAGTCTGGTTTCAAATGGCAAACTAATGAGTGTGTTCAAAGTGATTCCAATGGTCAACTGTTGAAAATGGTTCACAACCAAAGAGCAGAGACATCCCAGCTCCGTGAGCAGTGCGAACATTTGGTGACTAGGTTCGTCATAAATTAAACAGATTTCCGTTTGTATATTCTTTACGTGCCAAAACAGTTGATGTGATGGGAAAGCTTCGCAATGCAATGATAATGACTTGCGTAATTATTAATTGACTAATTGTATGTAGCGAGAACACAAGACAGATATTAAGCTTATTGAATGCTTTGTACGGGGCAATGTCCATGCTGCCAGAATGAAATCCCTTCGAACAATTGGAGGGGTCTGTGCTTTTGCCCCTCAACCTCCAGCACGCTTCCAACATTTGACTTTTTCTTTCGAGATAAGTGTTCAAAAATGGTCTCCGTCTGGGTTTCCGTTTGAGCTCCCAGAACTTCTACCTTCCGTCTATTGTTTTGACAATATGCCCGGCTGAAATAGCATCCGGTATACAAGGATAACACGGTGAGGGAAAACCCACAGCAGAACAGCGTGCAACAGCAGAAGGGCCGAGCCATGTGTGTCACTCGATTGGATGAGAGCTGGCGTTGGCGTTGCTGGGAGGAAGGATGTGCGTTCCCCCCAACAGGAGGTGTTCTGCTTAATTACTTTCTCGCATCACAACAACAGTTGGGACTAATTAAGCTCCAAAATCATTTCCACTTCATTTGGCGATAACTTCAAGAATGTCAGATTATGCCTCGAAATGTTTTAAGATCGAGGACTTGGAAAGTAATTTGAGAAACGTTGCTGGTCTCACATGGCATTTCACCCCTTCCCGCCGCACAAAACCTCCACAGTGCAGATCCCACTGGATCTAAATGGATAACAATAAGTACAAGTGACGGCTGTTTAATAACGTTGAATGCTGTATCAGTTTTAGAATAGATTTATTATAATAATGATACTGATTTAATGTACTGATAGTGTGACTTATTGCTATAGAAGCGGCATGAATGGTTCTGCAAAAGCTTCCCGCATTGCAATGACAGTATTGGTAAAAATTGGTAAAATACAAATTGTCTCTTGCTGCTTCCCTATTTGGCGAGTCCCCGCCCCCGGGTTTGGATGGTCCTGTATTGGATGGTAGCCGAAGGGGTGTTTTGGCTTAATAACGTTATAATCGCACGTTTTTGTAAAGTTGCCAGATCTGCAGTTCCTCACCATAAACCATTTCCCTTATTCCACAGTCCATCTGGGTGGGGAAAGCAAAGCAACATGGAATTTTTAAAACTTTTTTAAACAAGTACAGAAAGATGTAACACGCCCTCCCTTTCTCCCCAGCGGTGAAATCATGCGTCATCATTTTATATGTGCGCCTCCTCTTCCAAAGTCAGCAAGCTGCTGCATACAGTGTGTGTCGGATATTACTCAAACCTTGGTTATACTGTCTTTTAATGCTATAAACCCAATAAGGATTTCAGAACCATTACCACTACACGAAAAGCAAATTGTGGCCTGCACAATTCATTTTTAAGGACCTAGATGCGCAGAATACACCTCCCACCAATGCAGAACTGTCAAACAAACCAGACTGCACTTATATCATTGCCTGCTGCCTACAAAACCAGCACAAACCCAACTTGTTGGGCTACTTTTGGTCGTTGTGATTTTGGCCAATTAGGATTTTGGTTGACTTGAAAAGCATTGTGGTCTCAATGTTTAGTATTGATAAACAACGAACAATCTGTTTCCCTATACAGCCAGTTCCCAATCTCAATGATGGGAGGCAGAGTGCAAGAGAGGTGAATTCCAAAGTCTAGAAAGTAAGTTACATGAGCTCTTTTGCTATTTTCATTCCCTTTTCCGGATTAGCATTTCTATTGTGCCTGAATGTAAACAAGGCCAGTCTGATTTGTTTTACTCTATTCTAGATGGCAAGAGTGTGGAAGAACACTAAAAGAGGGTAACTCATGTCAGTCCACACCTCTTTGTGATTGGTTAAAAGGTCGCGTTAGTGGCAGCATCAGGCAGATTGCTGCTTTTCCTCTAGGCTGCGAAATGGTGCAGAGTTGGAGGTGAAAGGGGCAGGCTTAAACTGAACAAAAAGACAGCTAAAGAGAGTTCTGGTGGAAGGTTCTTGCCTTTTATTATTCGTCAGTATTTTTAAAATGTGGCACATCATGTGTATTGGTATTGGTACTCACATTTGGTTCATATAAGGCAGATTAGTACACAGGAATCAGAGCAACATCAGCAAAACAAAAAAGGGTGCATTCACAGATGGGACATTGCCAACGCTGTGGAGCAGCAATACAAATTTTTAAAAATTGGCCCAATGTCTTTTTTAAGATCAGGTTAAATGTTTTTTTCACGTTGATATTTTCAACGGGCATGATACCAAATGCTTTGAAGGTACATTTATACTGCAGCTTCTGGCCTCAGCCTGTAGCCCCGATTTTAACCTAACCCACCGAGCAGGAATGGAGCAGGTGAGCAGTTACAATCAGGGAAATACACTTTACTCCCTGTTCCCGTCCTCAACTGACTCCAGCCTTGATTTTAACCCCCTTTGCCAGTGAGAATGGTGCATGGGAGGGGTTAAGATCAGGCCGAGTGCACTTATTGGCCTGTGGCCACACTATTACCGCCCGGCTTCACCGACTTTGAAGTCAGCCGAGGCTCCCGCCGCAGACAAGCAAGGGCCTAATTTCAATTTAAAAGTTGCGGCCCGATGACATCAGTGCAGCAATGTGATTTTCACGACAACTCAGGGGGAGGCCCCCCTGGTGTCAAACCTGCGGGAGAAGCCTGGCGGGAGGCACCGACTGGCCTGAAGAGGCCAAGTTAATTTTTTTTAAATTACTTTTCTGCAAAATCCTTGCAGGCTCAGAGGAGCAGGAGTGCTGCACCCAGGCCCCCGCAAGGAGTCTTGGGCCACCCCAGCCCTGGCCTTGCCTCTCCCTCTCGCCGTGGCGTCAGCTGCCAAAGCCTGTGCCCGGCGATAACTTTACAGCGAGGACCATTCCCTTGGGTCCCAGGCTTCCTAAGGTTGCCGAGCCGATTTCCACTCCTGCCCGCCAGCCCTGACGTCAGTCATGCTGATGTAGGGCGGGAGACAGTGCTGGAATATTTAAATGAGGCGCTGGAGTTAAAATGGCTCTGGCCTCACGCTGAGATCCCCGTGGGGGGTTTCCCCATGCCCCAGTTAAAATCGAGGCCTTCACCTCAGAAACTCACTGACACGACCTGCAGGGAAATTTAAAGAGGCACTCACCTCCATTAATCTAGATTAATAGCATCTCTGTGATTTTCTGAAGAATGCATTTCAGAGCTTGGAGATTGCTTCTTTTTCATTTGTTGGCTTAATAACTAGAATGAGCGAACACATGCATGCACGCAGATCGAAATGGTACACATGCACGCAGTCATGCACAATGGAACTTACGCTTGAGCGAACGAATGGAGGAATGAATGACTGAATGATTGAACGATGCCAGTTGGACTGGCGTGTACGGATTCTTGGTTTATTAAATAGTTGCAGTTTGTACTGTAAACATTATTGATTTACCTGTAAAATTTATTGTTGTATTTATATTGTTGACCATAATTGGTCAATGAATGTAATGGATTTACTATGTAACTGATGAGTTGTATAAGTACTGTTGTACTTGAATGTTAAAATTAAAAAAAAAAGACAACAGGTTATACCAAGCAAAAATGAAGAGTTACAGGTACTAGATTGCCAGTAGGACTGGTATGTATTGTTTTTCATTATGGGTACCTGTATTGTTGACATTGTTTTTGTCTGAAAACATTTATTATTGTATTTGTACTGTTAATCTTAAAGCTGTTTTTTAAAGGCTTTGCCTTATTGTGGTTAATGAATGTAATGGATTTATCATGTAGTTGATGAGTTGTAACAAGCACTACCAGATTTAAATAAAAGAGGTAGACTGAAAAAACAATAACTAGAATAAGCATTTTCAGATTATCAGGGGCACTGTTTATGCTTCTGCTTATTCTGGATGGGTGAACAGTTGGTGGAAGAATAGCAGCGGCGGCAGCGGTCTTAGCAACCAAGACAAGCAGCAGGTGGGCCTGTTAGGGTACAACAGGTGAGGGGGCTGCCCGTAGAAGCTTTTACCCGACCCACAGGGACTATTAGTCAATATTCTGGACATCTGAGTAGAGCAGTGCATCAGGAGGCTTATCTTCACCAGCCAGGTTGTTATAGATCTGCACAGGTTCCTGCATCAGGACCTGCTGCCCACTGGACCAGGAGGCCATGCTATGCTGGCGGCTGTGAAAGTCACCACTGCCCTGAACGTTTTCCCCTCAGGCACCTTCCTGGCAGTTACAGGAAACATCACCTGCATCTCCCAGTCTGCAGTGCACAGCTGTGTTAAGTAGGTCACCAATGCCCTTCTTAACCAGCACCAATCAGTCCATTACCTTCCCAACAGCCAGAATGAAAAAGCTCTGGGATTTTCAGCAGTGGTCGGCTTCCCTCATGTAAAGGTCATCATTAACTGCCCACGTGTAGCTATCAGGGGACCAGAGGACGAGCTAGGAGCTTTTCTCAACAGAAAGTCTATCTTCCATCAATGTCCAACTAATGTGTGATCACTGCCAAAAGATCAGACAAGTTTGTTACAGTTTTGCTGCCAACTACCACGATGCTTTAATCCTGCGACACATCCATCCCACCACTATTCCTCCGCTCCAGGAATGTCAGAGGATGGCTGAGGGGACAAGCAATGCCCACTCCGCACCTGGCTGATGACACCCCTCCACAAATCCACTACGCTTCAGCAGCACAGCTACAATAATGCCTTGTGACCACCAGCAGCATCATTGAACACACATTGCCATCTTGAAACTAAAGTGCTTTGATCGCTCTGGGGGCTCCCTGCAATATGTCCCAGACAAAGTGGGTCATATCATAGTTGTGTGCTACATTCTGCACAATATGGCTGTGCAACAAGTATTGGAGTTGGAGGAGGCACAGTAACAGCAAAAGGCAACATCCGACAAGGAAGGATTGGGTGAAGGTGAGAGAGAACTGGAAGAAGGAGGGCAGCACAATTCCTGGCAGTCAAGAGTAGACAGGGAGCAGTTGATATCACAGCAGTTTCATTGATCTGCTCAAAGCACTGAAAAGTGACAATAAACCTCACTTCCATTGTTGAAAGTGTGGAGGAGTCTGCTTCCAGCTTGAGTAGTGTCATCTTGTACGGCATCAGCACTCTGCAGTCTACCTTGGACAGTGTGGCCTCCTCCAGGGATGCCGCAATCGAGCCCTCACAACAGGAATCCATTTTTGAATGCTTTGCAGCTTCACCACATCCTTCATTATACATCAAAGAACAGTCAAACCATTCAGCCAACCTCTATATCAGTGACATTCTGACGATGCAGACTAACTAGCTGTAATGAAAAAAGACCATACACCAAACTCCCAAATGTGTAAAAGGAGATGAATTTATTTACAAACAGTAAATTGAACTAAACGTTTGACACCCAAGTGGTCAACCCGTAGTGCTTTTCATAACAGAAGGTTTCCTCACTCTATTACCCCTATGAGGTCCTCTCCTAGTGGCATCAGCAGAGCTGATGGATGGCTGCTGTTGCTCATATGGGGACCATTTGAGCTGACCATGGGCGGCAACCCCATGGTGCTTGAACCTGAGAGGGCGAGGCTGCAGACTGCCGCACTATGGCTTCTGCCAGGGCAGTCTGGCCCAGCTGGATTTCTGGCACTGTACTGGGTATTGATTGAGGGCGTGGCAAGGGAGCAAATGTGCTGACATCCTAAGAGAGGTCAACATGTGCCATTCCTGTTGTGCCTCTGCCATTCCCATGGGGCTCATCATGTTCACTGATCTGCAGGAGGACAGACTGCAGGAGATGAGTGTTTCCTTGAAAGCCTCTGAGCACTTGCTCCACCAATCAGTCCAAGATGGACATCTGCCTCTCCAAGATACTCATCCTTTTATTCAAGATGGAGCAGAGGTTTGAGCCCAGAGTCTGATTGGCAGCTGTTTGAACTTCTATCAAAGCTGTAAAGCATTCAAAAATGGATTCCTGTTGTGCGGGCTTGATTGCAGCATCCCTGGAGCTGGCCACACTGTCCAAGGTAGACTGCAGAGTGCTGATGCTGTGCAAGATGACACTACTCAAGCTGAAAGCAGACTCCTCCACACTTTTAACAATGGTAGTGAAACTCCTTGACAAAATCTCCAATAACCTCGTACAACTGCTTGTGTGAGGCAAGCAGTTTTCTTCTCATTGCTGGGCCCCTGAAGTCCTCATCTCTTTCCTCCTTAGCAGTAGTGAGTGAGGACCTCACTCTCCAATGAGCTGTCTCCTGGGCCATCCCTGTCACCACTGCTTGCTCCTGCACACCAGTGCTCGGTGCATCATCACGTGCAGATTGTATCTAACTCTAACCCAGCTGCATGCCAATCTCTTGCTGGTGCTTGGGAGTGATGTAGCACAGGAGAGTGCATCTTCAGAAGGACTCTGCTCCTCTGAGGTGTTTTCTTTGGGTAGCCCTGGTTGTGGAGAAGGGTCTAGAGGAAAGGGAGAAGAGTTAGGATGGCATTGGGAAGCTGCACAATTGCAGAAGACATACATCACAATGTAATTTGATGTAGTCAAGCTGGCTGAATGTGTGTTTTTCCAGTGCTTAATAAAGAGGTACAAATAATTGTCAGGGACTGTTCAGTGAAGCCTCCAGCCTCGAAATGGCTGATTTTCACAGCTCTAACAGGTCCACAGAATTTCAGTGAACCAAATCACTCGCAATTCAGCCCCAATACATAGAATTCCAGCATACCAAAACACTTTCCATTTACTCAACATTTTGAGATAAAGTTTCTGATTTAGGAATGATGTTGAAATGTGCCAAATCTGGAAATATCTTCAAATTCTCAGTGATTTAATTATCAGAACACAAAAAAAATCAGCTAAATTTAATAGGCACCAGTTTGGTGCAAATTGTTTGTCAAACTATTTATTAAAACATGATGCAAATCATACCAATACTTGTCATGGTGTGATATAATAGCAAAATTAATCCATGGCTCTTGTAGAATCATAGAATTACAGCATAAAAAGAGGCCATTTGATTCAGCAGCGAGCACTAGCTCTTCAACCAAACTTTCTAGCCTAATCCCATTTTCTTGCTCTTCCCCATATTCTTGAATATACTTCCTTTTCAAGTACTTATCCAATTCCCTTTTAAATAATATTTTGGTCTCTGCCTCAATAACCTCACTTGGGTGATCAGGGTGAGTACATGCTTCAAAAACCTCTACATGCCACCATCTCAACCTCACTCTGTGCACAGATGTTCTTTGTGAATAGCTCTTGGCTGGCTCCCCCAACCCCCTCCCCAAACAATCTTTCATCAAGGCAGTGGTAGCACACTTGCCTTTGAGTTAGAAGGTTGTGGTTTCAAGCCCCATTCCAGAGACGTCAGCACAAAATCTAGGCTGACACTCCAGTACAGTACTGAGGGAGTGCAGCACTGTGGGAGATGCCGTCTTTCGGATGAGGCATTAAGAACATAAGAACATAAGAAATAGGAGCAGGAGTAGGCCAATCGGCCCCTCGAGCCTGCTCCGCCATTCAATAAGATCATGGCTGATCTGATCCTAACCGCCAATCTACTATCACAGAACCATCTCCTGAATCTAACAGAATTAGACACACTAAATAGGAGCAGGATCAGGCTACACGGCCCCTGGGCCCGCTCCGCTACCCACAGGGCCATGTCCGATCCGAACCTAGACTCATGTCCAAATTCCTGCCCGCTCCCCGTAACCCTTAATTCCCTTTACTTCTAGGAAACTGTCTATTTCTGTTTTAAATTTATGTAATGATGTAGCTTCTACAGCTTTTTGGGGCAGCATATTCCATGGACCTACCACCCTCTGAGTGAAGTAGTTCCTCCTCATCTCAGTTTTGAAAGAGCAGCCCCTTATTCTAAGACTATGCCACCTAGTTCTAGTTTCACCCATCATCGGGAACATCCACCCGATCCAACCCCTTCACAATCTTATATGTTTCAATAAGACCGCCTCTCATTCTTCTGAACTCCAATGAGTAGAGTCCCAATCTACTCAACCTCTCCTCATATGTCCATCCCCTCATCCCCGGGATTAACCGAGTGAACCTTCTTTGTACTGACTCGAGAGCAAGTATGTCTTTTCTTAAGTATGGACACCAAAACTGTATGCAGTATTCCAGGTGCAGTCTCACCAATACCTTGTACAACTGAAGCAATACCTCCCTATTTTTATATTCTATCCCCCTAGCAATGAAAGCCAACATTCCATTGGCCTTCTTAATCACTTGCTGCACCTGCATACTAACCTTTTGAGTTTCGTGCACCAGGACCCCCAGATCTCTTTGTACTTCAGTACTTTCCCGTTTCTTGCCATTAAGATAATAACTTGCTGTACGATTTTTCCTGCCAAAGTGCATAACCCCCATCCTCTCTCTCAGTTAGGTGTAAATGATCCCATGGCACTACTTCCAAGAAGAGCAGGGGAGCTCCCCGGGTATCCTGGCCAATATTTATCCCTCAACCAACATCGCTAAAAAACATTGGGGGAAAAATTCGATATTGACCATTTTCGGGCGCTAACATCAGCAAAATTCAGTTTTATCGCCCCAAGAGGGAAGTGGAGCGCTAAATCAAGCGCTACGCACTCCTCTTAGGGCGCTAATGTCGGAGAGCGGGGCGCTACTGCAGAGAGCTACTCAAGTTCCGGCACTGTCAATTACAAGTACTCAGACTGACTGGCGCCTTCCAGTTCTTAAAGGGGAGGTTCAATCATGCTGCACAGCCTCACTCTGATCATTGCTGCTTATGAGTTGGGCCTGCAAGGAGCTGCAAATCATCCTTGCAGAATCTCATGGCTGATCAGAGGCCCAGGGAGAGAGCTCGCCGGTTCAACGACCAGGCTTTGGAGGCTCTGGTAGCGGCTGTGGAAAGCCGACGGGCAGTGCTCTTCCCAGACACTGGCAGAAGACCATTGTCACAGGACTTCAGGAGAATGTGGAGGGAGGTGGCCCAGTACGTCTTGGCCAGAAGTGTGGTCCACAGGACTCCCACTCAGTGCCGCAAGAAGTTCAACAACCTCACTTGGGTGATCAGGGTGAGGACATGCTTCAAAAACCTTTACATGCCACCATCTCAACCTCACTCTGTGCACAGACGGTGTAAACCGCCAAATCCCCAACACTCACCCACCAAATATGCCCACCTACTAAAAGTCACATCCACATCTCACGCCTTGCATACAGTAAAAGCTATTCGACTATGGTAGGCACATCTGCCAAACACATGGCTGCACACTCACTCACACGCTGTCCTTTTACTTGCAGGCCAAGCTTGCTCATAACAGGAGGGAGCAGCAACACACAGGAGGAGGTCAGGCGGAGCTGCACCCTCTTGCAGACCTGGAGGAGCGAGTGCACAGCATCATTGCGGCCCAGGCCGTGGGCGCAGTGGCAGTAGGAGATGTCGACCCCCTTGGGGACAACAGCAGTATGTTCATCACCACTCCCTCTTCTCTCCTACCACTTCCCCCTCACACCACAAGCCCTTCCCATTTTCCATCTAAGTATACTGTCTCCATTCCTTGCTTCCTTCCTGCCCCCCTCCCCTGACATTAAACACACTCTTGTGCCTTTAAGCTTTCAAACAATCAGCTGCTAGCTGACCAGCCTGTTCCTCAGCCTTCCAGTGGCAGCGACACGGGAGAGGAGGAGAAACAACAAGCCAGAGCGTCACTGCTTGTGTCTCCCGAGGTCGAGAGGTCCGACAATGGGGCCACACAGTCGCTGGAGGGGAGCCTACTAAATGGGTCTGATGTGGGTGAAGCTCCAGGACCCAGCAGGCTGCAGCAACACCATGGGGAAAGAAAAGCTCGGAGGCCATCTCCCCGGAGGGTGAGTGCGCACTTGAGTTCTGCTGCACAGGACTCAGATGAGGACTTCGAGGTGGAGGCCTTGACCACACAGGCGATTTGCATGCACACTGAGCTCATGGGTGCAATGGCAAGGGTGCCCGAGAGCATGGATGTACTGGCTAGGAGCGCGGAGGAGTCCCCCTCCAGCATTGCACTCATCTCTACGCAAACCATTGACCCCATCCTTGGCAGTTTGCTAAGGATGGTTGCCTCGCAGAGAGACCATGGGGAGCCAGACCTCATGTCACGTGTCATGGGTGAAGTGGCAGCAGCTATTGCAGCACAGGCCAAAGCAATGCAACGGCTCAGTGCTGTAATGGAGTCAGTGGTTGGGTGGCATCCAATCTCAGAATTCTTTCATGCAGTCTCAGATTGATGCCACACAAGCGCTGACTGCTGCCATCGTCGCTGGGTCATCCACAGGCCACCGGGGATCTCACGGTGCCGCAGCAGGCCAGCAATCTGTGCTTGAGCAGATTGCTCCGGATGCTAAGGTTCTGCCCCAGGGGAGTGGCAATGTGTCGGTCAAGCAGGAAGCCGCTGTCCTCTCTCAGGATGACAGTATTTCTGCTCCCACCACTGCCACTCCGCCACTGCACTTGCCGCAGCCTGTAAACCAGCCATCCCAGACTTCTGCCACACATGCTGAGGTGTTGCAGTCTGCAGCCGGGCCTTCCAGGCCCAGAGCTGGCCAAGGGCATCCTGCAAGGCCATCTGCAGTCTCTGGCTCCCAGACTCAGCAGCCTTCCACCAGCCTTGCTGCAGCCACTGGGGCCACATTACGGAGGAGCAGTAGGATTGGGAGGGGAAATTCCAAAGGGGAGGGAAATCATTGAGGAAGGGCGAGTGAATAATATGGTATTAGCAAATGGGGGGAGTATGTGTAAATAATTTGATGTGTTTGTAAATATATTGGTGAGTTTGGTAACAAATAGTTGTGTTTGCTGATAAATTGTTGTGTTTGTTTATTATTGGTTGTGTTTCATAAGAGAGAGTTGTGCACAAGAATACATTTTATTTCGACGAAGCACATTTTGTGATGTTTCTAATTTGAGCTTTGCCTGGTGATGGGGCTGTGAGCTGGCTGTAATGATGTGTTTGTTCTGCGCAAAGGCCATGTGCTATTTGATTTATTGGAAGCGCTGTGTAATTAAGTGATCACGAACGACCCTTGCAGAAGCAAGATTGAGTGGCTCCCTCCTACATTGCTGCTGCTCCTCCTCCTCTTCATTCTCCTCCTCCGCCTCCTCATCCTCCTGTCCCTCTTCCTCCTCCTGAGGTGGACCTGCAATCCCTGGTGGCAATGGCTGGGCCATCAGAATGGTCAGGTTGTGCAGCATGCAGCACACAACAATGAAAAGGGAGACTCGGTCAGGGGAGTACTGCAGGGCTCCTCCAGAGCAGTCAAGGCAGCGGAACCGTTGCTTCAGCATGCCGATAGTCTCGATCAGGTTCCTGGTGGCACTATGGCTGTCATTGTATGCGTGCTGAGCAGGAATGCTGGGGTTGCGGAGGGGTGTCATCAGCCAGGTGGCAAATGGATAACCCTGGTCTCCGAGCAGCCAGTCACGAGCTTCATGTGGTGGGTGGAACAGTGCTGGGACACCAGTTTCATGCAGGATGAATGCATCGTGGCTGCTGCTAAGATAACGGGCATTGACGACGAGGATGGGCTGTCTGTGGTCGCATACCAACTGCATATTCAGAGAGTGGTAGCCTTTGCGGTTATGGAACACCTCTGTATTGGGATGAGGTGCCCGCAATACCACATGGGTGCAGTCAATGGCGCCCTGAACCTTGGGGAAGCCTGCTATCCTTGCAAAGCCACATGAGTGCTCATCCTGTTTCTCCCTGGTCATGGGGAATGAGATGTACTCCCTCCTCCTTCTGTACAGAGCATCTGTCACCTCCCAGATGCAGCAATGGATGGTGAACCGCAAAATGTTTGCAATATCCCCTGTTGAAGCCTGGAAGGAGCCACTGGTGTAGAAATTGAGAGCGACTGTGACCCTCACTGCCACTGAGAGAGATGTCCTGGTCCTGAGCTGAGCCTGGAGCTCTGGCTGCAGGAGGTGGCAAAGCTCTGTGACCACCTCCTTGCTGAAGCGGAGCCTTCTAAGGCACTGCTCGTCTGACAGATGAATGTAGGAGAACTGCTCCCGGAATACCCTGGGAGGGTAAGGTCTCCTATTGAGAGCCCTGTTGGCCCTCCTCCCTCTGGCCACATTTTCCAATCTTTCTCTCTGCCTCTGACAGTGAAGCTGGAGGGCGAGGTCCCATGCCAGTACAGCCCCCATTAAGTGTTGGAAATGTGGCAGTATCAAATGTAAGACAAATGAAACTGATAAATGTTTCTCAAGAGCAAAACTCCTTCAAGTAGGAAAACCTCAAATGGGTCAAAACGCCTGTCTGCTTCTGTCAAACTGACAAGGCAGCATTGGTTGCGGACTGGGAAAAACCCAGAAGTGCACGCCTTTAAATAGCACTCCTGCAGCTCTCAGCTGACTGCAAACTGCTTCCTCTACCTGTCGTTCCCAACGGCAGGCGCTGAGGCAGGGGGTGAGAATGAATTTCCAGTCTGGGGCACTACTGGGGCGATGCGCCACCGGATGACGTCACAATCTCCGGCCGCAGGTGGGCGTGGCGATAGTGGTTAGCGCCGCCATAAACTACCAGGTGAATTTTGCCGGCGGCGCTAAAATCATCGCGCCCGGGCAGTAAGTCATTAGTGGCCCCCCCCGCCCCCCGGAGGCACTAAGGTACCAAATTTCCAGCCCCATCTGGTCATTATCTCATTGCTGTTTGTGGGATCTAGCTGTGTGAAATTTAGCTACTGTGTTTCCTACATTACAACAGACTACACTTCAAAGCTACTTCATTGGCTGTAAAGCACTTTGGGATGTCCTAAAGTCATGAAAAGCACTATATAATTGCAAGTGTTTCTATCTTTAACTCAGAGACATCGGGGTCAATTTTCAGTGTGCCGTGAGGCGGGCTTTTAGGCGTGTGGGGGGCTAAAATCCTGAATTCAGGGGTCCCGACACCATCCCGCCCAAAACCCGCCTCCATGTAAGTTTCAAAGGAGGCGGGTACCTGCCCCGCACTGGGACCCGCCGACCTGAGGCGGGAAGGGATTAGTGCCAATTAACTGCCTGTTAACAGGTAGTTAACAGGCAGTTTTTAGCCTAATCCCTATTTTGAAGGTTGTCGTGTGGGATTCCCGACGACTCCAAACCACGCCAAGTTAGAGGAGTTGGGCCGTCGGATTGAAGGACTTGGAGGGGTCGAGATGTCAGTGTTCAGGTGAGTGATGGGTGCATGAGTGCAAAGGTAAGTGTGTTTGGTGTGTCTAAAGTGTGTAAAGAAGTTTAAATTACCTGTACTTACCTTTACAGCCTTTCTTCCTCTAGGTATTGGGAGTCCATCATTCAGTCGGCACAGAAAGCAGAATGGCCGCGAGCTGTCAAAAGTGACAGCCTGCAGCTTTCAGTGCCGGTGAGATTTCCAACTGAGTCTGCGTAGAAGGACTCAGGTTAGAAGTAAGACTGTCAGTGTTTGACAGCTTCAAACAACTGTGAAACACTGATATTTCATCTGTCAACATGTCTTGACAGATGAAATTTCAGTCTGTGACGTCACCTGTTGCCGGGTGGCCCTTAATTGGCCTGCTGAGCCCACTGGGCAGGCTCAACAAGGTCAATCAAATGAAAATTGCGTGGATTTGCTGCATCTCGATGGAGGCGGGACTAAAACCTGAAAGTTGTAGTCCCGCCTCCTTCCCGACTTCTGAATGAAAATCCAGCCCATCGTATTTTAGAAGTATCTGATGTAAAACATATATTGTAGTTACCTCTAGCCTCCATTTCCTCTATTAAAGTCCTCAATCGTGTCATTGCTTCTTGGTGCCCTGCCAATTCGTTGTTTGAAACCCTTCTCTTTGACTTCTGCCCTGCTCACAGCACAGAGAGTGCCTTGGCCAAGGTCATGAATGCCATTGGAATCCCTATGGCCACAATCATTTCATTATACCTCCCTGTCCTCCTCGGCCCCTCTGCGTTTTTGCCAAGAAGAGTGAAAGAACCGCACTGCAATCTGTTACCACCAGTAATTGTGATCTGTCATAGATACATAGATACATAGAAGATAGGAGCAGGAGTAGGCCATTCGGCCCTTCGTGCCTGCTCCGCCATTTAATGAGATCATGGCTGATCCTTTAATTCAGTATCCCGTCCCCGCCTTCTCTCCGTAACCCTTAACCCCTTTTGCCCGTAGAAATATATCTAATTCCCTCTTAAATATATTTAATGAGCTGGCGTACACTGCCCTCTGTGGCAATGAGTTCCACAGGTTCACCACTCTCTGAGTGAAGAAATTCCCCCTCATCTCTGTCCTAAATGGTTTAGCCCTTATCCTTAAATTATGTCCTCTAGTTCTGTTCTCACCCGCCAAGGGAAACATTCCTTCTGCATCCAGTCTGTCTAGACCTGTCAGAATTTTATACACTTCTATGAGGTCCCCTCTCAATCTCCTAAACTCCAGTGTGTACATCCCTAAACTACATAGTCTCTCCTCATAGGTCATTCCCGCCATTCCTGGTATCAGCCTGGTGAATCGCCGCTGCACCCCCTCCATGGCAAGAACATCCTTCCTCAGATGAGGCGACCAAAACTGTACACAGTACTCGAGGTGTGGTCTCACCAGTGCCCTGTACAGCTGCAGCAAGGTATCCCTGTTCCTGTATTCTAACCCTTTTGCTATGAAGGCCAGCATACCGTTTGCCTTCTTGACCGCCTGTTGCACCTGCATGCTCGCCTTCAGTGACTGGTGTACAAGAACACCCAGGTCTCTCTGTACTTCCCCCTCTCCCAATCTATTGCCATTTAAATAATAATTTGCCCTCCCGTTCCTGCACCCAAGGTGGATAACTTCGCACTTGTCCACATTATAGTGCATCTGCCATTTATCCGCCCAATCGCCCAGTCTGTCCAAATCGCTCTGGAGCTTCCTGGTCTCTTCCTCTGAGCCCACCCCACCTCCTAGTTTAGTGTCGTCTGCAAATTTGGAAATGCTGCATCCGACTCCCTGATCCAGGTCATTAATGTAAATTGTGAACAGCTGGGGGCCCAGGACAGATCCCTGTGGTACCCCACTTGTTACTGCCTGCCATTCAGAAAATGAGCCGTTTATTCCAACTCTCTGTTTTCTATCTGACAGCCAGTTCCCTATCCACGCCAAAACTTTCCCCTTTATCCCATGAGCCTCAATTTTCCATGCTAATCTTTTATGTGGGACCTTATCGAAGGCCTTTTGGAAGTCCAGGTACACCACATCTACTGGCTCTCCCCCATCTATTCTACCAGTTACTCCCTCAAAAAATTCCAATAGATTAGTCAAGCACGATTTACCCTTTGTAAATCCATGTTGACTCTGTCCTATCCTGTCCCCATTTGCTAAGTGCTCCGCTATTTCATCCTTAATGATGGACTCCAGCATTTTGCCCACAACTGATGTAAGGCTTACAGGTCTGTAATTACCTGCTTTTTCCCTACCCCCCTTTTTGAATAGTGGGGTAACGTTAGCTACCCTCCAATCCATCGGCACTGTTCCCGAGTCTAATGAATTCTGAAAAATCATCCTTAGTGCATCCGCTATCTCTAGGGCCACCTCCTTCAGTACCCTAGGATGCATGTTATCAGGCCCTGGGGATTTGTCCACCTTCAATCCCTTTAGCTTCCTTAACACCATATCCTTAGAGATATTGATTTGCGTCAGTTCCTCCTTTGCCAATGTCCCTATTTTTCCCGATATCCCAGGGAGGTTTTTTGTGTCTTCCTTCGTAAAGACTGACCCAAAGTATGCATTTAGTTGATCTGCCATTTCCTTATTTCCCATTATATATTCCCCCGTATCTGACTGCAATGGACCAACTTTGGTTTTCACCAGTCTTTTCCTTTTGATATATTTATAAAAGCTTTTGGAGTTAGTTTTTATATTTTCCGCCAGCTTGTTTTCGTAAGCTATTTTGCCCCTCTTGATCATGCCCTTTGCCCTCCTTTGCTCTATCTTAAACTGTTCCCAATCTTCCGCTCTGGCGCTTTTTTTGGCTATTTTATACGCCCTATCTTTGGATTTTATGCTGTCTCTAATTTCCCCTGTTATCCACGGTTGAGTCACCTTTTTAGATTTCCTTTTATGCCAGATTGGTATAAACTGATGGTGTCAGCCTTTTCTCAGTGGTAGCAGTCTTGCCTCCGAGTCAGAAAGCCGTGGGTTCAAGCTGAACTCCAGAGACTTGAGCACACAATCTAGCTCGACACTTCAGTGCAGTACTGAGGGAGTGCTGCAGTGTGGGAAGCGCCTTTTTTTCAGATGAGGCGCTAAACCGAAGCCCCTTCTGCCCTCTCAGTTGGACGTAAGAGATCCTAAGGTGCTATTTCGAAGAGCAGGGGAGTCCTAGCCAATATTCATCCTTCAACCAACACCTAAAAAACCCCAGATTATTTGGCCATTTATTTAATCACACTGCTGTTTGTGGGATCTTGCTGTGCACTAATTGACTGCACTTCAAAAGTACTCCATTGGATGCAAAGTGTTTTGGAATCGTGGAAGGCACTATATAATGGCAAGTCTGCCTTTCTTTAACTCAGTGACATCGTATTTTAGAACTATCTGGTGTAAAACATGTATTGCAGTTATGTGTGTTGTGTTGCATTTTATTAATTTGAATTGTTGAGTGATTAAATAGGCTGCACGACAAAGTTTGCAAAGTGATTATTTTAAACTGCAGCTTGCAGAAATTCTGTTACAGTGCTGTTTCACTATCTAAGCACGATTGTCTTGGCAAACTAGCTATGTTCTTCCTCTTTGTGTTAAACCAAAAATACATTAAACAAATAAACTAACTAAAAATCTAATAAACGTTTAAATAAAACTTAACAAATTAAATTAAAATTTACTAGCTATGTTCTTCCCCTTAGCCACCTAATTTGGTGGGACCCACTAAGAGTTAGAATTCGAAGTTAAAGCTTGACTCCGTCCTTTGAACATCCTCATTGGCTTCTTTTCACATTTTACCTTAAAGAGATGTGCAAAACAGACGTTGTAAGATAGGAAATGAGACTGGCAATTGCCTTTTTAAATGTAGTTCCCTCAATTAAGTCTAGCTGGCTGGTGAAACGCACGTTGAGGCGGTGCGTGTGATGAACATTGAGCTCAGCTGGACGGCATGCGGCTGTGGCCAAATCTCCAGCCACACGCTCACTCACTTCACTCACTCAGTGCAAAACAAACAATGGCGGAAAGCAGCTGGGAAAAGGCGTTTTGCGTTTACCTCAGGTATTAAGGAAAAGCTGTGATTTGTTTTCCCGCGGACACACGGACTTATGCACGGCATTTGCTCGCCATGGAAGGCGCAGCGGAGAACCCGAACCGAGCCGTGGAATATCTCAAAGAGCTGAATAAAATAATCGAGACCCAGCAAGAGTTGCTTGAGAACCAGAAGAAGCGCATCGAGGAGCTGGAGCAGCAAGTGGCCGAGCTGTGGAAGGAGAACGCCTCTCTCAAAGAGGAGCACCAGCGGCATCTGGCCACTTGCCGTTTGCAGGGCACCAATTATACGCCACTGGCATCAATTAAAGAGGACTTAAAACAAGAAAAGTAAGATCTGCTGATACTCTGTGCCGGATTATACATCCGATAGAATTACATTTGCCAAGTGTTACCCGTTATCCCGGGCTAAGATTGCATTTTGCGCACCATAACGGGTTGCTAAAGGTTTGCAAGTTGTCAATCTGAAGTGTAGGCATCTCATAATGTACAATATCGACAATAATGAATGATATTCTTAAAGTGTGGGCTTTCTCCAATATGCCATAGAAATAGTTAGTATAAGGCAAACTACAGTATGTTTTTATTCCAAAGCGGGTATAAAGCCAAGGAGCAGGGACGGAGTAGCATGCACTGATTTTAAGTTGTACGGGCACAGAGACAGACACTCGGATAAACAAGGGATGTTTGCAATCAAGTCTCGCTACAAAGCTGAGCCTTTCCTCTTAAGCCTCTTATAGTCGGGGTAATTTTAATGCATTTCCAGTGATTCGCTTTACAAGGAATCGAGTGATCATATGACCGTGCCCATTGCTCTCGACTTTATTATTGTCATTTCGGAAGCAGCTGCAGAAAGTGAAGCTTCTGCGTTTTTTTTAAACGGGGCTCTTGCTTTCATTCATTTACTGGCGTATTAAGCGGAATGGAGACCGTTTTAAAGAGGGAACCTTTTAATCATGCCGGCACGTAAACAATGTGATTATAAGATAATGGAGATCAGCATAGTTTTGAGGGGTTTTTTGGCTGTGAATTGAATTTCATTTTTGTGAAGACTTTAACACAAAATTAAAACCGATGATTCATATTTCCTCCCAAACCAACATTAAAAGTCTAAATTCTAGTTCTTAACTAAACGCTTTAGGGTTATCTGTTATTCTCGGCTGCCCAAGTACTCTACGTGACCTGAGACGAAAGAGAGGATAACTTTAGTATTCAGAACCACAAATGCCGAGCGTTTCGTACCTCCCAGGTGTTTTAGTCAAACGTAGTGGGGTATTCAGATTAATATTTTTTGAATATGTGCGATGAAGCAATAAATCGAACGCATGCAGTTTCTGTCAACCTCGTAAAACACCAACAGAGTAGAGTCGCCCCAGTTTATTGCGAAGCATTTCAAAATCTGGAACGATCTTTATTTAAGCGCTAAGAGGACTTTCTGGTCGTCAGAAGTGGAGTGAAATGCTGTTTCAGTGAAACCGTCATGAGATCCGTTAACATCTGTGGTATCTTGGCATTTAGGGCAGTGTTCTGATAAGTCGCTTTGCTTAATCCGTAATCCGTGATATTTTTAGTATTCTCAAATGGAACAATGGCCTTGGCTTTTCCGATACTTTTAAGCTTGCGGGTGTTGAGGATGTCCTTGTATAGTTATAATAAAATGCTTTCGAGGTTTATGTATTTCAACGATGTAAATAACTCTCGATTGATTTACGCTTGTGTTTGGATGAATGAAATAACCAGGCGGCAGTGTCCTCACAGCTGCTCAAGATTTACGACGGAATAACTTGGATTCCACCACTACCAGTTTAAACAGCGCGACTGTCATTCTTAGTGTTAAAATACTCCAAACAAGCGTCCTTTTTTTATTTTACGACTAATGCATTACAATCTGCAATTTCCCAGTGACCCCTTTCATTTAACGCTCTGGTATTCCTTTAGCTAAAGTGAGCCTTAAGAATTATTATTTTTAAAAAGGACATTTTAACTCCACCGTTATCCATCAGCAGACCACTTAAGAACAGAAAGGAAGGGCAACAAAATAGTTCACGTGTAAGCACAAACAGAACACCTATCCGTTGATGTACTGAGAGAGATCGATACATGACAGTGGGCAAAATGCCATTCAGCTGTAACACAAGTTAAAGCTAGCACTGCTAAATTCCGATATAAAAGGGCACCAACATGTGTATGTACTCAAAAGTAGATATGATTTAGAATTCCACAATGCAGCTAATGGCACGTTCAATTAAAAAAAAATCACCGAAAGCTAGCTCTGCGGTAAAGGTTAGCTTTAATATTCTCAGATCAGGGAAGGCTGAGTTGATGCTCGGAGCGACAAGGGCTGAGTGCACTTGTTTGCTGTGGTGTTGGATTTGCAACGCTACATTTTTTTTTGTGATTTTGATATTGGTTGGATATTTATTTTAGTAATGTTTTGTTGTGTTTGCTCTTTCTGATCATTACTGTCGCTGTGATCTGATCTTGAGTCTGGAGAGGGCGAGCGCTGCTGTCCGCGGCGGAGCTGCGCCTTTCCGCTGGGCGGGAAGATCTAGCGGCGCGCTTGCGCGCTGACGGCGAGCGCGGGCGAGGTGGCGCCATGTTTCTCTCGCCACCTTTTTTGAGATCGAAGATGTTGTGGTCAGACGTCATTATACATTGTATTTTCTCACACGTTTCCTGCAGCAGATTTGAGCCACGAAGACCAACTACTGTGTGGTGGGTAAACTCCTCCACATTTTGAAGGAAAGATGCTCTGCAAAGTTATAAATGTAGGTTTTCTGACTTCAACATGCAATGGAAAATGGATTGGATTATGTAAATTCAATTAGTTTAGACAGCAACTTTTAAATGTCATAATATGGTCCTTCTCCAAAAAAAAAAATCCTATTTGGCCCAACAAGCCAGCCCTTATTTTAAGCAGCCTGGACTACCGTCTTGCATACAGTGCCAGACATTTTACTGGCTTATTTAATGAAGCCTGCTGATCAAGATTTATCATAGTTCACGCATGATTTGTTGCCTTTCCTCCGTCCTTCACGTATACCCACATTTTAGTGTTGTCTGCTGTATATATTTCTCTATTATGCAGTAAAATGTTATTTTAGCACAATTTTCAGTCACGGTGAGAAGCAGGAATAAAACACATTTTTGCCAAATTAAGTGAGCTTTTACTTTTTAGCATCTGACATGGCATACTTTGAAATGTGATGCCAGTTCAAACATATTGTGCCTATGCCTATACTGGATGGCTAAAAATTGATAGAGGAGGTACTGGCTGTTCTTGCAGTAGACCGGATGGGATGCATCCTAGGACGCTGAGGGAAGTAAAGGTGGAAATTGTGGAGGTACTTGCCATAATCTTTCAATCCTCCATAGATATGGGGATCCTCTTTTATTGAACCAAATTACCTGTAAATTAAATAGAACTTAAATAGAACCTAAATAAAACTTATCAAATTAGAATTACATTGCCCGGGGTGACGATGCACTCTGGTGCCAGAGGAGTGGAGAATTGCAAATGTTACACCCTTGTTCAAAAAAGGGTGTACAGATAAACCCAGCAACTACAGGCCAGTTAGTTTAGCATTGGTGGTGGGGAAGCTTAACAGCCACGTGGGACAAGTGTGGATTAATTAAGGAAAGCCAGCATGGATTTGTTAAAGGCAAATCGTGTTTAAACTAACTTGATCGAGGTTTTTTAATGAGGTAACAGAGGGTTGATGAAGGCAATGCAGTTGATGTGTACATTGACTTCCAAAAGGCATTTGATAAAGTGCCACATAATCAGTTTGTCGGCAAAGTTGAAGCCCATGGAATAAAAGGGACAGTGGCAGCATGGATACAAAATTGGCTAAGTGACAGGAAACCTAGTGGTGAATAGTTTGTTTTTCAGACTGGAGGGAGGTATACAGTGGTGTTCCCCAGGGGTCGGTTCTAGGACCACTGCTTTTCTTGATAGTTTTTATTGACTTGGGCTTTGGTGTATAGAGTACAATTTCAACATTCTAATCTAGAGGTTCTGTGGAGATCTTTGTCTGATGTAATGGCACATGCCAAAAGGCTTAAAAGTAATTGGACTGAACTTCTAAAGACTCTGTTTTGAAACCGTTCCTGTAGTAAGTGAGTATTGTTAGTTTCTTGTGTTTTGCTTCTGCGTAAGTTTGTAAACAAATTCAACTGTTACTGTCAGCCCATATTATACATTTTGTTTGGAATAAGCAAGAGAATGTGGTGGTGGCTTACGTCGTCTCCACTGTGCAATAGTGCAAAAAAAAGTGACAGTGCTGTGGAATTCTATTCCATTTCCAACATGTCATCGACTCTGATCTGTTGAAGGAAACTGCCTTAGTTATGAACACATGAGTTGGGAGAAACCCTTAACCGCAACACTGACATTTTGCCCACTAGCTGCAGTACCTCTCAAGAACCGACATTAGTACTGTAGTATATATGAAACTCAATACTTCATTGGCCTTGATAAAAACAAATCTAAAAAGCTACTACTTCATGACAAGTAGTTAAAGGAAATAAATACTCTTAGGAAATGAGCTTCAGCTGTTAATGAATATGGAAATGAGTACTATGTTTGGAACACCTGTTTACCTTTCTGTGTTGAATAACTTTTACATAGATTTGGTCGAGTCTGAATAACTTAAACAAACGGTGATTACAAAGTGTATTTTAAAGTTCTTGCTTGCAATCCCTCTGTGGCTTTGCTGTACACCTGTGGCTTTCTCCAGTTCTAGGTACCCGCTTGCACTCTGATCTGTGACTCTGGTCTATTGTGTACTCTTATCCCAATCCCTATATTTTTTTTCTCCCTCACCATCAGTGGCGAAGCCTTCAACAATTTATATCTCTGCAATTCTCTTCCTAAACTCCTTTTGTCTTGCTGTGTCTCTTCACCTCCAATAGCCTGCTCATAATGTATCTCTAACCATCAGCTTCCCCAATTCTTTTCTCTCAATTGCTGCTCAGTGTCTTTCTTTTACTCTGTACCCTTCCCCTGGGTCTCTGGACCACCATTGTGGCATTTAGCTGTGTCAAGAGTACTATATAAATGCTAGTTGTTGGTTATTTGGGTTGTAGGGGTTTCATCCTGGATGTGGTTTCAAAAAGTAGTCGCAGGTTTATGTACTTCTGATATTGATTAATACTTGGATTGTTTTTGTGTAAATCCAACTTTTTGTTAATTTTTTCTTTCAATCTTCTAGCAAATTTAGTTTTCCCCATGAGAAAACTCAGTTTCTGTCACTATCAAGATCTTCTTTTTATTTCTTTAGAACCATACCTGGTCAAGATCTCTTTCTTTTAAGGCACCAAATTCAGGTCAAGTGTTGGGTCTAAACTGAATTTTTTATGAAGTACAGGTACAGGCTTTGTATTGTGTCTTGTGTATTTTTGAAGGGGGCAATCTTCTGGTTGGAGCTTGTAAATACAGGTTGATTTGTAATAACAGAAAATGCTGGAAATATTCAGCAGGCCAGGCAGCATCCGTGGAGAGAGAAACAGAGTTAACGTTTCAGGTCTGGGACCCTTCAGAACTGGAAAAAGCTGGAGATGTAACATATTAAGCAGGTGCAGAGACGGTGGAGGGGGGGGGCTCTGAACCGGAGACCGTTACTGAGGAAAGAGATGTGGCTGTGAAACCGAGTCTTGGCAGATACCTGGTCAAAAATGAGAAGGGAAACTGAAAGCAATGAAGATGAACAAGGTTGAATAGATAAACGGAACTCCTGTCGGAGAGAAGAGCAGAACTTCTTCAAGGTAGGCATTCCTAGAAGAGAGGTGGCAGTGAACCAAACACTAATATATAATTGCAAAATACTGTGGATGCTGGAAATCTGAAATAATAACAAAATGCTGGAAATACTCAGCAGGCCAGGCAGCATCCATGGAGAGAGAAACAGAGTTAACGTTTCAGGTCTGGGACCCTTCAGAACTGGAAAAAGCTGGAGCTGTAACTTTCCCTGTGTTTCCTTGTGTTGGTCTCTCAATCTGTAATGCTCGCAGATTCCAGGATCCTTTTTCTGTGATCGCATATCTCGGGGTATGCCCCATTGTTCCTTGAACTCTCCCCTCTGCTGTAATCTGGGACCCTTTCAAAACACTGACTGCTCCTGAGAACCCTCATCCCAGTAATGCTGTACTTGTAGATTCAGCAATGCTGAAAAATTAGTATTCCTGATACTACTTGGCATAACCCCTGTTATTAAACCTCCAACTTGCTGACAGCAACACCACAGTAGGCCTGTTAGTAATAGTTTCTCTGTTTGGGGGTAGGCAGTTTTTGTGTTGGTGAGCAATAGTGCATGTTTCATGAGGCAGAAGGTTGAGAGTGTATAAATGTAAGATTTGTTTAAAAAGGTGATTGGGTCATGTTGGAGGTTGGATGCATGGTGGTTGGAGAGTTTGTGGTATAAAACCTTAGGAAAGAATGTAGCATAAGCGATTAACAAGATCAGGTGAGTGGGAAGGAGTGTTAAGGTGTTAGGCCAGTAAAACTGACTGAGATGTTTCTACATCCGACAACCCTGCTGTCCATCAGAATGAATAGGCTCGTGAATAAAATAATTTTAAATGCACTTTTTGTTCAGCTCCCAAGTTCATTATTGCAATAAGAATGTTGATTAGATAATGTTTGAGTCTGGATTTCTAATGATGTAATCTACGAAATAGAATTGAAATGCAGGATTTTGCCTTTAACTTGCAATATTTTTGGAACAATGTTGTCCTAATTACACCCTCTCTCTCTTAGGCAGTCCCTCGGAACCGAGGATGACTTGCTTCCACATTAAAAATGAGTTCTCAGGTGACTGATTACACCAACTAAAATTGCACTATAAAGTTTTAATAAAAACTAACTTGCTCATAGCCTGGAATCTGGAGCATGGATGTCATGCTTAGCTGCAAATATGGAGCTGTGTTTAACCTGGAATGTCCTTTTTTAAGGCCACTCCTCAGATACTTCCTGTGGAGAAGTGGTCTAATTAGGGACTAGTGTAAATTAGAGGTTAATTGTTGAGGGGAAATTTCAATGAATTGTCAGCTGCTTTTAAATCTCGCCCTTGTTGAGTGACAGAACAAACAAACATGGAAAAGGACAGGAAGAGACGATTTGCTCGGTTGGTTAGACCTAATAATGCCAAGGTCACTGGCTCAATCACTGTACAGGCCAGTGCAAACTTGAGAGAGAAAATAAGTGATTAACTGGTCTATCCATTCTGTCACATCAATACATGATGCAGCCTATATATGCCAACAATCCAACCCCCCCCCCGCCACCCCCATACTCCTCCAAAAGTCAGGCAATCTCTTGGCAGAGGCAAGACTATTCAGAAAAGAAAGCTCTGGAAAATGCTTCTAACATTCAAAAACAGTCTAAAGAAGCTCTCTGAGACTGCAGAAACTTATCAGTAGTCACAGCTAACCCACCTGCTTTCTATCTTCTCATGGGATCTCCTCTAGATCCCTTGGAAGGCCTGTAGCAAATCCATACTTTCTACATGTTCTGACAATCTATTTTAAAAGATTATTACTCTCTGTGAAAAGACATACTTCCTGGCTAGTAACCAAACGCCATGCTTTTGTACTCATGGCCCCTAGTTCTCCCTTCCTTAACTTGCTTAAAAACACCTATTCACCCAAACCAAGTCTATTCTGTTCATTTTTAAAGGCCCTAATATATTTTTGAAGTCTACCTACCTTCATTGGAAATAGGCCAAGCTCAACAAACTGGGACCTAATAGCCAAGCGCTCCAAGACTGGGTATTATGCCAGCCCTCCTATTGACTTTCTCCAGGCCTTCAATATCCACCACTGTGTAATGAAACCAAAACTGGAGTGTTAATCCTAACTGTCATCAAATTCTATTTTAGCATCACATCTGTCAATCAGTATTGTCATCTCAGCATCATCTTTGGTTACTTTGTATCTGTTTTCACTAATCAGCACCTTGGACTCTACCCAAATACTGTATGCCCTGCAGGATTGCTCAAAGGCCCAATGTAGTTCTTCTTCACTCTCTGACTCTTAACTTAACAAAAAAGTCTTGCCATCAGGCCAGGTCTAGTTGCAATTGGCTTTTTTTCATTGCTCTGCTGGCCAATCTGTTGACAGATTTTGTTGCCCTCAATTGAGCCTATCCCTATTATCTTAAGAGCTATTTTTCTTGTACCTGATAAACTACTTCAGCTTTAGTTTGTCTTTGGACATTGCAGCTAAGCCATTCTGGTTTCAATTTTACCATGAACTCTGCTTTTAATCTGAAGGACATGCATGGCTTTCTTGTCCATAAGTAGGATTTTAAATGTTCTCCTCCATTTGTCATTTGTACTGCAGTTATCCCTACCTAGCATCATCCACCAATAAATCTTACCCAAATTTTCCCCCATGCTCTCAAATTCAGGTCTCCTAAAATCTGGCATAAACATCAAATTAGCTAATTTACCTTTTTAAATGTAATGTTACAATCCCAGCTACTTCCCCACACAAGTCCAATATCACCTCGGGATCACTGCTAAGGACTATCTGGTGAATTATTTTCCTTACTGGCCTCACTAACATTCTAAACTAAGAAACCACATTAACATTTGCAAATATTTAGCGCTGACCACTGAATAAATGGGTAACCAAAATCTCCCCCCACCCCCCCTCCTTTTTGCAAAGGTCCTTCAATCATTCATTTTAGGTCAATAATTCTGCTGTTCCCATCTGACCCTCTAATAGCTAACAGGATAAAGATGAGTACTCTGGCACCTTTAATCTTACTCTTGCATTTGTTCGTCAGATGAAGGTAGTTTCTCTGAGGGAACATTACTTCTTATCCATGATAATTCAAACAGGTAAAGTGATGATGGTTCCTTTTACTCACGCCCTTCTTTAAATCATCCATCCTGCTATGAATATCCTTAGCACCTGGAAAACACAACTGCCCTGGAAAAGGACTTGGCTTCACATAATGTGCTGTTGTTATGATGCAATATGAAGTCTCAATAACCAGGGCATGCTGCCTTACCTTGTGGTCTGCCTTGACTTCCTTTTTGCTGAATCCTCACTTGTTTTCTCACTTTTAGCTGGCTCAATAAAAGTATCCAATGAGCTGCTGTAGGCTGAAAACTGCCAAGGTCATTGGGAATTGAAAATCTATTGGGGGAAGTAACAATGAATCGAGCGCAGTGCACGTGTTGCACAGCTCCGAGGGCAAAGACCCTACCTGCTGGCTTGCCCAGGAATTTGTCAAAATTCTATAAATCCTTTAGATCCTTCATCTGCTTCAGATGGGATAAAGTCTCCTGCAGAAGGAAAGAAACTTTGATACACTTGGAGCAAGTGAAAAATTATGTTTCTTCTCTGTCTCCCCACCCAAAGTAATTTTAAACATTTGGAGTGTTCCCTTTTCTGCTGTTCTTTGTATTCTCATTCCAGAGTTGCCCTGCTAAGAAAGGAACAAAAGGGGAACGCACAAACTCCCCGCCAATGAATTGAAGTGCTCTACCTAATTCCCACAACCGCAATTCTCCTTGCTAAAGAAAATACTTTCTTGCTCTGGGAACTCATGCAGTGTTATTAAGATCTAGCTATATCTATAGATATGTATCTCTCAAATATTAGAGGTAAGTTTTCTTTGTACATACTTGTGGACATGTACAAATACTTATGGCATTACTTGCGAGTAGTCTGGGGTACAATTGTGGTGTTTTATAGCTGCTAGCCTGCCAATATCTTTTTTAAGACTGCTGCTTAAGTATTCCCTGTGGGAATCCAGAAAATTGTAGCTGCTTCTAAATTTCCAGATTGAACTGCAAGTCAGCATTATGCTTCTAAGTTTCAGGCTCCAGCTTGGAATCTAAAATTAAATGCTTGTTTTGTGATGGATTTTAGTTTATATTCTAGCACTTTTCCCATGGACTCGGTTGCAATAAATTAGATATGCTATTGTATTAGAACAGGAATGCTATACCATATAATGCATAAGATAGTCACCTGCCGCTAAGCTGGAAATGTGTCCTTTAGGACTACAGTTGAATTTTTAAGTAAATGATGAATCATATCCTATTCAGAGTTTATTTATTTGGTCATGTATCGGTTTCAAGCTTCAGCTCAAAACTATATAACATTGTAAGATTGTTTTATATCTAACAATGTGACATATGACCTTCCCTCCATGATCCAGTCAGAAGTGGGGATGTTTGCTGATATTGCATAGGGTTCAGTTTCATTTGCAATTCCTCAGATAATGAAGCAGTCCATGCCTGCATGCATCAAAACCTGGATGACATTCAGGCTTGGCTGATGAGTGGCAAGTAAAATTTGCACCACACAACTTACAGGCAATGACCACCTTCTCCAAGAGAGTCAAACCGCCTTCCCTTGCTGTTAAGTGGCATTATTGAATTCCTTCCTTCCTCTCTTTTTCCCCCCCCCCCCACCACCACCACCACCATCAACATTCTGCGCTATCAAGCGGCACTTCCTGCTTACTGATGCCCAGTTTGGGTTCCACCAAGACCACTTTGCTCCCAACCTCATTACAGCCTTGGTCCAAACATGGACAAAGGAACTGAATTCCAGAGGTGAGGTGAGAGTGACACCTTGACATCAAGGCAGTATTTGACTGTGGCATCAAGGAGCCCTAATAAAACTGAAGTCACTGGGAATTGGGGGGAGGGGTGAAACTCTCCACTGGCTGGAGTCATACCAAGCACAAAGGAAGATGGTTGTGGTGGTTGAAGGTCAATCATCACAGCCCCAGGACATCACTGCAGGAGTTCCTCAGGGCAGTGTCCTAGGCCCAACCATCTTCAGCTGCTTCATCAATGACCTTCCCTCCAACATAAGGTCAGAAATGGGGATGTTCGCTGATGACTGCAGTGTTCAGCGCCATTCACAACTCCTCAGATAGCTAAGCAGTCCATGCCTGCACGCAACAAGACCTGGACAACGTTCAGACTTGGGCTGATAAGTGACTGGTAACATTTGTGCCACAGACGTGCCAGGCAATGACTATCTCCAACAAGCAAGAGTCTAACCACCTCCCCTTGACATTCAATGGCATTACCATTGCCAAATCCCCCATTATCAACATCCTGGGGGTCACCATTGACCAGAAACTTAACTGGACCAGCCACACACATACTGTGGCAACAAGAGTGGGTCAGAGGCTAGGTATTCTGTGGCGAGTGACTCATCAGCTGACTCCCCAAAGCCTTTCCACCATCTACAAGGCAAGAATGTAATGAAATACTCCAACTGCCTGGATAGGTGCAGCTTCAACATTCAAGAAGCTTGACTCCATCCCGGACAAAGCAGCCCGGTTGATCGGCACCTCATCCACCACCTTAAACATTCACTCTCTCCACCATCGCCACTTGATGATGGGTGCAGTGTGGGCCATCTACAAGATGCACTGCAGCAACTCTCCAAGGCTTTTTTGACCACCTCCCAAATCAGTGACTTCGACACAAGGGCAGCAGTCACACACCATCCTGACTTGGACATATATCACTGTTCCTTCATTGTTGTTGGGTCAAAATCCTGGAACTTCCTACCTAACAACAGCACTGTGGGAGTACCGTGATCACACGGACTGCAGTGATTCAAGAAGGCGGCGTTAACTGATCTCCGTTGGGCCAACTGTAGGGTACAAACAACCAACCTTGGCACCCTTGGGTAAGGGAGGGGAGCATTATCTACAGTTCCTGATTCTGATAGTTAGTCAGGGACCATTGCTGGAAACATGGATATAAGATGAAGGTGGAATCTGTTGTTTTTACTAATGCTTCTCATTCCAGTCCTTCCCTGCAATGTGATGCAATAGTCTGCTGTACTCTTGTGAAATAGCACGACCTTGGGGGTGGTGGAGAAAACTGGTGGAAAAGTAAACGACAACTATTATTCCTATACGTCACTTTCTATTGTACACTAAAAATTTGTACATTTTTTTTATGATGCATTGGATTTTTTTTAGATGCACGTAACTGGTGAACATAGTGGAATTTCTTTTTGCACTTTTTCTTCCCATTACTGCAGTTGTCACCAACAGCAATAGGATAGTGTTGTAAAAATATAAAAAGTTTGAAGCTGCTACTTTTTAGTCGGCCACAATTTTGCAACAACATTTGGATGCCACCTTAACAGTTCACAGTTGGTAAACATCTTTCATCATTTGTACTTTGGTCAGTAACCATTGACGTGCAATGTGGCTTGGCTGTAGTTTTTTTTTTTAACTTGGTCTTCTAATTACTTTGTTTACAAGTATCTAGTTTCAACAAAATTTATAGAAGCTGAGATTTTGATCCTTCTGTCATGGTTTTGATTTTCTTTGAAATTGTAGGACTGTTTAATATTAGCATAACCTAATGGTTTCTGGATGATTATATGGTTTCCGAGTAAAGCTAAATATGTTACCTTTTACCCAGAGACCATTTTAGAAAGTGCGACCAATGTTTTATAAATTGGAGTTACTTAAACATTTTTAAAAGATATGCATAAGTAGCATTTCATTACTGCACTGTAAGCATCTAATTATTAGTACATTAAAAAAAATTCTGGATCCTTGAGTGGTTGTGAATGTGCAAAAATCTAGGCTGATCTAGGCTACAGTGTAGTATTGAGGTGCTGCACAGTTGGCAGTGCCATCTTTCGGATGAGACGTTAAACCATGTCCATGGACATGGTCTGCGTGCTCAGGTGGACGTGAAGGATCTCGTGGCACTATTCCGAAGACGAGCAGGGGAGTTATCCTTGGTGTTCTGGCCAATGTTTATCCCTCACTCAACATCACTAAAAACAGATTATCTGGTTCTTATCACGTTGCTGTTTGTGGGAGCTTACTGTGTGCAAATTGGCTGCTGTTGTTCCTACATTACAACAGTGACTACACTTCAAAAGTGCTTCATTGACAGTAAGGCGTTATATAAATGCAAGTTTTTAGTTAATTGAGAATTTTGTAGAAGAATTCTTCGATTTAGATAAAGAATTCTTAAGCGTTTAAAGCATTACTTTCAGTGTGGTGTAGCACTTGAATTACAGGTATTTCGAGTTTGCTAACTTGATATTTCAGCATAACAAATGATTCTGATTTATTTCCTGAACAATAAGATGTACTTAACTTTCCTACTGAAAACCACAATAGAAATTCAACATGCCATTTTAATTGTATTGAACTCTTGTAATTTGCTTCCATTAATTAAAAAGGTGCCTTGTAATTTGGATATGTGGCTTCTAAATTATTTTAGGCTGCAGTTGCACTGCAGCTACCAGTCTTTGATCAGTCCATTTGCTGTCAGCAGTTCTTTTGTTTATATTGCCCAGCTAGGAGATAATTCACATTGAATACAAAATCAGCGCTGTGTAAGTGCATCAAATATCCAAATCATCAAACAAACCCCTGAAAACTAAGGAAACCTGGTTTGATGCTGTGCTGGAGTTTTATACCATGCAATATCAACCCAAACAGTGTAAAACAGTCTCCTTGAGGGAACCAGTGCAAGGAGCCCAGTCAGAATCCCAGCTTCATGTTAATGATGTGGGTCACTCCCCACTAGTTTGGCTTGAGACCTGTCCAACCCAACCTGACATTTGTGATAAAAGCAGGGAAAGAAGTTGGGAACTAATATTGAATCACACTCTTTATAAAAGAAGTTTTGGATCTCTCATTTGGGAAGAGGCAGTTTGCAGAGACTCTCTGGTTGTGGCTGCCCTAGTGAAGACAATTCAGCAGTAATGCCAACTAATCGCAAGACAGGCGATTTCTCACTCTTAACTCGCGATTCCACTCAGGAAAAATCATGATTTTTGTTTCTTGTTCAGCATAACCTCCTGATTGGTTGCTAGGGGCACATGGGGTTGGGTCATGGCTTCTCGGGGGCGGGGGCGGTCTGTGGCCCCCTAGTGATTCATTAGAAGATTTCAGGGGGTCCCTGAGTTGGTTTGCCCCATAGCTACTGTCTCCCATTGGTGTTCCATCAGTGGTTTACCCCCCCCCCCCCCCCCCATCCAAACTCTGTACTTGGAGTCATTTGAGATACAAAGACTGCATGCGTGCATTGAACACCATTGCAACATGGTCGGCGGAGTGGAGTTGGAAGGTTGAACTGCAGCAGTTGAGTCACTGCCTATGTCGTGATTTATCTGATCTTAGTAAGTGACTTGTGTTGCCTGAGCTTTGGTCTATCTCGTTATTTCTGAATGCAACTTGGGCCTTTTGAGTAAGCGATCCCTCCAGTGAGATCAATGATCGACCAGATTGGAGAAGAAAATGAGGTTTAGTATCTGTAGTAATGGGAATGCTGAGGATAAGAGTTTCCAGGGCAACTTAACTTGCTTGCCTCCAAGGGCCCATCCTGTCTTCATGGCTGCCCCTTCTCTACCCACTGATTCAAAGGCTTGGCATGAGCTCACTTCCTGTTGGCTCATTTGAAAAACAACCTGCCTGCTCATTGGTTTGCTCAGCTGTGGAACCAGGAAGTTGTAATCCAATCTCTAGCCTGGCTGATCAAGCTTCAGTACAAACCGATATAGAAGAGGGATACTACCATTGGGCTCAAATCAACACAACCATAAGCCAATGCTTGGGGAGAAAATAAGGAGAAAATATATTAACAAAGTGTTTATTCAGATGGCTGAAAGCATTTATTGCCTTGGATGCTCTGGAATTCCTACCCTTTCTCTTAAAAATAGCTGAAATTTGACTCCATTCCCTCAGTAATGGGACTGGGCACTGGAGATAACAGAAATTTGCAATTTCGTAGTGACACATTCCATGTGTGCTTGTACAATGAGTGTTTTAATTGTAAACCTTGCAACTTGCTTTATTTAACTTTGGAAATCATGGAGATGAAAATTTAAATGTTTTTCAATTATTTCATCCCAGCCTGAGTGGAATCATTAAAATTTGGCAGCAAAATCCTCCACCATCTTGGTGTGCAAAGTATAGGAAGGTGTTATACTCCTGAAATTGAAAGCTTCTTTGCCCACACTCTGGCCATGTAATAAACCTGAAATACATCCAGCATTTAGCGCTGCATGATTTAAATTTAAAATAATACAATTAAAGTTTCACCCACACCCTCTTTAATAGAGCCAAATTGGATGGCTAGTTGCAATCACTGGTTGCCAATCTGTTCCAACCAATAAGATGGCTTTGCAAACTTTCAGATGTACTAATATAGTTTTTGTAAGAGCTGTGACCTGTTGGAGAGTAAATAAAGCCATTCATGAGGTCTATAAAACAAAAAATAGCAACTCACGATTTCTTACAAAATCTCATGACTTTTGAGACAGTGGGGTTGGCATTACTGATTCAGTGCCAGAGGGAGGAATTGCTGCACATTGAGGCAGGAGTTGAGGAAGAAAATCAAGGTGGTGAAGTATTACTGGTAGAGAAGCTAATGTTTAGACAGAACGATATTAATGACGCTAGCATTCCACATTTAAGTATTTTTATGCTTAATTTGGAGTGTAGTCAAGAAGAAACATAGATAGGAGTAGGCCATTCGGCCCCTCGAGCCTGCTCCGCCATTCAATGAGATCATGGCTGATCATCCAAACTCAGTACCCTGTCCCTGCTTTCTCCCCATATCCCTTGATCCCTTTAGTCTTAAGAAATATATCCAACTCCTTCTTGAATATATTTAATGAATTGGCCTCAACTGCCTTCTGTGGTAGAGAATTCCACAGGTTCACCACTCTCTGGGTGAAGAAATTCCTCCTCACCTCTGTCCTAAATGGCTTACTCCTTATCTTTAGACTGACCCCTAGTTCTGGACTCCCTAACCATTGGGAACATCCTTCCAGCATCCAGTCTGCCTAGTCCTGTTAGAATTTTATAAGTTTCGATGAGATCCCCTCTCATCTAAACTCCAGCAAGTACAAGCCCAATCGACCCAATCTCTCCTCGTACGTCATTCCTGCCATCCCAAGTATCCGCTTGGTGAATCTTCACTGCACTCCTTCCATGGCAAGAACATCCTTCCTCAGATAAGGCGACCAAAACTGCACACAATACTCAGTGTGGTCTCACCAAGCCGCTGTACAACTACAGCAAGACATCCTTGTTCCTGTACTTGAACCCTCTTGCTACGAAGGCCAACATACCATTTGCCTTCTTAAGCATGCAGGTGCAGCAGGCGGTTACTTTTAGCGACTGGTGCACAAGAACACCCAGGTCTCTGCACTTCCCCTTCTCCCAATCTATTGCCATTCAGATAATAATCTGCCTTCCTGTTTTTGACACCAAAGTGGATAACCTCGCATTTATCCACGTTCTATTGCATCTGCCATGCTTCTGCTCAATCACCCAACCTGTCCAAATCATCCTGGAGTTTCTCGGCATCCTCCTCACAGCACACACGCCCACCCAGCTTTGTGTCGTCTGCAAACTTGGAGATATTACATCTAGTTCCCTCATCTAGATCAGTAATATATATTGTGAATAGCTGGGGTCCATAGACCGATCCCTGTGGTACCCCACTAGTCACTGCCTGCCACTCAGAAAAAGAGCCGTTTATTCCAACTCTTTGCTTTCTGTCTGCCAACCAGTTCTCTATCCAAGTCAATACCTTGCCCCCAATCCCATGTGTCTTAATTTTGCATGCTAATCTCTTATGCGGGACCTTATTGAAAACCTTCTGAAATTCCAAATACACCACATCCACTAATTCTCCCTTATCTATTTTACCAGTTACATCCTCAAAAAAATTCCCGTAGATTAGTCAAGCATGATTTACCTTTTGTAAATCCATGTTGACTTTGTCCGATCCTGTCACTGCTTTCCAAGTGCTCTGCTATTACATCTTTTATAATGGACTCTAGCATTTTCCCCACTACCTTTGTCAGGCTTACCGGTCGATAATTCCCCACTTTTTCTCTACCACCTTTTTTTGAATAGTGGGGTAACATTAGCTACCCTCCAATCCATGGGTACTGTTCCAGAGTCTATCGAGTTCTGGAAGATGACCAGCAATGCATCTACTATTTCTAGGGCCACTTCCCTAAGTACCCTAGGATGTAGATTATCAGGCCCTGGGGATTTACCGGCCTTCAGTCCCATCAATTTTCCTAACACCATTTCTCTACAAATACTGATTTCTTTCGGTTCCTCCCTTTCATCAGACCCTTTCATCAGACCCTATGTTCCCCGGCATCTCTGGGAGGTTATTTGTGTCCTCCTTTGTGAAGACAGAACCAAAATATGTATTTAGTTGGTCTGCCATTTCTTAATTCCCCTGATTCTGACTGTAAGGGACCTACGCTTGACTTCACCAATCTTTCTCTCTCCACATATCTATAAAAGCTTTTATAGTCAGTTTTTATGTTCCCTGCTAGCTTACACTCATATTCTATTTTCCCTTTATAATTAATCCATTTGTCCTCCTTTGCTAAATCCTAAACTGCTCCCAATCCTCAGGATTATTGCTTTTTCTGGCCAATTTATATGTCCTCTCCTTGGATCTTATGCTATCCCTAATTTCCCTTGTTAGCCACGGTTGAGTCACCTTTTTTGTTTTATTTTTATGCCAAACTGGGATGAACAAATTCTGTAGTTCATCCATTCGGTCTTTGAATGTTTGCCATTTCCTATCCACCATCAACCCTTTGAGTGACATTCCCCAATCAATCCTACCCAACTCGCTCCTCGGACCATCATAGTTTCCTTTATTTAAATGAGGACCCTTGTCTCTGAGTCAACTACTTCATTCTCCATCTTAATGAAGAATTCGATCATATTATCGCTCCGACCCAAGGGGCCTCGTACAACAAGATTGCTAATTAATCCTTTCTCGTTACATAATACCCAGTCTAAGATGGCCTGATCTCTGGTTGGTTCCTTGACATATTGGTCCAGGAAGCCATCCTGTAAACACTCCAGGAATTCCTCCTCCACATTGTTACTAATTTGGTTAGCCCAATCTATATGTAGATTAAAGTCACCCATGATGACTGCTGTGCCCTTATTGCACGCTTCTTTAATTTCCCTTTTAATGCCATCCCCAACCTCCACCTTACTGTTTGGAGGTCTACATACCACTCCCACTAACGTTTTCTTCCCCTTTAGTATTTCTCAACTCTACCCATACAGATTCCACATCAGAGCTAATATCCTTCATTACAATTGTGTTAATCCCTTCTTTAACCAGCAATGCTACCCCACCTCCCTTTCCTTTTTGCCTATCTTTCCTGAATATCGAATACCCCTGGATGTTGAGTTCCCAGTCTTGGCCATCCTTGAGCCACGTTTCCGTAATCCCAACCAAATCATATTCATTTACCTCTATTTGCGCAGCCAATTCATCCACCTTATTACGAATGCTCCTCGCATTAAGACACAAAGCCTTCAGGCTTGGTTTTTTTAACGCTCTTAGACCTATTAGAATTATTTACTGTGGCCACGTTTGATTTAAACCGTTGATTTCTCTGACTGCCACTTTTGGTTTTTCTCCTTCCTATTTTTTTTTGCTTTTATCCTTGTTTCCCTTTTCTGTCTTCCTGCTCAGGTTCCCAACCCCCTGCCATTTTAGTTTAAGCACTCCCCCCTAGGACATCGGCTCCAGCCCTGCCCAGGTGCAAACCGTCCGGTTTGAACTTGTCCCACCTCCCCCAGAACCATTTCCAATGTCCCAGGAACTTGAATCCCTCCCCCTTGCACCATTTCTCTAGCCACGTATTCATCTGAAATATCCTTCTATTTCTACTCTGACTAGCACGTGGCACTGGTAGCAATCCTGAGATTACTACTTTTGAGGCCCTATTTTTTAATTTACCTCCTAACTCCCTATATTCCGCATTTAGGACCTCATCCCACTTTTACCTATTGTTGGTGCCTCTATACACCACGACAACTGGCTGTTCACCCTCTCCTTCCAAGATGTTCTGCAGCCGCCCTGAGACATCCTTGACCCTTGCACCAGGGAGGCAACACACCATCCTGGGGTCTCGTTTGCGGCCGCAGAAACGCCTATCTATTCCCCTTGCAATAGAATCCCCTATTACTATAGCTCTACCCCTCTTTTTCCTCCCGTGCTGTGTAGCAGAGGCACCCCTGGTGCCAGGAAGTTGGCTGCTGCTGCCTTCCTCTGATACACCACTTTGAGTACTGTTTTGGGGGGGATGGCTTATCTGTTTGAGAGGGGCCCCCGGCACTACCTGCCTGCGCCAAGTACTCTGCCTGTTTGTCACCCATTCCCTTTCTTCCTGTCCAACCTCTACCTGCGGTGTGTCCAACTCTGTAAACGTGCTTTTCACGATGTCCTGAGCATTGCGAACGCTCCAGTATGCATCCAATCGAAGCTCCAGTGCCGCAATGCGGTCTGTCAGTAGCTGCAGCTGGATGCACTTCCTGCACATGTAGTTGTCAGGGACACAGGAAGTGTCCCTGAGTTCCCACATAGCGCAGGAGGAGCATACCACGTGGCCGGGCTGTCCTGCCATGACTTACCCTTTAATTAATTGAATTTAAATTAAACAAATCTATCCCACCAATTTCACTACAGTTAGATGATATATTTAAGGGCCCTGGTTTACAAACAGTCTCCACTACACCAGAGACCCTAGAAAGTATAAACCACAGAGTTAAAGTTTAAAAAAGAGAAATACTCACCAACCAATCACTTGCCTGCTTTTTGGTGACGTCACACTTCGATTACTTTTTACTTCTCTCCCTTGGAGATTGGTAAATCTACCCGCGCCTCGGGCTCACCTTTTTATAGCTTGCTGCCGCCGAGATTCCCGCTGCTGCCGCTCTCCGTTCTGGTCACCACACTTTAGGAAGGATGTGAAGGCCTCCACAAGGTTTGCTATTTCATCAATTTAAAAGCGAACTTCTACTTTTATATTGAAGTATCTTCTGCGAAACAAATCCACCTGAAACCCTGCAGAACATTGTGAAGTGAGTTTAACTGACCATGAGAAAGTCAAGTTGATAAACTGTGGTTCATGCTGTTTATGAAATTTTGGTTGTAGTAATGTTTTTACATGAATGAAACATGGCATAAAAAGGGGCCAATTTCAGGCATCCACCTGGAACAGGCATTTGGCCCTTTGCATATACCAATGAAGGACCTAACTCCTATTTAAGGACCCTTGCAGGAAATTAACCTGCCCTGAGCAGAGCAAGTCTGTGGCCTGCTCCACTCAGGTTTTCGGAATGTGGATGGGGCCTCGCCAGCATCTGCCACTGTAAAGGCAAGTAAAAAAACTTTTTTTTTTTTTTTTTTTAAATGTCCGGAGCTATGCAGAGCAGGAGTGCCCTTCCCGGCTCTACGCTACTTCCACTGGCCGCTGCAAGCTATGATTGGCCTACCTCCCGTTGTCCTACTCCGCCCCCTCCCTGGGACATGTGGCCTGAAATTGCATGTTTCCATCTGAAGAGCTGCTCATGGAGACACGATGGGCACTGACAACCCACCCTAAATATTTAGATAAGGCTTGAGGATCTTAATTCTGGTGCAGGGATCGTTCCCTGTGTCTAGTTTGTGCCAACAGGCAATTTCCATACCCTGGTCTCTAATGGGCAGTGATTCCAGTATAAACATCCAGCCCAGTATGTTTAAAAATTATGCCGTAGAACTCTACTACCACCTCAATGATTCTTTGTAAATGCAGCCAACTTCCAGCCCCTTTAGCAGAGGAAGATACTGTGCCAGCTTGGCTCTGTTCTTTGCACACTGATCTTGAGCCAAAAGGTTGTTGGCTTGAAGCCCTACACTCTGCCTGAGTAATTAATCTAGAATAACACTTCAGAATAGTATTGAGGGAGTGCTGCATTGGTGAAAATGCTGCGCCTTGGATGATGTGTTAAACTGAAGGTCTGTTCAGGAGGCTGTTGAAGACCTTGTAGCCCTATTTGAAGAACAGCAGGGAGTTTTTTTTTTGATGGCCTGGCCAACATTCTTCACATCAAAAACAGATTTACTGGTTATTAAGTCATTCAGCTCATTGCTATCAAACCCAGCGTAAGAGCCATAAAAGCTTAAGAAAATACTTTAAAATAGTGGCTAAATGGCATAATACAGTTAATTTACCTGAACGACTTATTGTATTAAGAAACCCCCTATTTTCTTGCTCCAGTAGTATAGTCCGACACCCCCTTCATTCTTGCCACAATGGAACAGTCCCTAAGCCACACATGGGTGCAGCCATCTTAGTTTTAAACTGCACGTGGTGAAAGAGGCAGAAGCTGTGAGGTTTGGAGCAGTACAGTTTTTGACCGTGTTCGTTTATACGTGTTTGCTTTGTAATTCTGTTTGTTAAGTGTTATAGTAAACTGTTTAAAAGACAAAGCTACGTTTGGGAACGTTTTATTTCGACACGCGTCTACTCGATGTTAAAAGCCCCACAGCCCAGTGGCCTGCCTGTTTGGAAACTAAGAAGCGCCACTACACCCAGTTTCTAATTATAGCTAAGTTCCTTCAACCTAGGCACAATCTGGTGGGTTATCCCTGTACTGACTGCATAGCTACTATATTCTTCTTAAGGTGGGATGCTTAACACTGAACATAAAATGCTAAATTAGTTCTTGCCAGTGTTCTACAACTGCAGTAGTGCTGTGGTGAAGTCCAGCTGCCTGCTCTCTTTACAATAACCATGCATCCTTCCTTAGTACATGTAGACTTGGATATTCTCCTTGCTATTCCCATTTGTAAGAGTAAAAAGCTGAGGCCTAACATGGCTTTCTCAGTAAGCACCATTTGTCACTTTTTCTACCAATTTAAGAATGTCCATTTTAGCCTAAAGCGCTGCCTTCTATTTCCTATCCATGCTATGGCATTGACTCCAATTCCACGGACCTTCGTTCTAGCTACTGGTCTCTTATGAATGGTAGGAATGAGGTAACATTTCCCAAGTTTATGGTAACTTCTCCCAAGACAACTTTCCAAGTCCTCACTAGCTCTGACGTTGATGAAAGACTCTAAGCCAAGTGCCAACCTTGTGAACTAAGCTCTTTTTTTCCTGAGTAGCTGTAGAATCCATTATATGAGTGCAAGAGGCAAACCAGGTCACTTAAAAATGGTTTTTTTTATATTTAAAAAAATGTTCATTGTCAATGTTCAGATTAAAATCCCTTGTAGAATAGTAATTTACATCAAATCATCATTTAAACATGATTGCAGATAATTTCTCTATCCTGCTGAAATAATTAGTGGCTTGCTTTTCACTTGATATTCCTTCTATTTTACAATAATATGTAAACTGATCATCCATTCAAACTACATTCTAGACTGTTGTCGTTAAAACTCCACCAAAGAAAGTCTGAACAATTTTTGATTGGCCGGGAAAGTGAATTGATTTTGCAGATTCACATTGCAGCCAGAATATCATTAAATTTTGAAGTCGCAGCCTTCTAATGAATCCTTCAAGTGTCTGACTTAATCATGGGTAGGAAAACAAGATATTTTCCAATAGGTTGCCTTGATGTATGGCATTACATTTTAGCAAAATGTATGCTAAGGATGCATGCACAGAACTGCCATGCTTGTGATTTGGTAATCCCGCCTATGGTATAATTTATAGCAAATGTCTTGAACATTTTAACTGTTACAATATTGCTTTAATAATGAATCAAGGTACAAAAATGTGTGAATAACTTTCAAAATAAACTTGTGTCCAATAAACAAAGTATGGAGAGAAAGAAAAGTTGCTAGGTCGTATATGGACACTGAAATCCAAGTTGCAAACAAGGTTGCATCTATACTGAGAATTTTTGTGTCTGACTGTTTTTGATCCAGTGCATAACATATGGTTCTGTGCAATGTACAGTAAATTAGGTATAAAGCAATCTACAGATCGGGGTATGAACTCTGCTTCATACATATGAAGCTATAAATATTACCTGGAATGATTTACATTTTGAGGCCCATGACCTTGAGTCTTTAATCATAGTATGGGGGTGGGGGGAGTATTGTATTGAATACCATCATGATAAATGAAAGCTGTTGCTTTTATACTAATGAATTTTCATGTAAGCTGCTAATGTGTTAAAACTATTTAATTGTGTAGTGTTAACTTTATCTTATACAATGCTTTATCTTCGTTGTACAGAAATAAGGAGAAGTGCATGTGCCTGAAGCAGAGTTCTAGCTTTATTATAAAGCTTCTGTATAATTCTTTTGTATGGAATTTTGGTGAACCAGTATATTGTGAATTAAAAATGGAGCTGGTTAGCTGTCTTACAAAAATAATTCTGCTTTTTGCATGGCAGTGCAGCAAATACACCTAGCTTTGTTTTAAGGATGGGAGAAGGAGTTATAAATGCTTCAGTTAATGAGGCTGCTTGTAATCCAAATCTAAGAAAATCATGTTTGTTTGCCTCAGGTCATTGAAATTATGTTTACATTTTTACCATTGTGTAAATAGATACATTTTCTGACTGTTGGAACCCTTAAGGTGGTGTCAAAGTAGACAGAAATTCTAACGGGCTTTGTTCTTTTCTGGGCCTAGCTGCAGATAGTGGAACCTCCATTATCTGTCACAATAGAGGAGATCCCCAATCCCTCCTCCACTCCTACCCTCTCCCCACCAAAGCATGTCTAATAATTGCAAGTTAATAAATTTATGTTTTGCATGTGTGGTAGAGCATGGAAAAGCTAACCAATACAACACTTAACCACAAAAAATACAATTTGCATTTATAGTGTGCCTTTAACATAGAAAAACAAGATGCTTCAAAGGTAAATCCAACAAAAATGAAGATACATAGACCAGATGTGCCATGAAGTCAAATCTGTTTTTCCCATAAACATTGGCAGATGATACGGAGTCCTGATAAGGGAGGCTTCGCTGTAGATTGGCATAAGATTATAATGTCCTATTTATTAACTGACTTTTGGACGTGGTACAAAGCTGGCTGTAGAAATAATGCACAAAAACAAGTCCTCAAGGGCATTCTTCACCCTGCAGGCTGTCCTGAGATTGGTCTGTGGCAATAATATTTGTGCACTGTATAACAGGAGAGGAACGCTGCTGTCATGAGTGAAGCTTAAAGGAAACCATTTATCTGATTCTTGGATTCCCCCTCATCATCTTTCTTTTCACTTCTATTCCTTTTCCCTCCCCATCTAGTTTTTAATGAGCTTATCCTAATATGTATGGAATCTCAAATCCAAGGTAGTTCAAATGTGTTATTTTCATTGGATAATCCTCTATTTTACTGCATGAACAATAAATCTGTTCAATTACCTTGCATGTAACTGAAGTGCTGTAAGAAACTTGGAAAAAAAATATGTGGAATTTTAAATGTTAGATTTATAAAGTTAAAGATTCCCAGCTGTTCGGTTAGTGGTAATGTGTAGCCTTTACATAAAATGTTGGCTCTTTGGCATTGATTGCATGACATTTTCACTCGGGAAAGATGGAGGGGAAGGTAAGAGGTGCATAAGTTAAAACGGATTACAGATGTAAGGATGATGGATACCATTTTACCTCCTAAACTATATAATGATGTAAGCCTGACACAAACATGTAAATGGATTAATTTAGGCAAAGCTATGCTGAATAATTTATGACTGGCTTGTTCCATTATATTTACCAATGACAGTGAATCGAGTTCCCTTTTATTCCCGAAAAGGAGCGGTAGAAACAAAACTAAGTGTACTGGTTCAAGCTTTCCACCAATTTATTAGTAAACTATACTTAATTGTATTTGCCAGCTTAAGAGATGCAATATTTGTGATTGCAAGGTGGAACGCATCTAAACCAAAGTGTTGACCGAGTTAGTGATTTGGGCAGTCACATTTCTATCTTGGTTGAAGGACAAAATTCTGTAACTCTCAAATGCTGAAAGCAAATCAAACTTGTAATATTTCATTGCTAATTATGGCTGGTGAAGTGATCATTGCAGCTTAAAATTCATATGGATTGAATTTTAAGTGGCACATCGAGAAACCAAATATGAAAATTAGGATCAGGCTTCTAATCTTTGAATAGGAAAGTAAAAATTTATTTTGATGGTGCAACAGCCTTAATTAAATTGCAATGTAATGTGTGTTTCTTTAAATGATTAGAAAATGACAAGTTTGCTGAGTGGATCTAATCTTTTAGTAGAACAGGCAATTACTAAATAAGATAATAAAATGCTGGAAACATTCAGCAGGTCTGCCAACATGGGGGGGCGGGAGGGAAGCAAAAGTTTAACATTTTGATAAACGGGGAGGGGGGGAGAAAGGTAAAGATGTACAGCATTTTAAAAAGAGGAACAGAACAAGGGTGGGGAGGGAAACAAAAACAGATGTACTAGAGTTTTTTTTTTGTTTTTCCTTTTTTTAAATGCTGTTTTTTTTCCAGTTCTGATGAAGGATTATTCCTGAAATGCTGACTAGTCTCTTTGTCTACTGATGCCAATGGACCTTCTAGGTGTTTCCAGCATTTTCTGCTTTTGTTTCAGATTTCCAGCATTGCACTTTGTTTTGCTTTTTTACTAAATGGGATAAGTTGGAGTTGCACAGTTCTGACTTGTTCTTTACTATGTTGCTTGGGCTTTAATATTCAAGCTAGTAAAAATTGGAAAAAATAATTGGTTAAAAGCTAGGAATGCTGTAATGGTGTATTTGGACAAATCCTAGTTTGGCTCACACTCAGCTTTTCAGTGAACCATGTATGCTGCATGCTCTGAATTTAGGTATGATATTGTGTTGTGTTGTAACCGAAGAACAACCATAATTCGTAACCCAAATTTTTTATTATTTCTTCAAGTTCATGGCTACACTACTGTTGCAAGTGTAGCCGTGGTTATATTTTGGTATTTGTTTATTGATTTTTTAAAAACTCTCTGCATTCACTTACCATTGTCAAATGTAATAGTTTGCCCCAATACTGACATTTCTTGCAGTGTTTCTCCTGCATTCTTTTAAAGTCAAGATTAAACTTTGAATTCAGTCGTGGAGTATTATAGTGCAAATAGATTACTTGTCACAAGGATTTTTCTTTCTTGGAAGCGTAGGAAGCTCTACAATGTTGATGTATTTATTTCAATAATGAAACTGACCTATTAAATGTATTATGTAGCCTTAAATTGCTGTAATGCGTGTGAAAGCATAAATTCATTTCTCTTCTAATGGAGAAAACCTTAAATCGCATAATTTGAAACAGTAAAAATTGGGGTTAGAGAAGCATTGAAGGGAACAAAGGTTGGTCCTCATAGTTGAGGACAAGCAATCCAATCACACAAGTGTGTTTCATCTTTCAGTATAGCTGTTTAAAATCTTGCAAAGAATTAATTTGAAGGTGAGCACTGGTTGACATTTTGGAAACAAGTTGCTTACTCCTACATTAAAAAAAAACTGACTCTCTCCAAAATGAGAGATTATCATGATCCTAGAGGGTTTAAATGATTACATTTTTGTACTTGCAATGGCATGTTCATCTCCCTCACTGCCATGTTTAATAATTGTTTCAAAGGTGTTACCTTGGTGTTGTCTGTTCTTGCAATTATTTCCAATTTTCTTCCCTTTTCCCAAGTTGCTGACTCGTGATTGGTACAGTGCCACCATTTCCTGCAGCACTCTGTACCTAACTGGCCATCCTTCAGGTGTCTTGATTAGGCCATTTGACCGTGGAAGAGTAAGAATGCTGTTCGTGTCAACACTTTTTTCTAACCGGCATAGCAACTGGAAGTGGGAACCTACAGATTATTCTTTCTCTTTAAAAACCTGGAGGGAGGAAAAAAAATAAACAATTTTAGTGGCATTATCCCTGTCCAGAAGGTGATCAAACCTGGGACTTTCCTAGTCTGTGCTGCTTAGTGCCACACTAGATGGTGCATTTACTTCCTAGCTAATCAGAAACTGTAGTATGACTCTCTTTGGCCAGCTTTTCCCTCTTGCCCTCCAGCCCCATGAGAAATATGGCTCCATGGGCACTGATTGCCCAGCTCTAAGTTTAAGATTGTGCCCCCTTGTTCTGGATTCCCACACCAACAGAAATAGTTTCTCCGTGACTTCCCTATTCAATCCTTTTATCATTTTATACATCTTAATTAGATCACCCCATAACCATCTAAACTCCCAAGGAATACAAGCTAAGTTTATGCAACATGTCCTCCCTAGTTTAACCTTTAAGCTTGGGTATCATTCTGGTGAATCAGCGCTGTACCTCTCCAAGGCCAATTATTACTTTCTTGAAATGCGGTACTCAAAACTGAGCGCAGTACTCCAGATGGGGTCTGACCAAGGCTCTGTACAACTGAAGCATAACTTCCTCACTTTTTTATATTCCAATACCTTCAGAGAAGGCCAACATTCCATTAGCCTTTTTAATTTTTTTTGTACCTGTGCACTAGCTTTTAGTGATATGCACAAATCCTTTTACTCCTAGTCTTTCCCTAATGAGCAAATACCCAAATCTGTTTGTCTTGGATCAAAAGTGGATGATCTCCCATTTCCCTACATTTGAATTCAATCTGCCGTAGTTTTGCCCGCTCACTTGATTCTTTATATCCCTTTGTAATTTCTTGCTCCCATTTACACAACTTATTATGCCTCCTAACTTAGTATCACTTAGAAGCTTAGATATATAATTCTCTCTTCCTTCATCCATGTCATTATATGTATGGTGAAATACTGTGGCTCCAGTACAGATTCTGGGAAACACCACTTGTCACATCCTGCCAATCTGTGAACATTCCCATTACACTGTTGCCTGTCTCCCAACCAATCGCCAACTTGTGTCACAACATCGTTCCAATTTCCATGTGATTTCATTTTTGCGAATAATCTCTTGTGCGGAACCTTATTGCAAGCCTTCTGAAGTTCATATAGATAACACCAATAGATGCTCCCCTAGCTGCCATGCCAGTGACCTTTTTAAAAATAAAAATAAAAAAAAAACAACTAGATTATGCAGGTATAACCTCTCCTTCAAAAAGTGAGTCAACATTTATTTGTGATCAGCTCATACTTTTCCAAGTGCTCAGTCACTCAGAGATTCAAATAACTTCTTCACAACTGATGTAAACTGTTAGGTCAGTAGTTCATTTTTTCCCCCCTCCCTTCTTTCTTAAATAATGGAGTGAAATTGGAAATTCCTGAATCTAGAGAGCTTTGAAAATTATAACTTAATACATCTGCATTTTTCTCATCTATTTATTTAATACCCTGGAGTGGAAACCATCCAGTCATGTAGATTTCTCTATCTTCAGTCCCCTTATTTTCTCTCTCTCTTTTTTAACTTGTATTAAATCTGCTAAATTCCCCTCCTTAACTAACCAAGAAGCTATGTCCATCTCAACAGCCAGGGTCTCTGTTTTAATGTCAAACCCTGAAAATTCAGCATTCCCTTGGTGCTGCATGGAAATGTAAACCTAGATTGTGTTCAAGTTCTGGAGTGGGCCTTGAATGCACAATGTTATGTCTCTGAAGTGAGTGCCATTACTGATCCAAGCTAACACTCAAGTCAGAAACAATTTTCTGCAGCACCACTTCTGACCGAGCTGGCAGAGTCCTGAAGGACAGAGCTGCCAGACTGGGCCTGTGGCAGGTGGTGAGAGAACAAATGAGGCAAAAACCTACTTAACCTTGTTCTCCTCAATCTACCTGTCGCAGATTCATCTGTCCATGACCGTATTGGTAGGAGTGGCCACCGCACCGTCATTGTGGAGACCAAGTCCCATCTTCACACTGAGGGCACGCTCCATCATGTTGTGTGGCACTACCACCAAGCTAAATGGGGTAGATTCAGAACAGATCTAGCAGCTCAAAACTAGGCATCTGAGGAGCTGTGGGCCATCAGCAGCAGCAAAATTGTATTCCACCACAATCTGTAATCTCATGGCCTGGAATATCCCTCGCTCTACTAGTACCATCAAGCCAGCCAACCAACTCTGGTTCAGTGAGGAGTGTAGAAGAGCATGCCAGGAGCAGCACCAGGTGTACCTGAAAATGAAGTGCTTAACCTAGTGAAGCTGCAACACAGGACTACATGTATGCTAAATAGCCAAAGCAGCATGCTATAGACTGGGCTAAACAATCCCACAACTAACTGATCAGGTCAAAGCTCTGCAGTTCTGGCGCATCCAGTTGTGAGTGGTGGTGGACAATTAAACCACTAACTGGAGGAGAAGACTCCATGAACATCCCCATCCCCATCCTCAAAAATGGCAGAGCCCAGCAAGTGAGTGCAAAAGACAAGGCTGAAGCGTTGCCATCTTCAGCCAGAAGTGCTGAGTGGATGATCTATCTCTGCCTCTTCCCGAGGTCCCCACCATCACAGAAGCCAGTCTTCAGCCAATTCGAATCACTTCATGTGATATCAGGAAACAGCTGAGCGCACTGGATACAGCGAAGTCTATGGGCCCTGACAACATCCCGGTTGTAGTGCTGAAGATTTGTGTTCCAGAACTAGCTGCACCTCTAGCCAAGCTGCTCCAGTGCAGCTTCAACACTGGCATCTACCCAACAAAGTAGAACATTGCCCAGGTATGTTCTATCCACAAGGAGCAGGACAAATCCAATCCAACCTATTGCCGCCTCATCAGCCTACTCTGTCATCAGCAAAGTAATGGAAGGTGTTGTCGACAGTGCCATCAAGCTGTACTTAACTCGCCAATAACCTGCTCATTGGTGCTCAGGTTTGAGTTCCGGCAGGAGCACTCGACTCTAGACCTCATTACAGCCTTGGTCCAAACATGGACAAAAGAGCTGAATTGGTGAAGTGAGTGTGGCACCAAGGGGCCGTAGTGAAATTGAAGTCAATGGGGTTCAAAGGGGGAAAACTCTCTCCACTGGCTGGAGTCATACCTAGCACAAAGGAAGATGGTTGTGGTTGGAGGCCAATCATCTCAGCCCCACGACATCGCTGCAGGAATTCCTTGGGGCAGTGCCCTAGGTCCAACTATCTTTAGCTGCTTCATCAATGACCTTCCGTCCATCATAAGGTCAGAAGTGAGGGTGTTTGCTGAGTGTTCAGTTCCATTCGCAATTCCTCCATAGTGAAGCAGTCTGCCTGCATGCATGCAGCAAGACCTGGGCAACATTCAGACTTGGGCTGATGTGTGGCATGAATGTTACTTGCCACTTAACTGCCAGCCACTGACCATCTCCAACAAGAGAATCTAACCACCTCCCCATGACATTCAATGGCATTACCAACATCTAATTGCCCACCATCATCAACGTCTTAGGGGTCACCATTGACCAGAAACTTAACTGGACCAGCTATGTAAATACTGTGGCTACAAGAGCAGTTCGGAGGCTGGGTATTCTGTGGAAAGTGACTGCCTAACTCCCAAAACCTTTCCACCACCTACAAGGCACAAGTAAGGAGTGTGATGGAATACACTCCACTTGCCTGGATGAGTCCAGCTCCAACAACACAAGAAGCTCAACACCATCCAGGACAAAGACGCCCGCTTGAGCGGCACCCCAGCCACCACTGGCATAACGTGGCTACAGTGTGTACCGTCTGGAATACTGTACCCAGTTTTGGTCTCCTTATATGGTGGAAGATAGTGAGGCTTTGGAAAGGGTGGAGAGGAGGGCCACTAGACTAATGCCCTGTATAAAGCATCTTTGTTATCAACGTAGGCTAAAAGAGTTGGTACTCAACACTTGAAGCATAGACTTAGGGTGATCAGATTGAGGCTTATAAGATGATGAAGGAAATACGTTGTGTTCCACTTGATAGTTTGTTCCAATTAAATAGGTTGGGAAGGACCAGGGGGTCACTATTTTAGGTTGTCTATGGCCAGATCTAGGTTGGATGTCAGGAGGTGGTTACTTTCCCAGAGAATAGTGGACCTCTGGAACAGGCTGCCATCTCATGCGGAGGACGCTGACTTACTGAATTCCTTCAGTCGAGAGCTGAACCTGTTTCTGGTTGGGGCGGACATCACCTCTTACAAAAGATAGGTACTTCAGGGAATCCAGGGCCAGAGTGATCTCCTGGACTAGTTTCCATCACTCGATGGGTTGGAGAGGGATTTCCGCCCCCCCCACAAATTGGCCTGGGTTTTATTTGGTTTTCACCTCTCCCAGGAGATCACATGGTTTTGGGTGGGGTGGGGAGTGTATATATTGTGGCTGCACAAGGTATTACAATTGTGTGGGACAGACCTGGATGGACTAGAGGGTCTTTACCTGTCCATCATTGTTTGTATCTACAAGATGCACTGCAGCAACTTGCTGAGGCTTCTTCCCAAACCAGCAACCTCTGCCACCTACAAGGACAAGGGCAGCAGGTGCAGGGGAACCCCACCTCCAAGTGTCTCTCACCATCCTGACTTGGAAATATATCACTGTTCCTTCTTTGTCACTGGGTCAAAATCCTGGAACTCCCTACCTAACAGCACTACGGGAGTACCTTCACCACACATTGCAGTGGTTCAAGAATGTGGCTCACCATCACCACCTTCCTGAGGGGATTAAGGATGGGCATTAAATGTTGGCCTTGTCAGTGACCAGTGCCCAGATCCCGTGAATGAATTTATAAAAAAAAAAAAAAAGTGGCTTACTGATGCGCCATCAATTACTCAAAAGACTGAGGTTGAGCGAGTAACAATCAGGCTTTTATTAACTAAAGAATGAAGGTCTTGTCTCGAGTGGTCGACCCGTCCAGAATACTAAGGGACTGGGAGGTAGTCACTTATATACCTGGAATAGTAGGAGGAGTCAGCCGAGGCATGTCCAGACCTGTACCTAGTGGAATACACATACAGACACAGACAGGTTATAACAGTGGTTTACCACACTTACATAAAATGGCAATGTGTTTGAAGTAATACAGCAGAAAAGAGATCTAGCGAATTTGGTTGATAGTTTGATACAACTGTTTGTTCACTGTTCACGGACTACAGTAGTTCACACTGTTCACGGACTACAGTAGTTCACACTGTTCACGGACTACAGTAGTTCACACTGTTCACGGACTACAGTAGTTCACACTGTTCACGGACTACAGTAGTTCACACTGTTCACGGACTACAGTAGTTCACACTGTTCACGGACTAGTTATGAAAGCAAAATGCTGGGAAACATAACTAAGGGCGTGACTTACAAATTGAAGATGATGTATCTGGTTTTGATGCTGCATATGGAGTACTGTGTTCAGTTGATGGGTTTGGAAGCATAGTCTAGATGGACTTACTTCCCAAAATATTATATTGGGATGACTGAAGCCATTTTATTCAATCTCTGCCAAAAATTTACCTCTGCCGTGATTTAATCCCCCTGACGGGCTGTTTGGTCAAGCTTAACCAGATGATGCAAACCTTGGTGGTTTGTTCAATCCTTAATTTAGTTTCAAACAATATATTTTATCCACCTCTGCAATATCACGGTTCTATACACTTGCCTTGTGGTCTCCCAGCACATGAAATCCTCGTCCAGGTTTTTGTTAGCACAGGATTCCTGCTGGCTGATTTGCAGACCTTAAATTTGATGATCTAGAAATTCCATTACTTCTAAATTGTGATGCCAACCCAATTTCTTGCAAGGATCCAGTCTACTTCCCGACAGTGGGATCCATGACCGTGTGAGAAGAAATCACTTTGTACATTTTCTAGTTCAGAACATGTTTGCCATCATGCCATTTGAGCATTCCCAGTCAATGTTTTGTTTTCTGTGTGCATGCGTAAAAATGACTATTGCTGTGTTTTTTTTTTTTACATTCATCATTCTACCCCATTCTATTTCCAAACCCTGACAATTCCACCATGTAGTGACTAGAATGCTCAATAAAGACAGTTAATGCAGTCTCACCAGGAGATAGCCTACATATCATTAAAAGCATCTAGTCTTGAGCAAAATAAACTATTAAACAAAAAGGCTAGAAAGTTGAAAATTGTTTTTTAAAATTGCATTTTAATATCTCTTTTGTATACAACTTATTTTGAGAACAAAATAAATAAAAAAAACACGAGCAACCATGACTCTCTGGAACCATCATTTATTCTCAAAACTCTTCTGCCTCTAATTTCTCTGTCCGCAACAGTGGGAGGAAAAATGGTTGTAACAGCCTTGCATCTTTCCTGATGGGATCTAAAACTGAAGCCCTTAAAAGACTTGAGACTTAAATGACACCATGACAGTATTTGAGGAACGGCAAGGAGTTCTCCGATGTACTGGCTAACATTTTTACTCCACCAACGCCACCAAAAACAGATTATCTGTCATTTGGCTCATTGCTATTTGTGGGACCTTGCTGTGTGCAAATTGGCTGCTGTGTTTGCTAACATTACAAGTTACTTCATTTCAAAAGAACAACTAATTAATTGGCTGTGAAGTGCTTTGGGACATCCTGATAACTTTGAAGATGTTGTATAAATGCAAGTAATTTTCTTTTCTGCTCCCCAAATAATCTGTTTGTCAGCCTCCAGTTGTGACTTCTGACTGATTTATCTTAACCTTCAATTCTAGTTGGGGGGGTTTTTTGTGTTTGTGTGGCGGGGGGGGGGGGAAATTTCTGCAGATATTACATATTGAAAAGCTGACTGTCAGCTTGAAAAACTATTGATTTGGTATGTATGTCTCTGCTTAAACAATTTTTTAAACTTCCCTTATTAACTGTAATCCACTTCTCACAAGCTGTCAAGAAGAGGATAGCAGCTAATTATACCAAGTTTCTTCCTTGCCTCTCCTAGTTGGTCAGAACGAGTACCCCTCCTGTGTTCTCTCTCCTTTCTTTCTCTTTCCCCGCCTCCCCCTCCCCCAGCCTTGTGCAGAATTTCTGTTCCTGGTGGGCAAAGAATAAGTTGGACACACAGACAGATGCACACATCACTGAGAAAAGGGCACACAACAGAAACTGGGGGGGGGGAAAAAAACAATTTTTATTTGTCTAACTTCTGTACACTAAATAGTGGTATAATTTCCATCCAGGAAACTGTTAGTACAGCCACTTTCATCAGAAGCTGGCAAAATAGTCTGCTTAATAACCTCCTTGGCTGCATTGAAATACAGATGGGGTCTTCTACTGCAAGCACGACTGTAGATATTTAAATTGCAAATGCAAACTCATTATAGTTATCAAAATAAGGGCAGTATCTTGCTGATCTTTCTTCACTGGTTACAGTGATGCGCAATTATTATGGATGTATTGTACCACAGACACATCTGTTTTTAGACAGGTTTAGTTCCCTTCTCGTGCCATAGCAAATAGGTTTTCAAACTGGGGTCTGTGAGGTCATCAGCTTGCTGCTCATTTGGGACCAGCTAAGCTGGATGGCAAGAACTGTCTCAATTTTTCTTTCTATATTTTTTTTCTGTGTTGATTTATTGGCATATTATTTCTACTGTGTACCAACAAATTGTCTTCTGCAATGATCGTACAGTTTGTATGTTACTGATGCATGTCTTTTTGAAGTTAGAACACTGGCTTCCTGGTTGAGTGTCAATATTTTCAGGGGATCCCCCACACAAAGTTTGAAAACCACTGCTCTAACAGTAGTTCGTTGTTTGATCGAAAGATGAGGAGAACGATTGGATAAATAAGCAATCATCGGCGACCACTCGAATTCGAGTATGGTATGTCCTTCATCAGTCATCTACTTGTGGGTCTTCAGGTGGCTATGGAAGCCAATCCGAGAACCACCGACTCCACTACAGGTAAATGTAGATCCCTCTGAAGGACGCCTGCGCGTGGTATCTTTTAGCGTGGGGTGGTTGGTGCACAGCCAGCCACCACACGATCCTTGACCGAAAAGGGGCCAGGGTCCAGTGGCAAGGAAAAACAGACGACTGGAGACCCCTCTCTGCTGCAGCCGCCTTCCGCCTTCACAGCCATTGTGGTGCTTCTCGCAGCCCCTGAACCAAAGTGACTCAGAGTTACCACCATCATCCGCCTGTTCCACCGTTGAGGACTTGGTATGGATCGCACTTCATCTGGAACCTCCCCCTTGACCTTATCGCCTTGGGTGACCCTGCCAAGCGCTGTGCTCCCGACGGCATCGCTCATAGGTTCACGCAAGCCTCTCCACCACGACAAGGTGGCGATCCGAGGAAAGGATCTGTTTAATATTACCACTTTTGGAGCAATGCTAAAGGTAAATGTGTATGTACCTTTAAGAGAAGAACTGATTTTATACTGCAGTACCGGCAGTGACCACCCCTGTATATAAAAGGCCCGAGCAGGCTTCTGTACTTCAGTCTGACATTACCCTTTGTTCAGTAAAATACCTGTTTAATTGTTCTCCCGAAGTCCGTGTATTATTGAGGCGCAGACTTTACAGTGGCGACGAGCAAGTTCGAACTCACCTGCAGTACTGCATCACCTCACGGGGACCTTTCCCTGAGAAGAAGTTTCTTGGAGGTTGAAGTCAGAGCAACGGGCGTCGACCGCGGGCAACCGCCCAAGGATCCATCGGTGTTTGGAGAATTGCGGGAGAGGCTGTGGAGAGCTCAGCTTGGCTCCCCAGTCAAGGTGTTCCAGCAAATCGTGCTTGTAGCAGGTAGTGCGCTGACCCTTCCGGACTGCAGCGGGCTCGAGCTCGATCGAGCGGCTCTGCGACAGGGGCCGCGCAGCATCGCCGGGAGGAAAGAGAAAGAGAGAGAGGGTGGAGCGCACAGGGCGCGGTCGGTGCTCAAGAACCGGGCAGCGGAGAGAAAATAAACGAGGGGAAGGAAAAGTGAGATGCGCCGAAGCTGCGGGTCGCCGCCATTACCCTGTAGAACGCTAGGAGCAGCAAGGGGAAGAAGGAAAAGCGCGGGAGGTGCCATTTTATTCATTGGGGAAGAAGAAGAAAAAGTGCGGGAGGTGCCATTTTAAATCACCCAAGATGCCGAAAAGTGGCAGTATCACTGCTTTTGACAACGAGGTAGAAGACTGGACCACGTATGTGGAAAGAATTGAAGTGTACTGCAGTGCCAATGAGGTGGCCGATGGAAAGAAGGCATCGGTATTATTAAATCTGATGGGCGCGAGAATGTACGGCCTATTGCGGAATTTAATTACCCCAGCTAAACCAATGGAGAAGTTTTGAAGAGATTGTTAATATCTTACAGGAACACCTAAACCCTACACCGCTGCTGATAGCAGAAAGATTCAAGTTCCATAAAAGAAACCAGCACAAAGATGAGAGCAATGCTGACTATCTTACGGAACTACGCAAGTTATCGAAGCACTGCCAGTTCGGAGCAGGACTGGCAGACACCTTGCGGGATAAGTTTGTCTGCGGGCTCCAGAGTGAAGGAACCCAGAAACGACTACTTTTGGAAAAGGACCCGATGCTAGAACAGGCTTTCAGCGTGGCAGTATCCTACGAAGCAGCAGCACGGGGAGCTGCGGAAATACAACAGAAACCACAAGAATACAGTGCTAACGAAATGGCGTATGGAGCAGAAAAGTGCTATCGCTGCGGCAGAACAACCCATGATCAGAAGGACTGCTGGTTTAAGGGCAAAGTATGCAGGCAATGCGGGAAAATGGGACACGTAGCAAGAGTCTGCAGGTTGGGAAAGAAAACCAACACTACAAGAACTACTAAGGAAAAGTAGAAGAAAGTAAAGAAATTGACAGTAGTTCGGAAGATCAGGAGAGTGATAAGGACTCCGGGAGCAGGAGATTAAGTTGTTTAAAGTTACACAACGTGATCGCAAAGGAGGATCACCGAACCATTTGGGTCACCCTCATGATGGCAGGGTCCCAAGTAAAGATGGAATTGGATACAGGATCAGCCCTAACTGTCATGAATTGGTGAGACTATGAGCAGCTATTCTCACACATACCCTTAAAGGACACGTCCATTGTATTGAAGACCTACACGGGGCAAAAATCAAAATCAAATCAAATCACTTTTATTGTCATTGTTAGTGCACAAGTGCAGTACAACAAAATGTAGGCTTGCGGCTCCCGAGAGTGTACATTTGGATTAAGACATTTAAACATTCAACATACATTTGGCTTATAGTATATTAACATAAACATAACTATAATAAAGTGCATTGGCAGATGTGCAGGCTTTAGAGTTTATTTGTGGAGTTCAGTAGGATGACAGCCCTGGTCTACCCCAGAGGAAAAATAAGGGTGCCAGTTAAATATAACGGCAAGGAAACACAGAAACTGTATCTATATATACTACCAGATGGAGGACCACCATTATTAGGACGTGAATGGATCCGAAAAATACAATGGGATTGGCATTCCATTCAGGCGCTAACCGTGACTGACATAAAGGATGATGACGTCGCACCTGGACGTCTGTCACAAATTCTAACTGACGCGAAAGAGGACTTGGGACTCTAAAAGGAGTAAAGGCAACGATAAAAATCGAAGATAACGCAAACCCCAAAATTTTTAAGGCCAGACCGGTGCCGTATGCAATCCGCCCAGCCGTCTAAGCAGAACTGGAGAGTCTGGAGTGTTCGGGTGTGCTGTCCAAGGTGGATTTGAGCGAGTGGACCACACCCATCGTTTCTGTAATGAAGAAATCATTGAGCAGCACGCCTGGGGAGCCGAAGAAGGTTCGCATCTGTGGGGACTTCAAGGTAACTGTGAACCCAGTCCTGCACACACCATCTAGCCGTGGAAGCGGATATTGTACTATTTTCGCCTCACTATCTGGAGGGAAACGTTTTACAAAGATTGATCTGGCCCAAGCGTATCTACAAATGGAGGTGGAAGAAGCATCTAGGAAATATCTCACGATAAACACTCTCTCAAAGGCCTTTACCAGTACAATCGACTGGTATGCGGGGTAGCATCAGCCCCGGCTATTTGGCAGAGGGCGATGTCCTGCAAGGGATCCCAGGGACCCAGTGTTATTTGGATGACATCCTGGGGACGGGCGAAAATGACAGCGAACACCTTGCCAACCTGGAGCAGGTGCTCACCTAGATTGCAGGAATATGGGCTACGAGCCAACCGCCCCAAATGAGAGTTCTTCAGGCAACAAATCTCGTATTGTGACCACATGATTGATGAGGAAGGGTTGCATAAGTCGCCAGACAAGATTGAGGCTGTAGTCAAGGCTCTAGCACTGGAAAATGTGTCGCAACTGAGGTCGTTTCTCGGGCTGGTGAACAACTACCATATGCTCTTGCCGAATTTAATCTACAATTCTGCATCCACTGAATGCCCTGCTGCAAACTGGAGTAACATGGAAATGGAGTGATGAGTGTAAGCGTGCCTTTCAGAAATGTAAATGCCTAATCACTTCAAAAGAAGTATTGGCCCACTACAACCCAACACTACCGATTTTCAGTTGGCATGTGATGCGTCTCCCTACGGCATTGGAGCGGTGCTGTCACAAATTCCTTGATGGTTCAGAGAGGCGACTAGCCTTTGCGTCGCGCTCGTTAACCTCAGCCGAGCGTAATTACACCCAGATTGACAGAGGCCCTCACCCTGGTGTGGGGGGTGAAAAAGTTCAATCACTATCTGCACGGGCAGAAATTCACCCTACTGACTGATCATCAGCCCCTGGTCTCCATTTTTAACCCAAAGGGCGTTCCGGTGATGGCGCAACGGCTGCAAAGATGGTCACTTTTTCCTAGGGGCACATCAGTACGACATAGAATACAAGGGTACGAAGCAGCATGGAAACGCTGATGGGCTGTCGCGCCTACGGTAGAGGAAGCACTTGCAGTGGACCCTGTTGAGATATTCCATGCGACCATAGTCGAATGTCTACCTGTTACAAACTCAAGTATAGAGAAGGAAACCCGAAATGACCCGACACACACTCGGGTCTATGATTTGACGGTGAAGGGATGGCCAGCACATGGCGACTCACTGTTGCCAGCATTCTCGCCAAGGAGAGAACAGCTGTCAGTGTGCCGGGGAACCTTGATGTGTGGATCCTGAGTGGTAATTCCACCCAAGTTAAGGTATAGAGTGCTCAATGAGCTTCATGAGGGTCATCTGGGAGGGGTAAAAATGAAAAGCCTAGCCAGGGCTTCTGTGGTGGCCGGGAATCGATAAACAAATCGAGGACCTGACCAAGAGCTGCTCAGGATGCCAGAAAGTCTCAAATGCACCACCACAGGCCCCTCTACACCCATGGGAGTGGCCCTCATCTCCATGGCAATGGGTACACATTGATTTTGCTGGTCCATTTATGGACTCGATGTTTCTAATCGCCGTGGACGCCCATTCGAAATGGCCAGAGGTCATCAAAATGTCCTCCACCACCACGGAGAAAACTATTGCAGTCCTACGGACTATTTTTGCCAGGAATGGCTTGCCAGAACAGATTTGCTCCGACAATGGGCCACAGTTTGTGTCCGAGGATTTCCGGAGGTTTCTGAGGAATAATGGGGTGAAGCATTACACATCTGCCCCATATCATCCAGCCACAAATGGATTGGCTGAAAAGTTTGTTCAGACCTTTAAAAAGGCAATAAAGGCGATGTATAACGACGACATACCACTACAACACAAGGTAGATAATTTCTTGTTTGCTTACCGGAATGCGACACATGCAGTCACCAACCAAGCTCCAGCCATAATGTTCTTCAACCGAAGGCTAAGATGCCGCCTGGATTTGCTCAAACCAAACAAGACAAGATGTTGAGGATAAGCAATTCCAGCACATCAATGAGAAGCCAACCAGGAGCTTCAAGATGGGACAACCAGTCTTGGCCCGCGACTACCGAACAGAAAAATGGCAGCCAGGAACGATATGCACACAGCAGGGACCACTAATGTACACAGTGGACGTTGGAGAAAGCATCGTGAGACGCCATGCTGACCAGATTCTAGAGTCACAGGAACAAGCCAAACCTATACCACAAGCATGTGCACCTGGTAATGAGCCCGAAGTACAGATTGCGTCTACCTCAAGCAGTGGTATTGGAAGCTGACGAACCAACCAATGACAATGCGCCAGAATCGACTCCACCGCAAGAACAGGATACTCGAGAAAGGCGCTAGCCAGTCAGGATTAGGAAGCCTCCTCAAAGACTGAACTTACAAATGATTATTTCAGTTGATGTGTGTATATAGTACAGAGAAAATTGTAATTGTAATGAGTTATTATTTAGTTGTTAAATGAATGTTATGTACTGTTTATCTAAAAGGGGAGGAATTGTTGTGTATGTGCCTTTGAGAAGAACTGATTCTATACTGCAGTACCGGCAGTGACCACCCCTGTATAAAAGGCCCTAGCAGGCTTCTGTACTTCAGTCTGACGTTGCCCTCTGTTCAGTAAAATACCTGTTTAATTGTTCTCCCGAAGTCCGTGTATTATTGAGGTGCGGACTTTACAGTAAACTCTAGACCATTTGTAGTTTGAACTGTGTACAGGCTAGAACACAGAAGACTGAGGGGTAAAATGTTTTAAAAATAAAACTGGAGGCTAACTAATTTTGAACCACACTGTATTCTTTACTAAGGGTTTTTACCCAAGATTGCATCAGTCATTGTTTATGCACATATTAAATGTCATTTAATAAAACAGGTGATGATATCTTTAGATATTGTTGACATGATCCAGTTACTTGAATGCAAAAAATACTTGAATGAAAACAATGGAAATGAAATAATGTTTTCTTGATTTCATACTTTCTGCAATAAAACTATCATTTAAAAACAGACTCTTGTCCACAGGCGTACTTTTAAACAAGTGAAATCCTGACTTCACTTTCCAAGTGAAAAGGTTATACAAGTCTTGAGCATCATTGATCCAGATATTTGCATGTGCTTTATTCTGTAAATGTATAAGATGCATTGTAATATTGTCTATTTTTGATCCTTTTGCATACTTCATACTGTCCAGGTATTTAATGAAACAAACTTAATCTGATTACAAGACGGGTGCCAGTGCAAATCTATTGTTTGGTAGGGTGCCCAAATAATTAAATGTATTATAAACATTGCAGCATTGGAGTCCTGTATGATACTCAGTTTATAAAATTGCTAACTATGTTGGTTGTTAATTTGAGAGAAAAAATTCACGAAAATGGGTGTAACTGCCTTCTGGATTGTGCCACGAAGGAATGTTGTAACTTGGTGTAATTTTGTTTGCTGACATTTAGGGTCAGATCTTCATGGGTTGGTGGAAATTTGCTGAGTGTAATTTTGTTTTCAAACATTCTGTATAAACTATTAACAAATTTTAAGCATTTCAGTGCCAGAAGTATTGTATATTTTCTGATGGTAATGGTGCAACTTCTAATGTTAAGAAATGGTATATCACCTGACACCATTTTTGGGGGGCCCATTGACCAATTTACTTAAAGACCACCATTTTGAATTTGGGAAACGCAGTCAGGAATACTTACTGGACAGTGTTCCGATAGGATGATATAACTGACTTCTTGCTCACAGCACAATGGTTGACACTGTACAAGCTTGTCCTTCACTGTTAAATTTCACACTTAGTTCATTACATTGAATTGCTGTTTCCTCCCCCCCCCCCCCCCCCCCCCCCAACACCCCCTCGGAATTTGGAACAATTGGCAAACTTCTGATGCTCTTTGTAGACTCTCATTCACCCTGAAGTCTTGTGCTTTATGCTCCTGTTTAAAAGAATGTCGTCATTTTGCCTATACTTCAGTAATTGAGAAATAGACAGGACAACTGTTTGGGCACTGGTAATAGATTGCAGTTTCATGTACCTTGAGTTTCTAATAAGATAAGGCAAGACTTGATGTTCAGCTATTTTACATAGTTTGTCCAGTGAAATCCCTTGATCATTAAAATATTTAGGTGTACTGCACACTACAAGATTGTTTATCTTTTATGTACATTCTTTTGTATATATTACATCGTGCCTTTGTGGTGGATACCATTTTTGAATCCCTTGGAGTAGGAAGTGAACTTCTAGGGTCATAGCTAAAGACTACAGAAATCTGTCCTCTGAACAGAGAGAATGAGCCAGTAGAAACGGTGAGAATTTATAAATTGGTAACTCCTTGCAGACTTCAATTTAATAAGTGACAACAGAAAATGGCATATTGCTTGTGACTGAGTATCTTGTGTTTAATTTGGTGGCTTTTTTACATTATTGATGCAAATGGACATAAAATGTAAATTGGATTGCCCCTAATCAGTTTGCAATGTTTTATTAAACACCTAATCATTAAGTAGCATTGCCAGTATGTATCTGAATTGTACAGATCAGAATGATCCACCTTTCAATGTTGCCACTCCTGAGTTGGCATATTCTCAGCTGGAACTGTTGTAGGATTGGCCTGAGTGCCCTGGGTGAAAAAATTAATCATGGTTTCTGCTGCTAATCACTATCCATACTGGATGTGTGCGTGTATGATGGGAGACTGGATCACGTTAATCTGTGATGGCCATGCAGTTGAATAGCCTGCTGATGCTCAGTGTTGCAGCTTGCATATGATGGTCACTTGCGTGGAACTGGAAGACATCTGGTGCCTATGGAAGCATATTCCAGCAAGGAGTTTCTGCCTTTTGAAGTAGAAGGAAAAAAAATTAGCAAGGGAAATGGAAACTAAACATTGGTAAATTAAATTCCTGGGAATGATGGGATAAGGGCAACTACAGATGGACAAAAACTGACGTGGTGGTGGGCCTTCTCCTACAGGAGATTAAGCTTTTGAGTGTTGCAGCTGAAGTCCTGAAAGTCATTGAGGGGTTGAGGTGACCTCATCACCTGACACAGGCCCAGTCTGCAGCTATGTCCGTCAGGACTTGGCCAGGTATGGCTCAGTGGAGGTGCTGCCGAGCCACTCTTGGACTTGAAAGTGCCCCATTTAGAAAATATCCTGGGCCCTTGCTTCCTCCAAGTGATCTTCAGCATGGAAGAGTATATAGGTGGTGATCATCAGGAGGTTTCTTTGTTGTGTGACCTGAAACACAGATTACATGGGGGTCCAGAGTTTATGTTGACTCATGGGCATGATTCTGAGTGTATGACCATGTTGATTGGTTGACTGGGCTGAGATTGCCATAGTAGCAATTGTTAAGCCATTTCAGAAGGCATTAAGATCAACCACTTGTTGAACTAGGCACATCTGGGTCAGACTGGGCAGGGGTGGCAAGCTTCCTTCCTTGAAGGATGTTGGCGAACCTGTGAGGTTTTTATGGAAATCTGGAAGCTTCAACAGTTATTTTTCAGGTGCTTGCTCACAAATTACCAGATTTATTGAATTCAATTTCAGAACTTGCCATGGTAGGAATTGGATTCTTGACCTCGTGATTGCTAGTCTAATACCATAACCACTAGGCCATGGGTGTCAAACTCCGTTTACGTGGTAGGCCTGATCCAACTTCCTGGCACTTGGCGTAGTTCACATTTAGTAAAAGTTATATGAATAGAAATTGGTATGTTTTACCTTTTTTGGATGTAAAACACCTTCAATGTATACCAGTTCCTGGGCACATGGCCACCGTCTTATTAGTCCTCACTGTTTTTAGGCATCTCTGACAGCCACCTTAAATCGGTGTTGGATCAATTTAAATATGCACAGAAGGATCCTGCATCTGTCTTGGGAACCTTCTGCTAAATGCATGAAAAACTAGGTGGAGCACACACAGTGCAAGCCCCAACGATTTGTTTCCAGTCCTACAGCGATCCTTAAAGGGACTGCTGGAGGCCACTAAAGAAATGGCAGGGAACTTTACTTCCTCTTCTGTGGAGTGGTGTGGAGGAGCAAGAGTGCTCCTTCCTCCTCCTCCTCCTCCTCCTCCTCCTCCTCCTCCTCCTCCGTGTAATGATATCAGCAAATAGTGATGATATTTGTCTGTGTTTGATTACTTATGCCTTACAGCATATTTGTCTGTGTTTTTGATTACTTGTGCCTGACCAGCAGAGGTCATGAGAGACAAGCAGTCCAGAGGAGTTTTACTTTCAGTTTCATTCTAGATGCATTACAGCATAGTGTGTTCTGTAAAAAGCTGTAGAAAGTCTTGAACAAGACTTTAGATTAAACAACATTCTCTTTCAGAAATGAGTCTTTATTGAACCCAAAAAGAAATCAAAACATGATGTCAGAAGTGGCTGAAAGAGGAAAAAATCTGAAGTTAGCAACTTGATGGGACAGTGAAAGCAGTTGTGGCAAGTAAGCGAAATCAGCTCTCCACATATTAGCAAGCCAGAAGAGAACATCGTTGCTTACCATTAGAGAATAGCTAACGAAGTGAAAAAATGGAAGGTTTACTCCCACCGGCGACGCTTCAATTGACAGGTAATATGGCTGAAAATTGGAGAAGGTTCAAACAACGTTTAGAGTTGTATTTAGCGGCAATCGGAGCTGACGAGAAAAGTGATAAACAAAAATCGTCCGTGTTCTTACATGTCGTGGGTGATGCAGCGCTGGAGGTATATAATAATTTCATATTTGCTGTTGATGGAGACAAAATGAAGCTAGATAAAATAATGGAACAGTTTGAGGCCTACTGCATACCTAAACGCAACGTGACCTTTGAGAGGCACAAATTTTCCACGTGTACAGAAAATCGGCGAGACTATTGATCAGTATGTGACTGAACTGAGAAACCGGAGCAAATCGTGTGAATTTGGGGGACTCACAGACTCGCTGATAAGACAGACTGGTGTGTGGTATTCCAGATAATGGTCTAAGGGAAAGGCTGCTAAGAGAGCAAGATCTAGACCTGGGAAAAGCCATAGCATTGTGTCGGGCTACAGAGACTGTGAAGTTGCAGGCAAAGGAGCTGTTCAGTAACAGTAGCTGCAACGTGGATGCAGTGAGAAAGAACGGATACAAACCGTTTAACAAAGAGAGCGCCAATGTGAAAAAAGAGACGTGGCCAGCAAACGAAAATGAAAGAGACAATCGGAAGTCATGTAGTCGATGCGGTACACAGCATCCACCAAGAAAGTGTCCAGCATATGGTGAAACATGCAATAGATGCAACAAAAACAACCATTATGCCCGTTGCTGTAAGCACCAAGCGCAACAAAGCAAGGTCCATACAGTAGATGAAAGCGAGATAGAGGAATTCAATGTAGATGTTGTGTCTGAAAACAAAAAAGAAAGACTGGATGTTGACACTGAAAGTGAATGACCTACACATTCCATTTAAATTGGACACTGGAGCACAAGTTAATGTGATATCAGAGACCGATTTTAAGAGAATTAGACCCAGACCAAAGTTACATGGAATACAAGTGAAAGTGACTGGATACTCAGGTACTGATATACCAGTGAAAGGAAAATGCATTGTCAAAGTAACACACAAGGACAGAGCACACGCTAGCATTAATCGTGGTGCCAAAGGATGTGCAAGCCATACTAGGGTTAAAAGCCTGTGAGAGACTGAACCTGGTAAAGAGTCCTCATTGTGGAAAGCGAAGGAGAGAGTGTCTATGATGAACTCATGAAAGAGTACAAAGACCTAATTTAAGGGTCTAGGCTGCATTCCAGGAGAACACACGATCAGAGTAGATAAAAGTATGACACCGGTCATACATCCATGCAGAAAAGTTCCGTTTGCTCTTCAAAAGCAACTGAAGGCAGAGTTGGACAGGATGGAAAGCCTGAACGTGATTCAGAAGATAGATGAGCCAACTGAGTGGGTGAGTTCCCTCGTCGTAGTGGACAAAAAGAATGGAAAGCTCAGAATTTGCCTGGATCCAAGAGATCTAAACAGAGCAATAAAGAGAGGGCACTTCAAGCTTCCTACACGTGAGGAAATCATGGCACAGTTTGCAAATGCAAAATATTTCAGCAAGTTAGATGCGTCCTCAGGATTTTGGCAGATGAAGCTGGACAAAGCAAGTTCAAGACTGTGCACGTTCAACACTCCATTTGGCAGATACAGATTCCTAAGGTTACCATTTGGCATTGCCTCAGCTCCTGAAGTGTATCATAAGACTATCCATATGATCTATGAGCACCTGGAGGGAGTTGATACATCAATGGATGACATCATAGTATGGGGAACCACGAGAACTGAGCATGACGAGAGACTGAAAAAAGTGCTGGAAGCAACAAGGAAAACAAACCTGAAGCTGAATAGAGAGAAATGCCAGCTCGGGGTGACAGAACTGACATTCGTGGGAGATATCCTTAGCAGTGAGGGCATCAGACCAGATCCCAGAAAGGTGTCCGCCATTGAGAATATGCCAAGGCCACAATGCAAAAAGGATGTGCAGAGGTTTAATGGAATGATCAACTACATGGGTAAATTCATATCCAACCTCTCAGGAAAAAATAGCGCCACTGAGAAGACTAACTGAAAAGAACATAGAATGGGAATGGAATCATGAGCATGAGAAGTCATGGAGCGAGCTAAAGAAACTGCTCACAGAGGAACCAGTTCTGAGGTTTTATGACCCAGCGAGACCCATCAAGATATCATCAGATGCATCACAGAGTGGGCTCGGTGCTGTTCTTCTGCAACAATATGACTACTGGCAACCTATTGCATATGCATCGCGCTCAATGACAGACGCGGAGACGTGATATGCTCAAATAGAAAAGGAGCTGCTCAGCATCACAAGCCTGTGAAAGATTTCACCAGTTTGTGGCAGGACAAGCAATCCGTGTAGAGACTGACCATAAGCCCTTGATTGCATTGTTCCAAAAGCCACTGAATAGCTGTCCGCTTAGAATACAAAGAATGATGATCAGGCTGCAACGCTATACACTGAATGTTGCGTACACACCGGGTAAGCTGATGTATACAGCAGACACGTCCAGAGCTGTAGACCCAAGTGAGCCCGCAAACACCACAATGGATGAAAAAGTGAACGCCTACGTGGACATGATCACAAGTGCACTGCCCATAGCAGATGCAAAAATGGAGCTCATAAAGACTGAGACAAACAAAGATGAAACAATGAGACGACTGAGAAAAAGCATCTTGGATGGATGGCCCAACATGAAGCAAGACTGCTCACCTGACATGGCAGAGTACTGGAACTGCAGGGTGGAACGATCAGTGGTCGAAGACATCATCTACAAAGGAAGTAAAATAGTTATCCCAAAGAGTCTGAGAAGAGAGATGCTAAAAAAGATCCATGGAGGACATCTGGGAATCGAAGTATAAGAAAAGAGCACGCGAGGTGATGTACTGGCCACGAATCAACCAAGATGTGACAAATGAGGTGTCAAACTGCACAATATGCCTGAAATATCAAGCAAGCAATCCGGTAGAACCACTAAAGCCACACCCAGCACCAGACAGACCTTACCAGAAGGTAGGCGCTGTCCTATTCGTATGTCAAGGGAAGGACTATCTTGTCGTCACAGACCATTACTCCCTGTATCCAGAGGTTTGTAGACTGTACACCACCACTGCAGAAGCTGTGATAAGTATGAAAGCCATATTCTCCAGACATGGCGTGGCAAGCGAGGTCTTCACAGACAACGGACCCCAGTTTAACAATGCAAATTTCCGCCACTTTGCCAAAGAGTGGGACTTTGTCCACACAACGTCAAGTCCTCACTATCCACAGTCCAATGGACTAGTGGAAAAATCGGTCCAGACAGTGAAAAGACTGATGTACAAGGCAAAAGACAGTGGAACTGACTTCTACCAAAGCATGCTTGTATACCGCACAACGCCGCTCGAGTGTGGTATGTCACCAGCCCAACTCCTGATGGGACGTCGGCTAAGGTCAAACCTACCCATCCCGGAGAACCTCCTGAAAACAAGAGGGGGAGAAAGTGAGGAAGTTCAAAGAGCAACAGAAAGAAAAGCAAAAGTACTACTATGACAGAGGAACACAAAACCTACCTGAACTCCACACTGGTGACCAAGTAAGGTTGAAAGACAAAACAAACACATGGACTCAGAAGGGAACTGTCCTGAGTGAAGTTCAACCAAGATCATACACCATTCAGACAGATGAGGGTGCTGTTCTGAGAAGAAATCGTCGAGATCTTCTCATGGGACCAGCCACAGCAGGTCAAGAGACTGAAACTGGTGAACAACCTGATCACACAGCTGAGAACCAATCATCTGAGGCAACAACTCAGATTCAAGGACAATCAATCAGAAAATCCTCAAGACACGTGAAGCCTCCTGAGAGACTCATTGAGCAAATTTAAGGACTATTGTTAAAGAAGGAAGTAATGTTATCTTATTCTTTCTTCAAGTTCTAGTATATTGACATATTTCATGTGAACACACAAAGCAAGGGTAAAAAACCTTGATCATGATAATGTAAGTTCATTAAATGTTGTTAGTTAAAAGTAAAATACTTTTGTTTTAAGAAAGGGAGATTTAATGATATCAGCAAATAGTGATGATATGTCTGATTATTTATGCCTTACAGCATATTTGTCTGTTTTTGATTACTTGTGCCTGACCAGCAGAGGTCATGTGAGACAAGCAGTCCAGAGGAGTTTTACTTTCAGTTTCATTCTAGATGCATCACAGCATAGTGTGTGCTGTAGAAAGTCTTGAACAAGACTTTAGATTAAACAACATTCTCTTTCAGAAATGAGTCTTTATTGAACCCAAAAAGAAATCAAAACACTCCGTACTAATATGGACCGTCATGGAGCAAGGGGGGCACTGCTGCGACGCAAAGTTTAAAAGCCTCTTCTCGCAGCCTGGGAGATTAGTGTCCTATTTCGGGACACATGGCAACACTTCAGCGCAGGACACTGCGGGCCAGATTAAATTGTATTGCACCATATGTGGGACACTCCTGCACTAGTCTACTGTACCCAGGTTGTTTCAATGGAGAGACACTTGTAAAAACACTCCCTTAAATTATTGGTTGAATTTTTTGGTATGTACTTGAAGTGCAAGTCAATGATAGCTTCTCTAGTTTTCTTTCTTGACTCTTGTGAACATAACCACTGCAGTACTTCATTGGAACCACACGTTTACAAAAACATTTCTGCAACAACAAAAAAATTGATACAAAATACAGTTTTGAAAACTTGGTTCTATGTAATCTATGCATCCTTGTAAAACATTGCTTTAAACATGTCTTGTATCACTGACATTTTTTGTTTGACTTTAGCTGAAATTGGAAAACTCAACATTGTTGTAACCAAGGACAATCCTAGCCAAAGGCAAAACTGGGTGGGAATACAAACTGTATAAAAACTGGGAGTCTGAAATGAGTTTGGGAAAGCTTGGCTTCAAATGTTAAAGGTCATTGTGTACTTGCAGGGTGTAGGTTATGGACTGCAACAAACTCCAGTTTCTGATTACTGCGTAAATTGCAGGAGCCTTTTTACAACCCATGACATTAATTCTATTGCAGGCCAACTGTTTTATGTGTATTGGATTAATTTTTTGAGTTCTGTAAATTATACAATTTTAATTCATAAATATTTGATTGCTAAGCCTTTATTCTACGGTAACCGAGGAACTTGACTCCGTGAAAAAGCCTAAAATCTTGTAGGGATTATTTGACTATTGTACCAAATAGTGCTTGGGAAAAGAAACTCTGTTATAGCTTTGAGACGGGTTTAATTTTCCACTTTTATTTGCATCTGTAGAGAATTTATGTATGAATTACCACTTTGCTGGACAGATGCTATAAACTTTCTTTCCCCTGTGCTTATTTCTTGGAGCGCAGATTCATTCAAAAATAGTCATTTGATCACTTTTTTTACATAATTTTGCCATGTGCAGTGCAGCTGAAAAAGTTCTACAGTTGGTTAAAATTTGTATTTCATGATGTAGTGACTTTTGTTCTTGCTCCCCTTGTCCTCGTGCTCTCTCATCCTCCTTTCCGTAATTCTTTTACTTTTTGAGCGTGTCCTTTTTGTGTGATTTGCAGTATTTTCGGGAATTTTTTCACAGTACTTTCTTGTAGGGATTCCTTAATTTGTCTCTTCAGTTTGTTACAGTAATTATAAGCAATGCTTTCCCATGTCCCACTCATCAGTTTGCAGTCTCTCATCTACTTCATGCTTCTTTCTTGGTGCTGTGATTCTCATGTCTTGGATCTGTTAACTGCAGTGTACCAACATACTTTCACTTCCACTAAGCTGTGTAGTGATGCTTTCAAATCTGATAGATTCAGTATGAACCTTTTGGTTTCTTGCAAGGATTGATCAGGACACCCATTCATCACTGGATTTACCCCAAAACTTGTTTCTCAGATTGCTGACTAGCGTAGAAGAATGCTGCATTTTCAGTTACTTGTCACCGGTATCATGACGAGAAAAACTGCCATTCTTAACCTCAGTACAGTAAAACTTTTTCTTTAATTTACCTGTTTGTCTTTTATTTTTCTTTCCTGAGTACTTTTCCCATTTGTGCTGATCCCAGCTAGGATGCTAGCAACGGTTAAAATTGCTCTCAGCACTTTTTGGGTGAAAGAAAATAAATCAATGGTTATCCAATAATATATTCTGGAAAATGCATGGATGAGGATCGGATCAAGGCTTATCTGTAATGCCCTTTGCTGTCGGAACAGTTTGCTCATGCATGCAACATAGCAACCTGTGCAAAGTACCAGAAGGTGGCCAGTGCTCTTGGAATAGTACCCCACACATTTAGAACAAGTGTAAATTGAGGTAGAAAATATTACATTTAAAATGTATTAAACCATTTTCTCTACCTATGTTTTGTTGCGTGCGCACACACACTTTATAAACCCCACTGTCAGTTCTCAAGTCAAAATAAATCACTCTAAATACCTAAGCTATAAAAATGTAATTAGAAATCCTAATGGCTCCTAAGTTTTTTTTAAGTCATTAATCCCAGTAAATATTTTTCTTGGTGTGGGGGGAGGAGGAAGTGGAAGATGAATGAAGAAACAGACCATCCAATCGATGCCTATTTCAGCAGCAACACCTTTGCTGTCTGGTAAATGGAAACAGCTTTTAAGTAAGCTCGCTGAACAGCCCACACCATAAATAATACAAAACCAACCGCTTTCCTGTCATGTTCCTCATGGAAAGTTGGGGGAGCTAGAAAATCCCTGAAAGGTAATTGACTAAATAGAAATAGTGCAATGAGACTTCTGTAAATTAAATAAAAGAAATAATATGGTTGCCCCAAAATTTATTAAAGGATTAATGATGTAATCAAAAAGCAATGCATTAATATTAATGAAGGAAATATATAAAAGGAACCGAGAATGTGGCTGCTTAAAATGTATTAAAGAAAGGAGTGAGTATTACTAAATTAACTGGCATGTGCCTGGAGTGAATTTGAAAAAAAATTTGGGCTGCAGTTGGCGCTAGGTGGGAATATATTTTTAATTCTCAGCTGAAGTGATTCTGGGGGAGGTAGTTCATTTATTTGAGTGGGGTTGTGTTGGGGAGCCGGGCTAGCAAGGGAGTTAACCTTGATCCCCATTGGTTTTTCCCCATTTAATATCCCCTTTTGCTTCTGTAATGTTCTCTGGTGCCTAGCATTACCCTTTTGCTCTCACCTAATTTGGTAATCTATAGCTCTACAGCATGATCCTGTGGCCCACTGGCGACTTGACCTCCTCGCCTGTTAGCACCCTTTACCTGTCACATGGCATGTCTTGTTCTGCTACCCTTGTGTGCCCCTCCACCAACTTGTAACTACAAATATGCAATGTTATGCTCCCTCCTTCTTCCCCCCCCTTGTTGCTAAAATGTTACCCTGTCCCTATTGCTGGTCTTTTTTTTAACCCTTATTGCTTCCTCTCCCCTCACTATTGCTTTTGTCATGTACTCCTGGCTGTGGGAGAAAGGAAGCCGATCCCAAATTTTAAAGGATCAACATTAAACGGGTGCCAAGTGCTGGAGCAGTTGATTGCCCTGATGAGTGGTTAGTGGGAGATGAGGCATGACATTTTCGGGAGAAGTGGCCACTAGACTTGCCCCAAAAGGTGATGGGGCTCAACGAGCTACAGAGTACAGGAGCATTGGTGAGGAAATGGGCTTGGAACAAGATAATGACCAGGGAAAGATGAAAGCGCTTCTGGGGAAAGGTAGCTCAGGGCTGTCGGTGTGAACCTCATGAGGGTGAAACCGTGGGGGAGGACAGATGCACCGAATGATTTTTAATACTTTTCCAGTACTAGCTGGGGGGAGGGCAGAGAAAAAGGAGAGAAGACAGTACAGACCAGTGCAACAATGGTAGGCAGCCAGAGTAGTTACTTTGACAACACCTACCAGCTCTAAGAATTGTGGTTGGCTTCTTGCAAAAAGCACACTTTAGGAAGACCCAAGAAGTTTTGCCATAGATTCTACAGTGATTTGTTTAGGACCACACAAGGTCATGAAAGTGAATGCTTAAAAAGTGAGTGGTAACTGTTTTTGCTGCCTTCAGCTTTGGTGGGGGAGCATAGTATGGTGGAGAATATCGGTTTTCTGCTGGACTCTCCAAGTAAAATGTCAGCAGTGGCTAATGATTAACTTGCATAAACAGCACCTTGGGGAATTCTGTATGGGCATCAATGATTGTAACAGCAGAAAGTACAATTTTGGGAGCTGACATTTATCTATAGTGCAGGCGAAATGGGAGAGGGAAAGAGGAACGGTTTGGCAGGCAATTGGAGAGGATGCAACATTCTTTTGGGTCAGTACAGTAAGGCTGTTGCATAATGTTAGTTGAGCCTCACTAAAGTTGTAATGTATACAACATTGAAGGGACTACTTTGTTTTGCGGATGTACATCCTTAGTTGCGAGCGTATATAACAGACCCGTATTGATTTGTACAGTCAGTGCCGAAGTTCCAGTTATCCAGTAAAGATCACTTGAAGTTACACTCAGTCTCTGCTGCTTTATTATTTTATGTAGTTGTGTATAAAGGTACAAACACAACAAAAGTCATGTTACCTACAGAGCACCCCCGACCGGTGAAATACCGTTAGAATGTTGTGACCAATCACCATTTTAAAAGTCTATTAGAATGAGATGCATAGCAGCTCCAACTCTGACAAGCTACTTAGATTAAAGTTTAAGTTCTTCAGTTCCTAAAAATGAATCTCTATTTCCTCAATGGTGTTTTTGTAATTGTACATATTTGGGGGGAAAAAAGGAATCCATTCTAAAAGCGCTCTGAATGATTAATGAATACGTCTTGTACTGGTAGTGACTTTGCATGTCTACTCAGATGCAAGTGCTTTACCTGCTAAGTATTAACATGCTGCAGTTATGGATGATAAACATATGGGATGCTTGACTTTATATAATTAGAGGCATAGAATATAAAAGCAAGGAATTAAACCTTTTTATACATCACTGGTTAGACCGCCACTGGAGTAGTGTCCAATTCTGGGCACCACACTTAAGGAAGGATGTCAAGTCTGTGGAGAAGATGCAGAAAAGATTTACTAGAATGGTACCAGGAATGAGTGACTTGAGTTAAGTGGAGAGACTGGAGAAGCTGGGATTGTTCTCCTTGGAGCAGAGAAGGTTAAGGAGAGATTTAATAGAGCTGTTCAAAATTATGAAGGGTTTTGGTAAAGTAAATAGGGAGTAACTTTCCAGTGGCAGAAGGGTCGGTAATCGGAGGACACCGATTTAAGATAATGGAGAAAATAACCAGAGGTGACATAAGGGAACACTCTTTTTGCACAGTGAGTTGTTGTGATCTGGAATGCACCACCTGAAAGGGCAAATTCAACAGTAACATTCAAAAGAGAATTCCCAGGCAGGAATGACATATGAGGAGAGATTGGGTCGATTGGGCTTATACTCGCTGGAGTTTAGAGGAATGAGAGGGGATCTCATCGAAACTTATAAAATTCTAACCGGACTAGACAGATTGATGCTGGAAGGATGTTCCCGATGGTCGGGGAGTCCAGAATCAGGGGTCATAGTCTAAGGATAAGGGGTAAGCCATTTAGGGCAGAAATGAGGAGGAATTTCTTCACCCAGAGAGTGGTGAACCTGTGGAATTCTCTACCACAGAAGGCAGTTAAGGCCAATTCATTAAATATATTCAAGAAGGAGTTCGATATATTTCTTAAGGCTAAAGGGATCAAGGGATATGGGGAGAAGGCAGGAACAGGGTACTGAATTTGAATGATCAGCCATGATCTCATTGAATGGCGGAGCAGGCTCGAGGGGCCGAATGGCCTACTCCTGCTCCTATCTTCTATGTTTCTATGGATAAATACTTGAAGGAAAAAAATTTACAAGGCTATGGGGGAAAGAGCAGGGGAGTGGGACTAATTGGATAGCTCTACCACAGAGCCAGCACAGGCACGATGGGCTGAATGGCAGCCTTCTGTGCTGTATAATTCTATCGTAGCTTGACTTGACTGTAAAATTGAAACATCAGCAACATTTAAGTTTGACTCTTTCATTGTGGCAGTTCTTACTTGTGATTTGAATGCAAAATCCTGCAGCTGCATTTAAGATTAAATATGCTAAGTCAAGACTCTCTCTCTCTCTCTCTCTCTCTCTCTCTCTCTCGTACTCCTTGCTACAATGGAATAGTTCTCCAGCATATACTCCACTGAAGAATGAGTGATTGATTTAAAGTCACATTTAACTTAAAGGGCAATAATCATTATCGAGAGAGAAAAAGGAGACCATTTAAACACAAAAAAAGAACTTCCAAGACTGGCATGTGTAACATTTGCATATTGAATTATCATTGGCCCGCAGGCATCTAAGAAATACCTATTATATTCACGTGATCACATGTTGAGTTGTCATTGGCCTGCAGGCATCTGTAAGGACTACTATTGTTTTGAAGACCCAGGCTAGGGGTCCTAATGCCATGTTTTATCCACAGGTGCTGCCATGAGTAAGATCAGATCTAATGCTTAATAAGAGTTAAACTGTAATACTCCTTTGTCCTGCAAGTTGTTGTTTTTGTACAAAGTGTGCAAAACAAGACATGGTGTCAGAATAGGGATTGAAAATGGACATCGTTTGAGCTCCCTTGCCTCGAATTAATTGGAAATCTTTGAACTTGCATAGAGAATGGTGCAAGTTCAAGCAACACAAGGAGTTGATGTTCTCGGGTCCGTTGAAAAGCAAAGGGGAGGAAGAAAGATGCAGCTACCTACTCCTGTGGATCGGAGAAAAAGGGAGACACATTTTTAACACATGGTCTCTCACCGCGGATGAAGCAAAGGTACTGAAAAGTTATTTTGACCGTTTTGAATCATATGTGATGCCCAAGACAAATACAATATTAGCTAGGTACAAGTTTCAGGAGAAAGTACAAGGAGCTAGTGAGTCGTTTGAACAGTTTGTGACGGAGTTAAAACTGCTGGTAAAAGACTGTGAATATGCAGATAAAGATGAGATGGTCAGAGACCGCATCGTGTTTGGAATACATTCAGCTAAAGAGAGAGAAACTTTTGAATGTTGGGTCCGGGCTAACGCTGGACAAAGCTATGGACATAGCTAGATCGCACGAGATAGCCCAAGCACAGTTGAAAACCATAACCGGCACCACGAGCAGCTCGCGTGAACAGACAGTGCACGCAGTTAATAGACACACACCAAAGAGCACTGCCCAGAGCGTGTTTCAGAACAGAGTTCTAAAAATGAGCGACAGACATAAAAAGCTTCAAAAACTGTGGATATTATGGAAACAAGGTGCATGGGGAAAAGGAACACTGCCCTGCCAAAGGAAGGCAATGTGGTAAACGGAACCACTTTGCTAAAGTTTGCAGGACTGTTTTTGGAAAACAGTACACACAGTGAGTGACAGCCAAATGCCAGAGAGAGAGCCAAATGCAGAGGAACTGTTTATTGATTCTGTGTCACAGTAAAAACAGATTTCAGAGACTGAGCAAGCCTTTGCAGATATTGAGATAGGAAAACAGGACACAGAGCTTGGGTTTAAACTAGACACTGGAGCTCAGGTTAATGTAATTCCTCTGAGTGAGTATCACAGCTTGAAGGATGAGTGTGAGCTACAGCCCACCTCACACAGACTGACCGGCTATGGGGGTGAGCAGCTCATTGTACTTGCATTTCATCACACATGTGCCTTTTACAAAGAAAGCAACATGATGTTGGACTTCTACATTGTTGACACTCGAGCACCTCCAGTGCTAGGTCTAAAGGCATATTTAGACATGGACCTCATCAAGCTAGTGCTATCATTGACAGCACCAGATGAGAAGCAGACAGTCATAGGAGTTTGCTGACGTTTTCAAAGGAATCGGACTATTCCCAGGTGAATGCACTATTCACCTTGACCCAGCAGTAACCCCTGTGGTTTGCCCACCGAGAAGGATACCCCTTGCTCTACGTAGTCGCCTGAAGGAGGAGCTGCAGAGCATGGAGAATACAGAAATCATCGTCCGGGAAACCGAACCGACAGAGTGGGTCAACACGTTAGTAGTGGTTGAGAAACCACGTACAGGCAAGCTCAGAGTCCGTCTCGACCCCAGAGATTTGAACAAGGCTATCAAAAGCCCTCACTACCCTCTACCAACGCTAGATCACATCTCGCCCAAGCTAGTGGGAGCACGTTACTTCAGTGTAATGGACGCACGATCAGGATACTGGACTATTAAGTTCAAGGAAGAGTCATCTAAGCTAACAACGTTCAACACACCATTTGGACGCTACCGATTTCTGCGTTTACCATTTGGTTTTATCTCCGCTCAGGATGAATTCCAGCGGAAGATGGACGAAACCGATGAAGGCCTCAGAAGTAGTCGCAATCGTAGACGACATCCTCATCTACGGCAGGAATAGAGGAACATGACGGGAACCACCGTGCGATGCTACAAAGATCACGGGAGAAAGTTATCCGGCTCAACCCCGAGAAAAGCATAATCTGATCCACCGAGATCAGTTATTTCAGGCATCGCCTCTCAACTGATGGCATTAAGCCGGATCCAGAGAAAATCTCCGGCATCAAGAAGATGGAGCCGCCGAAGAACCGCGCAGAGCTAGAGACAGTACTAGGCATGGTTAACTGCTTAGCCAAGTTTGCCCTGAGCCTCTCCAAAATCAACGTACCCATGCGTCAGTTGCTCAAACAATCCAATGAGTTCCTGTGGGACAAATATGACACAGCATTTCAGAAAATGAAAGACCTAATCACCAGAGAACCAGGACCAGTTCTTGCCTACTTCGACCCCAACAAAGAGCTCAGACTACAAGTGGACGCGTCAAAGTAAGGACTAGGTGCAGTATTACTGCAAGAAGGAAAGCCCATTGCATCGCTTCCAGATCTCTCGGACAGTGAAATCAACTATGCTCAAATCGAGAAAGAGCTATATGCAATTCTGTTTGGATGTAAGCGTTTCCACCAGTACATCTATGTCATTGTGGAATCCGACCACAAGCCCCTCGAGTCAATCATCATGAGGAAACCACGAGCCGCAGCCCCACCAAGGCTACAGAGAATGATCCTTCAGCTACAGAAGTACGACTTCACAATCATTCACCGTCCAGGCAAAGACATTCCTGTCGCAGACACGCTCTCCAGAAAGTCTCTTCGCTACCAGGACAGCAGCCTCCGTGAAGGCATGGACGTGCAGGTGCACATAGTGTACAACAGCTTACTTGTGAGTGACTCAAAACTGAAGGAGATCTGAGCAGAAACCGAGAAAGATGCACAACTCACACTGCTGAGCAAAGTCATACATGAAGGATGGCCTGGGGAAAGGAGGGAATGCCCTCTGAGCATATCTGAATTCTGGAACCACAGACTAACTGTCACAAATCAACAGAATCGTCTTCAAAGGGGAGAAAATCATCATTCCTACCAGTCTCAGAGAAGAGATGTTGACAAAAATTCATGCTGGACATATGGGCATGGAAAAATGCAAACAAAGAGCACGTGACATGTTTTGGCCCGGAATGTGCAAACACATTGAGGACATTGTCGGAAAATGTTCCATTTGTCTAGAACGCCGCCCATCAAATGTCAGAGTCCATGATACCTCACCGTATCCCAGACAGGCCCTGGCAGGTCGCAGCAACGGATCTGTTCACATGGAACAACGAGGACTACATAGTGACTGTTGATTACTACAAATTTTTTGAACTGGACAAGCTTCACAGCATCACATCTGCAGCTGTGATCCACAAGCTAAAGGCAGCCTTTGCTTGGCATGGTAGAGACTTTAGTCTCAGACAATGGCCCCCAATACAAATCAAGAGTTCGAGTTGTCTGCCAAGGCATGGGATTTCACACATGTCACATCAAGCCCACATTACCCTCAAAGTAATGGCCTTGCTGAAAAAACTGTCCAGATTACAAAAGCACTCGTGGACAAAGCCAAAGCGGACAAAAGAGACCCCTACATCAGTCTGCTTGAGTACCGCAACACTCCTGTTGACAACTTCAAGTCAGCAGCACAGCTGTTGATGAGCCGCAGACTTCGCTCAATCCTTCCAAGCACCAACCAGCAGCTGCAGCCAGAGGTTGTCGGCTGCAAGCAAGTGCATGCAAAACGTGTACAGAGACAGAAACACCAAAAGAGATACTATGACCGGTCAGCTAGACTACCGCCGCTGCACAATGGAGAATCCGGGAGCATGACTACTGGAAGCCAGCAGTCGTCATCCAGCCAGCTGACAGAGCGATCGTATCACGTCTGCACTCCAGAATTACAGGTGTACCGCCACAACCGCAGGCACCTCCTGAACACCAAGGAACAACACCGTAATTCCGACGAGAGGATCAGTGCAGCAGAGTGTGATGAACCGAGCAATACACAAAACACATCATACTTGCCTGAACCTGAATTGTTGACCGATTCAGGAGCATGCTCAGTTCCATACCACACAAGGTCGGGATAAGAGGTCAAACCTTGAATTATCCTTGACTTGTGAACTGTCAAAGGGTGTAGGTGGATCGCTGCCCTAAAAAAAAAACTCTACATTATTGAAACGTTGATGTTTTCAGTGCTAGTTAAATGCTGAGTTTACTTATGTTTATGCTACCAAGAACATTATGTAGAAAGGTTTAAAAGTAATGCATAACATTTTTCTTTTAAAAGAAAGGGGATGTAACATTTGCATATTGAATTACCATTGGCCCGCAGGCATCTGTAAGGAATACCTATTATTCACGTGATCACATGCCGAGTTGTCATTGGCCTGCAGGCATCTGTAAGGACGACTATTGTTTTGAAGACCCAGGCTAGGTGTCCTAATGCCATGTTTTATCCACGGGTGCTGCCATGAGTAAGATCAGACCTAATGCTTAATACAGTAGAAGAGTTAAACTGTAATACTCCTTTGTCCTGCAAGTTGTTATTTTTGTACAAAGTGTGCAAAACCAGGCAGGATGGAAAAGTTTTCTAGTTTCTTGCTTTTCCAAGCAAAGAAGGTGTAGCAGTCTTGGTTCAATCCTCTTTGTACTGTTAAGATAGCTGACCCAGAAACTATTGTCTGTTGCCAGATATTGCCCTAGCATGTATGCTTCCCTTGCAGATGCTATTCTTGAGCAACACCTTTCCTTCCCTAGCTCATACATTCTAACATTGCATGCTTATAGTCAACATTTTGAGGTGCTGTCCGCATGTCTGTGTTCGCTGATGAAAATCGGTGTGAATGGGGCCTGTGGTGTATGTAACCTGTTCCACCTTAAGAGAACTTAAGCCTGTTCCACCTTAAGAGATGTACTACTTTCTCTGGCTGCTGTATACGTAATACCGGTGGTGACCACCGGTATATAAGCACTGTGTAGTAATATTGTATTTAGTATAGTCCTGACCTCCAACCAGTAAAGACCTGTTGAACTTTAATCTTGTAGTCTGTTAGTAATTACAACTAGAACACACAGACTTAACAGGGCCCCCTCGCTCTGTGCTGTAAATGTGATCAACACTGGTGTGTTCCCCAGCATGTAGTGTGAAGCAAATATCTTGCTTGTACAGAGGGGCAAAATTCTATTGAACTATGTTTGTTGCAGGCTGATCTCCCTATTAAGCTGTGACACTAAAGTACCAGCCTGATTCTCTTTCTCCCCCAACCCTTGCACACCATTCCCCGAATCTGGTATACAAACCAAAAGGGCTTTGTCTGCATGAGGCATTTGGTTGACTGTCTTTCTTTCTTATCCTCTGCCATGCTCACTTGCAACCTGCTGCTGTGCTGGCTACAGATTCTGAGAAAGTGTTAAGTGGAATAGGCCTTCCTAATACATGCTCACTGGAATTAGCTTTGATGAAATCTTCATTACTGGGCTTGGACACCATCCATAGTATTGAGAAATGGTTTAACTCTGTTTCAGCAACAATACGGAATAAGTGTAGTGGTTAAGTGGTATGTGTGGCATGTCACCTGGCCAACAAAGTGCATTTCCTTTCAAAAGGTTCCCAATGGAATTCAGATACCTGAGGAATTAACATAACCCATAACCCCTGAACACTATATGCTGTAAGAATAAACTTTTCAAGAATACTCTGCAATCCAGGAGATGATGATCTGCTGGGCACTGATCAATTTCACTAACTACCTGAATCAGCTTTTTAAAAAAAAAAAAAAAATGAACATCCTACCTAGATTCTTGTACCTCTTCCAAATGTTGCCGGTCATGGTCCTCCAAACGATCTTTCCAGATCTGGACAGATGTGTCAAATGAAGAAAACTGCATTAATAAACATATCAAAATGTTCATGCAGAAAGTTAAAAAAAAAAGCAGCACAGCTATTCAAAATGGAGAATGGCTCACCCTACCGCACTACAGTACTGTATTACTACTGTACCCAAGTCTGTACAGTTTTATCATAGACCAATATCCCAACAAATCACTCACGGGTCTGCAATTTGCTGCAGAATTGCTGCCAACTCATCCCATTACTTAACTTTCCATGCACCCCCTCCCCTGAGCTAGTCATGTCCCATCGTCTAGCTTGCTCAAATTTATGAAGTGATCCAAGTCACCAGTCTCGTTTTACCATGCGCTGTCCTGAGAATCACTGCAGTGCCACCCCGATAACCCATTTGTTGCCCAAGTTGGAAATTTCCAGGTCTGCCACAATGAGAGCTTCCAAAGACTTTTGCCAGGCCATTTACCATGGAGCAATTAAGTCTCTTGATGTTCACTTGAGCCAAAAACAGCACCTTCTATTAGCTACAGATTGATCACTTTCTAAATCATCAGGCCCCACAGTTTGGAATCTCTCATATATTTCACAAAGGTTTATCTAGAGGTGTTCAGACAATACAAATACAGTTACGATATTCTGAGGGGGAAATCTTGATTGAGTCCTTATCTGATCTGCAAATGCATTTGCAAGGCAGTACTTGTTCAAATGGTAACAAATTAGAATTAACTTTTGGATCTATCTCTCCCTCACCTCCACAAATAGCATTTCAAATGTTGGAGAAGCTGGGAAGAGCATAACCTTTAATATTTTCTTATCCTGACAATTGTCAACCACACAATCGAGCTGAACCGAGCTCGCCTGCCTTCTGGACCTTCCCATAGTGGCTTTCCTGTACTCTGACGTGGGGCATACTCCTGGATTTTCTCCTAACTGCAGGTTTGTGGTGCATCTTACTGATATAGCAGCAGGTAGATCTCTGACTATCTCAGTCGAATGGGTTGAGCCACTGTGGGGGGAAATAACTCTGTCTGGGAAAAAATAATGTACTTAGGCTGATTTGTTTTTTCCCCCCCCCCCCCACTCAGAAGGCAATGAACTTAGTTTGGACTGTGCTGCCAACAGCTGGCCAGCACACCACCATCCCCGATTTAGCTCGGGCATTATGCATGAGCTGATCTGCCCATGGCAGTTCACAAAGCTATAGCTATGCTTTGCTGCAACAGATCCACCACAATCTACCTTAAAAATTAGCATTTGCCTGAACCAGACCCTTGAATCATAGAATGTTGTAGATATATATATTTTTTTCTCAAAACAACATATAATTCATGCACTCTGCTTCATCAGTTTCTGCAGATTTTAACCACCATCCATGTAAAGATGCTTTTTCTAACCTCCCCTTTTTTTATTTTTTGTGATTTATCTTAAATTTGTGCCCTTTCTACTATCCCGCTGGCAAATGGAAGCAATCTCAGTATTTTCAAGACCTACATCTGGTCACCCATTAACCTCCAGAGCTCAAGTGAGAAGTCCCAATTTCTCCAAGGGTCTCTTCATAACTGCAATGCCTCATTCCTCGTAACATTCTAGTGCATCTACACTGCATTTTTTTTTCCATTTTGTTTTTATAGATTTCCTATAATGGGGTGTCTAAAACTGAATGCAAACACCAACCACAGCTTAACCAAGGTCTTGTTAAAAATTCAAGGTTGCCTCCTTGCTTTTGTATATACATCGAGATACAAAACAGATTATGTTTGACATTTATGGCTTTCTGCCATGTTTTAATGACCTGTGCACCAAGGTTCCTCTACTCCATTTAAAATCTTGCCATTTTAAGGTGTATTTTCTTTCCCTAGTCTTAATTCCAAAACATGGTTTCACACTTAGACTTGCACATATGCAGGCTGGTGTTCTAAGCAGCTATCACAATTTGCCAAACTCCTCAGTTTGGGGTCATTTAATTTTTTTAATATTCCTCAATCCAGTTTATTTTATAGGGAATTAATTATATCAGTCTGTATTTCTGTATCTTGGCTTTTAGATTTTTTTTTTAGCCTCTCTTACTCTAGCTACTTCAGCTTCTGTAATTTTAGACAGCTCTCACCAGTGAGTCAGAGCTCGCCCAGGACAACAAACAGAAAACCGTTGTTAAATACTTTGTGACTGGTTCTATCCTGTGCTTCCACAGGAATTTACTTCCACCTTCTAAAAGTGGTGGAGCATCACAATGTGAGACCATATTTTAGATTTTATCGAGCATGTTTATTGAACAAAAGATGGACAAGTAAATATATAACTGTTTATTGTAGATATTCAATCCAATGCTCAAGCAAAAAACAATAAAAGGTCACAATCTATATGTTAAGTTATTCCTTTGTGCATAACATTTTATATATAGAGTTTTTTTCCCCCCCCCCTTGTACTCTTCTAGCTAGCCAGTTAGTCTTAACCTATCTTTCTCGGAAGGTTCCAACTGACCTGGCGCTTCTTGAGCTCAACTCTAAGCTTTTTGAACAGCTTTCAGCTCATTAAGTATCTCTGAAAGCAGTTGCCAGAGCTTCTTGGATTTGAATAACTGTCAGCTATTTTTAAAAGTAACTGGCTGTCATGCACATATCTGAGAAATGTATTTGAATGTGGCTTGGATCATCCCTCTAGCCCTTCAGTCAGAAAACTGGATTGGCCTGTCCTTGCAACCTTGCACTGCTTTAGGTTGGAACATGGATTTCAACTGCAGTTGCATTTTACATTCCTTATGCTTTGTAACTGAGTTAAAGAAACCTTTTTTCTATGCAAAAACAAGAAAAAGGGACACCACAAGTTATGTAACTTTATTTTAACCAATAGTTGTGGGGCGGGGGGGAATTGTACATTCTGCAACTATGGACTTCAAATTGTTCTAAAAGTGTTTCTAGAAAATTTAGTCAACTTGGATTCACTAGTATATCTTAAGTCTGTAACACTTAACACTTGTTATCCATCTTTTGAAAGGAGGTTTCCAGTGAATTGTTACCATGAATCATTACTACCAGTATGGAAGTAAGCACAACTTATTTTTCCTTCCCTTTATTATTCCCTCTCAAGTATTGGAAGGAGACATTCTGCCCCATGTGACAACTTACTACATTTAATAACTTCTTCCTGTTAAAAATAACAACATTAGAGACTGCACGTGTTTCAGCAATATGTTCATTAGCAGCAATCCCTTTCATAACCTAGAAATCTACTTGGGATGAAATTACAGCGGTTCTTGGTAACTGCTGATCTTGAGCATGAGGTTCTCCTGGTGCATCCTGGCTTTGAGTCGGACTTATCACCCCACTATTTTGAATAGTCATAGAAATACTTAGAAGTTACAACACGGAAACAGGCCATTCAGTCCAACCAATCCATGTCTGCATTTACCCTCCCTTTTGGAGGTGGCAATGAGAAGAGAGCTGGCAAATGGGGGAATTTGAAGAGTCTGGTACTATTTAGGTAAGGACAGTGAAGTGGAAGAAGATTGGATAAGGTTAAAGTTGAAATCGCCTGAGGTTGAGGTGTAAAAGCTGAGGGAGAATAGATTTCACCAAAGAAATTATCATGGGGCTTGGGAGAGTGATGCAAAAGACAGACTTCATGATAACTTCTGTTTGTATTACACCGAGTGGTAGGCAAGAGGTGCCCTTATTGCAATCAAATGAGCCCATGAAATTAACTGATTCTTGCAGCTGAACTGTTGGTGTGTGGCGGTACCACAGGTTGTCCCTTACATTGAGACACATAATTCCCTTTAACTTACCTTTTGGGGCCGTTGCCCTTAACTTACCTGTTGGGGCCATTGCCCCTTTAAGGCACGCGCTGACGTCACGTCACGTACGACGTGATGTGCGTGCGCTGGCACAGCCCGGCCTAGCGTCTTCGGCCTCAACGGCCAGCCGACGGGAGCGACGCAATCTTCCGCGGCAAGCACCGGCACAGCCTGGCATCCCGACTTCGGCCTCAACAGCCAGCGACACAACGACTCGCATCACGTGACGCCCTAAGCGCGGGAAATGCGAGCAACGTGATGACCTCACAACACAAACGTGATGACGTCATCACACTCCCCACAGGACTGCGAACTCAGTCCTCGTGGAGTCCCCGCTGGGACAAAACCTACACCACGGTGCTCCTACAGTCAGCCATCTTACCTGCTGTAATTAGTCTGTTCCTGTAAATAAACAACTTGTTAGTTCGTCAAAGTCAAACTCCTATTTAGTGGCGATCTACACGAACTGCTACAAGTGATAAATTAGCCATCCTAGTTTAATCAAGGTTGCGTAGATTTTTCCCTCATCCTCCATTTTTGCTGATCACAACCACCTGTGGAAAGTTAACTGTTGAAGGCCGTAGATTAGATTGGATGGGCATGATCTGTTCCACAATAGATAGTTCCCTGGACGAACATATTTGTATGACATCGCTTTGTCTGCGTGTTAAACCATTTAAAATAAATGAGTTAACGCTTGTGTTAAAGTAAGACCACAGAACATGTCACCAAAGAACATGTCTGCAAACATCAGAAGCAACTTCACTGACTCTATACATTAGATTTCTGAACTGAAGTGGACTGGATTTGGAATCTGTGGGAAGAAGAGTTAAGGAGAGGAAGATTTTGCAGGTCAATGCATAGGTGCAGGAGGGAAGGTTTTGTATATTTTTCATATTTGGGGCATTTGAGTGAGCTCTGGAACAAAGAAAAATTGGAAGGGTTATGGGGAAGAGAGTGGGGGAGTGGAACTAATTGGCCAGCTCTTTCAAAGAACCAAAAGAGGCCAAATGCCCTTTTTGTGCTTTAAGACTCTGACCTGTACAGACAGTGGGTCCGGAATTTGCGGTCAGCAGCAAAGCGACGGCTTTGGTTGTTGGCCCTGAAGTACACTCCGCACAAAGGTCTTGCAATTCCTGTGTCGAACTTTGGGTTTTCTGACCTGCAGTTCAATTCAACGGAATTTAATGGAGATCCCCTTGTTCGTATATCAACAAGCAATATCTACGCAGCCAATTAAAAGGCAGAATTCTCAGACCGCGAACAAGGAAGTGAGTAAGCCCTTAAAATTTTAACTCTCTTGAATTTTTTTTTTTTTTTTTTAAATATAAGAGCAAAAGAAAGATTGGGGTCCTCACATGGGGGAAAAGGCAAACCAGAAATAAAGATGGACGAACTTTAAAAAAAAAGTGTTAAAATTGCTAAGTTTCTTCATTTTAATTTTTATTAAAATGGACAAATTTCACACTGCATAAAATTTAAATTAGTTTTCCAGGCCCTTACCATTTGTTTAGCAGTCAATACACTGTTAAAACCCCAGTTACACCTAATCCCTTTGGGTCTAACTTTTTTAGTTGGGGAATTTAACTGCTTCCTTACTGTGGAAGAGCTGAAGTTTTCATCAGTTTCAATGATTTATGAGATTTCACGGATTGCCGGCTTTGTGGGGGATGGGTGGTGGGCGCCACAGCGCAGCCAGTTTCAGAGCGGTCATTAACGGACTGCAAATTCGGGATTTCCACATGCGCTGAATCCCAAGTTGCGGTCAGTTTCAAAGGTGGAATGACTGTGAACGCTGCCAGTTCGCTGTCGCCCCGACCGCAAATTCCGGGCCATTATGTATCCTCCCTTCTCTTGCCATCACACACACTGTACTCAGTTGTGAGGTGCACATCAGCAGGTCAAGCTAACTTCCTAATTTTTCTCTCTGGTGGAAAATACCTGGCATTCATGCAACACTTCCCTGCAGAAGCATAGATGAAATGGAAACTTGGCATTTGCAAGTTTTTAGATTAAAAATTTGCATCTTACTACTTGTTACAATGTGATGTATTTAAAATATCCTGCATTTGTGTAGCAAGTTGATGTGATTGACTTGAGTTTGGCCTCCTGTTTTGGTATGTTTATCTGGGTTGAAGTTGTTTGTGAAATAGCATATAATGAATGTCTATTTGAGCCAGCTCCGTGATGCCATCATTAATAAAATTGTGGGTTCATAAAACTGATGCTTAAATTCTTGAGATGTAAGATGGGAACCTGATTAAAATTGCAACTTGCTTATGAAGAGGATATACTCAGTTTTGTATTTGAATCTTTAGACTTTTATTACTTTTTATAGGGAATTTCAGATTTACTTTGGAAATGTTTTGAGCTGTTATCCTAGAATTTGGTTTTTAGTGTCATTAGTGATTTATAAATGGCTTGTTTACCAGAGAGCTAGATATCAAACATTTAATTTATTGATCGTCATTCTGTCAAGTAAAATCGCATTACTTCATGTGCACAAGTTGGCCGCATGATCTGCAATGCAGATTATTTACCAAAGTGCTTTGATTTAAGGTCATGCATGCAGGTTTGATTTGTAATTGTTTTTGAGTAAAGTCACGTGATTTTAATTTTTTGTTTTGTTGAACTTATTTTTATATTCGGGATCCAAAAGAGGAAATGTATTGAGCTTTTGGGGCTCTTTGTCTTTTTCATCTGAATTAAATGTTTAAATAGAACCATAGACATTTACTTCACAGAAGGAGGCCTTGCTGGCCATGTCTGTGCTGCCTGTACGATTGAGCAATCCTAAAACTAATCCCATAGCCCTATTCTCTTCTAATAACATTGTATCTGCCTCGGCTTTTGAATATTTATCAGAGGCAATGGTCTCTGGCTCAACCACTCCCTGTGGCAAAGCATTCCATGCTCCAATGATGCTCCAAATAGATTTCTCCTAACCTCTCCTCACTCTCTGAACTTATAAATTGATGACCCCTCCTTACTAACTTCTCAATTGGAGTAAATAGTGTTTCCCTATTCACGTTAGCAGAACTGTTAATTTTAAAAGCATTTATTAAGTTTTAAAAGCATTTATTAAGTCTTCTATTAGCTGCTTCAGTGGGAAAAGTCCTATTTTCTCAAGTGTCTCTTCATAATTATAGTTTTCAATCCCTGGTGTTATCTTTGGGACTCTACACTGAATGCTTTTTCTGGCTTCAATGCTCTTTCTGTAATGGGGTGCTTAAAGTACACAGTACAGGGCTAACTAACGTTTTGTATATATCTATAATTGCATCGTGATTCCCTGGATTCAAGAAAGGTCCCAGCGGATTGGAAGGTAGCAAATGTAACCCCACTATTCAAGAAAGGAGGGAGAGAAAACCGGGAACTACAGACCAGTTAGCCTGACGTCAGTTGTCAGGGAAAATGCTGGAATCCATTATTAAGGCAGTGGTAATGGTACCTAAATCATATGATTAGGCAGAGTCAACATGGTTTTATGGAAGGTAAATTGTGTTTGATAAGAGTTTTTTGAGGATGTAACTAGCAGGGTAGATAAAGGGGAACCAGTGGATGTGGTATATTTGGATTTCCAAAAGGCGTTCGATAAAGTGCCACATATAAAAAGGTTGTTGAGCAAAATAAAGACACATGGTGTTGGGGGTAAGGTATTAACATGGACAAAGGATTGGTTAACAGACAGAAAACAGAGTAGGAATAAACGGATGATTGGCAGGCTGTAACTAGTGGGGTGCCACAAGGATCAGTGCTTGGGTCTCGGCTATTTACAATCTATATTAATGACATGGATGAAGGGACAGAGTGCAATGTATCAAGTTTGCTGAAGATACAAAGCTAGGTGGAAACGTAAGATGTGAGGAGGATGCAAAGAGCCTCCAAAGGGATATAGACAGGTTAAGTGAGTGGGCAATAAGGTGGCAGATGGAGTATAATGTGGGGTTATTCACTTTGGCAGGAAGAATAGAACAGATTTTTTTAAATGGTGAGAAACTATTAAATGTTGGTGTTCAGAGAGATTTGGGTGCCCTAGTACAAGAAACACAGTTAGCATGCAGGTACAGCAAGCAATTAGGAAGGCAGCTGGCATGTTGGCTTTTATTGCTAGAGGCTTGGAGTACAAGAGTAAGGAAGTCTTGCTACAATTGTACAGGGCTCTGCTGAGACCACACCTGGAGTACTGTGCACAGTTTTGGTTTCCTTTAAGGAAAGAGAAATTTTCTTAGAGGCGGTGCAACAAAGGTTCACTAGATTGATTCCTGGGATGAGAGTTGTCCTATGAGGAGAGATTGAGTAGATTGGGCCTATACTTTCTGGAGTTTAGAAGAATGAGAGGTGATCTCATTGAGAAATATAAGATACTGAAGGGGCTTGACAGGGTAGATGCTGAGAGGTTGTTTCCCTGGCTGGAGAGTCTAGAACTAGGGGGCAGTCTCTGGATAAGGGGCCAGCTTTTTGAGACAGAGATGAGGAATTCTCAGTGTTGTGAATCTTTGGAATTCTCTGCCCCAAAGTGCTGTGGATACTCTGTTGCGTTTATTCAAGGCTGAGATGGAGACATTTTTGGACTCCAGAAAAGTTAAGGGATATGGGGGAAAGTGGAGTTGAGGTCAAAGATCGGCCATGATCTTATTGAATGGCGGAGCAGGCAAAGGTCTGTATGGCGTACACCACCTACTAATTCTTATGAACTCTATACACCTATTTGTAAAACCCAAAACATTTGCCTTTTTATGGCTTTATCTGCATTTGCTGTTTCAGGGAATTTTGCATTTGAACCTCTTGGTTTCTGTCCACCCACACCCTTCACTCTTTCTGTTGAGGATATACTCCCATTATTTGTTTCCCCCCAAAATATATTACCTTGTACTTATTTACATTATGTTGCATCAGACACCCATCTACCCATTCTGCAACCCTATCTGTTTTCTTGAATTTTTTTTTTTTTTTTACAGTGTTCCTTGTTTGCCAAACCTGCTTAATGCCATTAGCAATTTTGACAGTGTTCCTATGTCCAAGTCCAATATTAAGAATCCAAAAGTGGACCCAACACTGACCCCTAGGGTTGACCACTTCCAAACTTACTGCAATCGGAGCAACAGCCATTGAATTTTTTTTTTTTTTTTTTTTTTTTTTTAAATTCATGGGATGTGGGCATCACTGGCGAGGCTGGCATTTATTGCCCATCCCTAATTGCCCTCGAAGGTAGTGGTGAGCCACCGCCTTGAACCACTGCAGACCGTGTGGTGGAGCTAGTCCCACAGAGCTGTTAACGTATGGAGTTCCCAGAAATGAGAACCGAGATATATTTCCATGTCAGGATGGTGGGTGACTTGGAGGTGGTGGTGTTCTCCTACACCTGCTGCTGTTGTCCTTCTAGTTGCTAGAGGTCGTGGGATTGGGAAGTACTGTCGAAGAAGCCTTGGCGAGTCACTGCAGTGCATCTTGTAGGGAACGGTAGCGTAGTGGTAATGTCACTGGGCTAGTAATCCAGAGGCCTGGACTAATGACCCAGAGACGTGAGTTCAAATCCCACCACGGCAGCTGGGGAATTTTAATTTCAGTTAATTAAATAAATCTGTAATAAAAAGCTACTTCAGTAATGGTAACCATGAAACTATCGGATTGTTGTAAAAACCCATCTGTTTCACTAATGTCCTTTTAGGGAAGGAAATCTGCTGTCCTTACCTGGTCTGGCCTATATGTGACTCCAGACCCACAGCAATGTGGTTGACTCTTAACTGCCCCTCTGAAATGGTCCAGCAAGTCACTCAGTTGTAACTAACTGCTACAAAACAAAATAATAAGAATGAAACTGGATGGACCACCCGGCATCGACCTCGGCACCGGCTATGGACATGGCAATGGCACACCCAGCCCAGTCAACCCTGCAACGTCCTCCTCGCCAACATCTGGGGACTTGTGCCAAAATTGGGAGAGCTGTCCCACAGACTAGTCAAGCAACAGCCTGACACAGTCATACTCACAATATCATACCTTTCAGCCAATGTCCCAAACTCCTCCATCACCATCCCTAGGTATGTCCTGACCCACCGGCAGGACAGACCCACCAGGGGTGGTGGCACAGTGGTATACAGTCAGGAAGGAGTGGCCCTGGGAGTCCTCAACATTGACTCTGGACCCCTACCTACTGCCTGCCCTCAGCTGATGAATCAGTACTCCTCCATGTTGAACACAACTTGGAAGAAGGGCACAGAATGAACTCTGGGTGGGGGACTTCAATATCCATCACCAAGAGTGGCTTGGTAGCACTACTACTGGCCAAGTCCTGAAGGGCATAACTGACAGTCTGGGCCTGCGACAGGTGGTGAGAGAACCAACACGAGGGAAAAACCTACTTGACCTTGTCCTTGCCCATCTACCTGTCACAGATGCATCTGTCCATGATGGCATTGGCAGCAGTGACCACCGCAGTCATTGTGGAGACAAAGTCCCGTCTTCACACTGAACACCCTCCATCATTTTGTGTGGCACTACCACTGCTAAATGGGATAGATTCAGAACAGATCTAGCAGCTCAAAACTGGGCATCCATGAGGCGCTGTGCGCCATCAGCAGCAGCAGAATTGTATTCCACCACAATCTGTAACCTCATGGCCCGGCATATCCCTCACTCTGCCATTACCACCAAGCCAGGGGACCAACCCTGGTTCAATGAGTGTAGAAGAGCATGCCTTGAGCAGCACCAGGTGTATTTATAAAAAAAAAAAAAAAAAAAAGGTGCCAACCTGGGGAAGCTGCAACACAGGACTACATGCATGCTTAAAAAGCAGAAGCGGCATGCTGTAGACAGGGCTAAGCAATCCCACAATCAACGGATCAGGTCAAAGCTCTGCAGTCCTGCTGCATCCAGTCGTGAATGGTGGTGGACCATTAAACAACTAATGGGAGGGGGAGGCTCCAAGAATATCCCCATCCTCAATGATGGTGGAGCCCAGCACGTGAGTGCAAAAGACAAGGCTGAAGTGTTTGCAACCAACTTCAGCCAGAAGGGCCGATTGGATGATCCATATCGACCTACTCCTGAGGTCCCCACCATCACAGAAGCCAGTCTTCAGCCAATTCAATTCACTTCATGTGATATCAAGAAATGGCTGAGCGCACTGGATACAGCGAAGGCTATGGGCCCCGACAACATCCCAGCTGTCGTGCTGAAGACTTGTGCTCCAGAACTAGCCGCACCTCTAGCCAAGCTGTTCCAGTACAGCTACAACACTGGCATCTATCCGACAATGTGGAAAACTGCCCAGGTATGTCCTGTCCACAAAAAGCAGGACTAATCCAACCCGGCCAATTACTGCCCCATCAGTTTACTCTCAATCATCAGTGAAGTGATGGAAGGTGTCATCGACCGTGCTATCAAGCGGCACTTACTCACCAATAACCTGCTCACTGATGCCCAGTTTGGGTTCCACCAAGACCACTCGGCTCCTGACCTCATTACAGCTTTGGTCCAAACATGGACAAAGGAGCTGAATTCCAGAGGTGAGATGAGTGACTGCCCTTGACATCACGGCAGCATTTGACTGAGTCTGGCATCAAGGAGCCCTAGTAAAATTGAAGTCAATGGGAATCGGGGGAAAAAGCTCCACTGGCTGGTGTCATACCTAGCACAAAGGAAGATGGTTGTGGTGGTTGAAGGACATCGCTGCAGGAGTTCCTCAGGGCAGTGTCCTTGCCCCAACCATCTTCAGCTGCTTCATCAATTAACTTCCCTCCAACATAAGGTCAGAAATGGGGATGTTCGCTGATGACTGCACAGTGTTCAGTGCCATTCACAACTCCACAGATAATGAAGTCCATGCCTGCATGCAACAAGACCTGGACGACGTTCAGGCCTGGGCTGATAAGTGGCAGGTAACATTCGTGCCACAGAAGTGCCGGGCAATGACCATCTCCAACAAGTGAGAGTCTAACCACCTCCCCTTGACCAAGAGCAGGTTAGAGGCTAGGTATTGTGCGGCGAGTGTCTCAACTCCTGACTCTCTCCCAAAGCCTTTCCACCATCTACAAGGCGCAAGTAAGGAGTGTGATGGAATACTCGCCACTTGCCTGGATGAGTGCAGCTCCAACAACGCTCAAGAAGCTCGACACCATCCAGGACAAAGCAGCCCGCTTGATTGGCACCCCATCCACCACCTTAAACATTCATACCCTCCAGCACCAGCGTATCGTGGCTGCAGTATGTACCATCTACAAGATGCACTGCAGCAACTTGCCAAGGCTTCTTCGGCAGCACCTCCCAAACCCACGACCTCTTCCACCTAGAAGGACAAGGGCAGCAGGCGCATGGGAACAGCACCACCTCCAAGTTCCCCTCCAAGTCACACACCATCCTGACTTAGAAGTATATCGCCAATCCTTCATTGTCGCTGGGGCAAAATCCTGGCACTCACTCCCTAACAGCATTGTGGGAGTACCATCACCACACGGACTGCAGCAGTTCTAGAAGGCGGCTCACCACCACCTTCTCAAGGGCATCTAGGGATGGGCAATAAATGCTGGCCTTGCCAGCGACGCCCTGATCCCATAAAAACAAATTTAAAAAAAAAAAAAAAAAAATGGTACACACTACACTCAGTGCACCAGTGGTGGAAGGCGTGAAGGTTTAGGGTGGTGGATGGGGTGCCAATCAAGAGGGCTGCTTTGTTCTGAATGGTGTCGAGCTCCTTGAGTGTTGTTGGAGCTGCGCTCATCCTGACTTGTGCATTGTAAAATAAAAACAGAAAATGCTGAAAATACTCAGCAGGTCAGGCAGCATCTGTAGAGAGAGAGAAACGGAGTTAACGTTTCAGGTCAATGACCCTTTGTCAGAACTGGAAAAAGTTGGAGATAAAACAGGTTTTTAAGCAAGTGTAGGGGCAGGGGAGGAAAGAACAAAAGGGAAGGACTGTGATAGGATGGAAGGCAGGAGAGATTAGGAGAGAAAAGGGATGATGGTGCAAGGCAAAAGGAGATGGTAATGGGACAAGTTAAGAAACAAAAAATGACGTTAGATGAAGTGTAAATGGCAATGGCAGAATGATCAACAGCTACCATGTGAGAGAAAAAATGATGGCAGGGGTTATGGTTTGAAATTGTTGAACTTGAGTCCAAAAGGCTGTAAAGTGCCTAATTGAAAAATGAGGTGCTGTTCCTCGAGCTTTTACATTGAGCTTCATTGGAACAGTGCAAGAGGCCGAGGACGGTGAGGTCTGAGTGGGAGTAGAGCAGAGAATTAAAGTGACAAGCGACCGGAAGCTCGGGGTCCCCCTTACGGACTGAAGGGAGGTGTTCCGCAAAGCGGTCACCCAATCTGCGTTTGGTCTCCCCAATGTAGAGGAGACCGCATAGTGAGCAGCGAATACAGTATATTAAATTGCAAGAATTACAAGTAAATTGCTGTTTCACCTGGAAGCAGTGTTTGGGGCCCTGGACAGTGGGAATGGAGGAGTTAAAAAGGCAGGTGTTGCATCACCTGCGCTTGCATTGGAAGGTGTCTGGGGAAGGGGTGTTGGGGGTGATAGAGGAGTGGACAAGGGTGTCGCGGAGGGAGCAGTCCCTTCGGAATGCTAAAAGGGGAGCTGAGGGGAAGATGCGTTTGGGATCACGCTGGAGGTAGCAGAAATGGCGGAGGATGATCTGTTGAATGTAGAGGCTGGTGGGGTGAAAGGCAACGACAAGGGGAACCCGATCGTGATTCCGGGAGGGAGGGGAAGGGGTGAGAGCAGAAGTGCGGGAAATAGAATGGACACGGTCAAGGGCTGTCTCAACCATGGTAGAGGGCACTTGTGTGGTGCAAATGTTACTTGCCACTTAGCAGCCCAAGCCTGAATGTTGTCCAGGTCTTGCTACATGCGGATATGGATTGCTTCATTATCTGAGTAGTTGCGAATGGAACTAAACACTGCAATCATCAGCGAACATCCTCACTTCTGATCTTATGATGGAGGGAAGGTCATTGATGAAGCAGCTGCAGATGGTTGGGCCTCGGACACTGCCCTGAGGAACTCTTGTTGTGATGTCCTGGGGCTGAGCTGATTGGCCTCCAACAACCACAACCATCTTCCTTTGTGCTAGGTATGACTCTAGCTACAGGAGCATTTCCCCCCCTGATTCCCATTGACTCCTTGATGCCTCTCTGTCAAATGCTGCCTTGATGTCAAGGGCAGTCATTCTCGCTTCACCTCAGGAATTCAGCTATTTTGGCCATGTTTAGACCAAGGCTGTAATACACTCTGGAGTAGAGTGGTCCTGGCGGGACCCAAACTGAGCATTGGTGAGCAGGTTATTGCTGAGTAAGCGCTGCTCAATAGCACTGTCTACGACACCTTCCATCACTTTTACTGATGATTGAGAGTGGACTGATGTGGAGGTTCTTGGCCAGATTGAGTTTGTCCTGCTTTTTGTGGACAGGACATACCTGGGCAATTTTCAACTTTGTCGGATAGATGCTAGCATTGTAGCTGTACTGGAACAGATTTGCAAGCGGCACAGCTTTAGCATGACAGCCGGGATGTTGTCTGGTCCATAGCCTCTCCTGTATCCAGTGTGCCCAGCCATTTCTTGATATCACGTGGAGTGAATTGAATTGGTTGAAGACTGGCTTCTGTGATGGTGAGGACCTTAGTCGGAGGCCAAAATGGATCATCCACTTGGCACTTGTGGCTGAAGTTGGTTGTAAATGCTTCAGCCTTGTCCTTTGCTCTCGCATGCTGGGCTCTGCCATCATTGAGGATAGGGATGTTCATGCAGCCTCCTCCTCCCATTTGCTGTTTAATTGTCCACCACAATTCATGATTGGATGTGGCAGTATTGCAGAGCTTTGATCTGATCCGTTGGTTGTGGGATCGCTTAGCTCTGTCTATAGTATGCTACTTCTGCTGTTGAGCATGCATGTAGTCCTGTATTGTAGCTACACCAGGTTGGCACCTCATTTTTGGTATGCTTGGTGCCGCTCCTGGCATGTTTTCCTACACTCCACACTGAACCAGGGTTGGTCCCCTGGCTTGATGGTAGTGGGAGAGTGCGGAATTTGCTGGGCCGTGAGGCTATAGATTGTTGTCGAATACATTTCTACTGCTGCCGAGTGCCCGCAGTGCCTCATGGATGCCCAGTTTTGAGCTGCAAGATCTGTTCTGAATCTATCCCATTTAGCATGGTGGTAGTGCCACACAATGCAATGGAGGGTTTCCTTGATGTGAAGACGGGATTTCATCTCCACAAGGACTCGGCCAGTTCGGTCCATGTTGGTGCTACTGAGCCACTCTTGGTGATGGACATTAAAGTCCCCCACCCAGAGTATATTCTGTGCCCTTGCTACCCTCTGTGCTTCCTCCAAGTGGTGTTCAACATGGAGTACTGATTCTGATTCATCAGCTGAAGAAGGGCAGTAGGTAGTAACCAGCATGAGATTTCCTTGCCCATGTTTGACCTGATGCTGTGAGACTTCATGGGTTCCAGAGTCGATGTTTAGGACTCCCAGGGCCACTCCCTCCTGACTATATACCATTGCCGCCACCTCCGGTGGGTCTGTCCTGCCAGGACATACCCAGCGATTGAGATGGAGCCTGGGACGATGGCTGAAAGATATAATTTTGTGAGGATGACTATGTCGGGCTGATGTGAGTGAGGAGGACTTAACTCATTGTGCATCAACCTTCTAGCCACATTGCAATATTTCCTCTTGTACAGTATGCCTGACTTATTCTAACAAGCCTCTTGAGACACCCTTATTGACCACCTTCTGAAAATTCATACAAACTACAGTGACTAAATTCCCTGTATCTATCCAATTGGCTACTCTATTGCAAAAAAAAAAGCACTGCTACTTTTGTCAGACTTGACTTGCTTTTAAGAAATGGGCACGGCTGTCATTGTTTCACCCATACATTTTGAATGCTTCTGAATTTTATTATAAATTATAGATTCTATGTTTGTCCAGAATGGGTCGTTTAGTCTTCATTTAGGCTTTTTCTATGTCTTTGTTTACTTTCATGCTCCTATTTAATCATTGTTAAATCTTCCATATTGTTGTTTCGTATGACGTGAAAAGCTTATAATGGGATGTCTAGTTTGGCTATCCATTCGATGGCTTCCTGAGATGCGGAGTGGAGAAATGAGGTGCCTCACCGAAACAGTTCTTGATGGGCAGGTTGATGTGGTGTTTTCCATGGTCTGGGACTCATGGCCACAGTCGCACTTCGGGCCACATCGTCCATGCCCTGTGTGGATTGGATTGAGCGCTGTCCACTGTCTTCTAAGTGTGAGGTCTTGTCAAGGGAATTAAAATGCAAATGATCATCTATATTAAACTATTGCAATCATTTCGGTATTAAATATATTTGTTTAGGAATAATGACCTGTTGATCAGAATTAGTCTACCATTTCTGCAATGTCTTTTTTTCCTCCACCTTTATGCCCCTTTGCCTGTTTCTTTGCTAATTGCTTCTTCACAGCAATGGAACGGAAATTGGGATCACAGTGTCATCATGGATCAAACCTGGCATCGCATGTTGTTAAACGAAATGCACTGTCACACCAAAGGTTTTTCTGTAGCTTTATTCTTAAATTCTGCGGCTGGTAAAGTTCATTAAATTGAATATTTCAAGGGGTGGGTGGGGGGGGGGGGGGGGAATTAATTGCACAATAAAATCTCCCTGTATTTTAGAGCACTTCCCTTTTCTCCCCATGCCAATGTTGCATTGATGGAAATTAATGTCAATACAAAGTGCATGTTTGTATTGGAATCTAAATATTTTCCTTTTCCATTTAAAAAGTGTTTTTCTGCTTATAAACTCTCCACACACACCAATTGTGTCAAATTGTGCTATTGCATCCCAAACATTATTGTGCTGTGTATAATAACTGTATTGACACATGCCTCTGTCTTTTGCAACAAAAATACAATTTGAAAACTTGAGGTTAATGATAATTGTAAAATTATTTTGCTATCATGTTGAACTATTTTCTTTGCTTTTAATTATAATTTGACCCCCAAAATGATAAAACCTGAAACCTGCTGTAGAGTTTTCATAATGGCTCAATGGATAAATACACCAATTTTTGATTACAATCTTTGTCTTCCTTTAGACTAGATGCATCAAATGGCCACCTAGGCAATAAATCATCTTCAACATTTCTACTTCTTTATCTTTTTTAAATTAATTCTCGGGATGTTGACATCCTTTATTGATGATTCCTAGTTACCCTGAGAAGGTGGTGGTGGGCTGCCGCCTTGAATTGCTGCGGTCTGTATACTGAACATACTCCCACCATGCTGCTAATTCTTTGTCGTGGTTTGATGTGCCTGAGTGTCTTAGGCCACTTCAGAGGGCAGTTTAACAGTCAACCATGTTGTGGAACTGAAGTCACATATAGGCCAGACTGGGTAAGGAGTCCTTCCCAGCTAGTTTCCTTCCCTGTAAGGATATTAGTGGGAAAGTTTGGTTTTACGACAATCCAATAATTTTATGGTCAATTTTTTTTCTGGTATCTTTTTATTTCCAGATTAGAAGCTCCCTCTACTCTTCTAGCAATGTGCTTCAGTCTCGACCTCAGAGGAGCACCCGTTGCTGCACTTTGCCATTTTCCTGTTTTCTGACATCAATCTTCCTGTGGCTAATTTGCTGCCAGTTACTGCAAATTAAAATTAGACTGTAGAACTCGTTTCACCTTGGGATCTTTACAGTCGGGAAGAGACTAATTTGAACCAGAGTCCCAGATGTGTAAGGCCCGTATGCAACCCTACTGCCCCACCAGCGCCACTTTTTAAAATAAAGAATGGCTACCCGAAGATATCTGTAGATTCTAATGAAGGTGTACTACATGAACCATATACTGGCATGTGTGTGTTTCTTGTATTCCATGTTGTACCTTGGTAAGACTTTGAAATTGGAGTTAATGCTCTTTATGATATAACTGTTTAACAGGTTTTTGTATTCTCTGTAATCCTACAATTGTATTCATGCACAGCAGAAAGTGGGCCTGCTGCCGATATGTAGTAATTGGTGGTACTAATCTGTACCATTGCATCTGCTTCCTGAAAGGGCATTCCAGCTGTTCAGATGCCTGCTGTGCTGCTTCCTGCTTCGCCCCCACCCCCCCCCCCCACCCCATACCATACCACTCAGAACATTAACTGCAGTGGTTGGTACGCAGGTAGTATTTGCCACTTCGTTTTGATTTTAAAGTGCCTCTGCTGTCAAATATCAAATGAATTTTTCTAAAACTGTATAGTTGAGTATAATTGGGCTTTTAAAATTATTTTTTGTCCCATAAAGAAGGTTTATTTATATAGCAATTAGAGAGCTTTACTTATAAAATGAAGATGTCTATTTAAATACTGATTAGCTGCAAGTGTTTGACAGTTGTGGTTCTTGACGATATACTTTTGCGCACAATAATTATAATTGCACTTTTGATGGAAAAAGTTCCACTGAACATTGATGCAAATCAATACTCCAAACCCCTTAGAATGAAAAGAGAGTGTTTAAAATGTAGCGTCTATCACACTATATCTGAAGGTCTTAATTCTCTCTCTTGGAACCATTAATTTTAGGATATCTGTTGAGGTACCGCCGCTGTTCCATTTGTATTTAAATTACATGATCGTTGTTGGACTGAGATTGGTAAATTATGTAATGGTGCTTTATATACAAAAATAATACGTGTGCGTGCAATACAATGAGCACAAAAAGGCCGTTCTGCCCACCAAGGCTAATCCTTGAATAGACGGTCATAATCTAACCTGCCCATTTATTTAACCCCTTGAAGGAAAGTTCTGAAAAATCCATTTCTGATGCCCAAAGGTCATCAAGGTATTCAACACTGGCCAGGTAATTGAAAGTTCATGTGCTGCTGGGACCAATCGTGGAACAGTTGATCATTTTGTATAAATCCACAACCCTATACAATCTGCACACATTGTTTATCTCTGTTGAAATCAATTGGCACAGATTGCCTGCTTTTTCTACAGAAATTCTGTTCTGTACATCTGGTTGGGGGAGGGGTGATTTAAAAAAAAAAAACTCTTTTAGTCTTACCTTGAAGTCTGTTAATTTTGTACTTGTGTTCTCCTAGTTCTATGTTGACATTCCAAGTCTTTTTTTAAAATGTGTTCATGGGATATCCTGACCTGAGGAGAGAAACATCATCCACGTCGTCCAAGTTGGAAGAAGTTCAATCGATGATGATATTTGCAGAGATGTGATTGAGGATCTAGTCTATTGCATGACAACAGAGCAGGATTAGAGCGAGAAAGCACCCTGCCTTACTCCTGGAGTTGTTGTACAACCTTTCAGACTTGAGGTTCCCCTGTCTGACCCATATTCGGCATTATTATGTAGCTCTTGAATTAGCCTCGGAAGAATGTTGGGGCGCTTTTGTCGACCGAATCAAAGACTAACTTGAGGTCTACGTATGAGACTGCCAGAGGGCGGTTGAATTCACAATGAATCTCAGACAATAGGCAGAGAGCAAGCATGACATCCATTGTAGATTGCCCATCGGTGACACCCGATTGCTCAGGGCAACAGTGTTTCATTAGGAGTGGCTGAAGCTGACCAAGTAGGATGTAGAAAGAATTTTCCCATAACAGAAATGTAAGTTTGTGGTCTATAACTGCACACTTGGTGTGTGGGCCTGTTAACTATATAGAGCGAGACAATGATCCATTCCTTCCACTATGCAGGCACCTTCCTAGAAGTACAAACATGAACAGAGTTGATGTAGTGCTGAGTTTGTGGACTCTTAATGCATTTAAGAAGTCCTCAGTCAGAATGCGAGTGATCTTGGAGGAACATTGGAGAGCTTTCAGTGTGAGGCAGCCATCTTTTGGGCTACTGGTTTCTTGGGCAAAGTTGAAAGTCCAGAGTGTCAGTGAAAATGTTGAGATACAAGACATTCAAGCTGATGGACAAAGTTTGGAGCCAGTGAATGACTTTATATACCTCAGGCTGCCCTCAAAAGTTTGTCCCCATCCTCCGCCTGCTTCACGACGACATGCAAGCCGTAATCCTGACCAACGGTTCCACCACAGACCCAATTCACGTACGAACCGGGGTCAAACAAGGCTGTGTCATCGTACCAATGCTCTTCTCGATCTTCCTTGCTGCAATGCTCCATTTCGCCCTCAGTAAGCTCCCCAATGGAGTGGAGCTATTTTACAGAACAAACGGGAAACTGTTCAACCTCTGTCACCTCCAGTCCAGATCCAAAGTTGTCCCATCCTCTGTCGTCTAATTACAGTATGCCGACGATGATTACATCTGCGCTCACTCGGCGGTTGAACTCCAAACCATAGCCAACACCTTCACCGAAGCGTACAAGAGCATAGGCCTCACACTAAACATCCGTAAGACAAAGGTCCTCTACCAACCTGCCCCCGCCACACAGTACTGCTCCCTGATTATCAAAATCCACGACAAGGCCTTGGACAACATGGACCACTTTCCATACCTCGGGAGCCTACTGTCAACAAGGGCAGACATCTATGACGAAGTCCAACACCGCCTTCAGTGTGCCAGTGCAGCCTTCGGTCGCCTGAGGAAGAGAGTGTTTGAAGACCAGGACCTCAAACCCGGCACTAAGCTCATGGTTTACAGAGCAGCAGTGATACCCGCCCTCCTGTATGCCTCAGACATGGACCATGTACAGCAGGCACCTCAAAGCACCGGAGAGGTACCACCAACGCTGCCTCTGCAAATTCATTGGCAGGATAGGCGCACCAACGTCTGTGTTCTCGCTCAGGCCAGCATCGAAGCTTTGACCACGCTCGATCAGCTCCAGTGGACAGGCCACATCGTCCGTGATATACCTATCAATTCATCCAATGAAAAGCGACGAGTTAAGAAAGTAACTATAGGTTTTTATTGGCTAAATAACAGAGCCCACCCTCGTGGGTCATCGGATACAACAAGGAGGAATGCCAGCCAGTCGACTACCTTTATACCTGGGCAGGTAGGTGGAGTCATGGGCAGAGTCAGCAGTGGTCAGCCCAGGTATAGCAGCGTGACAAGAGGCGACCTCGTATAGTGATACAACAGTGTGAACAGTGATAACCATAGAGTAACGATATAACAGTGATAACTATAGTGTAACTATAGTGTAACGATAGTGAACGATAAAAGTGGTTTACCACAGTCCGCATGCCCAATACGAGACTCCCAAAACAAGCGCTCTACTTGGAGCTCCGGCATGGCAAGAGAGCCCCAGGTGGGCAGAGGAAAAGCTTCAAGGACACCCTCAAAGCCTCCTTTGAAAAAGTGCAACATCCCCACTGACACCTGGGAAATTTTGGCCCAAGACTGCACAAAATGGAGAAGAAACATCTGGGAAGGCGCCGAACACCTCGCGTCTTTGTCGGGAGCAAGTGCAAGGAGCGCACGTCAACCCAAGCACCGTCTGCCCCACCTGTGACAGACTGTAGGTCCTGCATTGGACTCATCAGTCACCTGAGAACTCATTTTTTAAAGTGGAAGCAAGTCATCCTCGGTTCCGAGGGACTGCCTAAGAAGATATTTTGGTAGCAAACTGTCATCAGATAGGTGTAGCGAGCCAGACAGACTGAGGAGAATTGGCGTAGCAATTTCAGCCAGGAAGGGCCTTCACAGGTGAAAATCCCTATAGTAGCACAAATCTCAGACCTGCTTCCTTCCAATACTTTTTGTATGGATCTGGAACATAGACACTGCTTAAGCAAGAAACTGGAAGCATTCCACCTGCTGTCGGGAAACTGCTGGTTGGACTTTGCCCACTACACAGAACAGGACTTGATTGAAGTCATCATTGATCGGTGCCACTTGGCACTCTTTGGTCACATCACCCCATCTCTGAGATGAGGTTCGGAATAGAGGTCGGGTAGGGACACTGACCTGCTCCGATTTTGGAGGTGGTCACTGAGTCATCATTGGTTAACCTGGCTCAATCAGACCAGTAATGAACCAGTGGAACTCTGAAGCTGGGAATAAAGCCATACAGCTCGGTCAACACTACAAACCTCTCCTGTCTAAGCTTAATTGCTTGCTCATGGTATGCAGGTGAGGCTGTCGAGACAATGTTTATTGCTATCCATAGTTGCCCTGAGATGGTGGTGAACCACCTTCTTGAGCTGCTGTAGTTTTTATGGTGATGGTGGTCCCATGGTGGTGTTGGGTAGGGATTTGCAGAGTTTTGATCCGATGACCAAGCCCATCCAAATCAGGATGTTATGTGACTTGGGAGTTGAAGGTATTCCCATGTTATTACTACGCTTGTCCTTCTCAGAGTTTGCAGGAGTAGAAGGTGCTGTCTCATTTAGCTTGGTGACTTTCTGTAGTACATGCTGTAGGTAGTACAAAATGTCTCGCAGTGCTGATGATGAAATGGATGCTTATTGAGTCCATTTGATCTAAGTTTTTAAAATAAGACTGGGCAATGTAGACACAAGAAATAGGACTGAAATCGAGGCCTTTCTCATTTTTTGTTTTTTATTTAAAAAAAAAAAAACTGGCTCCATTCTGTGAATATCTCTGGAACCCTAAGTTCCAGAATCTGTTGCTCATCTCTGACATCCCTAAAATATTGATACCCTTTTGAAAGGTATGGTGCTAAAAACTAGTTTTTTTTCCCCCACCATTTCTTTCCTGAAGGAGTTGACTCCTCACTGGGGTATGGTTCCACAGAAGTCAGTTGCCCTCCAGTACATTGCTAAATGGCCCTTATTCATGTGAATTTTGACAAGGGCATTGTAGTCAAACCTTCCATGCATTTATTCCAGCATAGAATGTTGGCTAGCAATTAGGAACATGAGCTCTGACAATTGAATTTGATATTCTCTCTTCCTGATCCAGGGCATAGAGGCCAATAGCCCCACTTTATCTTCGCTCTGACGAAGATTAGTTAAATCGGCACAGACCAAGGTTTGAACCTACAACCTTCCTGGTCTCTGTAATTCAGCTACTCACTGAGCCACTGGTGGTACCAGTCAAAATATTTCAGGCATCGCCATACCAGTAATCCTATCTGAATGCATTACTTAGACGCATGACCCGATATCTTTAATTCCTCTGATCATATACTCTCTTTTATATTAAGTGGATGCACAAATTTTTTTTTTCACAAGGTGAGTTTTGTTCAGCGTTGTGGCATCTAATGCTGATTTTGTTTCGAGCTAAATTTCCTCCGATAACTCCCAAGTGTTCAAGTTATAGCAATGATTAGCAAATAAAATACATTTTATTTGGCACTATTACTTTAGTCCTAAGAAGGATATTAAGGTTATACAGCATCTGAAACTCAAAAAATTGATTTTAGTTAAACCAGTGTGTTATCGGAACATGGAACGCTTTACTGTGTGGCTGTTGAGGCAGAAATTACAGCACAGGTCACCATTCGGCAATTACACCGGTTAGTGCTAAATCTTCAATTTACGCTAATCCCAGTTCCCTATCCTTTCCCATATGCTTATTACATTTGTTTTCAAAAACTTATCAAATTATGATCGTGTGTCTGCCTGAATAGCCATTTGTGGTAAAGCATCCTCTGTACTGGCGAGAAGCCAAGTGACACATCTCCTGGACCAACCAATAAATCTCTAACATTTTCTTATTTGAGGTATTTAATAACTTCTATTAATTTTCTTGTCCAATATCAACAAACTTTCTTGTCTAATATCAAGCCAATATTGAACATTGGATCCTCCTGATCGATGTGACTGTCATGTAACACATTGTAGTTCAAAGTAATCAAAAATCACTCAACATTTTTAAGAACAGATTCCCATCCTTTAGTCAGTATTACAAGGAGCTGTTATCTACTCCTCTTCTATGTTCAAACAGCCACAATTGTCATCTAGAGTAAATTTACACTTGTTTGCTTTCATCTGCAAACTATAATACAGTCCTGGCATACTTGTTACAGCATTTGTAAAATCGAGAACAAAACTAAGATCTGTCTGAATTAGTTCTGTACTTAGTCTCTGGCACTTGCCAAGCAGCATAATTTGTCTGAGTTGGGCAGGGAGGAGCAAGGATGAAGGGAAACTGGGACAGAGTCACATGGGGGTAGCTGGGAATGTGCTCTACCATTTTGTATTAACCCTACGGTTGTAGCACAAGTGGTTCCATGACCAAACTTCAATGGTTGCAATGTGAAGAACACCCCATGTTGGCTTTAGTTTTATTAATCCTGACTGTTCAAAGGCTTGAGTTTTTTTTTTCATTTGAAACTTAGTATAGTGTAAAGCAAGATTTAGAGTGTGAAATATTAATTTAGGCCTGTTCTAAGCATGATTTTATTCAGATTATGATGCTTAGCAAATTATTATTTGTACTATAATTTTTCCCTGAGTTACTGAAGTGGTTGGTGCTTGATGCTTCTGGGAAACCAACTCTTGCATTTGTATCATCATTATTTTCTTTCTGATTTAGAGATCATACTAATAGTGTAAGAACAATATTGAGATTCTTTATTTTAATAGCATTATTTTCAAAAACATTTTGGGACCAATTACTAACTAGCCATTGAGCTGTGCAGAAATAATATCTGACTTGTATTATTTGCTCCAAGATTTCTAGTTGGCCCTGCAATATTGTTCTTTGTTACATGCATTGAAAAATGTTGTAACTTCATTTAAAGCCAAGTCATATGCTTATGCCTGCCTGTCTTGTAATTAGATTCTGTCTAGATTTACTTAGATTGTTTTATGGGAGATTTTTTTTGGTTCTTCAACGAGGAATTTTTAAATTCCATATAGATCAGTGGTAATTCAAACTCGTGTCCAAGTCTAGTGTGGACTCTGCCCTTTTCTGAAGAGAAGGAGGATCATATGATTAAAAACAGTAGCTGAAATAAACTGAAGAGGGGCCTCTGAATTTGTAGCATGCCCAGAGAATGAACATTCATCTAGATATATAAGCAAGTGAAAATACCCTCCCTGGAACACGGGGCTCATCGACACTATTCTGAATCACTGATGCCTACAACTCTTAGATGTGATGGTCATCCAGGAACTTACTCATTTGTGTTGTTATTTGCTACTTTTTTATGATGGAGAACATAATTTCATGATTGAATACTTTTTTTGAACTAGAGGATAGTGATTAATATGCACAGTTCTGTTTGTTCCAATTTCCTTGCAGGGTAGGGTCAGACTTCTAAATAGTGTTGATATTTTGTCGTGACTGATTTAAAAACGAATTCTTCCACAATTTTGCGATGATTCACACGTTTATTTTCAGACTCCAGTTTAGAATGAATCCAGTTTACTTCATACTTCAATGTTGAGCTTAAAAGTATATTATTGAATGCGCTCATTATATCACAAATAATGCTAGCCTCAATTATAAATGAGTTAATCTCCTCAAATTACATCAGAAAATCAATTTGACTTTTGCTAGATAAATGTAAAATTAAAACCTATTTCACATGCATAGGAAACTCCATATATTTAGTGAGTGACAAATGGTGTTCCCAGGAATCTGTACTTGGGCCTCCGCTTAAGGACTTGGTTAAAGGAGTAGTTTTGTATCCAAGTTTTCAGATGACACTAAGTAGGCATAGTGTCGGTGGGAGCAAGAAGTTATAAAGTGTCGTAGATTGATTAAGTGAGTGGGCAAAACTATGGTGGTTGAAATACAACGTGGAAAAAGTGTGAGGTCATCCACTTTTGATCTGAGAAAGACTAATCTGAATATTTGCTTAATGGTAAAAGACTAGGAGTTGTGGCGACGCAAAGGGATTTAGGTGTCCAAGTGCACACCACTAAATGTTAGTGCACAGGTACAAAAGGTAATCAAAAAGGCCAATGATCTCGAGGGGTTTGGAATACAAAAGTAAAGTGTTTCAATTGTATGGAGCCTTGGTCAGACCCCATCTGGAGTACTGCAGTCAGTTTTGGGCATTAAACTTCAGGAAAGATATATTGACCTTTTGTAGGGGGTACTGTGCCGATTCACCAGAATGATATTAAGGCTTAAAGGGTTAAATTGAGGATAGGTCCTCATAATTTAACGCTTTATGCCTTGGTATTTCCTGGAGTTTAGAAGATCTAATCGAGATGTTTAAAATGATAAAGGGATTTGATTGGGCAGATTCTATCTAATCCCATTTCCTCTCGTGGAGGAATCCAGAACCACAGGACATGATCTTCAAATTAGAGCTAGGCCATTTCGGAGTGAAATCAGGAAGCACTTTTTCCACACAAGGTAATGGAAATCAGGAACTCTTTCCCCAAAAAGGCTGTGGTTGGTGGGTCAGTGAAAACTTTCAAGCTGACTGCGATAGCTGGATTTTTGTTAGTCGAATAGCAAGGGATATGGAGCAAAGGCTGGTAAATGAGGTACGGATCATTTATAATTGAATCTAATTGAATAGTGGAACCGACTCGAGGGGCTGAATGGCCTACTCCTGTTCCTATCTTCCAGCTTTAATTCCATGAATTATTTAACGTATAATATTTTCTTGACTAGGTTTTGTTGGACCCTCTAATTGTGATGTATTGAGTAAAATCCCCAATGTTTGAATGCTGCAATATTGTGCTATGGTTCATTTTGTCGAATTACAGTAAATGAAATTGAAGACAGTTGGGTCATTGTAATTGGCTTGAATGTAATGGTCAGTTTCAAAGACAATCATTTAATTGTGACTAAACTTGTGCTTCAGACATGTAAAGGTTTTTGTAAATTAGTGTAGTTTTTAAGTAGAGGAGATCTATGGCTTTGAATTTGCACTGAGGCCTGTAACTTTTCATAATTCGCCTGATATGAAGGCTTGGCACTTTATCGCAAAGAATGCAAATATCCTTCTGATTTTCCCTAAGAAATAATTTAAGCCAGTGTACTTGGTACCTGCTGAGTTGAACAGTTTTGGCAACATGACTGAAAAGGAAGTTTGGAGGAAAGCTGTCAAGTGCTGCTGTGTGTACTTTGGGGGAAAATGACAGGAACACTGCTTTTTTTTTTAATAAGGTGAAAGATAAAACTAAGTGACAGGAAGCTACCACACCACACGTTTTTCCTGTCAGTTGGGAAACATAAGTGTTATGCTTTGGCAGGGTCAGTAATTGAGTAACAGAGGTCTGGAAACTGGAGACATGGACAAGCTACCGCATACGTACATTTATTAACAAATGCAAAAGCTGTGTCTAACCCAAGGTAGAGCTTACTCCTATTTATTTTAGTAGAGTACAGGTTTATTTGCAACTAAATTACTTCTTGCAAAGAACCTTGCATTCATTTTATATGGTGCACATCAGCTTTTTTTTTAAACAAAAGCCAGAAATTCTCAGTGACAGTAAAAAGCAAAATTCAAACCTGGAAATTTTATCCATCGAGACACCAAGCAGTGGAGAAATTTGAATTTAAATCAATTCGGGAATTTTCAAGATGGAGAGGAAATCTGCAAAAAGTTTTTGTTTGTGTTTATGCAAAAAGAAAATCCAGGCAAAGGATTGTCAATTTTTTTTATGCACACTTTTTTTTCATTGGCGATTTCCTAATCGGGACAGATTGGCCTGTAATTTGCAGTCAGTGGTGAAGCAGAGGTGTTCGCCGCTGGCCCCGAAGGAAGTTGCCCACAGAGTCTGTGTGGCGAGAAGTTTGCCTTTTTTATCGATGCGGAAGAGATTGCAGCGCTCCATAATTGGGGAGTCCCGAATGCAATCTGCTGTGACATCAACGAGCTGTCGAAGCAACCAATCACTGCAGAATTCTCACAGACTGGGAAACAGGAAATGAGAACCTGTTTTTATTCCAACTTTTTAAAAATGTTGGAGCAAAACAAAGATTGGGGCTCTCATGGGGATAAGAAACTTAAAAAATGTTTTTTTAAGTTTCTTAAATTGTAATTTTTATCATAATGGAGAAATTTGACACTTCCCCAAAATTAAAATTAGTTTTTCATATTGTTGGTTTAGCAGTCAGTACACTGTTTATAAAAAAAAAACAAAAAAAAAAACAACCCAGTTACACTTAATTACCCCACTGAATGTTGGGGCTTGTTGGATTAACAACAATATCACTGTGGAAAAGCCCAAGTTTTTGTCAGTTTCACTGATTTCACTGATTGCTGGCTATGCAGGGGGGTGGGGGGGGTTAGTGAGGCCAGTGTTGGAGCCGTGAATGACTGATTGCAACTTCAGGATTTCCACGTTTAGATATGCACACACTACATCCTGAAGCTGCGGTCAGTTTCAAAGGGGCAATAACAGCGAATGTTGTTATAAATTCCGCCCCAAGATGTTGATGTATAGGTTGAAAGAGAAAGGTCAGGTGCCATTTTAGGTGTGACCTATCATCAGAATTGGCATTATAGAACTTTTTACAGTTTTTATAGGATTGATGTGAACAAACCAAGGCATATTCAAAGCAAATGCAAGGCAAAGAACAACAATAGTTTGAGATTAATAATTCAAATATGCTATCTACTTTAATGGAGAGGCAGCTAATTAAACTGGTGATAGAGGCCTAAAGTGTTGTGCATGATACAAACCTCTCCCAGATTAGCTGTGCAGATACACAGAAGGTGAAGGTATTCAAAAAGTCAAAGGGTGAATCGAGCACAGGACTCAAAAGGAAAGAAACACGAGAAGGTTTATGATGCCTTCTGGGGGAATCTAGCAGGAACATAGAGGAGCTAGCCAAGATCTAAAATTGCTGGTAAAACTAGAGATTAAGACTGTTTAGCAGTTGCTGCTCTGGAAGTTTCATTGCGATTGATAGGAGTGTTGGAGAACAAAGATGGAAAGGCTGGAGTGAGAATGGGAAGGAAGTGGTGTGTGACAGGGAGGTCAGGATAATGCTTCTGGACAGAACAAACATTTTTCACAAACTGTCACCCAGTCTGAGTTTGGTTTCCTCAATGTAGAGTGCACCATGACCAGCAAGTATTAATTTGGAGATGTACATGCTAAATTAGAAGTGTAAACTAGTGTTTTGCATGGAAAATATTTTCCACCCTGGGAAACTGAGGTACCAAAGGAACAGGTGTTGCACCTGTTGCCCTTCCAACAGAAAGTGATTGGGGAAGAGCAGCCATCCCTCCAGAAAGAAGGGAAGGGGAACAGTACCTTGGCTGGGATTCGACTGTAAATGGTAGAAGATCTGACGGTTGTGAAGACAAGTAGGATTGAAGGTGAGGAAAAGGGGGACTTTTTAATCATCAAGCAGTATAGACAGCCAGACAAACTAACCCTGCAGGAAAAATGCCATTTCTGAAGCCCTGCCATACATATTCCCTGAATCTGATTTCTGATCAGAAGGCTGTAGCTGGGAGAAGGGTTTTTGTCCAATCAGGAAATCTGGCTGTGCCTTCAAAGCACCAGAAATTGTCTTTGTCACAAACTGGCTATTCAAAGTGTGTCATGACTTGTTTCTGATCCCCACATGGTTAAACTGCATTGAGAGAGTGGTACTCTGTTAGATTGGCACAGGCACAGGGACATTGGATGTTGTCTAACAGGGTGACAAAAATAGTAGCACTGATGAATGTAGCTGAAGCTGCTGTTGTAGCACTGGCCACGTAGGTTTATTTTTCCCTTTCATGTCTCCAATTACGAGCATCAGAGTAAATTGTTGTTCGCCATGATCCAGGCCTGGCGGGCTGACTTCAAATGCAATGTCCAAGGTCAGCATCAAAGTGCGTATCTGGCCTTGGCGCACACATCATTTTCCCTACCCTCTGACACAAAAGAGACTAATCCCAAATGGTGCAGTTATTTCAATTTTTGTTGAATAACTAAGAAATGATGCCCCCCTTATTTTTTGCATTTGTGCTTGTTTATTTTTGCCTAGTTAGCACAGTATACTTTTGGGTATTGCAGTTCTATAGAAGCAGAGTGAAAACTACAAGTCCTAGTAAAACTGAAGTCAATGGGAATCGTGGGAGGGAGAGACGGGTCGACTCTCCACTGGCTGGAGCCATACCTAGCACAAAGGAAGATGGTTGTGGTGGTTGAAGGTCAATCATCACAGCCCCAGGAGTTCCTCAGGGCAGTGTCCTAGGCCCAACCATCTTCAGCTGCTTAATCAAAACCTTCCCTCCAACATAAGGTCAGAAATGGGGATGTTCGCTGATGACTGCACAGTGTTCAGCGCCATTCACAACTCCTCCGATAATGAAGCAGTCCATGCCCACATGCAACAAGACCTGGACGATATTCAGGTGTGGCCTGATAAGTGGCAGGTAACATTCGTGCAACAGAAGTGCCCACCAATGACTATCTCCAACAAGCGAGAGTCTAACCACCGCCCCCTTGACATTCAACTGCATTACCATCGCTGAATTCCCCACCAACATCCTGGGGGTCACCATTGACCAAAAAGTTAACTAGACCAGCCACATAAATACTGTGGCAACAAGAGCAAGTCAGAGGTTAGGTATTTTGTGGTGAATGTCTCTCCTCCTGATTCCCCAAAGCCTTTCCACTATCTACAAGGCACAAGTAAGGAGTGTAATGGAATACTCGCCACTTGCCTGGATGAGTGCAGCTCCAACAACAGTCAAGAAGCTCGACACCATCCAGGACAAAGCAGCCCGCTTGATTGGCATCCCATCCACCACCTTAAATATTCACTCCCTCCACCACCGGCGTACCGTGGCTGCAGTGTGTACCATCTACAAGATGCACTGCAGTAACTCACCAAGGCTTCTTCGGCAGCACCTCCCAAACCCGTGACCTCTTCCACCAAGAAGGACACAGGCAGCAGGCGCATGGGAACACCACCTCCAAGTTCCCCTCCAAGTCACACACCATCCTGACTTAGAAGTATATCGCTGATCCTTCATCGTCGTTGGGTCAAAATCCTGGAACTCCCTCCCTAACGGCACTGTGGGAGTACCTTCACCACACGGACTGCAGCGGTTCAAAAAGGTGGCTGCTCACCACCTTCTCGAGGGCAATTAGGGATGGACAATAAATGCTGGCCTTGCCACATCCCATAAACGAATTAATAAAAAAAAAAAAGCTCCAATGATTGGCTTACTTATGCTCTCAACTGATGCCAGAGCTCTCCAGTTGTCATCTTTGAACAATTTGGTTGGTTTCGTGCTACTTGCAAAGTTGTGAATAGGATTTGATTGTGCTATTTTCTGCTAGTTATTTGTTCTTGTGTTTTTTTTAATACTTTTTTGACCTGCTTACTTTTAGCAAATTGGATACTTGTTTCAGGTAACCACACACCTAAAATCTACAGCTTTGTGATGTTTTGAAGATTTGACGCTTCAGACAACACTTTCAGGTGTGCTTCCTATAAAAGGTTACTCTATTTGAGACTTTTAATGATGTAGATGAGTAATGGGCACATTCATTGTTCATGTCATATTTCACCAAGAAATTCTAATCATTGCTATAAGTATTACTGTCATGTTGGGTGCACTAGCTATTCTGACAAACTTGTCATTGAATAAAAGACATTGAATTACGTAGTCAATTTGTTAAGACTAGTTTTAAAAAATGTAACCATTCAAAATTGTTTGATATTTACTACTTCATAGAAACTTGGATATCAGGTTATTGAATCTGCCACAGGTGGTAAGTCGACCATCACTAGACCTGTCATCTTAGGTCATGACCCCAGTAGAGATTGAGACCCCGCTGACCTAATTTTTTCCTGGTTCTCTTCTCTTTTCCCTTCTCTTTTACCCCCCCATTTGAGTTCTTGTTGGGCAAACAGCAGGGGCCGGCAGCTCCTCATGAGCAGCATGGTATATACAAATTAGTATAAAACATGAGCATATTACCACCATTATTCTGATTACAAGATCGACGTAATGGTTCTAGTGCAGAGCTTCAGTAGCACCCATTTGCCTTTCTGTAGCTTTATTATTGTAGGCAGTAATCCCTTTTATAGAAAATGTGACTAAGCAGTTCTCAGTTATGATTTGTATGCAATGGGAGGGCTTATTCCAGCCCATGTAAAGGATCCCGCGGGCGGAGGACTGCGATCTGGAAAAATCTGTGCCCTTACCTGAGGGCTCCCGGGACGCGCACAATTCCGGTGCTGGGCCTCTCCAAACTGCAGGTGTGCAGGGCCCACGTATCCTAGAGACGCAGGTAGCTCGCAGCGTCCCTGGGATCACGTGGGCCATGGGGAGCCAATCACAAGGGAATCTCCCTTCATATATTTGACAGGGAAACCTGTCAAATATATGAATGGCGATCACCCCCAAAACATAGTAAAATTTAAATACATTAAAAAAAAAAAATCACACTTTTAAAATGACTTGAAATGACAATAACTCTTTAATAGAGTTGTATACAGACCCCCGAACAGTAATGCTGAGGTTGGGGATGGCATTAAACGGGAAATTAGATTTGCGTGCAATAAGGGCTCAGCAGTTATCATGGGTGACTTTAATCTACATATAGATTGGCCTAACCAAATTAGTAACAATACTGTGGAAGAGGAATTCCTAGAGTGTATATGGGATGGTTTCCTGGACAAGTATGTCGAGGAACCAACTAGAGATCAGGCCACCTTAGACTAGGTATTATGTAATCAGAAAGGACTAATCAGCAATCTTGTGCGAGGCCCTTTGGGGAGGAGCGATCATAATATGTTGGAATTCTTTTAAGATGGAGAGTGAAGCAGTTGATTCAGAGACTTGGGTACTGAATTTAAATAAAGGAAACTACGATGGTATGAGGCGCGAGTTGGCTAGGATGGATTGGGGAATGTTACTTAAAGGGTTGACGGTGAATAGGCAATGGCAAACATTTAAAGATCGCATGGATGAACTACAGAATTTGTTCATCCCTGTTTGGCATAAAAATAAAACAAAAAAGGTGACTCAACATTGGCTAACAAGGGAAATTAGGGATAGCATAAGATCCAAGGAGAGGACATATAAATTGGCCAGAAAAAGCAACAAACCTGAGGATTGGGAGCATTTTAGGATTCAGCAAAGGAGGACAAAGGGATTAATTAAGAGGGGGAAAATAGAGTATGAGAGTAAGCTTTCAGGGAACATAAAAACTAACCGCTTCTATAGATATGTGAAGAGAAAAAGATTGGTAAAGTCAAGCGTAGGTCCCTTGCAGTCAGAATCGGGGGAATTTATAATGGGGAACAAAGATATGGCAGACCAATTAAATATATACTTTGGTTCTGCCTTCACAAAGTAGGACACAAATAAACTCCCAGAGATGTTGAGGAACATAGGGTCTAATGAGAGGGAGGAACTGAAAGAAATCAGTATTTGTAGGGAAATGGTGTTAGGGAAATTGACGGGATTGAAGGCCGATAAATCCCCAGGGCCTGATAATCTACATTCCTAGAGTACTTAAGGAAGTGGCCCTAGAAATAGTAGATGCATTGCTGGTCATCTTCCAAAATTCTATAGATTCTGGAACCGTTCCCATGGATTGGAGGATGGCTAATATAACCCCACTATTTAAAAAAAGGTGGTAAAGAAAAAACGGGGAATTATAGACCAGTAGGCCTCACATCGGTAGTGGGGAAAATGCTAGAGTCCATTATAAAAGATGTAACAGCAGAGCACTTGTAAAACGGTGACGGGATCGGACAAAGTCAACATGGATTTACAAAAGGTAAATCATGCTTGACTAATCTACTGGAATTTTTTGAGGATGTAACTGGTAGAATAGATAAGGGAGAACCAGTGGATGTGGTGTATTTGGACTTTCAGAAGGCTTTCAATAAGGTCCCGCATAAGAGACTAGCGTGCAAAGTTTAAAGCGCATGGGATTGGGGTTAAGGTACTGACTTGGATAGAAAGCTCGTTGGCAGACAGGAAGCAGAGTTCGAATAAACTGGTCTTTTTCCGAGTGGCGGGCAGTGACTAGTGGGGTACCGCAGGGATCGGTGCTGGGACACCAGTTATTCACAGTATATATTAATGATCTAGACGAGGGAACTAGATGTAATATCTCCAAGTTTGCAAACTACACAAAGCTGGGTGGGCGTGTGTGCTGTGAGGAGGATGCAGAGAAACTCCAGTACAATTTGAACAGGTTGGGCGATTGGGCAGATGCAGTATAATGTGGATAAATGCGAGGTTATCCACTTTGGTGGCAAAAACAGGAAGACAGATTATTATGTGAACGGCAATAGATTGGGGAAAAAGGGAAGTGCAATGAGACCTGGGTGTCCTTGTGCACCAGTCGCTGAAGGTAAGCATGCAGGTGCAGCAGTCGGTTAAGAAGGCAAAAATGGTATGCTGGCCTTCATAGCGAGAGGATTCGAGTACAGGAGCAAGGATGTCTTGCTGCAGTTGTACAGGGCCTTGGTGAGACCACACTGAGTATTGTGTGCAGTTTTGGTCGCCTTATCTGAAGAAGGATGTTCTTGCCATGGAGGGAGTGCAGCGAAGATTCACCAGACTGATGCATATGAAGAGAGATTGGGTTGATTAGGCTTATATTCGCTAGAGTTTAGAAGAATGAGAGGGGATCTCATTGAAACTTAAAATTCTAACAGGACTAGACAGACTAGATGCAGGAAGGCTGTTCCCGATGGCGGGGGAGTCCAGAACCAGGGGTCACAGTCTAAGGATAAGGGGTAAGCCATTTAGGACAGAGATGAGGAAGAATTTCTTCACCCAGAGAGTGTTGAACCTGTGGAATTCTCTACCACAGAAGGCAGTTGAGGCCAATTCATTAAATATATTCAAGAAGGAGTTAGATATACTTAAGGCTAAGAGGATCAAGGGATATGGGGAGAAAGCAGGGGGGATCAAGGGATATGGGGAGAAAGCAGGGACAGGGTACTGAATTTGGATGATCAGCCATGATCGCATTGAATGGCGGAGCAGGCTCGAGGGGCCGAATGGCCTACTCCTATCTTCTATGGTTCTTAAACAAAAATTTAATTTTTTGAAAAAAAAATTAAGTTTTTATGGGGCTAAAAATAAACTTACTTTTTTAAAGTATTTTTAAATGATAAATCGGTGAGAATTTAAAAAAAAAAAAAAAAAAAAACTTTTTTTCAACTCTTATCCAACTCTTATCCAGGCGCAAGAATTGTAAGGGTTTTCTGCGGGCAGAGGGTCTCCAAAAAGCTGAACTATCCGTCCGCAGAGGCCCTTCTCCAGGGCAGCTGGAGAATCTGTCAAGTGCTTTCTTGACAGATCGGAAATGCCCGTTTCCAGTGCATGCCTGAAACCGGCATTTCCGATGTCCTTACGGGCGAGTACACCGCGCGTACCCACCCGTAGGGATTGGAATATCTGGCCCAGTATGTTCAAGTTAGAGAAACAGAGTTAAGGTTTCAGGTCGATGACTTCTGATCAAAGGTCATCTATCTGAAACGTTGACTTCTCTCCACAGATGCTGCCTGACATGTTGGCTGTTTCTAGCATTTTCTGTTTCTTTCAGACTTTCAACATTATTGAGCAGTATTTTGCTTTAGTATTTTTAAGTCACTGTACCACTGAGTATCCTAATATTTCTGCTGTATTGTGTTGTAACTAGATGTACAGAATTTGAAAAGTTTTGAAAATTATTTCGGATGCAATTTGTCCAAGCATGAGCTGTAAATGGTAAAGCAGATTGTTTTAATCACTTAAATGCTGATGGCTTGGGTAAAATACATAATTCATAAGCAATCCTGGCTACACCGTATAAGCTAATGTTCCACTGACCACAGGAAGTACTGTAGAACTTCAACCATAAGCAAAGTTGCAATATTTTAATTAATGCGAGAGAATACTTGGCGTCTGTACTTTGGATTCCAATGAAATACCACTTTAAAAAAAAAAAAAAAAAAAGTTCCAGTAAATATATTCAAAAATCTCACCATGTTATTTTTCTCTAAAGATGGCTTGCTTAGCAAGTTCAAGTGAAATAAATGACCTGACCAATGGGGAGAGAGTCCAATATGAACAAAAGGAGGAAAAACTGCTTTGAAGTGGTAATTTCAGGTAAAGAGTAGGAGATCATATGTAGGGTGGATAAGATTAATTTTATGTTGGAAGTTGGATTTGATTTTTTAATTTTTATTTGTTTATGGGATGTGGGTGTCGCTGGCAAGGCCAGCATTTATTGCCCATCCCTAATTGCCCTTGAGAAGGTGGTGGTGTGCCGCCGCCTTGAACCGCTGCAGTCCATGTGGTGAAAGTACTCCCACAGTGCTGTTAGGTAGGGAGTTCCAGGATTTTGGCCCAGCGACGATGAAGGGTCGGCAATGTACATCCAAGTCAGGATGGTGTGTGATTTGGAGGGGAACTTGGAGGTGGTGGTGTTCCCATGTACCTGTTGCCCTTGTCCTTCTAGGTGGAAGAGGTTGCGGGTTTGGGAGGTGCTGCCAAAGCAGCCTTGGCGAGTTGCTGCAATGCATCTTGTAGATGGTACACACTGCAGCCACGGTACGCCGGCGGTGGAGGGAGTGAATGTTTAAGGTGGTGGATGGGGCGCCAATCAAGCGGGCTGTTTTGTCCTGGATGGTGTCGAGCTTTTTGACTTGTTGGAGCTGCACTCATCCAGGCAAGTGGAGAGTATTCCATCACACTCCTTACTTATGCCTTGTAGATGGTGGAAAGCTTTGGGGAGTCGGGAGGTGAGACACTCGCCACAGAATACCTAGCCTCTGACCTGCTCTTGTTGCCACAGTATTTATGTGGCTGGTCCAGTTAAGTTTTTGATCACTAGTGAATCCCAGGATGTTGATGGTGGGGGATTCGGTGATGGTAATGCCATTGAATGTTAAGGGGAGGTGGTTAGACTCTTGCTTGTTGGAGATAGTCATTGCCTGGCACTTCTGTGGTGCGAATGTTACCTGCCACTTATCATCCCAAGCCTGAACATCATCCAGGTCTTGTTGCATGCGGGCATGGACTGCTTCCTTATCTGAGGAGTTGTGAATGGCGCTGAACACTGTGCAGTCATCAGCAAACAACCCATTTCTGACCTTCTGCTGGAGGGAAGGTCATTGATGAAGCAGCTGGAGATGCTTGGGCCTAGGACACTGCCCTGAGGAACTCCTGCAGCAATGTCCTGGGGCTGTGATGATTGACCTTCAACTACCAGAACCATCTTCCTTTGTGCTAGGTATGACTCCAGCCAGTGGAGCGGTTTCCCGCCCCCCCCGATTCTCATTGACTTCAGTTTTACTAGGGCTCCTTGATGCCACACTCGGTCAAATGCTGCCTTGATATCAAGGATAATCACACTCACCTCACCTCTGGAATTCAGTTCCTTTGTCCCTGCTGTAATGAGGTCGGGAGCCGAGTGGTCTTGGCACCCAAAGTGGGCATCAGCGAGCAGGTTATTGGTGAGTAAGTGCCACTTGATAGCACTGTCGATGACACCTTCCATCACTTTGCTAATTGAGAGTAGACTGATGGGGCGGTAATTGGCGGGGTTGGATTTGTCCTGTTTTTTGTGGACAGTACATACCTGGGCAGTTTTCCACATTATCGGATAGATGCCAGTGTTGTAGCTGTACTGGAACAGCTTGGCTAGAGGTGTGGCTAGTTCTGGAGCACAAGTCTTCAGCAAGATAGCTGGGTTGATGTCAGGGCCCATAGCCTTTGCTGTATCCAGTGCACACAGCCGTTTCTTTATCACGTGAATTGAATTGGCTGAAGACTGGCTTCTGTGATGGTGGGGACCTTAGGAGTAGGCCGATATGCATCATCGACTCGGCTCTTCAGCCTTGTCTTTTGCACTCGCATGCTGGGATCCACCATCATTGAGGATGGGGATATTCATGGAGCCTCCTCCTCTTAGTAGTTTAATGGCGCACCACCATTCGCGACTGGATGTGGCAGGACTGCAGAGCTTTGATCTGATTCGTTGATTGTGGGATTGCTTATCCCTGTCTGTAGCCTGCTGCTTCCGCTTTTTAGCATGCATGTAGTCCTTGGTTGCAGCTTCCCCAGCTTGGCACCTCATTTTCAGGTACGCTAGTTGCTGCTCCTGGCATGCTCTTCTACACTTCTTATTGAACCAGGTTTGGTCCCCTGGCTTGGTGGTAATAGTAGAGTGAGGGATATGCCGGGCCATGAGGTTACAGATTGTGGTGGAATACAATTCTGCTGCTGCTGATGGCCCACAGCGCCTCATGGATGCCCAATTTTATCTGCGAAGTACCATGTGAGCAAGCTTGAGTAATTTTGGGGGGAATTTTATTTACATGAGCACCCCTCTGAAGATGAGGGGAAAGAAAACCTGGTGCTAAGGAAACATTTTGCAACTGAGATTGTTTTAGCCAAGAGTTTGTTAACCTGATGATTTGTGAAAGTCTGGCCTGTTCTATTTTTCCAGTCATAGCGTCCGAGTCAGAATGCCACAAAGGTATGTCTTTACCAGTATATTTTGTGTCTCTAATGGGATTTATATATTCGAATTCATTGGTAACAAATGGAGTGGAGGTACTGCTGTGTCATGACGCACAACTTTAATTTGGCCCTGTACAAATGGCTAGTATTTTTCAGAGCTTCATTAATAATGTCAGAGAAGAGGAGGATAGCAAATGTTCCAATATTTATAAATATGGATGTGTTGGTGAAGATTCTAAAAGATGACCAGAATGATTCCAGCTCTTGGGACTAATTTATGAAGACAGGCTTAAGTGACTAAACCTATTTTCACTGTGGAAAAGAGGGCTAAGGAAATAATGAAGGTATTGGATGATGTGAAATTTAAGAAGCTATTTTTTACCTGGACTAGGAATACAAAATTCACAAACACTGAGCAAGATTACAGATGAGAATTTTTTCACACTCCACAGGATAGTGGACAGATGGAACAGACTTTGAAACCAGATTCTTAATTTTGGGGCAATTGACACTGTTAAAAGGGAGCTGGATTAATATCTGTTGAGAAGAGCAACTGAGGGTTTGAGAAGGATTGACACCACTACTGGTTCTTTCTGGAGGTTGGATAAGGAATTTAGTAGGTTAACAGGTGGTGCATTGTAAACTGTTCCCTCTCCTCGGGTATTGTTCCCCTCTCTTTCAGAATCACTGTCGTCTCCCCCTGAGGGGGGGAAAAAAACACTCGACCTCTCTGCCCTTGCAAACTACCACCCCATGTCCACATCCCTTTCCTCAAGTTCTTGAACGTGTTGTCAGTTCTCAAATCCTTGCCCAACTTTCCCACAACTCCATGTTTGATTCTCTCCAATCTGTTTCCATCTCTGCTGCAGCACTGAAACAGCCCTAATCATAGTCTCAAATGATTTTCACCGTGACTGATCCATTATCTCTCCTCATCCTTCACATCCTCCTCTGCAGCCTTTGATACGGTTGATCAGACCATCCTTCTTGAACAGCTCTCCTCTGTGGGTCTGTTCTCAGGTCGTTCCCTATCAATCATAGCCACATCATCCCCAGCAATGGCTTCTCCTCCCACCCCATTACCTTTTTTGGAGTCCCTCAAGGAGCTATACTTTTCTTCCCCCTCCTCCTCATGTACATTCTGCCCCTTGATGACCTCATCCACAGACATAGTCAGATTCTATGCTAATGGCACCAAACTCTATCTCCATCATCCCTTTCAACCCTTGCACTGCCTGTGTTGTCAGATTGCTTGCCCAATATCCACTCTTGGGTGAGTGCAGTTTCCTCCAGTTATTGTTTTCAACCCCTGCCACAAACTGCATACCCTTGGCATTAATTCCATCTTCCTTTCTGGCCACTTCCTCTGGCTGAACAAGACTGTTCTCCTTCTCGACATCCTAGTCAATCCCAAGCTGCGCACCTGACCCCCATATCCTCTCCATCACAAAAACCGCCCACTTCCACCTCCATAACAACACTCTCCTCTTCCCCTGCCTCAGCCCATCTGCTACTCAACACCTCGTTCATGCCTTTGCTGCCTTCGTACTCCGCCTTTCCAGTCTGACTGGCCTCCCATCCTCCGCACTCTGGCTCCTCCAAAACTCTGCTGACTGTATCCCATCCTGCACCAAGTCTCGTTCATCCATTGTCCTTGCTGAGCTATTTTGACTCCCAACCCTCGAAACCTCCAATTTAAAATTCTGATCCTTTGTTTTTATAACCCTTTGTGGTGTTGCCCTTGCTATCTCTCTAACCACCTCCAGCCTATAACCGCCCCAGAATTTTCCATTCCCCTGACTGCTGTTTTTGTTGGCGAATCATGTGTTCAAGCCCCCTTATATGCATATATAATCTAGGCTGACACTCCAGTGTAGTACTGAGGGAGTTCTGCAATGTCTGAGGTGCCATCTTTCAGATGAGATGTTGAACCAAGTCCCTTCCTGTCCCCTCAAGTGGATGTAAAGAATCCATGGCACTATTCAAAGAACAACAGGGGAGTTCACTCGGTGTCCTGTAAAATATTTATCTCTCAACCAGCATCACCTAAAACAGATTATCCGGCCATTTATCTGTGCTGTTTGTGGGACATTGTTGCATACAAATTAGCACTGCGTTTCCCTACATTACAACACCTTCAGATTGAAACTGAGACATCCTGAGGTTGTGAAAGATGCTATATAAATGTATGCTTTTTGTTTGTTTTTGTTGTTGGTTTCTTTTGTTGTTGGCTTGTTTGTTGTACATGCCCCCCTTTCCCTCCATAACTGATGGCCGTGTCTTTCGCTGTCTGGGTGCCACACTCTGGAATTCCCTTTCTAAATCCCTCTGCCATTCCACCTCCCCTCTCCTTTCAGACACACCTTGAGTGTTCATTTTTGTCTGATTATACCCTTGAAATGCCTTGGATATTTTTCTGCATTAAAGTCACAATATAAATGCAAATTGGTGGGGGCGGGGGGGGAAGCGGAGGGAGAAAAATCAAGAATCTAAGACAAAATATTCATACATGGGCTCTGTATAAGTGGATTCCTCTATAGCTCGATGTGCCAAATGGTCATTGCTCATGGGAGACTTTTATATACATGTTGCATTAAAAGCATAATACCTGAAAAAATTACTATCATCATTTTGCGCACAACTGTTCCTGCTGGGTTTTAGACTTAGTGAGTTCGTTTTATTTTTTTTTAAATGATGGGACAGGATTTTATGAAACTTGGCCACGAGCTGTACTATATCTGCATTCAAATCTGGGAAGAATTTTATATCAAGTGGGGTGTGCGCATAGAATTACATAAAATCTACAATATAGAAACCGGCCATTCGACCCAACTGGCCTATGCTGGTATTTATATGCCACACAAGCCTCCTCTCGCCTATGAGGAGATATTGAAGAGACTAGGCCTACATTCCCTAGAATTTAGAGGAATGAGAGGTGATCTCATTGAAACATAATAAATTCTTACAGGGCTTGACAGGGTAGATGCTGGGAGGATGTTTCCCCTGGCTGGGGAGTCTCCGAATAAGGGGTGCGGTCATTTAGGACTGAGATGAGGAGAAATTTCTTCACGTAAAGGGTCGTGAATCTTTAGCATTCTCTACCCGAGGACTATGAATGCTCAGTTGTTGAGTATATTCAAGACACAGATTGATAGATATTTGGATATGGAGGGAATTGAGGGGTATGGGGATAGTGAGTTTATCTTGCGCATCTTGTGGCCCTATACCCATCTTAATTATTTTTGTTACTTATGTACCTGTAAAATACTTCATTTTGATATTTTCATGTTTCCTTTTTGCCTTCATAGCTATCTTTTTAGCCTCTTTCCTCAGCTCATCATATTCCCCTTTGTCATCCTCTCCTCCTTTATTGTATAATAGGAGTAGGAGTAGGCCATACAGCCCCTCGAGCCTGCTCCGCCATTCAATAAAACCATGACGGCTATTGCATACTTTGCGTATGTCTTTATCTTGCATCTCATTCTTTGCTAGTTTGGTCCATTTTTAGTAGATCATAATTTTCCTTAACTCTATTAATCTCTTTAAATATTGACCACCTTTCTACTTTTGTCTTTCAACATTTTTCTTCAGTTTACCTTCCTTTGTTCTGTCTTCATTCCCTTGTGGCTGCTGTTTTTCCAATCTATTACTTTGGTCTTTGTACTATCTATACACCTCTCAATAATCTTAAACATTATATAGTGATCACTGCTCCCTAAATGTTCTCCCATATTTATTTATCTTATCTGCTCTGCTTCATTTCACATTACTTGATCTAGCATTGATTCCTCCCTTGTTGGACTTCTTGCATATTGGGTCAGAAAGAAGTCATGTACATACTGTAAAAGTTCCATCCCCTTCTCCCCTTTCACTCCTTCTCCCTGTCAGTTTATTTGGGGCTAGTTCAAATTCCCAATGATTTATAAAAACAAAAACTCATTTGATATATTTGCCTACATATTTCTGCCTCCACTTCCTTTCAACTATTCGGTGGTCTGTAGTATACCACTAATAGTGTGATCGATACCTTCCTAGCCTTTATCTAAATCCATAGGGAGTTGATTTCTATCTTTATGTCCTTTCTTACTACTACCATTGTTATTTCTGATTAACACCTATCCACTACCCCATCCTTCCCTGTCATTTTTTAATTACATATAGCCTGCAATATTTAACTGCCAGTCCTGTCCGCAACCATGTTTCCATTATCCACATTACATCTGTTTCCTCGCTTCTAATTATGCCTTCAATTACCCCATTTTTTCCACATGCTCTGTACATTGTTGTACAGGCAATTTAATATGCTTTATTTTTCATTATTTTTAGCAGGTACTTCATTATTACTTCCGATAACCTTTTCTGTTCCTTGAGTATTTGTTATCTTTATCCCTTTTTGTACTCTGACCTTTGCTCTCATCTTTTTCTTTACTGTAATATCCAAGAAAACCCACCCCACCCTTTACTAGTGTGCAGTAACCATCTGCCATAATCTTAACCATCACACCTGTCCTTAATCCCTGGAGAAACATTCTAAGTATATGTTTGTTATTTTTGCTCGGCACAAGGGAAAATTGGGCCAATGTATCTGAAGTGAAGCTTGGTCAGCATTGTATGTGTTAGAATGTCTTGTATGCACTTTTAATTATCTGCGGTCGATAACGAAAGAATTATTTCAGATCTTTGATATTCCAATAGCGGAAATGAAATTTATTAAGCATTGTTATTGCAGAGCAGTGTACATGCTACTGCCAGGAGAATGAAGGTTTTTTTAATATACTTAATTACAGTTTTTGAACCAGCGGCATCTGTGAAGAACATAGCTTCAATGTTTTATAATGTGACGGTCTAGTGTACATTATAAATGTATGAACTCAATTAATGCCCCTGTTGAAATAATTGTTGAATCCATTTCTATCTTTTTTAGTCCAAGGGATGTCACATTTGCAATCAAATTGGATTGTATTTCATGTACATAGAATAGTGACAAAATATTGGCGTCAATGCCATGCAGTTTAAGATAGAAAATATATGCAGCAGACTGAAACTAGGATACCAGACAAGACCCTATACAACATCTCTCAGGAAAAGCAGTAGCGTGTGCTCTGTGCTTACAATCTATTTTCCTGTTTTTCTTGCTCTACTCTGAATTGGGGGTGGGGGGGAAGAATGCCAGTATTTATATTTTATTCGTTCATGGGATGTGGGCGTCGCAGGCAAGGCCAGCATTTATTGTCCATCCCTAATTGCCCTCGAGGGTGGTGGTGAGCTGCCACCTTGAACCGTTGCAGTCCGAGGGCTGAAGGTGTTGTTCGGGAGGAAGTTCCAGGATTTTGACCCAGCGATGAAGGAATGGCAATATATTTTCAAGTTAGGATGGTTTGTGACTTGGAGGAGAACTTGGAGGTGATGGTGTTCCCAGGCACCTGCTACCCTTGTCCTTCTAAAAGAGAGAAAGACTTGCATTTATTTAGCACCTTTCTTGACCACCAGAAGTCCCAAAGCCCATTACAGTCAATGAAGTACTTTTGGAATGTAGTCACTGTTGTAATGTAGGAAACACGGCAGCCAATTTGCACACAGCAAGCTCCCACAAACAGCAATGTGATAATGACCAGGTAATCTGTTTCTGTTGTGTTGATTGAGGGATAAATATTGGCCAAGATACCAGGGATAACTCCCCTGCTCCTCTTCGAAATAGTGCCATGGGATTTTTTATGTCCACCTGAGAGCAGACAGGGCCTCGGTTTAACGTCTCATCTGAAAGACAGCACCTCGGACAGTGCAGCGCTTCCTCAGCGCTGCACTGGAGTGTCAGCCTAGATTTTTGTGCTCACGTCCCTGGAGTGGGATCTGAACCCACAACCTTCTGACTCTGAGGCGAATATGCGACCCACTGAGCCACAGCTGACACTATAGGTGGTAGAGGTCGTGCGTTTGGGAGGTGCTGTCGAAGAAGCCTTGGTGAGTTGCTGCAGTGCATCTTGTAGATGGTACACACTGCAGCCACAGGACGCCGGTGGTGGAGGGAGTGAATGTTGAAGGTGGTGGATGGGGTACCAATCAAGCGGGCTGCTTTGTCCTGGATGGTGTCGAGCTTCTTGAGTGTTGTTGGAGCTGCACTCATCCAGGCAAGTGGAGAGTATTCCATCACACTCCTTACTTGTGCCTTGTAGATGGTGGATAGTATGAACTGGGAAGTTGGAAGAGCAGTCGATGTTTGAAAAAGTTGCAAGAATGTCTATGACTTGGGTCTTGAGGGTAAAATACCACTGTGATTTGGGGTTGAGGGGCTTCCATGTGGGAATCTAACTGTTGAACTAACTTGTTGAAATGATGGTCTGGTTGATTTGTTTAAAAATCCAAATGTCAATTTGTTTTTTTAGACCAAAGATCTGTTCATGACAAGGTCGTCAATTTGTCAGTTAAAACAATTATTAAGCCGATGTAATAAAAATGTAATTCAGTAATTTTCCTACATCTCTACATGATAACTGTTTGATTTAAGGTTTATTACTCCAAGGTGTCCCCTTTATCTCCTGGGTATGCAAATACTGTAATTTATAGAACTGTATTGCAATTCATTACCAGTGACTACAACACAATTGCTGTTATTTCAAATGTTTAACTAATGCTTGATTTATTATAAACTAGCTGAAGTGCCCGGCGGTGCCGAGGCTTTTTCGAGGGCATGTTGTTGTTGGAAGAGAGAGAGAGCGCGACTGGGGGGAAGAGAGAGAGCGACTGGGGGGAAGAGAGGGAGGGGTGAGGGGAAGAGAGGGAGGGGAAGGGAGGGCAGGGGAAGGAGGGAGGGGGGGGCGGCGGGCGCCCCCCCCCCCCCCGGAGGTGAAGACCGCCGATTGCGCGCGCAGCAGGAGCTAAGACGCGGCGTCTCTCTCGGCCGGCGGGCCCGGTTGCCAGGGCAACCGTGACGCTGACCAAGCCAGAGAGAGAGACGCCGCGTCTCAGCTGCTCCTGCTGCGCGCGCGGCCGCCCCCCCCCCTCCCCCCGAGGTGAAGACCGCCGACTGCGGCTGTGCGAGACGTCCGGCGGGCCCGGTTGCCAGGGTAACGCCGGACGCTCAGCAAGCCCCGGCAGAGAGAGACGTCTCCGCTCCTGCTGCGCGCGCACCCTAGCGGCGCTGGGCTGAGGCTCGGCCCTCCAGCCTTCGAGTGGGGCCAGGAGGTGCCTAGCTCGGGTGTGGGTGCGGAGGAGACGCCGAGGCTTCTAGGCCTACCTGGAAAAACGGGGAAAGGTAGGAAAATGAATGAGATTAGATAAGTTAATTACTTTCTAAATCATTTTTTTTTTAAAACTGTGTTTTAAAAGCAACGTTTTTTTTTAAGACGCAGAAAGCGGGGAAAAAGAAAGGAAAAGTTTGGAATCAAGATGGCGGCGACTCACCTCTGTTCAGAACGATAAAGCCCGGCCACACGCGCACCGATTGGCCCGGCGGCACACGCCAGCAACCCGGCGTACGATTGGTCGAGCTCGAGGTCACTCTGTCGCTAATGAGCGGATAATGAGATGCTAATGAGCGGAATGTTGAAGGTTTTTGGGATACTGCGGGCGCAATTTTAGCCCGGCCGAAACGTAAATACGCTTAAAACCATCTCGGAAGCGTAAGCTTTCTTTGGAGGTAACGCGCGCGTAGGTACGCCCTGTAACTTTCGAGTGCATACCCGCAACGCACACGCGATGACAGACAGATAGACAGAATGACAGAAGTACCGATTTATATAGATAGATTAATTAATTGCTATCACTGTACTATCAGGAAAGACTGAACAGGCTTTCGAAAAGAGAAGGCTGAGGGGTGACCTTATAAAGGTCTTTAAAATTTTGAAGGGATTTGATGGGGTTGACTTGGAGATGATGGCTGGAATTTGTGGTCAGCGGCGAAGCGACGGCATTCACTACTGACCTCGCAGAAAGCTGCCCACAAAGATCTAGTGATCTCTGCGATTTCAGCTCTCCCAACCTTTGTTTGAATCTGGTGCCAAATCCAGTGCCCAGCAGCAGTGATGTCATCAAGCTGGCTAAGCAGCCAATCTCATCGAAGAATTCTGAGACTGTAAACCAGGAAGTAAAATGCAGAGATTCTAATTTACTTTTTAAATTTTAGAGAACAAAATTAGTTTTTCAGGGCCAGAAAGGTTGATCAGCAGTCAATACGTGGTTAAAAACCCAGTTACACCTCTTTCAGCAAACTAACTTTTTTGGGTTGGGGGAGGGGTGTGTTTAACTGCGATATTCCTGCATAATAGGGGAAGGCTTCATCCTTCTGTGACTTCAATTGATTGCCGGCTCTGGGGAGTTCCACAGCGAAACCTGTGGTGAGCAGTGAATGACCACAACTTCAGGATTTCCACATTTATCTGCGCATGTGCGAAATCCTGAAGTTGCTGTCGGTTTGAGGGGTGATGATGGCAAATGCTGACAGTTTTGCTCTCATTACCACCGCAAATTCTGGGCCATTGTTTCCACTTGTGGTGAGTTGAAAACTAGGGGTCATAAATATAAGATAGTCAGCTAATAAAGCCAGTAAGTAATTCAGGAGCAATGTCTTTCCCCAGAGTGTGGTTGGAATGTGGAACTTGTTACCACAAGGAGTAGTTGAGATGACTAGCATAGATGCATTTAAGGGGAAGCTAGATAAATAAGTTAAGAAACAAAAGACTCTTAACTTGTCCCATTGGCATCTTCTTTGGCCTTGCACCATCATCTCTCTTGTCTCTTAATCTCTCCTGCCTTCCATCCTATCACAGGCCTTCCCTTTTGTTCTTTCCTCCCCTTTCCCTGCCCCTACACTTGCTTAAAAACCTGTTCCATCTCCAGCTTATTCCAGTTCTGATGAAGGGTCATCAACCTGAAACGTTAACTCTGTTTCTCTCTCCACAGATGCTGCCTGACCTGAGTATTTCCAGCATTTTCTGTTTTTATTTCAGATTTCCAGCATCTGCAGTATTTAGCTTTTGTGTTAGATGAAGTAGGTTGGGAGGAGGCTTGTCTGGAGCATAAACACTGGTATAGACCAGTTGGGCCAAATGGCTTGTTTCTGTGCTGTAAAGTCTAAGTAATTCTATGTAATAATGATGCATAAAAGTGCTTAAATGTCATCAAAATGAATCCCTTTTAATCTATAAATTTAAAAAAAAAAAACTCAAAAGCATTACACCAACTTCCCTTAGAACAGTTTTGATATTTGCAAGGGAACAGTTTCTGGGAAAGGAGGGGGATTCACCAAAATGAGTGCGGTAAATGGTGTGAATACAATACTACCTTCATAAACAGCTGGGAATCCTTCCAAAATAAAAGGGACTGTCACCAGAGATACTAACGTGACCACCTGGTTATTCACTCACATCTGCACTTTAAATTATAAACTGGAATTTACAATTTTAGCAGAACTAAGAATTGGCCACATGGTGTTTTCTCAACAGCAGTTTCACCTTTTGGGTCTCTGTTTCCTACTTCTTTGTGAAGATGAGACTTCTGACTAGAAAGAATTTAAATTTTTTCTTGTGCTTTCCTTCTGCAATCCCTGCAGCTCCTCCTTTCGGCTGGATTTTCTGTTGAATGAATGGGTCTGGGCTGTTGCTTTGGAAATAGAGATCACTTGTCTTCTTTTGATGCTTCTTTAGTATTTCATTCCTGAAAATTCAATATTGGTCTTGGTGATTTTTTTTTTACAGTTACTAATTGAGGACCTCGGCAGAGTTTATCGCTGCTGCCATTCAAGTCTTTCTCCTTGTCAAGGTCATTTAAAACTTTGTACAATTGTAAACCACGGCTTTATTTTTTTGCTACTTGCAGTTCTGGAACATTCTCACTGCGGAGAAATGCTTCAGCTTACTTTTATTTGGTGTTCTTTGGAATGCTCATATTTGTGAGATGGCGGCTGCTGCCTGTCTCCTGGATGTTAGGTTAATCCTATTGTGCATTTGCGGATGCGAGAAGCTCTAAATCCCCTTTTGAAAGTGTGTGGGAGAGTGGTGATATGATTACATGGGTCAGGCAAATTATCAGTTTGTCTTTACATACTGCAGCTGGGCCATAGTTTTAATCTATAAATTTAATCTCCTGTTCCCTCTCATTTATCACCTATGAAGTCAATTCCTCTTCACTGAATATCCAGTTTTCCCCAAAATGATATTTACTTATCAGGGATGCAAAGTCAACATCACATATGGATTTTCTGTTGCACAATTTCTTGAAGTAGAAAAATACTGAAATTGGTATAAACACTTTAAAAATACGACAAAGTCCTATTATCTTATGCAGGTTAATGCTGATTGCAACTGAATTTACTCGTGGTTTCTGTCTGGCCAACCCAAATGAACAATTTTAGCTGAACATATGAGGCATGTAAATTGTTAGTGAATCTCCATGTACTGGTTCTATGCTAATTTAACCAATCTGGCACTTCCTCTAACTCCTAACTTGATGGGAATTGATCATTATTATCTTATTATTTATACATTTGATCAGTTATCAGGCTAAAGAATATTAATCACGCGTGAAGTAATTACTTTTAATGCTCCTTAAATTATGACTCACGGGATGATCCCATAGCAAATGATTTTGGACATATAAATGTAGCAACATCTTTTATACCTTTGCTGCTTGCCCGTCCTCTTTATTCTAAGATTGGTATTGATCATGTCTGCTTAAATTGTTGCAGAAAATGACACTGCCTTCACTTTGGTTTTTCTGAATAAACTGGAGGGCTCATGTGTATTTTCTCAAGTACAATAATTTACTTTCACTCAAACAAAATGGTTCAGTTTTAAGTGATTTGTTGCACTGTCAATTCCCTTTGGCCATCCCATGCCACAAATAAACCTTTTTTTTAAAAAAAGGCACGCAACCTTCTGCCAGTGTCATTTGTTAACTGACCACGAGGGGATACATGCATAACTTGACCAAAATTCTAAATCTGGTGCGTCGGGAATTGCAAGTTGCCTAACCATCTATGGCGCGGTAACAATCTCCTCTTTCCTGAATTTCTGTGGCTGTCTCTTTCTCTCTCCCTCTGTGTCTTGTGCAATTGTTACCTTTCCTTCACACATTCAAAAGTATTCATAAAATAAAAATCCTGCTGTTTTTTTTCTGGCCACTCCCAAGGACTGGCAGAACTGATGACATATTAGCAGCTGCCGGTATACGGAAACTTCCTTACCAGTCATCCTCTAATTGACTTCAGGGTGTGCCTGTTTAGCTGACCAGCAGCCCTAAAGGGACAGACCAGGTTAACCATCACTCCCTCTTTGCAACTACACATCAAAACCTTGCTCTAGACATCAGATTACCTGCAGAACAAGGCAATAGGTGATCTTTTCTGTATTATACAAAATTAGTATTCTACATTACTTAAGCATAAAGACTCTACTAATTTTGGGGTTTATTTGTAGTGCACTAAATCCAGCTTGAGACTGATTACTTATTGTACCAAAAATTCAGTTGCTGAAATTAAACTTTTGTTTTAATTCATTCACATTGTAGATATTTGATCAATGTTTGCACCTAGAAAATTTTGTTGAAAGCATACACCTTGCAATAACAACACGGTGTAATGCTATATGACATACTTTAATGCCAAAACAGTTAAGATTGTATTAATGTGATGCTTAATTTTTTGACAATCTTTGAGGTGCAGTGTAAAATCTTGAACTTAATTTGTATATTAAAAAAAAAACACCGTGCCTTTTATTAAAAAAAAAATGTATCTATTGGTGAGGATGTAGAGAAGAACAACACGGATGGTTCCAAAATCGCTCTTAAATTGAGCGATTTAATGTTTAACTTGTGTAATTGAGAAAAAAATAAGTTGGGCATGAGACAGGTTTTTAATATACTGATAGGCATAAATGTAAATGGGCAATTTTCCAAAAGTGCAGAATTACAGGATACATATTTAAAATTAAACTTTAAATGCGATTGTAGATTGAGATCCCTCCCCCTGCCCTCAGGAAGGGATATGGAGAGCAGAATTGCAGTGACAATAGTTGATTTAATTTAGCTCTTCTCCAAAAAGGAGTTGGATAAATATCTTGGTGTAGGATTGGAAATTATAGGTAGAGACACTGGCATGCTTTTCTGGCACAAAAGGCTGGTAGGGTGGTTTGTGGATGTTAGCACACCAGGGTTGTATATTTGGTATATAGATGAATATTCTGACATTCAATTTACCTAGTAGGAATTAAAGTATTTATGCAGAGCGTTCTATTGGCAGTGTAAAAACCTGTGCGCGTGTGTGACAACTAATGGACCGGAGCATGTGTTCTCATTTTAGTTTATTTTTTTGTATGTTTTCACTTGATATGCCCTATTGCACAAGAGAATATTTATGCAAGCTTCAAAACAAAAGGAAATCAGTCCCTAACTGAGCAATCATGTTTTTGAGGAATATTGTTGCTTAAATCAGTTCAGCCTAAATCTGATGTATTTAAAATGGATATATTCATAAATGGTGAGCGGTTTCAATGAAGAACCATGCAATTTCCAATTTTGAAATCCTGAGTCGTGGAAAAATACATATTAGACGAGTATCAATGAAACTTCTCTGCATGATCAACTGGTAACTCGTATAAAACATTCAGTCTTTTCACTGAAAGTAATTGACTACTTGATCTACATTCTAGTTTAAGGTAATTCTGTGTCGTATTGTGCTAATCCAGGCTGCAGAAACTAGCCTATGTAGAATTATATAGAACATGCAACACAGAAACAGGCCATTCAGCCCAACCAGTCCATGCCAGCATTCATGTGCCACTCGAGCTTCCTCATCTAACTTTCAGCATAACCCTCTTCTCTTCTCCCTCATGCTTATCTAGCTTCCCCTTAAATGCATCTATACTATTCGCCTCAACCACTCCCTCTGGTAGCGAGTTCCGCACTCTCTGGATAAAGAAGTTCCTTCTGAATTCCCTATTTGATTTCTTGGTGACTACAGTATCTTGTATTGATGGCCTCTAGTTTTGCTCTTTCCCACAAGTGGAAACATACTCTGTCTACTCTATCAAAACCTTTCATAATTTTAAAGACCTTCTTTTATTAGGTCACCTCTCGGCCTTCTCTTTTCAAGAGAAAAGAGACTCCGCCTGTTCATCCTTTTCTGATGGGTATAACCTTGCAATTCTGGTATCATCCTTTTTAAATCCTTTTTGCACCCTTTCCACTGCCCCTCTATCCTTTTTATAATATGGCAACCAGAAGTGTATACAGTCCTCCAGGTGTGATCTAACCAAGGTTTTATACAAGTTTAGCATAACATCTCTAGTTTTCAATTATATCCCTCTAGAAATAAACCCTAGTGCTCGGTTTGCTTTTTTATGGCCTTATTAATCTGCGTTGCTACTTTTAGTGATTTGTGTATTTGTACTCCCAGATCCTTTTGCTCCTCTACCCTATTTAGATTCTTATTTTCTGAGTAATATGTGACCACCTTATTTTTCTTACCAAAATGTAATGCCTCTCACTTTATGTTGAAATTCATTTGCCAATTATATGCCCATTCTGCAAGTTTATTAATGTTATCTTGTAATTTGTTGCAGTCCTCCTCAGTATTGACTCTCTCCCCGCCCCCGCACCTCCCCCAACAAATTTAGAAATGGTGTTTTTGATTCCAAAGTCTAAATCGTTTAACATAAATTCTGAACAACAATGGTCCCAGCACTGATCCTTGTGGGACCCAACTTTCCACCTTGTGCCACTCTGAATAGCTACCCTTCACCCCACACTCTGCTTTCTGTCTTGCAGCTAGCTAGCTATCCATTCTGCTACTTGTCCCCTGACTCCGCATGCTCTGACCTCCTCCTCCTTGGTCTATTATGTGGCACCTTATTGAAGGCCTTTTGGAAATCTAGATAAATTACATTACTGCATCACCCTTGTCTACTCTTTCTCTTACCTCTTCAAAGAATTCAATTGAGGTTGGTCAAGCAACATTTTCCCTTTTGAAATCCATGCTGACTATTCATTATTTTTGGTTTCTAGAGGTTTTTCTATCTTCTCCTCCTTTAGTAGGGATTCCATTATTTTTCCTACCACTGATGTTAAGCTGACTGGTCTATAGTTCCCTGGACATGTCTATCGCCCCTCTTAAAAATAGGTATAATGTTAGCTAGCCACCTCTAGCACTACACTATTTTCTAACAAATTATGAAATATGTGCAATAGTGCCTCTGCTATCTCTTTAGATTCTTGCTCTGTATCATTTTACTTGACCAGTAGATCTTCTGGCATTGCTTATGGTGAGTTAAAGGTTACACTCTTGCAGGGGGAGTTCTGGGACAGGGTGCACTTGCCACCAAAATAATTTTGGAAGAAGTATGAGACAATTATTTTTTGATTCTTCCAAAATGGAGTACAATGTGGGGAAGTGTGAAATTATCCACTTTGGTAGGAAAAACAAAAAAGCAGAATATTTTTTGAATGGTGAGACTGAGAAATGTTTGCATTCTGAGGGACCTGGGTGTCCTTGTACATGAGTCACAGAAAGTTAACATGCAGGTACAGCAAGCAATTAGGAAAGCAAATGGTCTGTTAGCTTTTGTTACAAAGGGATTAGACTATAAGAGTAAAGAAGTCTTACAACAATTATACAGGGTATTGGTGAGACCTGGAGTACTGTGTACAGTTCTGGTCTCCTTACCTAAGGAAAGACATACTTGCCTTAGAGGGAGTGCAACAAAAGTTCACTTGACTGGTTCCTGGGATGAGGTGATTGCCCTTTGAGGAGAGATTGAGTAGACTTGACCTATATTCTCTAGAGTTTAGAAGAATGAGAGGTGATCTAATTGAAACGTATAACATTCTTAAGGGGCTTGACAGGGTTAATGCTGAGAAAATGTTTCCCCTGGCTGGGGAACCTAGAACACTAAACAAAATAAGGGTGGGCGGGGGGGGGAGGGTCCCGGTGGAGAGTGCAGGAAAGTGATTGGGTTAAGGATAACCAGATTGTGTCAGGAAGGGACAGAGCGTACAAACGAGTGCACTAACAAACGGGACCGACGTGTTGCCGGTTCATCAACAATTCCGGATAACCGAACGCTATAGTAAAAGATACGGAGCTCAGAGCTCTGTATAAAGCAACAAACCCTGTTGCAACAGCTTCAAAACAATCGGCACAAGTTGCAAGCGTCTCTGTAGCTTAGCAACAGCTTCACCTACACCCTTGCACAGCAACAAATCAATAACTAAAAGTAAAAAAAGTTACCTGAACCGACTCCTGAATTTTGCCGGTGGATAGAGCGTTCCGGTTATTTAGGGGCCGGTTAATCGAAAGTTTCCTGTAAGACAAATAGGGCCATAGTACAAAAAAAATTAAGATGTCTAAAAATGTTAAAGACAAATCTAAAGGCACTGTATCTGAAAGCACGAAGCATTCATAATAAGGTAGACGAATTAACAGCACAAATAGATGTAAATGGATACGATATAATTGCGATTACGGAGACATGGTTGTAGGGTGACCAAGGCTGGGAACTGAATATCCAAGGATATTCGATATTTAGGAAGGACAGGCAAAAAGGAAAAGGAGGTGGGGTGGCGTTAACAAAGGATGAAATCAACAATAGTGAGAAAGGATATTGTTCAGAAAATCAAGATGTAGAATCAGTCTGGGTGGAGCTAAGAAGTACCAAGGGGCAGAAAACATTGGTGAGAGTTGTCTATAGGCCTCCAAACAGTAGTGGTAATGTAGGGGACGGCATCAAACAGGAAATTAGCGATGCATATAACAAGGGTACTACAGTAATCATGGGTGACTTTTATCTGCACATAGACTGGCCGCGCTAAAGAATCCATGCACGTCGTGGTTGTCGGATAGCTGCTGGATCTCCTGCGCTTTTTCCACCCACCATCTGTTCTTTAGGTTGCAAGTTTTTTGTTGGACCTCGGCCAAATTAAAATCCACGACAAGGCCTTGGACAACGTGGACCACTTTCCATACCTTGGAAGCCAACTGTCAACAAGGGCAGACATCGATGACTAAGTACAACACCGCCTTCGGTTTACCAGTGCAGCCTTCGGTCGCCTGAGGAAGAGAGTGTTTGAAGACCAGGACCTCAAACCCGGCACCAGGTTCAGAGCAGTAGTGATACCCGCCCTCCTGTATGCCTCAGAGACATGGACCATATACAGCAGGCACCTCAAAGCACTGGAGAGGTACCACCAACGCTGCTGCCGCAAGATCCTGCAACTCCATTGGCAGGATAGGCGCACCAACATCCGTGTTCTCGCTCAGGCCAGCATCGAAGCTTTGACCACGCTCGATCAGCTCCGATGGATGGGTCATGTTGTCCGCATGCCCGATACGAGACTCCCAAAACAAGCGCTCTACTCGGAGCTCTGACACGGCAAGAGAGCCCCAGGTGGGCAGAGGAAACGCTTCAAAGTCTCCTTGGAAAAAGTGCAACATCCCCACAGACACCTGGGAATCCCTGGCCCAAAACTGCACAAAGTGGAGGAGAAGCATCCGGGAAGGCGCCGAACACCTCGAGTCTCTTCGCCGGAAGCCAAGCGCAAGCAGCGCACGTCGACCGAAGCACCCCGCCCCTTCGACCACCGTCTGCCCAACCTGTGACAGAGACTGTAGGTCCCGCATTGGACTCATTAGTCACCTGATAACTCCGTTTTAATGTGGAAGCAAGTCATCCTCGGTTCCGACGGGCTGCCTGAGAGATAGACTGGCCAAACCAAATTAGCAATAATACTGTGGAGGATGAATTCCTGGAGTGTGTATGAGATGTTTTTTAAGACCAGTACGTTGAGGAGTCAACCAGGGAACAGGCTATCCTAGATTGGGTATTGTGCAATGAGAAGGGGTTAATTAATAATGTTGTATGGGGTCCTTTAGGGAAGAGTAACCATAACATGATAGAATTCTTCATTTAAGATGGAAAGTGAAGTAGTCCAATCTGAAACTAGGTTCCTAAAACTAAACAAAGGAAACTACGATGGTATGAGGAGTGATTTGGCTATGATAGATTGGGGAGCTTCATTAAAAGGCATGACGGTGGATATGCAATGGCTAACATTTAAGGAACGAATGCATGAATTGCAACAGTTATACATTCCTTTCTGGTGCAAAAACACAAAAGGAAAAGCTGCCCAACCATGGCTAACAAAAGAAATTAAGGATAGTATTAGATCCAAAGAGGAGTCATATAAAATTGCCAGAAAAAGTAGTAAGCCTGAGGATTGGGAGCAGTTTAGAATTCAGCAAAAAAGGACCAAGTGATTGATTAAGAGGGGAAAAATGGAGTGAGAGTAAACTTGCGAGGAACATAAAAGCAGACTGTAAAAGCTTCTACAAGTGTGTAAAAAGAAAAAGATTAGTGAAGACAAATGTAGGTCCCTTACAATCAAACGGGTGAATTTATAATGGGGGACAAGGAAATGGCAGAGCAATTAAACAAATACTTTGGTTCTGTCTTCATGGAAGAGGACACAGATAACTTCCCAGAAATGCTAGGGACCCAAGGGTCTAGTGAGAAGGAGGAATTAAAGGAAATTAGTATTAGTAAAAAAAAAAAAAAAAAAAATAGTGCTGGAGCAATTAATGGGACTGAAAGCCGATAAATCCCCAGGGCTTGATAATCTGCATCCCAGAGCAGTAAAAGAGGTAGCCATGGAAATAGTGGATGCATTGGTTGTCATCTTCCATAATCTATAGATTATGGAACAGTTCCTGCAGATTGGAGGGTGGCAAATGTAACCCCACTATTTAAAAAAGGAGGGGGAGAGAAAACCGGGAACTACAGACTGGTTAGCCCAACATTAGTAGGGAAAATGCTAGAATCTATTATAAAGGATGTGATAACAGGACACTTAGAGAATATCAATGGGATTAGACAAAGTCAACATGGATTTATGAAAGAGAAATAGTGTTTGACAAACCTACTGGAGTTTTTTGAGGATGTAACTGGTAGAATAGATAAGGGAGAATCAGTGGATGTGGTGTATTTGGGTTTTCAGAAGGTCTTTGATAAAGTCCCACATAGTGTGTAAAATTAAAGCACATGGGATTGGGGGTAATATACTTGTCTTGTTTTGCACACTTTGTACAAAAATAATAAATTGTAGGACAATGGAGTATTACAGTTTAAACTCTTTTAATGAAGCATCAGGTCTGTAAGCTTTCTCAATCAAACAGCAGCACCGTGTGGACAAGATGGAGTCAGGACCCCCTGGGTCTTCTAAACAATAGCAGTCCTTACAGATGCCTGCAGGCTAATGACAACTCCACATGTGATCACGTGAATATAATAGGTATTCCTTACAGATGCCTGCGGGCCAATGATAATTCAGTATGCAAATGTTACATCCCCTTTTAAAAGAAAAATATTATGCATTACTTTTGAACCTTTCTTCCACATAATGTTCTCAGTAGCATCAACATATAAGTAAGCTCAACATTTAACTAGCACTGAAAACATCTCAACGTTTCAATAACGATGTACAGTTTTTTAGGGCAGCCATCCGCCTACACCCTTTGACAGTTCACAAGTCAAGGATAACTCTAGGCTTGACCTCTCGTCTGAATGACGGTGTTGTTCCTTGGTGTTCAGGAGGTGCTTGCGGTTGCGGCGGTACACCTGTCCTTCTGGGGTGCGGACGTGATACGATCGCTCAGTGTCAGCTGGCTGGATGACGACTGCTGGCTTCCAGTAGTCCTGCTCCCGAATTCTGAAGGATTCTCCATTGTGCAGCGGCGGCAGTAGTCTAGCTGACCTGTCATAGCATCTCTTTTGGTGTTGCTGTCTCTGTACATGTTTTGCATGCACTTGCTTGCAGCTGACGACCTGCCAGGGCCTGTCTGCGATACAGTGAGGTATCATGGGCTCTGACATTTGATGGGCAGCGTTCTAGACAAATGGAACATTTTCCAACAATGTCCTCAATGTGTTTGCACATTCCGGGCCAAAACATAATGTCACGTGCTCTTTGTTTGCATTTTTCCATGCCCATATGTCCAGCATGAATTTTTGTCAACCTCTTCTGAGACTGGTAGGAATGATGATTTTTCTCCCCTTTGAAGACAATTCCGTTGATTTGTGACAGTTCGTCTGTGGTTCCAGAATTCAGATATGCTCTGAGGGCATTTCTTCCTTTCCTCAGGCCATCCTTCATGTATGACTTTGCTCAGCAGTGTGAGTTGTGCATCTTTCTCGGTTTCTGCTCGGATCTTTCAGTTTTGAGTCACTCACAGGTAAGCTGTTGTGCACCTGCACATCCATGCCTTCACTGAGGCTGCTGTCCTGGTAGCTAAGAGACTTTCTGGAGAGCGTGTCTGCGACAGGAATGTCTTTGCCTGGACGGTGAATGATTGTGAAGTCGTACTTCTGTAGCTGAAGGATCATTCTCTGTAGCCTTGGTGGGGCTGCGGCTAGTGGTTTCCTCATGATGATTGACTCGAGGGGCTTGTGGTCGGATTCCACAATGACATAGATGTACTGGTGGAAACGCTTACATCCAAACAGAATTGCATATAGCTCTTTCTCGATTTGAGCATAGTTGATTTCACTGTCTCTGAGAGATCTGGAAGCGTAGCCGATGGGCTTTCCTTCTTGCAGTAATACTGCACCTAGTCCTTACTTTGACGCGTCCACTTGTAGTCTGAGCTCTTTGTTGGGGTCGAAGTAGGCAAGAACTGGTCCTGGTTCTCTGGCGATTAGGTCTTTCATTTTCTGAAATGCTGTGTCATATTTGTCCCACAGGAACTCATTGAATTGTTTGAGCAACTGATGCATGGGTGCGTTGATTTTGGAGAGGCTCGGGGCAAACTTGGCTAAGTAGTTAACCATGCCGAGTACTGTCTCTAGCTCTGCGCGGTTCTTCGGCGGCTCCATCTTCTTGATGGCGGAGATTTTCTCTGGATCCGGCTTAATGCCATCAGTTGAGAGGCGATGCCCGAAATAACTGATCTCGGTGGATCCGATTATGCTTTTCTCGGGGTTGAGCCGGATACCTTTCTCCCGTGATCTTTGTAGCATCGCACGGAGGTTCCTGTCATGTTCCTCTCTATTCCTGCCATAGATGATGATGTCGTCTACGATTGTGACTACTCCGTCGAGGCCTTCATAGGTTTCGTCAATCTTCCGCTGGAATTCATCCTGAACTGAAGACCAAATGGTAAACGCAGAAATCGGTAGCGTCCAAATGGTGTGTTGAACGTTGTTAGCTTAGATGATTCTTCCGTGAGCTTCCTAGTCCAGTATCCTGATCGTGCGTCCATTACACTGAAGTAACGTGCTCCCACTAGCTTGGGTGTGATGTCATCTAACGTTGGTGGAGGGTAGTGAGGGCGTTTGATAGCCTTGTTCAAATCTCTGGGATCGAGACAGACTCTGAGCTTGCCTGTACGTGGTTTCTCAACCACTACTAACGCATTGACCCACTCTGTCGGTTCTGTTTCCAGGACGATGATTTCTGTATTCTCCATGCTCTGCAGCTCCTCCTTCAGGCGACTACGTAGAGCAAGGGGTATCCTTCTCGGTGGGCAAACCACAGGGGTTGCTGCTGGGTCAAGGTGAATAGTGCATTCACCTGGGAATAGTCTGATTCCTTTGAAAACGTCAGCAAACTCCTCCATGACTGTCTGCTTCTCAACTGGTGCTGTCAATGATAGCATTAGCTTGACGAGGTCCATGTCTAAACATGCCTTTAGACCTAGCACTGGAGGTGCTCGAGTGTCAACAATGTAAAAGTCCAACATCATGTCGCTTTCTTTGTACTTGCATTTCATCACGCATGTGCCTTTTATAATGAGCTGCTCCCCCCCATAGCTGGTCAGTCTGCATGAGGTGGGCTGTAGCTCACACTCATCCTTTAAGCTGTGATACTCACTCGGAGGAATTACATTAACCTGAGATCCAGTGTCTAGTTTAAACTTAAGCTCTTTGCCCTGTTTTCCTAGCTCAATATCGGCAAAAGCTTGCTCAGTCTCTGAAATCTGTTTTTTCTGTGACACAGAATCAATAAACTGTTCCTCTGCATTTGGCTCTCTATCTGGCATTTGGTTGTCACTCACTGTGTGTACTGCTTTTCCAAAAACTGTCTTGCAAAGTGGTTCCGTTTACCACATTTAGTACATTGCCTTCCTTTGGCAGGGCAGTACTCCTTTTCTCCATGCCAGTTGTTTCCACAATATCCACAGTTTTTGAAGCATTTTATGTCTGTGTCGCCCATTTTTAGTACTCTCGCTGTTCTTTCTGTTCTGAAACACGCTCTCTGGGCAGTGTTCTTTGTGTGTCTATTATCTGCGTGCACTGTCTGTTCATTCGAGCTGCTCGTGGCGCCGGTTATGGTTTTCAACTGTGCTTGGGCTATCTCGTGCGATCTAGCTATGTCCATAGCTTTGTCCAGCGTTAGCCCGCACCCAACATTCAAAAGTTTCTCTCACTTTAGCTGAATGTATTCCAAACACGATGCGGTCTCTGACCATCTCATCTTTATCTGCATATATACAGTCTTTTACCAGCTGTTTTAACTCCGTCACGAACTGTTCCATCGACTCACTAGCTCCTTGTACTTTCTCCTGAAACTTATACCTAGCGAATATCTTATTTGTCTTGGGCATCACATATGCTTCTAAACGGTCAAAATAACTTTTCAGTACCTTTGCTTCATCCGCGGTGAGAGACCATGTGTTAAAAATGTCTCTCCCTTTTTCTCCGATCCACAGGAGTAGATAGCTGCATCTTTCTTCCTCCCCTTTGCTTTTCAGTGGACCCGAGAACATCAATTCCACGTGTTGCTTGAACTTGCACCATTCTCTATGTAAGTTCAAAGATCCCCAATTCATTCGAGGTAAGGGAGCTCCAGCGATGTCCATTTCAAATCCCTGTTCTGACACCATGTCTTGTTTTGCACACTTTGTACAAAAATAATAAATTGCAGGACAACGGAGTATTACAGTATAAACTCTTTTAATGAAGCATCAGGTCTGTAAGCTTTCTCAATCAATACAGCAGCGTGTGGACAAGATGGAGTCCGGACCCCCTGGGTCTTCTAAACAAATGCAGTCCTTACAGATGCCTACAAGCCAATGACGACTCAGCATGTGATCACATGTGAATATAATAGGTATTCCTTACAGATGCCTGCGGGCCAATGATAATTCAGTATGCAAATGTTACAATACTGGCATGGATTGAAAATTGGTTAACAGACAGGAAACAGTAGGAATAAATGGGTCTTTTTCGGGGTGGCAGGTGGTGACTAGTGGGGTACCGCAGGGATCAGTGCTTGGGCCCCAGCTATTCACTATATATCAATGATTTGGATGAGGGAACCAAATGTAATATTTCTAAGTTTGCTGATGACATGAAACTAGGTGGAATTGTGAGTGGAGGATGATGCAAAGAGGCTTCAGGGCAATTTAGACAAGTTGAATGAGTGGGCAAATACATGGCAGATGCAGTATAACGTGGATAAATGTGAAGTTATCCACTTTAGTAGGAAAAACAGAAATGCAGAGTATTTAAATGGTGATAGATTGGGAAATGTTGATGTACAAAGGGACTTGGGTGTCCTTGTACACCAGTCACTGAAAGCAAACCTGCAGGTGCAGCAAGCAGTTAGGAAGGCAAATGGTATGTTGGCCTTCATTGCAAGAGGATTTGAGTACAGGAGCAAGGATCTCTTACGACAGTTATACAGGGCCTTGGTGAGACCACACTTGGAGTAGTGTGTGCAGTTTTGGTCTCCTTACCCAAGAAAGGATATACTTGCCATAGAGGGAGTCCAGCGAAGGTTCACCAGACTGATTCCTGGGATGGCAGGACTGTCTTATGAGGAGCGATTGGGTCAACAAGGCCTGTATTCACTAGAGTTTAGAAGAATGAGGGGGGATCTCATTGAAACATATAAAGTTCTGACTGGGCTAGACAGACTGGATGCAGGGAGGATGTTTCCCCTGGCTGGGGGGGTCTAGAATGAGGGGTCACAGTCTCAGGATAGGGGGTAGGACATTTAGGACTGGGATGAGGAGAAATGTCTTCACTCAGAGGGTGGTGAACCTATGGAATTCTGTACCAGAGAAGGCTGTGGAGGCAAAGCCACTGAATATATTTAAGAAGGAGATAGATAGATTTCTAGACACAAAAGGCATCAAGGGGTATGGGGAGAGTGGGAATATGATATTGAGGTAGAGGGTCAGCTATGATCATATTGAAGGGCTGAATGGCCTACTCCTGCTCCTATTTTTCTATGTTTCTAACACGGGGTCACGGTCTCAGAATACGGGGTTGGCCATTGAGGACTGAGCTGAGGAGACATATCTTCACTCGGAGGGTCGATGACTAACTTTTTGGGAATTGAGGGATATTCGGATAGTCCGGGAAGGTGGAGTTGAGGTAGAAGATTAGCCATGATCTTGTTGCGTGCCGGAGCAGGCTCGAAGGGCCAAATGGCCTACTCCAGCTCCTAGTTCTTATGTTCTTAAATAAGTTTACAAAAAATGTTGTTCCTGTCGCATATCACAAGTGTATGTCATGGCTATAGCTACATAAGCAAACATCTTTTGGCATATAGTCACGTCAAAGTGTTCAAAACTTCATGCTTTACATTATTTTAATAGTTTATACCTTTTAAAATCACCTGACCTGGCTTTTTGTTGCTGTCATCCCTCTGCAATACCTCTGCCATTGGTGGATGGGGAAGGACAGGGATCAGAAACCACATGCTCTGTGAATAGCCAGTCTTGGTCTGCCAACTTGGGTTTAATATTGTCACCCTCGTGTTCCAATCCCATCATGGCCTCACCCCTCCCCATTTCTGTAACCGTCTCCAGTTCTGCAGCCCTCTGAAAATTGTGCATTCCTCCATATGATAAGGCAGGATCTGGCCAAAGTGGACTGGGAGCAGCTACTTATAGGAAAATCCACATCAAAACAGTGGGAGACTTTCAGAAGGGAAATAGAGAGAGTACAACGCCAACATGTTCCTGTAAAGGTCAAGGGTGGGACCAACAAGCAAAGGGAACCTTGGATGACAAGGGATATACAAAAATGCATTAGAAATAAAAGGGGGGCTTTTGGCAGTTACAAAAGACTAAAGATGGAAGAAGCCCTAGAGGAGTATAAAAAGTGCAGGGGCATACTTAAAAAAGAAATTAGGAGGGCGAGGAGGGGCCATGAAATAACACTGGCGAGCAAAATAAAGGAAAATCCTAAGATGTTTTATAAGTATATTAAGGGCAAGAGGATAACCAGGGAAAGGGTAGGGCCCATTAGGGACCAAAGTGGCAATCTGTGTGTAGAGCCAGATGATGTAGGCGGGGTTTTAAATGAATTTTTTGCATCTGTGTTCACTATGGAGAAAGACGATGTAGACATAGAAATCGGGCAAGGGGACTGTGACATACTTGAACATATTAGCATCGAGAGGGAGGAGGTGCTAGCGGTTTAGCAGGCCAAAAAGTGGATAAATCCCCAGGCCCGGACGAGATGTATCCCAGGCTGCTGTGGGAGGCAAAGGAGGAGATTGCAGGGGCTCTGACACAAATTTTCAGAACCTCTCTGGCCACAGGGGATGTACCAGAGGACTGGAGAACAGCTAACATAGTACCATTATTCAAGAAGGGTAGCGGGGATAAACCAGGGAATTACAGGCCAGTGAGCCTAACATCTGTGGTAGGGAAATTATTGGAAAAACTTCTGAGGGACAAAATTAGTCTCCACTTGGAGAGGCAAGGATTAATCGGGGATAGTCAGCATAGCTTTGTCAAGGGTAAATCATGTCTGACAAATCTGATTGAATTTTTCGAGGGGGTGACTAGGTGTGTGGATGAGGGAAATGCTGTGGATGTGGTTTACATGGACTTCAGTAAAGCTTTTGACAAAGTCCCGCATAGGAGACTGGTCAAGAAGGTAAGAGCCCATGGGATCCAGGGTGCCTTGGCGCGTTGGATCCTAAACTGAGTGGCAGGAGGCAGAGGGTGATGGTCGAAGGTTGCTTTTGTGACTGGAAGCCTGTGTCCAGTGGGGTACCTCAGGGATCGGTGCTGGGTCCCTTGTTGTTTGTGATCTACATAAATGACTTGGATGAGAATGTAAAAGGTATGATCAGTAAGTTCGCAGATGACACGAAAATTGGTGGGGTGGTAAATTGCGAGGAGGGAAGCCTCCGGCTACAGGACGATATAAACGGGTTGGTCAGATGGGCGGAAAAGTGGCAAATGGAATTTAACCCTGAAAAGTGCGAGGTGATGCATTTTGGACGGACAAATAAGGTAAGGGAATACACAATGAGTGGTAGGACCCTAGGAAGTACAGAGGGTCAGAGGGACCTTGGTGTACATGTACATAGATCCCTGAAGGCAGCGGAACAGGTAGATAAGGTGGTTAAAAAGGCATATGGGATACTTGCCTTCATTAGCCGAGGCATGGAATATAAGAGCAGGGAGGTTATGATGGAGCTGTACAAAACGCTGGTGAGGCCACAGCTGGAGTACGGTGTGCAGTTCTGGTCGCCTCACTATAGGAAGGATGTGATTGCTTTGGAGAGGGTGCAGAGAAGATTCACCAGGATGTTACCTGGGATGGAGCGCCTCAGCTATGAAGAGAGGCTGGACAGGCTGGGGTTGTTTTCCTTGGAGCAAAGAAGGCTGAGGGGGGACCTGATTGAGGTGTACAAAATGATGAGGGGCATAGATAGGGTAGATAGAAAGGAACTTTTCCCCTTAGTGGGGGGGTCAATAACAAGGGGGCATAGATTCAGGGTAAGGGGCAGGAGATTTAGAGGGGATTTGAGGAGGAACTTCTTCACCCAGAGGGTGGTTGGAATGTGGAACTCACTGCCTGAAAGGGTGGTAGAGGCAGGAACCCTCACAACATTCAAGAAGCATTTGGATGAGCACTTGAAATGCCATTGCATACAAGGCTATGGACCAAATGCTGGAAAATGGGATTAGACTGGACAGGGATGGATGGGCGGCGCGGACACGATGGGCCGAAGGGCCTCTCTCTGTGCTGTTAAACTCTATGACTCTATAACTCTGGCCTCTTTTGTGTATCTCCCCATTCTCTCGCTCTCGCTCTCGCTCCCCCCCCCGCCCCCCCCGGCCTCCTTGCCCCACAGTTGGCAGTTGTGCCTTCAGGCATCCTAGGTTCCACCGTCTCAATTTCCTTCCGTAAACCTCCACCGAGATCCTACTCGAAACCTATCCCCCTGACCATGCATTTAGTCACCCATCCTTCGTTCCTTCTTTGGTTTGGGGTCAGTTGTTGTCTGATTATGCCTCTGGGAAGTGCCTTGGGACATTTACCTGTGTTGAAGGCGCTCTATAAATGCAAGTTGATGATTCTTTTCAGTTTACAATGATGGCTCTGGGAAGCCTTCGGAACGCTAGCCCAAGGCATCTCGTACAGGTCTCCAATGGAAAGTGTTAAGTGCCTTTTTAAATGCACAGAAATGCCTTTGTAGGCAGGTTTAATCTTGTAAATTTACAAATGAAATGTCTTTTTATTTAACAAACTTGATTTCTATTTGTAGGTACTCATCATCGTTTTAGTTATTGGTTTGCCTTTTCATTGGTTGCTGTTGCTGACTGTCCATTTTTTCATTTTCTAATTTTTTTGAAAAACTTAATTTATGATTTTCATTTCTGCTTGCTACATGCTGATTTGTGTTCCCCTTCAGTTGTGATTTTCTTTTATGAATTAAGTTGAAGCCAATCTGGATCAACTTTGCCTAGGCGTGATGCCTGTGGATTGATAGTGTGATAAATACAATGTATAATATATTGCTGTTCACTTTTTTTGGGCTGTTGTATGTATAGAAGTGCAACTGGGACATGAACAAGGTCAAAAGCTGGTGCTAGGTCCATACTTCATTATACATTAACAAACTGGCAAGTGCAAAGCCTAGTAACTTCTATGTGCTGTCACAACGAATGAAGGCTGCACTCGGCATTATAGCGGCAGTGCTGAACATGAACGAGTGAGTCCCACACAATCCTCTGAACTGACGAGTGTTCACTTTGGCTTGGAATAGCCATCTGTAACTACACTTCATGATATTACTTCATTAATGTAGAGACCGTACATTTACTACGATTGGTACTGAATATTTAATTTTGAGAATGAAGTGATCACATTTTTAAAATGATTAAAACTACTGGTGTTTACCTACATTTCATAAACTATAAGCTTCCAAACTTTAGTAACATCATATTATTGAAGTAAATTCTTAATTTTCCCTGCTACAAATTTTAGCTTGGTGACTTATTACTGGCTACATTTTTTAAGGTTCCTCACTTTATTTAAAAAAAAAAAAAAACTTGTGTTGAATGCATTATAAATCAGTTTACTTTTTTCTCAATGAATCTATTGGGAAATGGACACTGTCTTTCTGCAATGGCAGCAAAGTCCCAATCATGTTAAACTTGTGATGTATAGGAAATTATATCCAAACAGTTTTTGTTTGTGGTTCAGAACTTTTAGGCATGTAACAGAATGAATTCCTCATTCTATTTGAGACATTCAGGGTTAAACTGTGATGTGGATTGGTAGCAAAAAGGGGAAGTAACTGCAGGGAGACGGGGCTAAATGCACTGGGTGGGAAGTCAGCCTTATTGGCAGGAATGCTTCTTTGCCAAAGCATTCAAATGAGGGCATTGATTAGAGTTGAAGGGTATACCTGATTCACTCCACTGGACTTGGATGTCAAGAACAGCAATATAGCTGGCATGGCACAAACTTTCCTATGTAGGCCCTTCTACTACGCCGAAGGCAGATATTTGTCATATAGCTGATAAACTGAGACTTGGGATGACAGCTGCTGGAAGGCAATATCTGGAAACTGGTATATTCCAAGCTCCGTGTTGACCATGATTGGAATGCAAAGCGGCAAGAAGCTAATACAAAACTCCTCAACAGCAGCTAGTGGGACCACTGCTTCATATGGTATGATGTATATCCATGCTGTGGTCAGAAGGATGATAGCAATAGGGTATGTGGGAGGGCATTGCTATCACATTTTATGCTGTTGATCCTACCCCTCTTGAGGAATTCCTTGCATTTTTGCTCTTCTAACAAGGGCTCGAACTCTCAATTGTTGACTGACCAACTGGTGACTGCTTCAGGGAGTTGGTAAGTAGGATCCTTGTAGAAATTCATGTATCTCTGGTAAACCGGATCGAGTGCAAATCAATATGGTGGGTATATTGTGCTTAATTGGAGTTTAGGACGGAATATAACATACTAGTAATACAGCAAAACCATACGACCGTGACGAGCAGCTGGTAGCGGCCCGATCAGATGGCTGGTGTGCGTGAAAAGCTCGCTCGCTCTTTCTCTCCTCCGATGGTGAGCATGGGCTCACTCTCAAAAGAACATTCGACCAGCCCAACTTCTCTTTGCAACTTCTGTTCGGCTCTCCCCTCCACCGTCTGTGGGCAAGCCCTTGGGGTGTCACTTTTATTCTCATTTTAGGGGTGGGCCTGAGGCCAAGTTATTGACGAGACCATTTAACCTATAGAGGTTCCTCTAAAACTTCATCAACCAATGACAGCTCAAGTTCTTTGTCTTGGCTCTTGGACGAAAGCCCCCCCCCCCCCCCCCCCCCCACCCCAAAAAAAAAGAGGGTCTCATTACTTCATCCAATTTATCTATCTTGTTTTTACATTTTGAAGGTTCCTCCATTGGAACTCGTCTTATCTCTCTTGACTCTATCCTCCTTAACCCAGCAAGACAGGCCCGGCCCTGTCCCTCTTAATCATGGCCCCAGCCAGAGCTGTTGCACGTTAGCCAGTCGCTATCTCACCTTCATCTAGCAAGTGGCCCATTCTAATATGGATACCTTAGCCTCCTCAAATTCCTTTCATTCTATGTCTTTTCGTAATTAACTTTTTTAATTATCTTCGCAAGCAGTTCTGCTAAACAAACTCCAAATTCTATCTGTGGCGACTATAATATGGTTATTGGTAATAATGGAAGAAACATAGTTTGGGCCTTCACTGGCCAAATTAAAGATACATTAACAAAGTCAAAACCTTAACTTATAAACAACAGATAACTGGCCTGGCAGGACCATCCTATGGGCCCCTGTGTGGAATGTTTGTTTCACCTAATCTAACTGATTAAAAAGACTGTCTCAAATTCTAATGCAAGCTTTCCAGGAAAACAAAACTTATTTAAATACAGTATTATTCATGTAGCCATATACATTTTTTAGGCACCCCTAGTTTCTAACATCCTTCGCAGTTGAGCTAGCTGCAAGATGATATGCCTGGCAATGAATATTAGGAGCAAAGTCAACCTTCTGTAGTAGACTCATTAATCTGATAATTGAACAAAGCAAGTCTTAAAATTTCAGGGCACAGTTCATTGACTAGCCAAACTGGTTGAATAACGAAATCTGCCCACTTGGCTCCAAATAACCTTACAAGCCAACGCCCTAATTGGTACGAGGGAAGTGTACCAGTGTTCTCTGCTAATGAGTTGTGTGGTTTACGCTGGTTAAACTTGCCTGTATGAAGGCTGGAATCCCTAAATCCTGGCTCTACAAATCTCCACCAAAGCTTTATGGATTTGGGTATGAGGAGTGTGCCCAATGAAGAAAGTGTTCATTTCATATTCGGCAAACAAGTATTCTACAGGCATAAATTTCTCCGTAGCTTGATTTTGTGGCCCTTCAATATAGTGAGATTTCTATGCATATCAGACACCTGGCGAAACAATCATTTATATTTAAAGGTAATTTGTTTGTGAAGCACTGCTGAGACTTGATAAGCCATTATATAAATGCAAGATTTTTTGTTAAACATCACCTGATATAAATTAATATGTGCATGGTTTCCATGACTTTATTTTTAGGTATTCATTTTAGGCCATTTATGGAAGGTCATTGATGAATAGCTGGTAAAGTAACCATGTAGTAGTGTTGTGCCAATTAAGAGAGTGAGAAAGAGAGAATGGATTAATTGGGCCATGGGTATACTCATTTGAGTAAATCGCCATCAGGCTTGTAAGGCACACTATCCATATATTGTATCGGGCAAGCCTAATTCTTAGTTTGTCTATACTGTGACCAGGTTCAAGATTGTCAATTGTGCTGAAATTTGGTGTCTGTCTTCCTCATCAAACATCCTGTGGTGTTGTACACACCAATACCCAGCCTGTAGATCATTCATTGTCGAGACTTGAGTTCAGAGCAATGCATCCAGTTTCATTTTTTCAAACACTTTCATCGCTGTAGCAGCTCACTTGACTTTCTTCGTGCTGACAATATGTAAAATTGTGTATATAAATATCCATGATCACTTTTGGATTTGATAGCTGATTTCAAAGTCATCACCTTTCCCCAGAATTTGGAGTAACCTTCCTTTCTATCTTTTCTCTTTTCCCAGGAAATTCAAAAGGCTGATTTCCTGAACTTTTAAATTGTTTAATATTCCTGAAAACTTTTAATATTTGTTTTGAGGTAAACCAGTGATCTAAATATTACACGCTTCATGGTCTGTTTTCCTTCTATTTCTCATCTGCTTCCTATCCTGTACTAAATTCCACGCATCTATTATTGCTGTTTTGCTGACTTCCAATGGCTCCCTGTCCTCCAGCATAACTTCAATATCCTCCCCTTTGTCCTTCACAATCTTACTTGCACCCTCTGCTCTTCCAACTCCTTCGTCCAATGTTGATGGCAAAGTCTCTAGCCACCCTACCCCTATACTCTGGAATTCTCTATATAAACTTCCTCCACTTTCCTACATCTCTCCCCATTGTGTTTATGGCCTAGCAAGACTTGGTAGTTACCAATTTGGTCACTAATATTTCAGTGCCCTTTCTGCTACTCTTAAGTTTCAGTGCTTCCTCCCCAGATGAAAACTTGAAAAAGTTAACAAGAATGTTACACAGCAGCATGTGGGAAAGATCACCTGACTTACTGATTTTTTTGTTTTTGTTTTGTTTTGCTGACTGCTTTAATGGTGTTTTATAAATCTTTCGTTTTTTCAAAGGAAGTTGTAAGGACCTGCTTTGATTGGAATGCTCCTTAACCTGTTCAGTTATGATTTTTCTGCTGTTGAAAAATTTGAGCCAAATCGGGTGCAAGTATGATGCTCAATGTGTGACTGACTAAAGTGTGGTATGTAAGATATCTCAAATGGAGTGACGTTGCATCTGATCTAACTAATGTCTCAAAGTGCTTGTAGATACTGTCGAATGTTCTGTACTATTGAGGGGCTTCTGACTTCATGACAGTCCTTCTGGGAATCATAGAATCATAGAAAGTTACAGTGCGGAAGGAGGCCACTTTGGCCCACCATGTCCACGCCAGCCAACAAAGAGCTATCCAGCCTAATCCCACTTCTCAGCTCTTGGTCCGCAGCCCTGCAGGTTACAGCATCCCAAGTGCACATCCAAGTACTTTTTTAAAATGTGGCTAGGGTTTCCGCCTCTACCACCCTTTCAGGCAGTGAGTTCCAGACCCCCACAACCCTCTGGGTGAAGAAATTTCCCCTTAAATACCCTCTAAACCTTCCCCCAATTACTTTAAATCTGTGCCCCCTGGTTTTTGACCCCTCTGCGAAGGGAAATAGGTCCTTTCTATCCACTTTATGCCCCTCATAATTTTATACACCTCAGTAAGGTCTCCTCTCAGCCTCCTCTGTTCCAAGGAAAACAGACCCAGCCTATCCAGTCTTTCCTCATAGCTAAGATTCTCTACTCTCAGCAACATCCTTGTAAATCTCCTCTGTACCCTCTAGTGCAATCACATCTTTCCTGTAATGTGACCAGAACTGCACGCAGTACTCCAGCTGAGGCCTAACTAGTGTTTTACACAGTTGAAGCATAACCCCCCTGCTCTTGTATTCTGTGCCACGGCTAATAAAGGCAAGCATTTCCTATGCCGCCTTAACCACCTTATCTACTTGGCCTGCTACCTTCAGGGATCTGTGGACATGCACTCCAAGGTCCCTTTGTTCCTCTACTCTACTCGGTGTCCTACCATTTAATGTGTATTCCCTTTCCTTGTTAGCCCTCCCCAAATGCATTACCTCACACTTCTCCGCATTGAATTCCATTTGCCACTGTTCTGCCCACTTGACCAATTTATTGATATCTTCCTGTGGTCTACAGCTTCCTTCTTCAGTATCAACCACACAGCCGATTTTAGTATCATCTGCAAACTTCTTAATCATACCCCCTATATTCAAGTCTAGATCATTGATATATACCACAAAAAGCAAGGGACTGAGTACTGAGCCCCTGCGGAACCCCACTGGAAACAGCCTTCCAGTCACAAAAACACCCATCAACCATTACCCTCTGCTTCCTGTCTCCGAGCCAGTTTTGAATCCAACTTGACACTTTGCCCTGGATCCCATGGGCTTTTAACTTCATGACCAATCTGCCATGTGGAACCTTATCAAAAGCCTTGCTAAAGTCCATATACACTACATCAAACGCTCAACCCTCCTTGTTATCTCCTCAAAAAAAAAAAAAAAAAAAAAAAAAAAAAAAAAATTCAATCAAGTTTGTCAGACACTACCTTCCCTTAACAAATCCGTGCTGACTATCCTTGATTAACCCATGTCTTTCTAAATGAAGATTTATCCTGTCCTTCAGAATTCTTTCCAATAATTTTTCCACCACCGAGGTTAGGCTGATTGGCCTGTAATTACTCGGTCTATCCTTTTCTCCCTTTTTAAACAAGTGTACCACATTAGCAGTCCGCCGGCACCACACCTGAAGCCAGAGAGGATTGGAAAATGATGGTCGGGGCCTCTGTTATTTCCTCTTTTGCTTCGCTTAACAGCTTGGGATACATTTCATCCGGGCCTGGGGATTTATCCACTTTTAAAGCTGCTAAACCCCTTAATTCTCTGTCTCTCTGAATATTTCACACTCCTTCCCCCCCCCCCCCCCCCCCCCCCCCGATAGCAATGTCTGGTTCGACCCTCCTTTGTGACAACAGACGCAAAGTATTCATTAAGAACCCTACCGATGCCTCCCCCCTCCACATACAGATTACCCTCATGATCTCTAATAGGCCCTACCCTTTTTAGTTATTCTCTTACTCTTAATATATTTATAAAACATCTTTCGATTTTCCTTGATTTTACTTGCCAAGAATTTTTCATGCCCTCTCTTTGCTTTACTAATATCCTTTTTAATTGCACCCCTGCACTTTCTGTACTCCTCTAAAGATTCTGGAGTATTTAGCCCTCGGTATCTGTCATATGCCTCCCTTTTTTTCCTTTATCCTACCCTGTATGTCTCTATACGTCCAGGGGGGCTCTAGATTTGTTAGTCCCACCTTTTTTCTTTAAGGGCACATATTTGGCCTGAACCCTCCGGATCTCCTCCTTGAATGCCTCCCACTGCTCTGACACTGATTTACCTTCAAGAAGCTGTTTCCAGTCCACTATGGCTAAATCCCCTCTGAGCTTAGCAAAATTTGCTTTTCCGCAATTTAGAATTTTTATTCCTGGTCTATCCTTGTCCTTTTCCATAACTACCTTAAATCTAACTGAATTATGGTCACTAGCACCAAAATGCTCCCCCACTGATACGCCTTCCACCTGCCCAACTTCATTCCCTAAAACTAAGTCCAGAACCGCCCCCTCCATTGTTGGGCTTGCTACATACTGGCTAAAAAAAAGTTCTCCTGGATACATTTTAGGAATTCTGCACCTTCTATACCCTTCACACTAATTTTATCCTGCTCTGGGATGAGGACGACGATTAGGAACAGGAGCAGCAGCATGTGGAAGAAGCAAATGGAGCTACAGCAGATGGAGACCGAATAGAAGAAGGAATGCTTGCAGGAATCCTTATCCTCTCTCAAAATTGTGTGTCCAGGACACCATAATCTGCAGTTCTCTGAGGAGCAGTGCAGAAGGAAGCTTTGTTTCTATAGGGAGTTTGTCACAGAGCAGTGTCACCTCTTGCAACAAAACCTGCAACTTACTGCCACAACTTGCACAGCATTGCATGTTGCAGTCAAGATCACTGCAATCCTGAACTACTATTCTTGTTCCTTCCAGAGTGTTGCAGGGGATATTGGTAACATGTCAGTCTGCTGTCCATGCTTGCATTAAGCAGGTGAGCAATGCTTTATTTGCTGGAGCAAACCGTTTCATCACCTTTGCCATGGACATCCAGAAGCAGGATAGGGCTCTGGTTCGCTCCTCATCCTCATCCTTTCCCCCCCCCCGCCCCCAGGGTGTCATTGACGGCCGCAGTGGGATCCTGCAGGATGCAATGAATTGCAAGGGCTGCCACTCCAGTAATGTGCAACTGCTACCTCCACTCTACCCTGCACAACAAGCGAGAGGCTGGCTGTTTGGGAACAAGGACAGTCCCCTGCACACTTGGCTCATGACGACTCTTAGCAATCCACAGTCGGTGGCTGAAATGCACGATAGTCTGATCCATGGGCCAGCTAGTGCCCTCATCGAGCATCGGAGTACTCCAACAATGATTCTTATGTCTGAACAGGTCTGGTCACCAACCACTAACATCTCATGGGCTCTTGACTGAGCTGCAGTCACCTTCCACCTCTCGTGTCACCTGGCCATTTCTGATAATGTTGATGGTGGCGTCTTTCACTGTTGTCCATGTCTGTAGATTGACAGGACATCCTCCTGTTCGGTTCTGCTTTTCTCCCTCCTGTTGTGTGCCAGCTTCTCTTGCAAGAAGAATGGAAGTGGGTTAATGTGTGCCCTAGGTAAAGGCTTTTAACATAGCATGCACAATGGCATGAGAAAGCAGCAAGTGTGGCCAAGAGGGAGAAGTAGTTGTGAGGGCAGTAGCATGTTTTGAAGGTGTGAGTGGATGCAGAGAGGAGGTGCAATGAAGTGTTCCCTGCTGACTTGAGAGCTTTGGAAATCAGAGAAGGTTATGATTCATAGTGCTGAGGCAACAGCACAGTCCCATGTGGCTTTGCAGAGCGAGCGAGCTGTAAAGTGGAGGCTTACCTTGGCATTCCTAGTCCGATTAATAATTTTGTTTTATCTGCATTGCAGCCAGGTCCTGGTGACACTGCCAGTGACGTCGTCATTTTGTGCCACCTCCCCCAATGCCCATTGACTGTTTCGCATTCGCAGCTGTTGCCTATCCATTGAAAGGAGGACCTCCTTCCTGACGGTGACTTTGTTTCTTTCCACTGCTGCACGTGGGGACCTGCTGGAAGACATGTTACCTGCTGCTCCCCACAACAAAATGCTCTTTAAAGTGCTGCTGCAGACCTTTAAGAAGCAACTTCCCATCACGTTTCCTGCTCTCCTCATAAACAAGCTGCCTCTTGGGAGCAATGTTTCACGCTAGCAGATCTCGTGGAAGAGACAATCTGAATTAGATAGAAATAAAACATGGCTACAGGCTGTATGGCCCAACCACGACATGTTGATGTTGAAATTCTACATCAGCAGCACTAATCCCATGTACCTGCCCTGCTCCCAAATCCCAATATAATTCAAATTAGGTGAATGTGAAAACTGCACCAGGCCCAAATTGACGACTCAAGTAATCCATTGCATGCCTAAATAGTGTTCCAACAGAAAACCCGCCCACCATTATAAAACCGCATTCCTCCTAATTCACCATTAGCAATGCCACAAGAGATCTGCTAGTCTGTTAACCATTCCAATTCTTTTACTTCCCCCATTGGGGAAAAAAAATCTGTTTTGGTTATTTGGGGAGACATTTTCACCACAGAAGAAATATTTGAAGGGAAAGTTTACAATTGTATATGGAGTACTGCTGGTGAGGCCTGGGTGCAGCAGGTTGCTTGCCCTTTTTCTCTCTGTTGACAATGTTTTGTTGTATGGAGGATTTAAATAATTATTTAGGAGAGGGGGAAAAGGTGAGAAGGGGGGGGGGAAGAACAATAAATAACTTTGTAGACATTAATTCTGAACTGTTCAAGATAATGTTCTTATCCAGTATTTCCTGTATTCTAATGCCATTTAAGGACTACGGTATGTTTTACGTGACAGCACATCACTGTAGCGAGAAAGTCCAGAAGTAGATGTTAGTTTCTTTCTAATGCCTCGTCACAGGATGTGTACGCACTGCAAAACCTTTGGTTGTAGATTCAAAAGGATGTCTCCTGACAATTTAGAGCTGTGCCTGCTGTTTGCTATCAAAGGATGCACCATTTTTATTCTGTTGTTCTGCTTGTGATGGGACACAAACTGGAATAGGCATTTTATATTTCTGACTGACCAACTTTTGATAGAATATCATTTTGCTTCAGGCAAATATTTTCAATGAACGAGTCAGCATTTTTTCAGTCTCACAAATGACATGCTGGATCTGTTTTTGGTTGTGTATGCATTTCCTGGTATTTTTAGGTTTTGTTTGGTAGTCATGTGATTAAAGGCAATCATTTGTAAGTCAAATGTTTAGAAAACCATAGGTCTTTCTACAGCCTAAACAGTCTTTCAACATTGGAATGTGAATGTCGTAACCTGGGAGGTTGAGTAACCTGATCCACCAGGTGGTGCTGTGGCAATTGGTCTCCTGAGTTAAGTCTGAGCTGTACTGGTTGTACTCTGTTTTTGCTGCCTCATGGCAGAAGCTTTTATGTGCAAGTGTTGATTAAACCATGTTACGGAGTTAACCGGTGTCCGTCTCCATCTATGGCCACCAAGATACCACAGTGAAATAGCCATGAATTATTTTTGTCTGTCAATCATTCAAGAAGATGTTGAAACAGCTTGAAATCGGAGAAATAATCAGTTATATATTTAAATTGTAATTTAAACTGGAATAGTATAGTATATATATGTTACTGTGGCAAAGCCACCAAAGAGACTCTCGCAGTAACTTGTACAATTGTCTTTAATCATTATTGTTACCTTTTTAATGTTTGCCTTGTTTAAACAGCGCGGGATCGATAAAATCGCGATCTGACGCGATGACGTTGATGTTCCCAATGGCGGGAAACGTGACGTCAGGGTTGGAGGGCGTTTCCAGTTAGTCCTCGTGGAGTGAGCTAGTGTACAGACCTGTTTGGAGTTTCTCCTGCGTTTTTGTGTTGTAATACTTTCAGTGCATTAAACTAAGTTTGTTAACTACCAGTTTAGTTCAGTGTTTTTGTTAGGAGTGCACAGACTCCTACATTACCTAATTTCTCCTTTTGGCATTGTAGCCAATTTGAATTATCTTCCAAGTAAAGATTCCTGCAAAAACTTTTACTTTATAACTTTGTAAACATTGTGCATATCTGCATGTGATGAAATCTGAAGATGCAATGATATCGTCAGAATATATCTAGGTTCTTGAGGTGTAGATTCTTTGAAAGAAAAGAAAGACTTGCATTTATATAGTGCCTTTTGTGACCACTGGACTTCCCAAAGCACTTGCAGCCAATGAAGTACTTTTTGAAGTGTAGTCACTGTTGTAGGGAAAAGTTACAATTTCTAAGCAGTATAGAGTGCTTTCTTGTGGCATTGGAAAGATAAAACCATGCCTGTTACAAAGGGATTTGTTAAATTTGCATTGTAAATTTTTCTCCATTGGTTTACATACCAATTGATTGGGTCTTTAGATGTAGTTACAGATTGAGTATTGGACAGTGGATTAAAATTTGAATTTTCTTAAACACCTGTTGAGGATGAGTTTGATTAGATTAGTTGAAATGTCTGAACCTAAAGGAAATATAAACTCTCTGTTGGGCTAAGTGGTATACAACACCAACAACAACTTGTTTATATAGTGCCTTTAAAGTAATAAAAGTCCCAAGGTGCTTCATAGGAGTGTTATATTAAAAAATGTTTTCATCATGAACAGAGTACATTAAGGCTGTTCAGTTAGTTTTTGAGATTCTTCTTTTCATAATACAACTTCACCAAATAATCAGAACATGGAAAAACATCTTTTATAATGAATATATGATTCCAATCATATTCACCATCTTTAAGTGTGCCAATTGGGTAAGTGCAAGTTTTGGGTAAGTGTCATTTCTACCAGAACATTCCAATTAAAGGTGTTCAACTGCATTAATTTATGGATAACTGTTTCCTGCACTCTAACCAAACTATTGACTGGGATCATGGTACAGATTTCTGTAGAGATTTTTACTAAGTATGAAGGAATGTTCTTGTGCTAATGTATGTCTGTCTAGGTTAATGAATCCTGGTGATGAAAACAGCTACTTCTAGAAATAAGTTACACCCCTGCATAGGTGTTACACATTTCAGGTCATCTTTTGGGTTCAGTGGTGCTGGTCACTCCCATAAGTCATCCAAACATCTTGCATTCAGGAGTGTGCCTTACAACCCATTATCCAGTCTTGCAACAGCGTAACTTGGGTAGATTAGGGCGTAACAATAATACCTTCTTTGTTATCTGGACTGCATTTCTTGTTTTGTATGTTTCTCCAATTTTTCAGTAGGCAGAGTGAAAACAATTTGAGACCAGGATGGATACGAATTTCTTGAGCTGCTTTTTTTTGCAGACCGCAAGTGAATGTACAGAGTAATGGTAGTAATCAACTCTAACTTAACGTCTGGTCACCTAAAAAGAATTGTTTTATTGCATGCCACACTAGTTGGCTAACTTGACTTTGTTTTTCTGGTCAGCTTTCTGGTTCTGACTCGTGCTGATCTTAACATGAGCAAGCTTTCCCTCTGGGGTGGGCTCCCCCTCGAGACCTAACTGGACTGACATCACCTATATCTTTGCCATTTTTCTCCCTCACCCTTAGAAATGCTCTTTTTAAAAAATGGATGTAGCCATTTTTAGGGTCTGGGATAAGTCAAATGACTCTTGCTGTCTGTTAGAAGTGGGCTTTGAACAGCGACATCCCACAAACCTGTCCATCTAGCTTTAATAAAATCAGTGTCTGGCTCATGAACAAATGAACTCCTTCTTTTTGTATTGGTAGCAGCAGCTCATGGCTGTAAAGAGCATTTTAAATTTGTGATCCTACCCTGATTTAAAACACACCATTTAAATGTAGCTCCTTTCCAAATCTTTTCTGTAGAAAAATATTGAAAAATTCCAAAACATGATGATTGACACAGTGAAATTTAAATGGGTAAGTCTGAAGTCAGACCTAAAAGGGAGTCTTGACATCAATATCCCTTTTTTTTTAAAAAGCACATTTTTAAACAATTCTTCAATAGCTATGCTTCAGCAATGACTGTGATACCATCAAGGCTACTGGCTCAGAGAAATTATAGCTCTAAACAGTGTGAAGGAACTGAATTAACATCAGTGGATAACCATCATTAAACAATGTTCTTGAGACTTAATTTAATACATTCGTTAATTTGTTCCCTCACACAGTAACTCTCAATGGTGCCATCAGCACTTGTTCTTTAGCTACATTATTTTTAGAAAAGCAACTAGAATAGTTTTTTTTTCTTGGTTTGTTTTAGATGTGCTGATGGTAAGCTTGCCTCTTTTTATTGTTGAATATTTTCAGATGTCGAGAGTAATTAAAAAAAAAAAAAAAAAAAATCCTCTTTAGTTTTCCTTTTAATTTGTGCTGAATACTCCATGTGCAATTTTCAAGGAGTTTTAAATAACCAGCATGCAATTACTCTTAATATTTCTATTGATGTTGTAGTTATTGCCTTTTCTTCAAAATCTGGATATGTTCAGAGCTCGTTGTTTTCTGGCAATTGAAATTAAACCATAGGCCTTTTTGGTTTGAACTTAACCTGTTGGTTGCACATATCTCAATTTTTAAATGAGATTGCTCTCGTTGGATTTATTTTTCAAGGACTGTCACTCTACTGGCTCAGCACTTAAGGTGAGCCTACTGAGTTTTGTTAAGTACAAATTGTAATCTTCAATTTTAAAAACTGATTAAAACTGCAAGGTCATAATAGAAATTTCTGTGGAAATTACTCATGGCAGCTTAGTACGTGTCAGCAAGGAAAAGAGCTACTTTTTAACAAACAATACACCTTGACTGATGTACAACAGATACTCAAATCGCTATTGCAATTTTTGGAATGTTGTGTGCGTAAATGTATCATTACAAAAGAATTTGTGCAAAGTTTCTGTGCCTTTTAGAAGTTGCTGTGCCTGACTTAGTTTCGTAGATTACAGCATTGGTATTGAGAACATTTTAGGAGTTTTTGAGTGAACGCACGGATCCTGTGATCTGGATAGTTCTAAATGCCGCAGACTTGGAGTTTCAAGGCGTTTATTCTTGAAAAAGAAAGACAGACTTGCATTTATATAGTGCCTTTCATGACCACCGGATGTCTCAAAGCACTTTACAGCCAATGAAATACTTTTGAAGTGTAGTGACTGTTGTAATGTAGGAAATGCGGCAGCTAATTTGCGTACAGCAAGCTTCCATGAACAACAATGTGATAATGACCAGATAATCTGTTTTTGTTATGTTGATTGAGGGATAAATAGTGGCCAGGACAGTGGAGATAACTCCCTTGCTCTTCTTCAAAATTATGCCGTGGGACCTTTTACATCCACCTGAGAAAGCAGACGGAGCCTCTGTTTAACATCTCATCCAAAAGACAGCACCTCCGACCATGCAGCACTGCATTGGAGTGTCGGCCTAGAATTTTGTGCTCCAGTCCCTGGAGTGGGACTTGAACCCACAACCTTCTGATTCAGAGGCAAGAGTGCTACCCACCGAGCCACAGCTGACATGGTGTTGAATTTAGCATTCCTCACTGTGATTGGGAAGGACATTTTTGAACACGTAGATGCACACATTCTGCTTACATCAGTCTCTGCACTATTACTTTTTAAAATGCAATGTTTTGAGGTAATAAGGTGCCATATAAGTATTACTCTTGCTGTTATCTTTTTCGTCTCATTACAAATGGTAGCTCAAACACAAGCCAAAGCTCCACCATCTGGTGCAAGATGAAGTTTTGTTTGCTCTTGATGAAGTTGCAAGTCAATAAATATTTGTGTAGCAGTATGATCTGACCGTTCTACAAAATACATAGGAACTTGTCCATTTTTTTTTTTTTTAAAGGTTTTGAGTGTCACATTTTTATTGTCAATCATTTTTAAAAAGCAGGTAATTTTATGTTGGATTCTTCTGAACTGGAGCTGGGAATTTAGAAACATGTCAATCTGCAAACTTTGCTAATAGTAATCTATTAATTTACCTCCTGTCTCTTCACAGTACTTCAAATTTATAACCTTAATTGGATATGCTCGCTTTAAGCACATCTGTACCTTACCAGCAAAATAATATGTTGTACATTGCATGATATGATGGTCCTCTCCTATTTAATTCCTCGAGGAGGTTTTATAGAGAAAATTAGCGATGCTTTGGTTGATATTTTTCAGGGCCCCATAACTACTGGAGATACTAAGGCTTGGAAGATAGCAAATTAAGTTGCAATAATCAAAAAAGGAGTAAGGCACCTAGTAATTACAAGCTAGTTAGCCAAGTATTCATACTTGGAAAACTGCTGATGGGCATTTTACAGGATGCAATAAATGAGCATTTAGGGAACAGTAGTATCCGAAGAAGCAGTCGACATGGTTTTTGGACGTGGGTAATTGTTTACAAATATACAGGAATTCTTTTGAGGGGGGTAACTAAGCTAGTGACGAAGGTAATCCAGTAGATGTAGTTTACTTGAATTTTGAATAAGCATTTGCCATAGTTCCTCCATTGAGTGAGTGAGAAAGCTTTAGTTCACATGGAATCCACTAAAGCATCTTTGGAAGCTCAGATGGCCTGAAGTTCCATCCGAAACCATGCTTTCCTTTTTGAGTAGGAATGCAAGATGGGAGCCAGTAGATTTAAACAGATTTAATTTTAATGTACAGGTTGTGGCATAATGCAGAAAGCAGTTAATGGTTACAGCAGAGTGTTTTCCTAAAGGTTTAGCTATTTATATAATAAATACAACAAAATAAAGTTTCCACGTGCAAAAATGTTGCCAAGTAGGCAGTTGTAAAACCTATGCTTCATCATAGATATAAAAACATTTACCCTACAAAGCTTTTAACAGTATAGTCATTACAAATGTACTTTTAAACATTTGACTATATTTTATCGTTTATAACATGTATGTGTTACTACATGCTATGTTTTTCACATTTCTATGGATTTTTCTTTTACATTTAAGTTGTGTTTTACTGTGGGGTGACATTTGTATTCAAAATTCTTGTTGGAATTAGTTTTCCTAAACACACCGCGTGCCCTCTTTTTAAGGAATGCTTGATGCTCTCGTGTAGTTGGTTATCAATCAAAACTCAAAGTTTTTGTCTTTAACCACCCTGCTGAACGTCTCTTAATTTGATCTGCTTTTCCAAACCAAATCGAAACTTCATTTAATGGTGCAAGTGCCTCGCCCATTCCAATTTAGAAATCATTTTTTTGCTTCTCTAATCACAGGGTCAGCCTGACTGTATAAGCACTTTATCAAGCATGATTTTTGTCGCTTTTTAAATTATAGGCATAAAAATTAGATTAAGATAATCGTGAAACCTGATTTCAATATTAGTGGAAATAAGGATGAGTTGTATTTAATTTTGTTAAACTGCTCCTTTACCATTGAATACAATACAGTATGTAGTTTCCAAAATAAGCATGCAACTTGGTTTGTAGGGATTACAACTTTAGTTTTCCAATCTTTCTGTAGGTTTTTAATGTAGAACATTATAAATAACCTTTTGATTTTGCAATTAAATTAAACAATTACCCCACATTTCTCTCTTCTCTCCCCCACCCCCTCCAGCCCCAAAAATGTAAATTCAAAACGGGGGTTGACCATGAAATAGCCTTGAAAGGTTGATATCATGCCATACTGGGGTGATGCATGAAGCCTCTTTTTTCCTGTTTCCTGCAGGGATCGATAGTTCTCTGTACATATGACCAGCAGCAACGTAGTGTGCCTTCAGTTACCTGTATCACACACATGTCCCATGAGGGCGAAGATGCTGAGAATACTGTTAAAATGCACAAACTCCTTTTAACAAACATTGTACTTTCATGGTTGTATGCATTTATTATTGAAAAATTGTATTCCTTTCAAAGTCACTTTTGTTTTTATACTGAGTTTAATTAACATACTTTTTGCAGCTAAAATAAAATAATGCATTCAATTGCAGCTGATTTCCAGCTATTTTTGACCCAATTTCAGGGAATAAAATCACAACCCAAAAATCTAACCCACAATTATTTTTAAAAAAAAGTGAAGTTTTTTTTTTGGTGTGGATTTAGTCTTTCATACTGATGTTCAGTGCTTGGTTAAAATAAATTGTTAATTGAATGTTATATCCATGCAATTGTAATAATGCTGAATAAAAAATGTAGTAACAGTGCACTTGAATTGAATTTCAAACTCAATCTGGGTAATTGTTACTTTTACCTTGGTAGTTGATTTGAAAGCATCTAATTCAATGAAAAGCTCCTTAAATTCCTTTTCATGTTACTTTATTTTTGTACTAATTATTCCTCTTTACTTCACAGGTACGAAGGAGAGAGCTCAAGAAGTGTCAGGTTTGTGTTCAGTCACCACTTTTCATGTCATGGTAGACCCATTGGAGTGTGGTACTTTAATGAAACTGTGCCCTTTGATTTCTACTTTATTGGTTGACTGATTACACCTAAAATCTGGATGCAGTGAAACTTGTGCTTTCAATGCAAAAAAAATTGGATTCATTAATGGCTACCTTTTCATGCCTCCGTTTAGTCTGTAATGAAACTTATTTAATCTGTTGCTCATTTGTGCAACAGTCTTTTATTTCTTTTGGTAAATGAGTTAAGTTCTATTCTATTACAATACAGTGAGTTGTTAAATGGTTAAGCTCCATGCACTACACTAGATTGCTGTTTTGTAGATGCTTTAATGAAATATTTTCCAACAAAAATTTTCTACTGTGATGGCTTTAAATAGAAATGAAAAATGTAGGTAATTTACATCTATTGTGTCGATATTCAATGTGGAAAGTACTGATTTGTTTTTGTTGAATGAGGCAAAATATTGTAACATTTGGTACGTCAATAATTGATATTTATAGTCATAGTATATTCTAATTGAGTCTGTTTAGTTTAGGTCCTATTGCTTGAAACTGTACAACAATTATTTGGGTGTCAACAATATGTACAAATCAATTAGAGTTTAAAATTTAACAAATCAAATATCTACTAACAAGTTTGTATTTTTCTGCTAAAGAAAGCAAGTTTTAGTGTGGTGCTTTGAACATTTTTTGTGCTACCATGTTATTCTTGCAGTTAGATAAAATGGGCAATTTGATTGCTTTGTTAAATTGTCACATCATTAATTTGCAGTAGGCCTTTAAGTATTCTATTTCTACACAATCTTGCAGCCACAAATTTATTTCTATAGTGGAACAAGTTGCACCGAAACCTTTTGGTCTAGTGACGCTAACATTTGACAGGAAGATAGATACATAATAAAATAAGATGGTGGCAGTGGAGGAAAAAGGCAATTGCTTTTTGCTTTCTAATTTTGTCAGAATTTTTCTAGAGGTTAAAATCTATGCATTTCCAACGCATTCCCAGGAGTTGGAGAATTCAATAGATATACAAATGCTGAGCTCAATCTGTGACAAATATTTGCAGTGAAAAGGTATACTAGTCGAGCTATTTCCTGAAAGTGATGCAACCTATTTTCTGCTGTTTGATGGGTAAAAAAAAAAAATCTGTTTTCAAAGCATTTATGATCTGATGTTTCCTGAAAGATGGGTTGATAGCAGAACGCATAAATAAAAGTGAAGTTCTTCACACACCACCTTGAAACTCGGAGACGACCTACTTGAGAAGTGGCAAGTTGAGGTGAGGCTCTTATTCCAAGAGGGATACTCAAACTGTGCTGTGCTTGTGCACCTCTTGACATCTGGCTCAAGAACAGCCTCGGCAAGCAACTCTCTTCCCTGTCCTTTATTGGAGAATAGGCAAAAAGGCAGTATGAGCAAATGGGGGAAAACAGCTTAAACTGTGTGGCGAAGCTGAAAGTGCTGTTTCCTGTTTAAGACAAAACCAGCAGGTGGTCCAACAGGCTGCATCTGTTAAGCAGAGAGCTGCTCTGGCAACTTGTGTCGACAAAAGGTTCTACCCAATGGGTTGAGCTTTAAAAGCATTATTGTCTTGAACAAAGAAAATGGTGCAACAAGAGAAATTTAGTAATAGCCCTGATGAACTTTCCACTTTTTTTCTTTAGCTTTTGTTAAATGTGTTTTTTAATTTTGCAGTTGCTGAGGATGCAAATGAGTGATGTATGATCTTACTACTTCCTCTTGCAATGTGAATGGCCAGCATTAGCAACAGCTTTAAGTAATACACCGACCCTTTTACGTGTATTATAACCAGTCATCATTTAAGGAAAATATTCCATAAACTAATAAGGAGATTGAAGAAATATGATGTATTTAAATTGAAAATATTATAATTGTAAACACATGCAGAGAGAATATTTATTTTAAATAACCCTTTTTGCTGGATTTGCCTTTAAGAGCTACAGAAAAGTGATTCATCGGGACATTTTTACACAGCACATATACTAGTGATATGAATGGAAGTAGGTTAATTGTATCTTAACTTCATTTTAAATCCGTTAAATTAAACTTTGACTCGGCTTCTCCTGCAGGAGTAGGCAAACCATTTCATAGTATCGGCAACAGTGCTTGGACCAACGACAAGATTGAGTGGGCTGGAGTCGAGTGCTGTTTCCACTGCGTCTCTCCACCTTTCCGGTGGGAAAATATAGACCCACTATTCTGTTTCTCTGTGATAGTACAGCTGAGATTGGGAACTTCCTGTATGTGAGGAATCGTGAGCATGAATCCACACCCAGCGCTTTGTAATTTCTTAATCTTGCTCTTTTTTAATTAGTACAACACATTGAGTTCAGTGGGGGACCAGTTATGAATTAAAAACACTGATCCCATTCTGTAAAACATGATTGTACGGTAGCTAGCAGTAATTAATTAGTGGGCTCTACTTGTCTATTTATCTGTGCCCAATGCTGCAAGATGCTGTTCTAATGGCCTTTGCTGAAGAGGACTTCAAGGGTCAATCCTGACATCAAAAAAGTGTAGCACTGACTTTAAACACATGCTGTGGGGATACAGTGGAAGTACTTTTGCTTGAAGTTGGCAGGCCTAAAGTCGTGCTCATTTAGAGTGAGATTTATTTTGGTTTAAAAATTTAAAAAAAAAGATAGCTCCTTTGTGCTTATGGGTATCTGTCTAACTCCTGACATTTCTCATGTTGACAGCTGAGTCTGCATGGACATGAAACTGCTGAACTATGAATTTTGCTAGTATTTGCATTCCGGGTTAATTAAACAGAGAAGCAGCGAAGCAAAAATCTGTAGCCCTCTGACAGCCCAGCAGACTGAGCCTCCAACCACACAGATCTCACACTTGTGTGCTCTCTCTCTCTCTCTTGCTTTCGCACTTTTTTTCCCTCCCTCCCGTGTGCTGTCTCTGGTGCTAAATCTTCGATTTTTGTAGTGCTTTAATGTCGAGCCATTTTTGGTGTACTTTAGCAACCATTGTCTTTTTTTAAACCACTTAACTATGCTATGCAAGTGTCAGCCGTGGCTCAGTGGGTAGCACTCTCGCCTCTGAGTCAGAAGGTTGTGGGTTCAAGTCCCACTCCAGGGACTTGAGCACAAAGCTAGGCTGACACTCCAGTACAGTGCTGCACTGTCAGAGGTGCCGTCTTTTGGATGAAACGTTAAACCGAGGCCCCGTCTGCTCTCTCAGGTGGACGTAAAAGATCCCATGGCACTCTCAAAAAAAGAGCAGGGAAGTTATCCCCGGTGTCCTGGCAAATATTTATCCCTCAACCAACATAACAAAAACAGATTATCTGGTCATTATCATATTGCTGTTTGTGGGAGCTTGCTGTGTGCAAATTGGCTGCTGCATTTCCCACATTACAACAGTGACTACACTTCAAAAAGTACTTCATTGGCTGTAAAGTGCTTTGAGATGTCCGGTGGTCGTGAAAGACACTATAAATGCAAGGCTTTCTTTTCCTTCCTCCTTCTCCTTCTTTTCCTTCCTTCCAAGTCTGCAAAAAGCACAGCAATTTTTTGTAAAAATTGTTTTGATTTAGTGTTTGCTTCTTCATCTTTGCTCGACCGCCCCCCTTCCCCGCTTTACTTACTGTCCCTACGTGTATCTCTGCAACAATCACTTCCGTGTTTTGATAGTGTCGCACTAAATTTCTATTATAGACTCACCCCAGTACAGGCCCTTGCTTTTTTGTACCCTCTGCAAAGCTGTTTTCATAGTGGGTCTAACGACATCAGAGCCGGTACAAAGCTGCACAACAGCTACGTTCTAGGCAGGATTTAGTTTTGCGAGAGTTCTAGTCACTGTTGCGGATGATTCTGAATCCACTTTAACCTAATAGGTTGTGTATTCTGGTTCAGCATTTTGATCAAGTTAAGACTCTGTATGTATACCCTTCACTGGAATCTGATCATGAAGTTTGGCCTCATATTGGGAGTTTATGGCATTGCCATTTTTCTCTTCTGGTTAAAATCTTTTTACAAAGCTTTCTATTTCAGACTAGTCTTCAATTAAGTTAATGGGTAAAGCGGACCAAACCCTATAAGTGTGTCATGCTCTTAATGTGAGGGGAACCAAAGAATTGCGGCGTCTGCTGATCTGAGTTGATTTATGTAGTGCTGATTTCAGGATGGTAGCTAAACATAATAGTAGCAATAATTGGCCAGTAATCACTATAATTAGAAACCCGTAACAACTTTATAGATTACAGTGCCCACCGCTTATAGTGGGCACGTTTGCCTGCTTGTATGCATTGGACAGATTAAAGGGGAAATACTATGGCGACCAAGTAGTGACTGATGCTTGAGCCTAGGGAGTGTGTGGATCTGTCTTCTCACCTAAGGCCCATACACCTGTATGTTGCAGCAGGTGCAAAGGCAATGACCTCATGGTGTCTGGCAGCTGAGATCCTGTCCGCTGCGAGTTTGAGGAGCGCAGGTATTTGAAAGAATTGGGATTGAGCTAAGTGGGCATCTGGAGACGAGGAGCATCCTCAAAAGGAAAAGAAGCCACAGCTGTTCTGGAAGGTATGGGGCGAATGAACAAGTTGCTGAGGATTCAGAACCAGGAAAAGAGAGAGATCTGGGAGGAGAGAAATGGAACACTTCTCAAACAAGAACTTCATTGAATTGTAGCATTTATTCAAGAAGCTTATTTAATAAAGCAATCGACACCTTTTTATATGCCTGAAATACACGGAGTGCTTAACACATGTAAGCGGCAACTTTGTAATTGGCCACAATGGAAATGAAATATGGTTAGCACCTCTTGTCTGATTTAAACAATTGCCTGTAGGCGTCTTAAATGGTGGGGACTCTTGTGTCCATTTTCAATCTAGCACAGGCCTGCTTTCAATAAGTATGCTTGACCTTGAGCCCAATGGATGAGCAAAATTTGCCAACTTCAATCATCATGCATTCAAGTCCGCAAGTTCCACACTGGGCTTGATGTTCAAGGAGATGGACAGTGTAGTTTTTCTTCTATTCTGGTGGTCCAAATGAAGTACTTTACTTAACGAAAGATCATCAACCTGAAACATTAACTTTTGTTTCTCTCTCCACAGATGCTGCCTGACCTGAGTATTTCCAGCATTTTTTGTTTTTATTTCAGATTTCCAGCATCCGCAGTATTTCGCTTTTGTATTGTTGAAGTACCTGTACTTTTACTTGTTTGTTGTGCTTGATCTACTTGTATCGATTTAATTAAATTGCTTGCTATTTGCATAGTCCCTGGGTGACTCTCTGCAGTTACACAATTAATTATAGTCAATAAATGCAAAATGAGTGCAGCATTTACATTTTTTGTCTTGGTAGTCATGCTGTTCGTGGCTTTTTATTGCCGAGTTTCAGTAAGAACAGTACATAGTGAAAGATGATTGCATGTTACGATTGGTATGCGATTCCATTTTGAATGCTGCCCTGGGAGTAGTGTACAAGCATTGTGGTGTACATATCTTAAAACAGGTTTTAGTTTGCTTCTAAAAACTGGAAAGAAAAATACATCAAAAATTAACTGGCTGAAATTAGTGTCAACAAAATATCAATTGGTATGTGAACTTGTGTGTACTGTAAATATGTAATGATGCTGAATAATTTTTTTTCCTACAGTTACAGCGTCACTGGATCTGAATGTTCAGAAACACTTATTGATTTGAGAAGTAAATCATAAATAAGGTTCTTGAACATTGAAGTCAGGTGGCATAGGTTAAGCATATAGTGCATGCAATAGTACTTAAACATACACTTAAACGGTTGCGCTACAACCACACCTAATGGTTTGGTTGGGGCCCAAATGTTCTGAGTTCAGTATCTTGGACCTTTACAAATCCAAAAACTAACTACAAACTGACAATATTCATTTATTTCTCTTCTCTCCACCACCCCCCCCCCCCCCCCGCCATGACTCACCATGTTTCTGTATTACGTCATTATAGTAAAATTAAATTCTCTATGTAGAGTTGTATTTTATTTGACTTATCCCTTTTATAGCTTTAGTTTTCTTTACTTAACAAGCTCTTTTACTGTTGGGCTAATGAGATAAGTTTAACTCACTTACTTCGAGAGTCATAGAGTTATACAGCACGGATAGAGGCCCTTCGGCCCATCGTGCCCGCACCGGCCATCACGCCCTGTCTAATCTAATCCCATATTCCAGCATTTGGTCCGTAGCCTTGTATGCTATGGCATTTCAAGTGCTCATCCAAATGCTTCTTGAATGTTGTGAGGGTTCCAGCCTCCACAACCCTTTCGGGCAGTGAGTTCCAGACTCCAACCACCCTCTGGGTGAAAAAGTTCTTTCTCAAATCCCCTCTAAACCTCCCGCCCTTTACCTTGAATCTATGCCCCATAGTTATTGACCCTTCTACTAAGGGAAAAAGCTCCTCAGTATCCATCCTATCTATGCCCCTCATAATTTTGTACACCTCAATCATGTCCCCCCTCAGCCTCCTCTGCTCCAAGGAAAACAAACCCAATCTGCCCAGTCTCTCTTCATAGCTGAAGTGTTCCAGCCCTGGTAGCATCCTGGTGAATCTCCTCTGCACCCTCTCCAAAGCTATCACATCCTTCCTGTAGTGTGGCGACCAGAACTGCACACAGTATTCCAGCTGTGGCCTAACCAGTGTTTTATACAGCTCCATCATAACCTCCTTGCTCTTATATTCTATGCCTCGGCTAATGAAGGCAAGTATCCCATATGCCTTTTTTACCACCTTATCCACCTGTTCCACCGCCTTCAGGGATCTGTGTACTTGCACACCCAGATCCCTCTGACCCTCCGTCTTGCCTAGGGTCTTACCATTCATTGTGTATTCCCTTGCCTTGTTAGTCCCCCTCCAAAGTGCATCACCTTGCACTTTTCCGGGTTAAATTCCATTTGCCACTGTTCCGCCCATCTGACCAACCCATCGATATCGTCCTGCAGACTGAGACTACCCTCCTCGCTATTTACCACCCTACCAATTTTTGTATCATCCGCGAACTTACTGATCATACCTTTTACATTCATATCCAAGTCATTAATATAGACCACAAACAGCAAGGGACCCAGCACCGATCCCTGTGGTACCCCACTGGCCACAGGCTTCCAGTCACAAAAACAACCTTCGACCATCACCCTCTGCCTTCTGCCACTAAGCCAGTTTTTTAATCCAACGTGCCAAGGCACCCTGGATTCCATGGGCTCTTACCTTCTTGACCAGTCTCCTGTGCGGGACTTTATCGAAGGCCTTACTGAAATCCATGTATACCACATCCACTGCGTTACCCTCATCCACACACCTAGTCACCCCCTCAAAAAATTCAATCAAATTAGTCAGACATGATCTTCCCTTGACAAAGCCATGTTGACTATCCCTGATTAATCCTTGCCTCTCCAAGTGGAGACTGATTTTGTCCCTCAGAATTTTTTCCAATAATTTTCCCACCACTGATGTTAGGCTCACTGGCCTGTAGTTCCCCGGTTTTTCCCTACTCCCCTTCTTGAATAATGGTACTACATTAGCGGTTCTCCAGTCCTCTGGCACATCCCCTGTGGCCAGAGAGGTTCTGAATATGTGTGTTAGAGCCCCCGCAATCTCTTCCTTTGCCTCACACAGCAGCCTGGGATACATTTCGTCCGGGCCTGGGGATTTATCCATTTTTAGGCCTGCTAAAACCGCCAATACCTCCTCCCTCTCGATGTTAATGTGTTCGAGCATATCACAGTCCCCCCGCCCTATTTCTATGTCTACATCATCCCTCTCCATAGTGAAAACAGATGCAAAAAATTCATTTAGAACCCCTCCTACATGTAACAAGACAAGTTTGTCTTGTTACATATAATTGCTATTCCACCAAGTGAAACCTTTAATTATAAGTCTGTCTTTTTGTTTCTTTATCATTGGTACCAAAAAAATGATGTGTGCCCAGCTGTTTTTCTTTGCAGAAATAACTATTATCCCACACTGTTATAAAGTTTTCTGAAACTTGAACGAGTGTGCAATGACACTTCTTTAATTAAGCCTCATTACTTCATCAGAAACTGACCATTAATGCAGGGTCAGCCATTGCCCAACAGCCTAGTGGTCGCCACTCCAAAATGACTTGTGTTTTCCGACTTAACAAGCAAAGGCTAATGTTTAACATTGCCAAGGGAGTACTCCATGCTCCAGGAACAATTTGGTGGTGCTGCTGCAGGAGAACATTGAAGATAACATGGCTCTAGCTGAAAAGCAGGGAGTTCTCAGTGTCCTGATCAGCATTCCCCAATGCTACCAAAATAGATTAATCTCATTCCTGTTTGTGTGATCTTGCTGTGTGCCTACTTAAGTCATTGCACTTCAAAATAATTAATTACATGGCAAATGTTTTAAGATGTTTGAGATGTGATGAGTCACTATATATAAATTTGAGCTTTTCCTTTCAGTGGCTGCCTTGTATGTAAATTAATTCTGTCCAATTCATTTTATTTATATTGGCTCTGAATACTTGGTATTTACAATATTTTTACAGTTGCTTCTGAAGCATTTAATTTGGAACTCTTTTCTCTCTCTGCCGGGGGGGGGGGGGGGGGGGCGGAAAGACTGAGAGGTGACCTGATAGAGGTCTTTAAGATTATGAAAGGCTTTGATGGGGTAGACGTGGAGATGATTCCACTTATGGGGCAGACCATAACTAGCGGCCATAAATATAAGATAGTCACTAATGAATCCAATCGGGAAGCCGAGAGAGACTTCTTTTCCCAGAGAGTAATTATAATGTGGAACTCGCAACACAAGGAGTAGGTGAGGCAACGAGCATAGATGCATTTAAGGGGAAGCTAGATAAACACATGAGGAAGAAGGAATAGAAGGATATGTTGGAGTTAGATGAAGAAGGGTGGCATGGACCGGTTGGGCCAAATGGCCTGTTTCTGTGCTGTAATTACTATAATACTTTGCAATTTCTACCATTATACAGTATTATCTGTAATATATGTATTTTATGGCAGAGGTGCAACAGAACCAAGCTACTTGGCAAGTATTTTATAATGGTTATACCCTGAAAAGGCAAGTGACATAATTACCAGAGATTGATTTATCCACGTTTGCCTCATTAACATTTACATCTGTATGATGACAGCTAAGTAATATGACACCTAAAATGAGCAAGTACACAAGACTAATTACATTGCTATATCCCACTGGTGTTTGTACTTGTTTGGTTACTGTATTGTTGAGCAGCATCATTAATCAGTTTTTTTAATAAGTATTGCAACTTCTAGCTGCTTTTAAAACACAAAATTGCAGCTTCACTGTAGTCAGAGTTCATAAAATCGGGCTGCATCTTGGAACCAGAATTAATAGTGTATGCACGGAGTGCATGGATGTTGGTCTTGCAACCTGAACAACTGGCACTGTAAAAATCGCCGTAATTTTCTGCATCATAGGATGATGTGGCTCAGCACATGATTTATCATCAGTTGAGTTCCTGATCTTGGCTAGCTGAAAAGTAGGAAACTGTTGAGCAGTGGCTGGGAAGGTGGAACTGGACAAGTCTTGCCCACCTGCTAATGCTAGGTTACAGAGTAACAATGGCAGAAGTCCGGGAGTAGTTCATCTAATCACCATAATATGGTGTGTGTGTGCCCTGAGAAGTTAGAGAAAAAATTGCAGGGATATGGGGAAAGAGCGTGAGACTGGGACTAACTGGATTGCTCTTCGAAAGAGCTGGTGCAGACTCGATGGGTCGAATGGCCTTTTTCTGTGCTGTACTATTCTATGATTCTATAACCTCGCATTGGTTAAGCAGATTTTGCATGTCTTTCCAGCTAATCTCTATACCACTGAGGCTAATGTCATCTTGTACAAAACAAGATGCAAGTGTGACTTGAATTAAATGTGCCAGCAGCATGATGTGCTTCTAGAAAGTCAGAGCAACATTTTTGTAATTGATTTTTGCGATCCTATAAAAGGACAGAAGAAAAAGTGAAACATAATAAGTAGTCAGAGCAAGATTGGGAGATTCAAGAGAAAGAGGATCAATAAAATGGAGATTTAATATAGAAAAAGAGCTGAGAAAACAGCAGTGAGGTGTTGTTACAATAGAGTTTTTGGAGCAAGGAGGAGAAAATACTTGTATTATGCACATAGGCAAGCTTTAACTGGCTGTGATCTAGAATTTAAATATTGGTAGCATGTTGTAGCTAAATGTCTCAATTTCATAGACATCTATAAGTAGCTCAAAAGAGCATAAGAAGTAAGAGCAGGAGTAGGCCATATGGTCCCTCGAGCCTGCTCCACCATTCAGTAAGATCATAGCTGACCTTCGACCTCAACACCACCTTCCTGCCCGATCTCCATATCCCTTGATTTCCCCTGGAGTCCAAAAATCAATCTATCTCAGCCTTGAATATACTCATCGACTCAGCATCCACAGCCCATTGGGGTAGAGAATTCCAAAGATTCACAAACCTCTGAGTGAAGAAATTCCTCCTCATAGTCTTAAATGGCCTACCCCTTATCCTGATACTATGCCCCCTAGTTCTAGACTCCCCAGCCAGGGGAAATTACCTCTCCGCATCTACCCTGTCAATCCCCCTCAGAATCTTAAAGGTTTCAATGAGATCACCTCTCATTCTTCTAAACTCCAGAGAGTATTGCTCAATCTCTCCTCATAGAAAAACCACCTCATCCCAGGGATCAATCTAGTGATCCTTTATTGCACCGCCTCTATAGTAATCTGGGATGTAATGCTTAAGTTATCCACCAGATGGAGACAAATCTTAAGGGATCATATTTACCAGTATTAAGGTTATGTCCTGGCACACCACTTAGTAAAGTAGTGGCATTGCATTCTGGGTATGACTCAGGTTGATCCTCCATCTTTGTGATCGCACAGTAAGAAATAGTGTGTGTTTGCTGCAGCCTGTAAGCGATGTTCTCTGCTACATATGTATAATAAAACAGTTTGAGTTTTGGTTCCTGAAGTCTGGCTTATCTCAGTTTCTGACCTTACCACTCGGATATCACAGCCTTCTAAGGCAAGTATGCCCTTCCTCAGATAAGGAGACTAAAACTGCACAGTACTCCAGGTGTGGTCTCACCAAAGTCCTGTACAATTGTCGTAAGACTTCCTTACTCTTGTACTCGAACCCCCTTGCAATAAAGGCCAATGTGCCATTTGCCTTCCCAATTGCTTGCTGTACCTGCACACTAACTTTGTGTTTCCTGTACAAGGACACCTAAATCTTTGAGTACCAACATTGAATAGTTTCTCACCATCATTAAAAAAAAAAAAAAAAAATTCTGTTTTGTTTTATTCTTCCTACCAAAGTGAATAACCTCACATTTCCCCACATTATACTCCATCTGCCACCTTATTGCCCACTCACCTTAACCTGTTTTTATATCCCTTTTGTAGGCTTACCCATCCATCCCTGCCATTTAACTTTTTCTGACTTTTGACCACAGGGCCTAGCTAATGCCATTATTCTTTAAAAGATGACGCACATAACTCTCTTTTTCTAGCTGAGATCTGAAATATTGAATGCCAAGCAGGTGGTCCTAAATGTTTCAGCCAACCTCGTAGTTCCCATACAACTGTGTATTGACTTTCCATCCCCAGGTAGTATGTGTTTGTGATGTAAATTATGTACTTAAAAAAAATTTTTTTTTAAAGTGATTCAGTGAACAGCAACTGCAATAATTTTTGTGCAACTGACATTATACTGAATATTTTGAGATGCTATCCAAAAATGCGATAATGAGGAAAATATTTTTTAAATTGTTGGTTGTTAATATTTTACATCTGGTATGTACTACAATTGTAAGAATTAAATGAATACAGCTGCATTTTTGAGAAATAACATATTTAGCAATCTATATTGTCTCAGATTTCTTTTTTCCCCAAAACATGTTTTGTCCATATAGTGCATCACTAAATTTCAGGAGTTGAAATTACTTAGTTTGTTGTGCTTCAAATTGCTTAATCAAAGGGCCGGAATTTGCGGTTGGTAATAACGGCAAACTGACAGTGTTCGCTGTTATTACCCCTTTGAAACTGACCGCAACTTCAGGATGTATCGCAAACGCATCTAAACACAGAAATCCTGAAGTTGCGGTCAGTCATTCACTGCTCCGACACTGGCTGTGCTGTGACTCCTCTCTCTCTCTCTCTCTCCCTCTCTCTCTCTCTCTCTCTCTCTCTCTCTCTCTCTCTCTTTCCCCCCCCCCCACCCCTCCCCATAGCTGGCAATCGGTGTAATCAGTGAAACTTATGAATACTTGGGCCTTTCCGCAGTAATATTGCTGTTCAACACCCCATTAAATGTTGGGCCTTGTTGGATTAGGTGTAACTGTGGTTTTAAACAGCATAGAGATTGCTAAACAAACGTTACGACCCTGAAAAGCTTATTTAAATTTGGTTGGTCAAACTTATCCATTATGATTAAAATTTTTATGAAACGTAAAAAGTTTTTGATATTTCGGATTCTACCTTCTCTCCATCAGAGAGACCCAATCTTTGTTTTGCGCTCTAACACTTTTTAAAAGAAGTCAGGATAAAAGCAGGATCTCATTTCCTGTCTGAGAATTCTGCAATGTGATTGGTTGCTTCGACAGTGTGTTGACGTCACAGCAGATTGCACTAGGGAATCCCTATTATAAAGCACTGAACTCACTTGTGTGTCAAAAAAGGCAAAACTACTCGCACAGATCATGAGATCAACTTTCAACTGTGGGCACCTATCTCCAGGGCCAGCAGTGAACGCCTTTGCTTCACCACTGACCGCAAATTCTGGGCCAAAGAATTGGTTTGTTGATTGTCCTAAGGACAAAGTAAGAATGATGTGTGTAGGGGAAAGACCAATTTGAAATGTATTCAATGGATTATAGGTGATTGTGTCTAGATGTTGATTGCTGCAAAATAAATTGGGAGTTGATCTTTTTATTTTGCGAATGAAGATAATGGATTACTACTTGTACTTCAGTGGAATAATTGCATCGTGTGAACATTAAAATTCTGTCCTGATTTATTTCCCAGGATAATAGCATGAGCTAAAGCAGTGGACTGTCTGAATTGTATTCATTTCTAATTCAGACTGAAATAAAGACGATAAGCACCTAGATGTCACATATACCTACATGTGCCCTTTCAATTGAAACTGATTTAAGTAGGTTAAAAAGAAAGTCAATATTCTTATCGTATTTCCAAATAATTATATGGATGATTCTGGATTGTTGGGTTAATGGAGTCCTTTAAAATTGAAGTGCATTTCTGTTACCTGTGATTAATCAAAAGGTCTGAGTTCCAAGGAGTTTTATTTGATGCATAAAACATTATTCATTGCCACTTATCTGCATGATAAAATCAAATCAAAAAATGTCCACTTTCTGACAGCAACTATTGATTGATCAGATTAGTAGGGTAGGGTAGCATAGTGGTAATGTCACTGGGCTAGTAATCGAGGTCTGGACTAATGATCCAGAGACATGAGTTCAATTCCCACCACGGCAGCTGGGGGATTAAATTCAATTAAATAAATTCAATTAAAAATAAATCTGGAATAAAAAAAGCAAGTATCAGTAATAGTGATCATGAAACGACCGGATTGTTGTTAAAAACCCCATCTGGTTCACTAATGTCCTTCAGGGAAGGAAATCTGCCATCTTTACCCTTGGCTTCCTTGAATCCAGACCCACAGCAACGTGGTTGACTCTTAACTGCCCTCTGAAATGACCTAGCAAGCCATTCAGTGGCTCACCACCACCTTCTTGAGGGCAATTAGGGATGGGCAATAAATGCTGGCCTTGCTGGTGATGTCCACATCCCGTGAACGAATTATTAAAAAAAACTTGCTAGCTTACACTGCATTCAGATATGCAATCTGATGTACGTTGAAATTGCATGGCAATGTAGGAGCTCTTGGCTCATGCACTCTAAAAATGGGAAAAATTACTCTAACCATGGTACAAATGATTTTTTATTGAATCTCCTGATTTGAAGTCTTCCACCTAATATATGCCCATCACATTGAAAAGTGTTGCACATGTAAAGTACGTGCTCATTAGCTCAAGGAAGCAGATACGAAAACTAACAATCAAGAATCGGCATTCAGAAATTGTTACTGATGAGGCCAAGGTAGAGAAGAAGAATCGATAAATCACTTAAATATTTTTGAGAAGCCTTTTGGCCAACATCTTGTTTTCGTCCTTTACCTTGAGGACATAGTACGAAAAAGATTACACTATAGTAGTGTAGTGATTATGTTACTCGACGAATAATTCAGACACCTAGACTGATAATCCAGAGAACACGAGTTCAAGTATCACCATGGCAGTTTGAGAATTTTGAAATAAAAAGCTGGCATCAATGAAAGTGACCATGAAGCTGTCGGATTATCATACAACCCAGCTGGTTCACTAATATCCTTTTTTAGGATGGAAACCTGCTGTCTATACCCAGTCTGGCCTATATGTGACTCCAGTCCCACACCAATGTGTTTGACTCTTAACTGTCATAACAAGCCCTCCGTTATATCAAGAAATGCCGGCCTTACCCACCCCCTTTACCGCTTAACTGGGCCAAAGAATTGTGCAGCCACATGAACCTGTGCCTTTTTTCTCGCACATGTTGGATGTACAAATTTATTTGCTTAAATAATATTTGTCTTCTAAATATAAATGCTGCTTGTATATTTTCATTTTAATGCTGCATGTAGAACAAACCAATCCTGCTCCCCTCACCATCCTCGGCTCCATGGACACCTTCACACCCCAGTTGTTGCCAAATAGGAGGAAAGATCCCACTCCATTCCTGCTTCAATTCTAGCATTGTGTTCTGCTTGTTCTCTGCTGCAACTCCCAGCTGCCTCACTCCCTGTCCCTGTATTGTATTCTTTGCTTAACTGCTCTGCTCCCCTCTTGCTCTGTTCTTCACTTATAATTTCTCTAAAGCAGAAATGGTTTTTGAAAGTAATTAGAAGACCTCCACTTCAAAACCTGCTTTTGCTGTGTAGATGAAATATTAGGAGTGAACTCGTGCTTGTGAGTGTGTTTTGTGCATTAATCGATGTAGTTTGGAGCTTGGGATTTCCCTTTAAACTTTCATCATATGTAGATGGTATCTAAAGACATTAACTTATGGAGGAGAAACTTTGAGAGTCACTGCAGCTAGTAAGAGTATAAACCCTGTGGTAGTGCAGTTAATATATTCATTATCTTCTAGAGTAGTTTTAATTTTATGAAGTTATCTCCTGTTACCTGCCTTCAACCATATTATACTTCTCTTCCTGTATTTAGTACAGGTACTCAAATTCAACAGTGGTGTTCAGTGCACACTGATTTAGCGTGGTTAATAAGACACAATAACAAAATGCTAGAATGAACTTTTAAAGAAGGACGACCGTATTGGGAAAGGAACGAATTGTTGATGAGGAATTTACTTTCCATTGCATACTTTTTAAATTAGGGAGATAGTACTTTACCCATCCTCCCCTGAAGGTGGTGCTCTGCTGTTACTTGCTCCACAAGCCTGCCCAATCAGTGCTTGCAAACTATTCAATCCAAACTAGAACAGATTAGATTGACGGCCACTTTACATAGTGGCCACAATTCCATGTTTCCAATAAGGAATGTTGTCTATGGGGAGTGCTGGATAGCTACGGCCACAGTTTGGTGGAAAGTATAACCAGGTGGGAAGCTTCAGTAAGGAACATTGTTTAGCCACTCATGAAGCAAATTTGATTATAGCAAGGATGTCAATACGTTTGGCCACAATAAGGCCATAGATAGCAAGGGTCTTGCTCGCTAGTGAGTGGACATTCTGAAGGGAAATACCAAGGTGGCAGTGATTTATGATCTGGCTGAATCTAGGGAGTGGTGGTGGGTGAGGTCAATGGGATACAAAGGAGACTGGTGAGGTTAGCCCCCAGTAGGTGCACTAGGTGAGAAGATTGGTGATTTGGCATTTGAGGTTACTACTTGTACCAATTAATCTGCAGAGCTGCAGTCCATTTTATGATTCCATCTGCAGCATTTAAGTTTCACTGAAACATAGACAAATGTATGATGCATTCAAATTTTCATTGGGTTATATAAAATTTCTTCCACCTCACTGATATGCAAATTTATTCGCTCAAATATTTTATTATATAAAGGATGAATCTACAAGGAAGCTATTTAACTAAACCAATCCTGTTCCAAAAAGAGATTCTTTCGAATTGATTACTCTGCCATCTTTGTATGGCAGCAATTTCTAATGTTCAAAATGAGTTTTTATAAGAAAGCATTAAATTTCCAAATTGCATAATTAAATGTATCTGCCTTTTGCATTCTGATGTGAGTTTGACATTTTTCTTCAGAGGCCTCCACACCTTTTTATACAAAATCCATAACTATGGGTGCTAACTGCGACTGCTGCTCCTACCCATAGCTCTCCATATCTACTCTGACTCTTCCTCCCTGACTCGCACATTTGATTGACTTTAAAGCGTAAAATGCACCATCATGCCTTTGACATAAACAGTGCAATTAGCTAGGAGAGGAGTTTTGGAGTGTAGAACCAGTGGAGAGCAGAGTCTTGCTCTGTGTACGGAGCGGGTGGGGAGAAGAAAATCCAGAATTCTGGAAGCCGTAGGAGAGCGCTCTGCTATGTGGGAGAAATCGGAAGGGAAGACCGGTGAAACAAATGTTGAGTTTGTGGAAACTGAGCATTGGGAAGGTGGTTGGTTGTTGGGTCTAAGGGATGTGGGGAGATGGGGCTCTGTGGTGGTTATGACGTGGCAGCACAATACGAGAGTTGAGCCTGGGAGATCTTGAAAGTTTGTCAGAGGATATTCTGATAACGATAAATGTTAAGTTTTTTTGGGGGGGAGGGAGGGAAAGTGCTACAACAATTAAGTACAGTATTTATAGGACATGTACACTATATGTACTATTTAATTTGCCAAATGTTGTCTTTTGGTTGATCATGGGATAATTGGACCAGGGTGGACATATTAAAGATCTTAAGTTGGTATGCACTTCTGGTCAAACTTTTCTGTCATTGTTCCCATCCACATTTATAATGGAAACTGCCTATGTAAATTTGCCATGCTGTAATTACACCCCCTCTCTTGTGGTGGTGATGTGGTGCCTCCATTGGCAGAAGAGTATAATTACAGCATGACTAGTTTACGTACATATATGCATGTATATATTTTACAATAAAATATGTACTTATTAATTTTACTTATATTCCCAGTTCTCCTAAATATTGCACAAACCTTCAACTATATGACAATTCTATTTCATTTGATTTAGATTCATTTCAATTTCTGTCTGTTGTGGCTCAGTTGGTAGCACCCTCGCCTCTAAGTCAGAAGGTTGTGGGTTCAAGTCCCACTCCAGAGACTTGAGCACAAAAATTTAGGCTGACACTCCAGTGCAGTACTGAGGGAGTGCTGCACTGTCGGAGTTGCCGTCTTTCAGATGAAACGTTAAACCTAGGCCTCATCTGCTCTCTCAAGTGGACATAAAAGATCCCGTGGGAGTTATCCCTGGTGTCCTGGCCAATATTTATCCCTCAATCAACATCACTAAAAAACAGATTATCTGCTCATTATCACATTGCTGTTTGTGGGAGTTTGCTGTGCGCAAATTGGCTGCTGCATTTCTTACAGTACAACAGTGACTACACTTTAAAAGTACTTAATTGGCTGTAAAACACTTTAGGATGTCCGGTGGTCATGAAAGGCGCTATATAAATGCAAGTCTTTTTTTCTTTCTTTATAAAATACCTACTGTTTGTTCTCTTGGCAGTTCTTTATTTTTAACCTACATTTCCAATAACACATTCTCCATTACACTTTCATTATTTCTTTGACAAAAATATCCTCCAGTTCACTATAACCAACATCACAGCATCCACATCCTTATCGAACAGCATCTCCTCCAACTTCCTATAAGCAACACCATGGGATATTGACTAGTAATATTACTTTACTTGTACGTGCACCACTTCTCCATCACATTTCAGAATCTCTCGCTGTCTAATCCAAATTTCTGAATTGCACTTGGAAAAAGTATAATGAACTGGATTTTGCAGTAAGAGTAATGATGAGGCTATTTGTGCTCACTGTTATGGAGCAAATCGGACTGCAATTTCTATCGTCTGCACATATGCAGTTAAACATGGAAATCGGGAAGTTGCTGTTCGATTTGCCCTGCTGCTCCACAAGCTTCACTACACTAGTACCTCGCCAAGCGATTCAGCATTAAAACACATGAAGCATAAAGTTGTGGTACTTACCCAAGAAATACCCACCAGACATGTCAGAAAAAGTTTGGGCTTGTCCATTCAAGTGCAAGTGAATTTTTAATGGTGTGATAAGTCTCTTGATTACTACCAAACAACCTATCTGGCACTGAACATTTAGCTTTTGCAAGTGTGGAGTCTCATTCCTTCAGATTTTAATTATTGTTGGAGATTTAAAAAAAAAAAAAAAAATGATTTTTTGACTTTCTTTCACCTCTCTCTCAATCCCATCTTTCTTTCCCTCTATTTTTCTGTACATGACTTTACATTGAATTAACTATTCTAACTGACATTTCCTGGTTTAGACTGTGGGGCTCGGTAAGGATTCTTCAATCTGATTGCTTGAAGAGACATGCTGTTGCTTTCCCTGTTCACACAAGTCCCAGATCCCCCTTAAATGGCGCCACACTGAAATAGATTTCTAATAACCATAAGTTGCCTCACAAAACTCGCTAAAAGTCTGTGGGTAGCTGTAAGCATAATGAACAGTGAGCGTCTCTTGTTCACCACTGACTGCAAAATCTATAAATAAAGGCAGTTGTTTGGATTTCACAGAAAAACTCACCAGTTGCGGAAGATACCGAAACCATAATATCTGACGGCTCCTAATTGACCTTCCACAAACATAGCCAGGATACTGATCTGGAACTGGAATAGCAATGAATCTTTGAATGAATTCATTCAATGTTTAGTTAACATCAATTCCTTCTGCTTAGGCAGTCCCTCGGAACCGATGATGACTTGCTTCCATGTTAAAAATGAGTTCTCAGGTGACTGAGTCCAATGCAGGACCTAGAGTCCCTGTCACAGGTGGGGCAGACAGTGGTTGAAGGGGCGGGTGAGTGGGGTGCTTGGGTTGACGTGTGCTCCTTGCGCTTGGCTTCCGCTTGCTCCTGGCGAAGAGACTCGAGGTGTTCGGTGCCTTCCCGGATGCTTCTCTTCCACTTTGCGGTCTTGGGCCAGGGATTCCCAGGTGTCAGTGGGGATGTTGCACTTTTTTAAGGAGGCATTGAGGGTGTCCTTGAAGCGTTTCCTCTGCCCACCTGGGACTCTTGCCGTGTCGGAGCTCCGAGTAGAGCGCTTGTTTTGAGAGTCTCGTATCAGGCATGCAGACGATGTGACCTGTCCATCGGAGCTGATCGAGCGTGGTCAAAGCTTCGATGCTGGGGATGTTGGCCTGCGCACGAACACTGATGTTGGTGCGCCTATCCTGCCAATGGATTTGCAGGATCTTGCAGAGGCAGCGTTGGTGGTACCTCTCCAGTGCTTTGAGGTGCATGCTGTACATGGTCCATGTCTCTGAGGCATACAGCAGGGCGGTTCACTGCTGCTCTGTAGACCATGAGCTTGGTGCCGGGTTTGAGGCCCTCGTCTTCAAACACACTCTCTTCCTCAGGCGACCAAAGGCTGCACTGGCACACTGAAGGCGGTGTTGGACTTCATCATCATCGACGTCTGCTCTTGTTGTCTTTTTAACCGAGACTCTGTCTTCGACACTAGTGTCCTCAACTCCATCCCACAGCATGCTACCCGCCACCATCTCTGCACAACCCCAATCTGGCATGAGGCTGAAAAGGCCATCCGACAACTGAAAAACAACAAGGCCTCAGGAGCAGATGGAATCCCTGCCGAGACACTAAAGCATAGTGGAGAAGCACTACTGGCGCGAATTCATAAACTAATTTCTCTTAGCTGGAAGGAGGAGAGCATGCCAGGGGATCTCAGACGCCGTAATTGTGACCATCTTCAAGAAAGGTGACAAGTCCGTGTGCAGTAATTAGAGGAGTTTCCCTGCTGTCTGCCACAGAAAAAGTCATCGCAAGGATCTTCCTCAATCGCCTTCTCCCAGTGGCTAAAGAGCTCCCCCCAGAGTCGCAATGCAGATTCTGCCCACTAAGGGGCACAATGGACATGATGACATCAATTAGGCTTTGCAGCTCAAAGGGATACACACTTACGTGATATAGAATCATTGAAATTTATGGCTCAGAAGGAGCCCATTTGACCCATCCTGTCTGTGCCTGCCAAAAAAGAGCTATCCAGCCTAATCCATTTTCCAGCTTTTGGTCTGTAGCCTTGTAGGTTACAGCACTTCAAGTGCATATCCAAGTACTTTTTAAATGTGATGAGGGTTTCTGCTTCTACCACCCTTTCAGGCAGTGAGTTCCAGACCCCCACCACCCTCCGGGTGAGGGAATTTCTCCTCAACTCCCCTCTAAACCTTCTACCAATTACTTTAAATCTATGTACCCCAGTTATTGACCTCTGCTAGGGGAAATAGCCCTACCTATCTATATAGGTCCCTCATAATTTTATACACCTCAATCAAGTCTCCCCTCAGCCTCCTCTGTTCCAAAGAAAACTACCGCAGCCTATCCAATCATTCCTCATAGCTAAAATTCTCCATTCCTGGCAGCATCCTCGTAAATCTCCTCTGTACCCTTTCTAGCACAATCACATTTTCTTTGTAATGTGGTGACCAGAACTGTGTACAGTACTCTAGCTGTAGCCGAACTAGTGTTTCATACAATTCAAGCATAACCTTCCTGCTCTTTCATTTATTAGCCGAGGCATAGAATATATGTATCCCATATGCCTTTTTAACCACCTTATCTCCCTATCGGGTCGATGTCCAGTCTTCCATGTAGGACCTTGTCAAAAGCCTTGCTAAAATCCATGTAAACTACATCAAACGCACTACCCTCACCAACACTCCTTATTACCTCTTCAAAAAATTCAATTAAGTTAGACACGACCTCCCCTTAACAAATCCATGCTGACTGTCCTTGATTAATCTGTGTCTTTCTAAATGGCTATTAATACTGTCCCTTCAGAATTTTCCCCAACATTTTGCCTACCACTGAGGTTAGGCTGACTGGCCTGTAATTACTATGTCTATCCCTTTCTCCCTTTTTGAACAAAGGTACAGTCCTCTGGCACCACACCTATAGCCCGAGAGGATTGAAAAATGATGGTTAGAGCCTCTGCTATATCCTCCCTTGCTTCTCTTAACAGCCTGGGATACATTTCATCTGGGCCTGGTGATTTATCTACTTTCAAAGATGCTAAACCCCTTAATACTTCCTCTCTCACTGTTTATCTCATCTAATATTGCACATTCCTGCTGCTGAACTACAATGTCTGCATCATCCCTTTTTTTGTGTGAAGACAATCACAAAGTATTCATTAAGAACCATACCCCCCCCCCCCCCCCCATATGATGATCCTGAACCACATAAGAACATAAGAAATAGGAGCAGGAGTTGGCCATACGGCCCCTCGGGCCTGCTCCGCCATTCAATAGGATCATGGCTGATCCAAATCTAGACTCACGTCCACTTCCCTGCCCTCTCTCTGTAACCCCTAATTCCCTTATCTGCTAGGAAAATGTCTATCTCCATTTCAAATTTATTTAATGTTGCAGCTTCCACAGCTCTCTGGGGTAGCAAATTCCATAGATTTACTACCCTCTGACTGAAGAAGTTTCTCCTCATCTCAGTTTTGAAAGGGCAGCCCCTTATTCTAAGATTATGCCCCCTAGTTCTAGTCTCACCCATCAGTGGAAACATCCTCACCGCATCCACCCGATCAAGCCCCCTCACAATCTTATGTTTCGATAAGATCGCGCCTCATTCTTCTGAACTCCAATGAGTAGAGTCCCAACCTACTCAACCTTTCCTCATACGTCAACCCCCTCCTCTCCGGAATCAACCGAGTGAACCTTCTCTGAACCGCCTCGAGAGCAAGTATATCTTTTTTTAAATATGGAAACCAAAACTGCACGCAGTATTCCAGGTGTGGCCTCACCCATACCCTGTATAACTGCAGCAAGACTTCCCTGTTTTTATACTCCATCCCCCTTGCAATAAAAGCCAAGATTCCATTGGCCTTCCTGATCACCTGCTGCACCTGCATACTAACTTTGTGTTTCATGCACCAGGACCCCCAGATCCCTTTGTACTGTAGCACTTTGCAGTTTCTCTCCATTTAGATAACTTGCTCTGATTTTTTTCTGCCAAAGTGCATAACCTCACACTTTCCAACATTTATATTGCATCTGCCCACTCACTTAGCCTGTCTATGTCCTTTTGCAGGTTTTTTATGTCCTCCTCACTTGCTGCTTTCCCTCCCATCTTTGTATCATCGGCAAACTTGGATATGTTGCACTCGGTCCCTTCCTCCAAATCGTTAATATAGATTGTAAAGAGTTGGGGTCCCAGCACTGACCCCTGCGGAACACCACTAGTTACTGATTGCCAGCCCGAGAATGAACCATTTATCCCAACTCTTTGTTTTCTGTTAGATAGCCAATCTTCCACCCATGCCAGTATATTACCCCCAATCCCGCGATTTTTTTAAAATCTTGATCAGTAATCTTTTGTGTGGAACCTTGTCAAATGCCTTTTGGAAGTCCAAATACACTACATCCACTGGTTCCCCTTTATCCACCCTGTATGTTACATCCTCAAAGAATTCGAGCAAATTTGTCAAACATGACTTCCCCTTTGTAAAACCATGCTGACTCTGTCCTATTAAATTATGTTTATCCAAATGCTCTGTTACTGTTTCCTTAATAATGGACTCCAATATTTTGCCAACCACAGATGTTAGGCTAACTGGTCTATAGTTTCCAGCTTTTTGCCTACTTCCCTTCTTAAATAAGGGTGTTACATTAGCAGTTTTCCAATCTGCCGGGACCTTTCCTGAGTCCAGGGAGTTCTGGAAAATGATCACCAATGCATCCACAATCCCTACCGCCGCTTCTCTCAAGACCCTAGGATGTAGGCCATCGGGTCCAGGGGATTTATCCACCTTAAGTCCCATTATTTTACTGAGTACCATCTCCTTAGTGATTTTAATTGTGTTTAGCTCCTCCCCCCCCCCCCCCCCCCCCCCAATTGCCCCCTGTTTGTCCAGTTTTGGGATATTTTTAGTGTCCTCTACTGTAAAGACTGGTACAAAATATTTGTTCAGCGTCTTTGCCATCTCCATGTTCCCCACCACTAGTTTCCCAGTCCCATCCTCTAAGGGACCAACGTTCACTTTAGCCACCCTTTTTCTTTTTATATAGCTGTAGAAACTCTTGCTATCTGTTTTTATATTTTTTGCTAGTTTACTTTCATAATCTATCTTCTGTGCATCTTCTGATTTTTATTGTGACCAGTGTCATGGGAGATTCGCTGGTAATATTATAAAAATGATGTGTAGTGTGTGATTTTTTTTGTTACTTCCTGTGCAATCATTCCCTGTAAATCCATAGTGTTTCACATATACATTCTTTATTTTTTGAATTTTTGCATTTGATTTATTCAAGCTTCAGGTAAATTTCTTCCAGCAGATTGACAGCTATGGAGAGTCATTGCATTGTAAATTGTTGTAATTTGGTCAAATTCCTTGGCAATAAGGTGAACCAAGCAAACAACGAAAGCGCTCCAACTAAGTTTTGCTAAATTTTCCATCCACTTTTTTTATTTCTCAGTAAACTGGCTACATGTTAAAAATTGTGTTTCTGACATATATTACTTATTTCACTATAATGTGATTAAGCTTAACTGTTATTTTTTGTCTGAGTACTTCATTAATGGGCTAGAATTTACTGTAGACTTCCCCTTCCCGTGTAATTGCATCAGCTTTTGCACAGCAAGTTGCTGTTAGTGGCACATCGAAAAGGCACAGCACTCTCTACAGGACACCTGGGACTTGTGTGAACAGGGCAAGCAACTGTAATAAAAACAGAAAAAGCTCAAAATACTCGACGGGTCAGGCAGCATCTGTGGAGAGAGAGAGAAACAGAATTATTGTTTCAGGTTGATGACCTTTCGTCAGAACTGGAAAAAGTTAGAGATGTAACAGGTTTTAAGCAAGTACAGAGGCAGGGGGTGGGGAGGAAAGAATGAAAGGGAAGGTAGATACCTGATCTCAAACAAGAAGCAAAACCAAGCAATGAAGATGAACAAGGTAAAAGAGACCACCTTAAATCCTGTCTGAGAGGAGAGCAGAACTTCTCCAAGGTGGCCATTCCTGGAAGAGAAGTGGCAGTATAATACAGAGCATAAATACTGCGGATGCGGGAAATCTTCAAAAAAACCCAGAAAATGCTGTAAACACTCAACAGGTCAGGCAGCATCTGTGTATCTCCTTAATGATTCAGATTCAAGCATTGGCCCAGATTTTGCAAAAAAATAATGATGAAGCTATCGGCGCTCACCATTATTGAAGAGCAAATCAAACAGTAACGTCCAGCGACCGCACATGTGGAAATCAGGAAGTCGCTGTCTGATTTTTTCTTTTTTTTTTCTTTTCTCTCTCTGCTCCTCCAGAAGATGCATTATACTGGTATCTCGGTGAGAGACTTGCCATTGCAACACATGGGGCATGTCAAGTTGCTGTACCCCCCCCCCCCCCCCCCCAAAGGTACCCACTAAACTCGCCAGAAAAAGTTGAGGTTTGTCCATTCTAGAGTGGATTTTGAAGTGTGGTAAGTCTTAATTGCTGCCAAACAACCTCCCTGGCACTGTAAATTAACTTTTAAAAGTGTGGTGTCTCATTCCTTCTGATTTTAATTATTTTTGGAAATGATTAAAAGATTTAAATCATTTTTGTGCTTATTTCTGTCTTTTATCTCTCTTAATCCCATTGTTCTTTCCCTCTTGCTTTCTGGACATGATTTGGCATTGAATTAAATATTTTAACTTCTATTTCCTGGTTTAGACTCTGTGCTGCTCATTAAAAATTGTGCAGTGTGATTGGTTAAGGAGATGCACAGTCGCTTACCTCATTCAGATCCCCTGTAGAGGGTACTGCGCTGAAATGGATTTCTAATTACTGCAGCTTCCAATACAAAAGCCTATAGAAAGTCTGTGGGTAAGTGTAATAAACAGCTGACGCCATTCATTCGCTGCTGACTGCAAAATCCGGACCATGTTAATGAACAGCAGAGTCTGAACCAGGAAATGTAAGTTAGAATAGTGAATGCAATGACAAATCAGGTACAGAAAGCGAAATAGAGAGGGAAAGAAAGATTGGATTGAGGGAGATTTAACTCTGTCTCTTTTATATCTCTTAACAATTAAAAGCTGAGGGAATGAGACTCCACACTTGTAAATTTTAATTTTCAGTGCCAGAGAGGTTGTTTGGCAGTAATTAAGACTCATCACGCTGTTAAAAAAGGGGACTTAGACTTGGTACTTTTTGTGTTTAACTGGCCATTTGCGCTCGCCTGAAGTTGCTGTCCAATTTGCGCATAAATAACAGTGAGTGCTGTTAGCCTTGCCGTTATTTTTACTGTTAAATCCTGGCCCAATGTTTCCACTTAAACATCTCGGCCTCCTCCGAAAGCTTGCACGAGTACAAGTTTGCCCATCGCAATCAATCTTTTAGCTGAATGCAGAGCCTCCAGTCTGAACATGTGCACAATTGCTGGGGATGTTTCAGTAGGATTTTGCCATCCCATAGGAGGAGTATTTCTTTGGAGCATGTATGAATTTGATTATTGTGTTCTGTGAACAATTTTAGGTAACAAATTTCAAAAGTTTCATCTAGGTGGAGCGAAGAGTTTTTTTTAATTGGTGTGTGTGAGAAGGGAAAAGGGATTGCTTCAAACTTGACGGTATACTGTACTTGTTTTTGTTCAGTTTGAAATTCCAAAACAATCTTTTCTCGGTGGAAAAGTGAAATATATGTCCTATTACTGTTTGATTTTGCACTCTTTAAAAATGATTTGACTGCAAACTGGAGGATGAATTTAACAAGGTTGTCAGCAAAAGTTTCAAATTAAAGGTGTTTATTTTTAATTTTGAAATGGAGTCAGAGCACGATATAGTGAATAACTGTCTTATTATTTCCATTTACAGTTACAAAACAAATTACAGTTTACATAAAATTTGTTTATACTGTTAGTGATGAAAGTAAACACTAGTTATTTTCCTGTTTGTGTTGTGAAATCCTATCTGCACGAAAAGGGCTGGACAGAGATAAATTTTAGCTAGTTTTTATGACTTGCAGCAAGGCTGGCTATTAATGAGGACTTGTTTATCAACCCTGCCTCCTTGCACTGGTGTAGAAAAACCCAGAAGGGTGAGCATTAATTGGATCTAATTTTGTATTAAAACAGTTTTCAGTTTTTGAATTCTTTCGGGATATTTATTTTGGGTAAATATTGAGGTGAAATCGGGAATTGTTTGACACCAAGACTGGCTGTTCAGAGGATGCAGTCACGTGAGATGCAGAAGTTGTTGACAAAATTTTGGTGGTTCAAAGTAAAATTAAGTTAAGCTGCTATGTTTTATTTGCTGTTCCAGAGAGGCATATAGAGATATGGAGAGATAATAGAGATAGTGAAATAAAAATATAGTGATATTGATGATTGATCTCCATAGTTTAGAAGTGTATATAGCAGTCATCTTAATGGCACAGGGCAAGTGAGAATCTAAATATTGCATGCATGTCACAGCCCCGAGTTTATTGTGTAATAGCATGGGAAAGTTGCTGGTGTTTGTCATACTATTTAGAGAATTTAAGATGCAAGTAACTTTGTTGTTGCCTCTTCAGGGGACTCCTTACTCAACATTATTGTGTCCTGTGCTTTATGGCTGCAGGTCCAACATTCTCCACCACACCAGCAGCAATACTGCAGCTATTAGCAAGCTGCAGATAGAAAAATTCCCCCAAAATGCAAAACTGCAATTCTTTACTCCATCAAACTTTGCTGCTACACTATCCTACCTTTCAATCAGCAGGGCCCCTTTTATACAGCAGTTGGTTTTTATTGAGGTAGTCCACAAATGGTAGAGAAGGAATATCCAATGTTGGCCTTGTTTAAATCACATTTATGTGCAGTGGTGGGATTCTGGTTGGTGCTGCAAGCCACCCACAGGAGGTGGAAGAAAATTGCAGTGTTTTAGACTAGCAAGGAATCGAGGTGAAGTCTCGCAATCCTATTTCCCCCCCCCCCCCCCCACAGTTTGCTGCAAAAAAGATATAGAAGCGGGGTGGAAGGAGGGAGGAAATCTTAGCCTATAACTCTGGTCTGCTAGTCCTGTGCCATTTGAACAGGTACTGTTCTCAAACTGGCCTCCAGCACAGCAAGATATTTGAATCAGCTTTGAATAGGGATAACCAGGATCATTGTAGATGCATAATTCACCCGAGGTAAGTTGATTTTGTGTCCCACATTTTCTCTTGAGGTTCAGATCCTCTATCCTTTCAATTGAGTCTTCACTATTCTTATCTAAATTGGCATAAATGGAAGATGTTCACTACAACCAAATCCCAGTTTATTTTACAGCTGTCAAACAGGCATAGATTCTTTTGATGTATTTGGTAGAGATCAGAGGAGAAGCAGGACATGGATTGCATGTTATTTAATCATCGGTTGCCTTTCATCTTTGCTGGTACTTGTACCTGACTGGATTGTCTGTTTAAGCCAAAACAATGAAGTTAATTGGAGAGACCTCTCCTGATGGCATAAAAAATATATACTATTGGTCACCATGCAGCTGTTTGGCTGCTGATTTTATAAAATTAATATTCAGAAATCATAAGGCAGACTTATTGCTTCACTACAGAATAGCAATTTCAATTTGTTTCTGTTGAATGTTTTTGAAGTCCTTTTGTAAAGAAGCTTTGGTGAAGAGAATTGTGTTGTCAGGCACAAATCATGCAATAATGTATTTTGACACAGTTTAGGCTATTAGTCTTCTAAATAAAGTAAATTGCCAACAAATTATATTCTTCAACAAAACTGCTAAGGACAGAGCAGAGAACTTGGTTACTCGCTATATTTGCAGGTCCTTGAACTATAATAAATCTTACCACTTTTGGGTTTTCTAATGTACTTGGTAAGGGCTTATTTGCTATATCTGCATATCCCTTCCCTGCTGATACACAAGCTGTTGCTTTCAGTTTGCTGCATGTATCCACAATTGACAGAGGTCTGCACTATACTATAACAACAGTAATATAGCTTTCCTCCTCCTAAAATAAAATCCAAGATGTGCTACAAGGGGGAAGCTGTGGACACCAAGGAGGAAATTAAGGCATTTAGATGGGGGCACTGAAAATGCAATCAAAAGCTATGTTTATAGGTGTCTTTTGGAGATGGGGGAGAGGGGTTGACACAGACCAAGAAAGGCTGGGAAGGTTAGAAGGACTCAGCAGAAAGTTGAAGAGGTGCAGCACATGCTCTGGCTTGCAACCAAATTATACATCCAGGCTAGGGGATTTTGTTTAACCCCACTTGGCTGTACTGGTTATCCATGTAATGCCTCTAGAATCCCTTCAGACGTTTTGATTGCAAGTCTGTCTCTTCGGCTGCTTGCTTACTGTGCTATGGTTCATGTTAGCTTGTGCTTAGTAAACCTTTTTGTCTGCCCACCTGTTTGTTTGTGTGTGTGTGTGTGTATGTGTTGGCTGGGACAGGTGACTCCTATGTAATAACCATCTATGTTTGACACAGGCAGTGTCATCATTTCAGGGCATTGTTTGTAGAAAATCAGTACTGCTCTAGCTCTTTCTCTTCCCATTCCTCCTTTGCTCCTTCCCCTGCTTTCCCAAGTGCTGCCCCTAGCTCCTTGAAAGCTCAGCCAATCCTGCATGTGGTAGAAGAAGCCATGGTAACAGTACTGAGGAGGGGAGAGTGTTGGTGTGATGCAGGGGAGCGGAAGAAAAGTTTCAACTGAAGGAGGAGATGAAAGAACTAACTAGCATTTATATAGTGCTGTGGCGGTACCACTGGTTGTCCCTTACATTGAGACACATAATTCCCTTTAACTTACCTTACTGTATGTTTAACTTAACTTTTGGGGCCGTTGCCCTTTTAACTTACCTGTTGGGGCCATTGCCCCTTTAAGACGCGCCCTAGCGCGCTGACGTCACATCACGTACGACGTAATGTGCGTGCGCCGGCACAGCCCGGCCTAGCGTCTTCGGCCTCAACGGCCAGCCGACAGGAGCGACGCGATCTTCCGCTCCCGCGGCAAGCACCGGCACAGCCAGGCCTCGCGACTTCGGCCTCAACGGCCAGCGACGCAACGAAGCGCATCACGTGACGCCCTAAGCGCGGGAAACGCGAACACCGTGATGACGTCATCACGCTCCCCACAGGATTGCGAACTCAGTCCTCGTGGAGTCCCCGCTGGGACAAGACCTACACCACGGTGCTCCTACAGTCAGCCATCTTACCTGCTATCTTACCTGCAGTAATTAGCCTGTTCCTGTAAATAAACAACTTATTTATAGTTCGTCGAAGTCAAACTCTCTTATTTAGTGGCGATCTACACGAACCGCTACAGTGCCTTATCATGTTGCTCAAATGCCCCCAAATGAATTATTTTGAAGTGCTGGTTTGTGGGCAAATCTTGCAGCATTTTATACACAGCAATGCCCCCATGATGATGGTGATTGAGGGAGGAGTGCTGGGTGAGTCACCAGGAGAACTCTGCTCCTTTTTTTTATTCGTTCATGGGATCTGGGCATCGTTGACAAGGCCAGCATTTATTACCCATCCCTAATTGTCCTAGAGAAGGTGGTGGTGAGCTGCCTTCTTGAACCGCTGCCATCCGTGCGGTGAAGGTACTCCCACAGTGCTGTTGGGGAGGGAGTTCCAGGATTTTGACCCAGTGACGATGAAGGTATGGTGATATACATCCAAGTCAGGATGGTGTGTGACTTGGAGGGGAACTTGGAGGTGGTGGTGTTCCCATGCGCCTGCTGCCCTTGTCCTTCTAGGTGGTAGAGGTCGCAGGTTTGGGAGGTGCTGCCGAAGGAGCTGCAGTGCATCTTGTAGATGGTACATACTGCAGCCATGGTACACTGGTGGCGAAGGGAGTGAATATTTAAGGTGGTGGATGGGGTGCCAATCAAGCGGGCTGCTTTGTCCTGGATGGTGCTTCTTGAGTGTTGTAGGAGCTGCACTCATCCAGACAAGTGGAGAGTATTCCATCACACACCTTATTTGTGCTTTATAAATCGTGGAAAGGCTTTGGGGAGTCTGGAGGTGAGACACTTGCCGCAGATTACCTGGCCTCTGATCTGCTCTTGTTGCCACAGTATTTGTAGCTGGTCCGTTTAAGTTTCTGGTCAATGGTGACCCCCAGAATGTTGATGCTGGGGGATTTGGCGATGGCAATGCCGTTGAATGCCAAGGGGCAGTGGTTAGACTCTCGTTTGTTGGAGATGGTCATTGCCTGGCACTAGTGTGGCGCAAATGTTACCTGTCACTTCTCAGCCTAAACCTGAATGATGTCAAGGTCTTGTTGCATGTGGGCATGAACTGCTTCATTATCTGAGGAGTTGTGAATGGCACTGAACACTCTGCAGTCATCAGCGACCATCCCCATTTTTGACCTTGTGATGGAGGGAAGGTCATTGATGATGCAGCTGAAGATGGTTGGGCCGAGGACACTGCCCAATGTCATAGGATCATTAGCATCCAACAAAATAACGAACTGGCAGATGGGACCTTGGTTTAGTACGTCGCCCTCATGACAATTTGACACGCTCTCACTACTGCACGGGAGCGTCAGCCGAGATTTATGTGCTTAAGTCCTGCAGTGGGCATTGATCCCACATCTTTTGACTCTGGTGAGAGTGCTGACATTCAAGGAAATGTGTCCACATCAACTGAAATGAGAAGTGGTGCCTCTGTGCCACTCTAATAATCATATAAGCAATTTAACAATCAGACTCTGCATACGCTAAATAGCAATCAGACTTGGCAAATGAGAATACCAATACTTAAGCACAATGTTCTATGAAATGAGGATAATCCTCACGATTTTTGCCACAAGCTTTCACTGTGTAAGTGATGGAATATTGGTATACCTGCAGCTATTGTCTATATCCAGGGCGGTTGAGTGACTAGAGAAGACTCTAGGATGAGGCCATCGAAGTATTTGAAGATGATAATTTTGAGGTAATGTCTTCAGTTTGTTGTGCTGGAATGTTGCAGGCTCCAAGTACATTACTCCAGCTCACGAGGTCACACACAGTGCATGTCCGTCTTGGGAAGTCCTTGAGCAGAGCAAAGAAGTCTCATGAGTAGCTGGGGGGGAAAAAAAATCAGATGAGGGTTTACTACCATTGCATGGTTCCCAGCTGGTAGGTATAGGATGACATTTGCAGAGACCTATAGATAGAAACAGAGAAGATAGGAGCAGGAGTAGGCCATTTGGCCCCTCAAGCCTGCTCCGCCATTCAATGCGATCATGGCTGATCATCCAAATTCAGTACCCGATCCCTGCTTTCTCCCCATACCCCTTGATCCTTTTAGCCTTAAGAAATATATCAAACTCTTTCTTGAATATATGGGTGGTGTAAGTAAAAATAATTGAGAATAAGTAAATAATGACCGTGAAGTTACACATCATAAAAATAATATCGTGAAAACAAAAGGTTTCATGTATTTGGAGTATTAAAAAGTGCAAATTTCAATATAATTTCAATAATTAAAAAATTTGTTGCATTGCAGTTGCTATATGCAAGTTAACCGATCACAGAACCCAAATATATTGATAAACTGGGGGAGGCAAACACCTACAGCACAAAAGATTGTGCACCCCCAAAGGAAACTCATTTTTGTATGGTCAATCCCTAATGATCCTTTACCTATTACTTTTTGTGCAATATAACTGAGGTCTTGTTGTAATGTGCTCATTAAATTGCACTGAATCAGATCAGTTAAGCAGATGCTGATGCTAGCCAATTACTAAAGCAAACTGTTTCAAAGAGGTCGGCCCGAAATTTGCGGTGGGTAATGAGGGTGAACTGTCAGCGTTCGCTGTCATTACCCCTCTGAAACTGACTGCAACTTCAGGATTTAGCGCATGTGCAGGTAAATGTGCAAATTCTGAAGTTGCGGTCAGTCATTCACTGCTCTGATACAGGCTGTGCTGTGGAGCCTCCTTCCCCCACCCCCACTCCCCAAATAGCTGGCAATCCATGTAATCAGTGAAACTGACAAACTTGGGCTTTTCTGTGCTAAAATCACTATTAAATACCCCATTAAATGTTAAATATAGAAACATAGAAGATAGGAGCAGGAGTAGGCCATTCGGCCCTTAGAGCCTGCTCTGCCATTCAATGAGGTCATGGCTGATCATCCAAATTCAGTACCCTGTCCCTGCCTTCTCCCCATATCCCTTGATCCCTTTAGCCTTAAGAAATATAGCCAACTCCTTCTTGAATATATTTAATGAACTGGCCTCCACCGCCCTCTGTGGCAGAGAATTCCACAGGTTCACCACTCTGGGTGAAGAAATTCCTCCTCATTTCAGTCCTAAATTGCTTACCCCTTATCCTTAGACTAAGACCCCTGGTTCTGTACTCCCCGGCCATCAGAATCATCCTTCCTGCATCTAGTCTGTCCAGGCCTGACAGAATTTTATAGGTTTCGATGAGATCCCCTCTCAATCTTCTAAACTCCAGTGAGTATAAGCCCAATCGACACAATCTCTCCTCATACGTCATTCCTGCCATCCCAGGTATCAGCCTGGTGAATCTTCGCTGCACTCCTTCCATGGCAAGAACGTCCTTCCTCAGGTAAGGTGACCAAAACTGCACACAATGCTCAAGGTGTGGTCTCACCAAGGCCCTGTACAACTGCAGCAAGACATCCTTGTTCTTGTACTCGAACCCTCTTGCTATGAAGGCCAACATACCATTTGCCTTCTTAACCGCCTGCTGCACCTGCATGCTTACCTTCAGCGACTGGTGCACAAGAACACCCAGGTCTCTCTGCACTTCCCCTTCTCCCAATCTTTGCCATTCGAATAATAATCTGCCTTCCTGTTTTTGCCACCAAAGTGGATAACCTCACATTTATCCACATTATAGTACATTTGCCATGTTTCTGCCCAATCACCCAACCTGTCCAAATCGTACTGGAGTTTCATGACATCCTCCTCACAGCATACCCTCCCACCCAGCTTTGTGTCGTCTGCAAATTTGGAGATATTTCGTCCAGATCATTAATATATATTGTGAACAGCTGGGGTCCTAGGACCGATCCTTGCGGTACCCCACTCGTCACTGCCTGCCACTCGGAAAACGACCCGTTTATTCCAACTCTTTGCTTTCTGTCCGCCGACCAGTTCTCTATCCAAGTCAATACCTTGCCCCCAATCCCATGTGCCTTAATTTTGCACGCTAACCTCTTATGCGGGACCTCATCGAAAGCCTTCTGAAAGTCCAAATACACCACATCCACTGGTTCTCCCTTATCTATTTTACCAGTTACATCCTCAAAAAATTCCAGTAGATTAGTCAAGCATGATTTACCTTTTGTAAATCCATGTTGACTTTGTCCGATCCTGTCACTGCTTTCCAAGTGCTCTGCTGTTGCATCTTTTATAATGGACTCTAGCATTTTCCCCACTACCGATGTCAGGCTTACCGGTCTATAATTCCCCGCTTTTTCTCTGCCACCTTTTTTGAATAGTGGGGTAACATTAGCTACCCTCCAATCCATGGGTACTGTTCGAGAGTCTATTGAGTTCTGGAAGATGACCAGCAATGCATCTACTATTTCTAGGGCCACTTCCTTAAGTACCCTGGGATATAGATTATCAGGCCCTGGGGATTTATCGGCCTTTAGTCCCATCAATTTTCCTAACACCATTTCCCTACAAATACTGATTTCTTTCAGTTCCACCCTTTCATCAGACCCGATGTTCTGCGGTATTTCTGGGAGGTTATTTGTGTCCTCCTTTGTGAAGACATAACCAAAATATGTATTTAGTTGGTCTGCCATTTCTTTGTTCCCCATTATAAATTCCCCCGATTCTGACTGCAAGGGACCTATTCTTGACTTCACCAATCTTTTTCTCTTTACATATCTATAAAAGCTTTTACAGTCAGTTTTTATGTTCCCTGAAAGCTTACTCTCATATTCTATTTTCCCTTTCTTAATTAATCCCTTTGTTTAATCCTAAACTGCTCCCAATCCTCAGGATTATTGCTTTTTCTGGCAATTTGTAGGTTATCTCCTTGGATCTTATGCTATCCCTAATTTCCCTTGTTAGCCACGGTTGAGTCACCTTTTTTGTTTTATTTTTATGCCAAACTGGGATGAAAAACTTCTGTAGTTCATCCATTCGGTCTTTGAATGTTTGCCATTTCCTATCCACCATCAACCCTTTGAGTGCCATTCCCCAATCAATCCTACCCAACTCGCTCCTCAGACCATCGTAGTTTCCTTTATTTAAATTGAGGACCCTAGTTTCTGAGTCAACTACTTCATTCTCCATCTTAATGAAGAATTCGATCATATTATGATCGCGCCGACCCAAGGGGCCTCGTACAACAAGATTGCTAATTAATCCTTTCTCATTACATAAGATGGCCTGATCTCTGGTTGGTTGCTCGACATATTGGTCCAGGAAACCATCCCGTAAACACTCCAGGAATTCCTCTTCCACAGTATTGTTACTAATTTGGTTGGTCCAATCTATATGTAGATTAAAGTCACCCATGATGACTGCTGTGCCCTTATTGCACGCTGCTTTAATTTCCCTTTTTAATGCCATCCCCAACCTCCGCCTTACTGTTTGGAGGTCTATATACCACTCCCACTAACGTTTTTTTCCCCCCCTTAGTATTTCTCAATTCTACCCATACAGATTCCACATCATCAGAGCTAATATCGTTCATTACAATTGTGTTAATCCCTTCTTTAACCAGTAATGCTACCCCACCTCCCTTTCCATTTTGCCTATCTTCCCTGAATATCGAATACCCCTGGATGTTGAGTTCCCAGTCTTGGCCATCCTTGAGCCACGTTTCCGTAATCCCAACCAAATCGGATTCGTTTACCTCTATTTGCGCAGCCAATTCATCCACCTTATTACAAATGCTCCTCGCATTAAGACACACAGCCTTCAGGCTTGTTTTTTTTTTAATGCTCTTAGACCTGTTAGAATTATTATTTACTGTGGCCACGTTTGATTTAAACCGTTGATTTCTCTGACTGCCACTTTTGTTTTTCTCCTTGTTTCCCTTTCCTCTGTCTCCCTGCTCAGGTTCCCAACGCCCTGCCATTTTAGTTTAAACCCTCCCCCACAGCACTAGCAAACACTCCCCCCTGGGACATCGGTTCCAGCCCTGCCCAGGTGCAAACCGTCCGGTTTGAACTGGTCCCAGCTCCCCCAGAACCGGTTCCAATGTCCCAGGAACTTTAATCCCTCCCCCGGCACCATTCCTCTTGCCACGTATTCATCTGAAGTATCCTTCTATTTCTACTCTGACTAGCACGTGGCCCTGGTAGCAATCCTGAGATTACTACCTTTGAGGTCCTGTTTTTAAATTTATCTCCTAACTCCCTATATTCCGCTTTTAGGACCTCATCCCGCTTTTTACCTATATCGTTGGTGCCTATATGCACCACGACAACTGGCTGTTCACCCTCCCCTTCCAAGATGTTCCGCAGCCGCTCGGAGACATCCTTGACCCTTGCACCAGGGAAGCAACACACCATCCTGGAGTCTCATTTGTGGCTGCAGAAACGCCTATCTATTCCCCTTACAATAGAATCCCCTATTACTATAGCTCTACCCCTCTTTTTCCTCCCATTCTGTGCAGCAGAGCCACCCCTGGTGCCAGGAAGTTGGCTGCTGCTGCCTTCCTCTGATAAGCCATCCCCCCCCCCCCCCCAACAGAACCCAAAGTGGAGAGGGGAATGGCCACAGGGGACCCCTGCACTACCTGCCTGCGCCTAGTACTCTGCCTGTTGGTCACCCGTTGCCTTTCTTCCTGTCCAACCTCTACCTGCGGTGTGTCCAACTCCGTAAACGTGCTACTTACGAAGTCCTGAGCATCGCGAACGCTCCAGTATGCATCCAATCGCAGCTCCAGTGCCGCAATGCGGTCTGTCAGTAGCTGCAGCTGAATGCACTTCCTGCACATGTAGTTGTCAGGGACACAGGAAGTGTCCGAGTTTCCACATATCGCAGGAGGAGCATATCATGTGGCCCGGCTGTCCTGCCATGACTTACCCTTTGATTTAATTTAAATTCAATTAATTAATCAATCCCACTAATTACGCTACAGTTAACTGGTTTACCAACAGTCCCTGCTACACCAGAGACACCTTAGTAACTATAAACCAGAGTTATAGTTTAAAAAAAGAGAAATACTTAGCAACCAATCACTTACCTGCTTCCTGGTGACGTCACACTTTGATTACTTTTTACCTCTCTCCCTGCTGTTGAATTGGTAAGCCGCTCCTCACTGCTCCCACACCGGTCCAATGCTCTGTTCGGGCCTCGCTGCTGGTTTTAAGCTCCGCCGCTCCTCACTGCTCCCACACAGGCCCGATGCTCTGGTCGGGCCTCGCTGCCGGTTTTAAGCTCCGCCGCTCCTCACTGCTCCCACACAGGCCCGATGCTCTGGTCGGGCCTCGCTGCCGGTTTTAAGCTCCGCCGCTGCTCAGTGTTCCCCACGCAGGTCCGCTCTGGTCGGGCCTCGCCTCGCCGCCGGTTTTATACATTCAAAATACATTGAATGGTGTGAAGTTCCTGTACTGGAAATAAACTTGTCTTTACGAACTTGGATTGCAGGCTGTGGATGGATAGCGTTCATGACAAATACATTTACTCAGAGAAGAGGGAAACCTCAACAGTCTAGGAGCTGAGCTTTCAAAGTGGGTGTTGCAGATTCAGGTCTGGAAACTGTTTGCTTAAATACTGTCACCTCTAACTCCGAAACACTGCAATGCCAGCTCTGTGCCCCACAAGATCTTCACTGCCCTGAAGTAAAGAAACACCCCAGTGTTTTAAAAGTAAACTGCTGGTGTTTTACCTCTTCAGACAGACTCCACGCTATAGAGGGCACACAGAGGCAAGCCAGAGAGAGCCTTGTAATAGGAGTATCTGGGGTTTTAACAGTGAATTGACTGCTAAACAAGCATCCTGGCCCTGAAAAACTAATTTATATATTTGCAGTGTGTCAGATTTTGCCATTATGATTTTTTTTTAACTTTCCATTTTTTTAAAACTTTCTTCATGATACTGCAACTTCTACTTATCCCCATGTGAAAGTCCCAATCTTTATTTCTCTCTCAAATTAAAAAGTCTGGATAAAAGCAGCTTCTCATTTCCTGGTTTGCTGGCTGTGAGAATTTTTCAATGTTATTGGCCACTAAGACAGCTTGTTGACGTTACTGCAGCATCGCCATAGGAATCCCCTATTCACAGCGCTGCGCTCAATCACACGTCAGAAAAGGCAAACTTCTCGCCACAGAGATTGGGCAGCATTCTTTGGGGCCCAGCGGCGAGCGTCTTTGCATCGCTACTGACTGCAACTTACGGGCCAATAATCTTCCCAAGTAATTGCTTCATCAAGAGTGTAATGTAACTATTAAATTACTGAATTTCCATATGGCTTTCAATCTTTCCAAGAACTACTTTTGAATGTCTATGCCATTTTTGCATTCATGCTTATTACAGTTTAATGTGCAATCTAATTTGTTAATGTTTCCATAATTCTTGCCATGTATTTTCAATTGGAAAAATTGAACCATCTGAACTGCAAACTTCACTGACAGTGCTGCTAAATGATCACTCAACAGAAGCTGTCCAACCATGTTTCCTCCTTGAAATGGAGCATTCTGTACAGCACTCAATCTACTGATCTGACTAAGTGCTATCAAAATGTTTCAATAACATTCTCCAGTAAGAACATAAGAAGTAGGAGCAGGAGTAGGCCATTCCGCCCTTCAAGCTTGCTCCCCCATTCAATAAGATCTGATCTACCTCCACTCCACCTTCCCACACTATCCCCATGTCCCTTGATTCCCTTAGTATCCAAAAATCTACCAATCTCTGTCTTGAATATTCAATGACCATCCTCGGCTCTCTGGGGTATAGAATCTTGTGTATCTAGTAGGTGAATTGCAGACCTGCAATGAATTGTCAAGAAAATCCCTGTATCTCACTTGATTTTTGATTTTATAAAGTATCGAGACATCTTGTTAGTATTTTCTCTTATTGATATGTATATCCACATCATACATTGATCAGTACAGTGCAGGGAACAGATAGGGTAGATAGAGAGAAACTATTGCTGCTGGTTGAGAATTCTAAGACTAGGGGGCATAGTCTAAAAATTAGAGCCAGACCTTTTCAGGAGTGAAATTAAGAAACGCTTCTGCACGCAAAGGGTGGTAGAAGTTGGGAACTTTCTTCTGCAAACGGCAATTGATGCTAATCAATTAATTTTAAATTGTGAGATTAATAGCTTTTTGTTAACCAAAGGTATTGAGGGATATGGGGCAAAGGTGGGTATGTGGAGTTAGATCGCAGATTAGCCATGATCTTATTGAATGGTGGAACAGGCTCGCAGGGCTGAATGGCCCACTCCTGTTCCGATGCCCCTTTTTCTATTTAATTTGATTGCATAAAATAGAGAAGATAGTTTTGGAGAATTCATTTTTTTGTATTTGGGAGCAATGTTCCCTTTACTTTGTTTTGGGTGTGCGGCCCCTTTAATGGGCTGCACGGCCCATTCAAATTCCTGCACATGCACGGTTTTTCCAATTGTAAAGTCGGCAAGCTTTTGATCTGAGAAAGATAAATTGGAATATTTTCTTAATGGTGAGAAACTAGGAACTGTGGAGGACCAAAGGAATTTAAAGAAAGACTTGCATTTATGTAGTGCCTTTCACGACCACCGGACATCTCCGTGCTTTACAGCCAATGAAGTACTTTTTGAAGTGTAGTCACTGTTGTAATGTGGGAAATGCGGCAGCCAATTTGCGCACAGCAAGGCTCCACCAACAGCAATGTGATAATGACCAGATAGTCTGTTTTTGTTATGTTGGTTGAAGGATAAATATTGGCCAGGACACCGGGGATAACTCCCCTGCTCTTCAATAAAGTGCCATGGGACCTTTTGCGTCCACCTGAGAGAGCAGACGGGGCCTCGGTTTAACGTCTCAACCGAAAGATGTTTAGGTGTCCATGTACACAAGTCATTAAGAGCAAGTACACAGGTACAAAAAGTAATCAATAAGGCTAATGGAATTTTGGCCTTTATCTCAAATTCAAAAGTGATGGGGTCTGTGCCATTGAAGCAACACCATCTGCATTCAATTTTGGGCACTGAGCCTCAGGAAAGATATATTGGCCTTGGAAGGGGTACAGTGCAGATTCACCAGAATGATAGAGACATGCAGGGCAACTCACTTCCCCAACAGGTAGTGTATTAATGCAGAATATAGTAATCTAATATGATTGTTTAGAAAGTGAGTCAGTTCTTGTGATATTTATGTAAACTTTCATAACTATGTTAGCAATACTGACAGTTTTTTGATAATTTCAAATATCGCAGAGTTGTTTCATTCAAAACTTTCAGGTTCTTATGGTCCAAGCTCCGTGTGGCTGAACATTGCAAATAAATAGTATTGTTACCCCTGTCAATACTTTCTATTTGTATCTAAATGACAAATGAGTTCTTTGATGCTGTAATAAAATATTTCATTAACCTTCCAAATTAAAAGTTTCCAATGTTTAAAACAAGGGATGATAAAAAATCAGCCTTTTCAATTTTGAATACTCTGAGAGCCATCATAAAATTAACGAATTGTAAAGTCTACTTCCCCTCCCAGAAACTGCTCAGCTTAGTTTCCTTCGTAAGACTAGATTTAACTATATCACTGCAATGAATTTAAACTAGTAAGTTAGAAGCAACAAGTTTTTATGTTGAGCATGAGTGAGGCTGTAGTGGTTTATGCATATACGCGTGTGTGTTGAACAGTTTGAATGTTAATATAAATTTTTAATGGGCTTAAGTTGATTTTAATTGAGATGAATCTGATGTAATTACTCTGATGCAGACTAGTTTAGCAATGTTATAAGGTAATAACACTAAACTTTGCTCAATTTGAGTTTCATTAATTAACACTCTCTCTCGACTGCTCTGATCTGTAAATTGTGGACAACAGTGGTCACCCATGAATTCAGGTTTCCATACTTATGGAATGAACATAGTATCCTATTATCCTTATTGTGTTGCCTTTATGTAAACCCAGCAGGATAATTTCAGTAGTTCCATATTTGTGGTAGGAAGTACAGGAAACTTTGTGATATCCGGCACCGACGGGACCGAGCTGTTGCCGTCCCATCAAAACTGCCGGACAAACCAGCGCTAATGTTAAAACATACGGAGCTTTTGAGCTCCGTATCTAGCAACAAACCCTGTTGCTTAGCAACAGCTTCTAAACAGTCGGCCATAGCTTGCAAGCGTCTCTGTAGCTAAGCAACAGCTTTAGCTAGACCTTGCAGAGCCTGACTGGTGGGGAAAAAAAAGCAACGAAAAGAAAAAAAACTTAATAAACCGCTCCTGAATTTTGCCGGTGGATCAAGCTTTCCTGACAGTTAACATCCGGATAAACCAAAGTTTCCTGTATATGTTTACTTTCAGAGGTAGAGCATTTTGGAACTAAAGAAAGATCCATTTTTTTTAATGTTCCAAGTATTCCTAAAGCAAATTACAAAGAGCGGCATGTGCTGCACAATTGTTTTGTTTCCTGTGTATAGTGTAGCCAGTTAGCGTTGAAAGCTATTTTCCCAGAAAGCATAATTCTAAGTGCACAAACATTTCAAACATCTTATTGCGTTTCCCTGATAGTTTGTACTGTTTGGCATGGTTCTGAGTTTTACAAACTGGAAGGTTACATGATTCATCACTAGTCGGTGCTGCAATTGCTGAGCTCAGCAGGGTTTGATGGCTGGCGAGCTGCAATGGCCTCAGAGTCCCTGACAAGGGAGGGAAAATTAGCTTGTTTCAAATCCAGCTCGCTGTCCAGTGACCCCTGCTAGAAAACGTAAATGTCTATATGTCTGGTGGGTATGGCATCAGGCTCAGCTGCAATACCTTCCATAATTGAATAGCCTGCCAACTGTCTAGACGTGCACATCGAGTTTCCACTTGCTTAGGGTGGAAGAGGGCTGAAGATGCAGATGGAACTGTATGTCAGCAAGAATTAGTATCTTCAGGAATGCAGAAAAATTGGGGGCAGGGTGAAATTTGTTCATCACAAAATATATTGTTCAAAGGAGTAATATATTGCCATTTGCTGATAGCTACTGGAAAGCCATTAGCTGTGTGAGGTTTCACTAGGAGCATTTAACAAATGCTGTGCTTTGTAATGAGCATCTTAATTATCGCTTCAAGGGCAGAGATCCTGCTGTTACTGCAAAGGCAAGGCAGGACACCTGAAAAGCTCAAATACATTGAAGCTTGAATGTTGCAGGTTTTTTAAAATTTTCCCTGTGGCAAAACTGCTATGTAGCAATTTAAATGGACAGAAGAACAATGAGCCAGAACCAATGAAAGTTTCTCAGTCTTCTTCATTGCTGTTCCACTATCATCAAATACTGCTTATATGGGGATGATGTTACCAGCCTGAAACAAACACTGGATGCTAACAGCCTGTTGCATTGTTTGACTTGACTTATTTTTCTCTTGTAACATTTTAGTTTTATATAAATTATATTTAAAAAAAAGGCTATGTAAAGGAGTTTGGGGAAATGGCAAATAGCATTTCAGTCCAAAAAATTTTTTTTAAGTGTTAAAATACTGAATGAGATGCAGATATTTAAAAAATGTTCGTTGTTGATAAATGATATGCTGATCCACAGGAGTAGTTGATATTTGATGTACTTTCCTCCTGTGGCTTTTTTTGGTGCCCATGACCCAAGTCGAGGTGTGCAGGTGGTAGTTAATACTCATGGCCTAGGTTCGACAGACCTCTGAAAACTTGTGATCCTGTAAAAAGCCTCTTGGAATTAAAAAAAAAAAAAAAAAAAAAAAAAAAAAATAGTTCTTGGGATGTGGATGACACTGGCAAGGCCTTACTTATTGCCCATCCATGGTTGCCCGGAGAAGGCATTATTGCCCTGCTTTCTTCAACTGGTCCAGTTCTTAGTGATGGTGCTCACACGTTTGTGTTGGATAGGGAATTGACAAAAATTTAATCCAGTGACAATGAAGGAGTGGTATTTTCCAAATTAGGATGGTGCGTGACTTGGAAAGGAATTTGAAAGTTAATGCATTTCTATGATGCTGCTGTTGTCCTTTCCGATGGTATGTTGCTGCAGTACATCTTGCAGACCAGTGATGGAGGAGGTGGATATTGAATCCGATAGCCGCGATATGATCGCAAAATACTGCGGATGCTGGAAATCTGAAATAACAACAGAAAACGCTGGAAAAACTCAGCAGGCCAGGCAGCATCCGTGGAGAGAGAAACAGAGTTAACGTTTCCGGTCTGGGACCCTTCATCAGAACTGGAAAAAGCTGGAGATGTAACATATTAAGCAAGTGCAGAGACACAGGGGGGTGGGGGGAGGGGAGGAAGGAATTGAAGGAATATACTGTGCTTTTGTAAGAGGCAGGAAAGATAAAATGTTGCAAATGGGAATGACAAAATCATAAAGCAAGAAAAATGGGGGCAGGGGTTATAGTTTGAAATTGTTGAACTCCATGTTGAGTCCAGAAGGCTGTAAAGTGCCTAATTGAAAGATGAGGTGCTGTTCCTCGTGCTTACATTGAGCTACATTGGAACAATGTAATAGGCCGAGGACAGAGATCAGAGAGTGAAGCGGTGAATTAAAGTGACTGGCGACTGGAAGCTCAGGGTCACCCTTACGGATTGAACGGAGGTGTTCCGCAAAGCGGTCGCCCAATCTGCTGTATGATTTTTGCCATTCCCATTTGCAACATTTTATCTTCCCTGCCTCTTACAAAAGCACAGTATATTCCTTCAATTCCTTCCTCCTCTCCCACCACCCCCCTCCTGTCTCTGCACCCGCCGAATATCTGTTACATCTCCAGCTTTTTCAAGTTCTGATGAAGGGTCCCAGACCTGAAACGTTAACTCTGTTTCTCTCGCCACGGATGCTGCCTGGCCTGCTGAGTATTTCCAGCGTTTTCGGCAGTGGTATGATGTTGGTTTGCCCCTAATCAGTGTTCGCATGGTGTAGGTGCTGATTTCTGGGGGCACTGCACTTTTATATATAATCATCCCAGTTGTAACCGCTGTGAACTGTGGTAGCTATCATTGTGGAAGGCGAAGCTCTGAATTGCAGCACGATCTGCCAAACTGTTTCTTGAAGTACCTGTGATCTCATGAACAACCTGAGATAGTTGGAATGCCGCATTTGAGTTTACACATGGTTATAAATTTATTTCTAGCCTTTTAAAACTTAAATCAGTCCCCTGGTTGTTCCATTTAATAAGCAGCATTTAATTTAAAATTGCCAAGTAAGGCAGAAGCTCATTTTATTCACTCCATTGCCTCCTGTAGTTAATGCAAAAGTGAACCTGTAGTACTTCACGTCTACAAATAACTATGGTTGGGTTCACTTTATTATGTATATACATTTCATAATGTGATGCTTTCACTTTTATTTACGGCTTATGCTTTTTTTTTAGGATTGGCTTTGTGGCAGTTGAGCAATAAATATTGATTTTTAACAATCTGTATGGTTAAAATACTTTTTTAAAAACACACCATCCATTATATTTTTAAGCATGGCTAAATTTCAGTGACAAACATTGCTTTGTTATCTTTTTAGGAGCAAAATCCTTAATCGGGTCATAAAATCTAGGTTTCAGAAATGTATTGATATTGCACAAAAGCTGTCCTGAGTTAATGTGCATTTCTGTTCTACCTTCCTCCTCACCTTCCTTTCTCTCTCTCTCCCCTCCTTCCCTCTTTCCCCCCCCCCCCCCCCCCACCCAAACCCTGCAATGCTCTCAATCTGTACTGGTATAAAAGATACCCAGCCCCTCGTGTTTATATCTTGGAAACATTATAGTTCTGGTACTAAACTCGCACGGATTTTTAACCATTTTATTTTATGGTGCCTGCATAAATGTCACTATTATGCAAATTGCTTTAAGGTGTTCAGTGACAGGTGCTGTGCAAATTAAATTTTAAAATAAAATTCTTGCAGTGACCTGTTCATCAGGATTGTTTTTTTGCCGTAACAAACTGAACACTCAATCATCCAACGTAACCGTTAAATAACCCTATTTCTTTTCTCTCTCTCCTGAGCTCTGGGAGGTTCTTGAACAATAAAAGCTGTTTTGCTTCCTTGTATTTTGTACGTATTAAGTCTCCTTCCTAATAGTAAGCCAATAATTTGCATTTTGTCTAGAATGAATTGAATTGCAAATGTCATCACATGTTACATGTGTCCTCCGTGTGTAAATTGTGTTGTAGCGGTTCGTGTAGATGGCCACCAAATAAGAGAGCTTGACTTCGACGAACTATAAGTTGTTCATTTACAGGAACAGGCTAATTACAGCAGGTAAGATGGCTGACTGTAGGAGCACCCTGGTGTAGGTCTTGTCCCAGCGGGGACTCCACGAGGACTGAGTTCGCAGTCCTGTGGGGAGTGTGATGACGTCATCGCGTTTGTGTTGTGACGTCATCACGGTGTTCGCGTTTCCTGCGCTTAGGGCGTCACGTGATGCGCGTCGCTGGCCGTTGAGGCCGAGGCCGGGCTGTGCCGGTGCCCGTCGGCTGGCCGTTGAGGCCGAAGACGCTAGGCCGGGCTGTGCCAGCGCACGCACATTACGTCGTACGTGACGTGACGTCAGCGCGCTAGGGCGCGTCTTAAAGGGGCAATGGCCCCAACAGGTAAGTTAAAAGGGCAATGGCCCCAAAAGGTAAGTTAAACATACAGTAAGGTAAGTTAAAGGGAATTATGTATCTCAATGTAAGGGACAACCAGTGGTACCGCCACAGTGTAATCTTTCCCTGTCTCTCTTATCTCGCCCGCCCCCCATAAGTTTATAGAATACAAAATATCTACAATTGGTAAACAGAACAATCATTTTGCAGACACGCAAGTTGGAGTTTTCACCGTTTTTATAAAAAAAAAGTGGGGTTGACTCATGGGGGCAGTTAAATTGTTGAAAATGGGATTCCCGACCTGATCCTGCCTCCAACCTGCCCACTTCCAGTTTTAACGGGGGCAGGTGACCAATCCGCTGCCAGGGGGGGACGGAATGTCAATTTAAACATTATAATGAGGTTGGAAGCCTTTTTTTTTTTAAACTCCGTTTTGAATTTAACTGCATGTGGATGGGTTTCACATAAATAGTGAAACCCGCCAGTTAAACTGCGGCGGGGGCTGCTGATCCAGAAGGTCAGTGGCTTTGTCCCTACCCCTTGGATCCAGGGTCCCTACCTAACCCACCCTCTGCGATCAGAGGCCCCACCACAAGGCCTCCGATCACCCCCACCCCACTGATGATGCTGAGGCCTCCGGTGGCCTGCCCCGATTTCTCCCATCCCTCTCCCTCTCTCCAACACCAATCCCCCCTCTCCCCCAGCTATTTCTCTGCAGCTGCAGGCCTACCCGCCCCTCAATCTGACTGGCTGCGGGCGGAATCCGAGGACTCGCACGCAAACCAGGGTCTGCGGGAAACCCAGCCTCCTGGGTTTCTCGCCCGCCTCAACTCCCTGCTCCCAACCCACCTACCTGGAGAAAATTCTGGCCCCAGCCCTTTTTTTAAAAACCACTCAAAAAAACATTGAGCCGTATTTTGCTATGGAAATAATGGTGAGGCTAGTGGTCAGGGACAGGACGGTGTGACAACGAGTGAGGCAGGTACAGGGATCCAGGAGGAAGTGTTGAAGGAGCCGCAGCCCTTGCTCTTGTCAAGCGGGATCGAGGTTCTTACTCCCTGTGAGGGCGGGAGCGGGGACTGCAGGGAGGATGAGCAACCTGGCCACAGCACCGTGGTACAGGGGGCCATTCAAGTGGAGGGAGTAAAAAGAAATGTTGTAGTGGTAGGGGATAGTATCATTAGGGGGATAGATGGGGTTCTCTGCAGTCAAGAGCGGGAGTCCCGAAGGCTGTGTTGCCTGCCCGGTGCCAGGGTTAAGGACATCTCTTCTGGGCTGGAAAGAAACTTGGAGTGGGAGGGGGAGGATCCAGTTGTCACAGTCCATGTTGGTACAAACGACGTAGATAGGACAAGGAAGGCGGTTCTGTTAAAGGAGTATGAGCAGCAAGGGGTCAAATTAAAAAAACAGAACCTCAAGGGTAATAATCTCCTGGGTTATTACCTGAGCCACGAGTGAATTTGGCTAGGATAAATAAAATTAAAGAGTTAAATGCGTGGCTCAAAGACTGGTGTGGGAGAAATGGGTTTTGCTTCTTGGGACACTGACACCAGTACTGGGACAGGAAGGAGCTGTTCCGTTGGGATGGACTCCACTTGGCCAGTGCTGGGACTAGAGTCCTGGCGAATCATATAACTAGGGCTGTAGAGAGGGCTTTAAACTAATTAGTGGGGGGGAGGTTTCTAGAGAGCAAATAATAGAAATGAGAACGGAGAAGGTCATAGACTTAGGTAACAGTGGGGGAATAAAAAAACAGAACGTGTCAGGAAGGGACAGAAGGTATGGAGTAAAAGGTAAAGTAGTAAAAGGGGAAAAAACAGGAACTAAGTGTCACAAAACATATTTGAAAGTTCCTTATCTGAATGCACGTAGCATTCGTAACAAAATGAATGAGTTAACGGCACAAATAACTACATATGGGTATGATCTTGTAGCCATTACAGAAACATGGCTGCCGGGTGACCATGACTGGGAATTAAACATACCAGGTTATTTAACAATCAGGAAGGGCAGGCAGGAAGGGAGGGGAGGTGGGGTGGCTATGTTAATAAAGGAAGGAATCACTATAATACAGAGAAATGATATTGGGTCAAAAGATCAGGATAATGAAACCGTTTGGGTGGAGATAAGGAATAATGGGGGAAAAAACACTAGTGGGCGTAGTCTATAGGCCTCTGAACAGTTGCAACTCTGGACGGAGTATTAATCAGGAAATAGTTGAGGCTTGTAATAAGGGAACAGCTATAATTATGGGGGATTGTAACTATCATATCAACTGGACAAATCAAATTGGGCAGAGCAGCCTTGAGGATGAGTTCATTGAGTGTATTAGGGATGGGTTTCTTGAGCAGTATGTAACTGAACCGACCAGGGGGCAAGCAACCTTCCATTTGGTCCTGTGTAATGAGACAGGATTAATTAAAAATGTCCTAGTAAAGGATCCCCTTGGAATGAGTGACCATAACATGGTTGAATTCCATATTCAATTAGAGGGTGAGAAGGTTGGATCTCAAACAAGCGTGCTGAGCTTGAATAAAGGAGACTATGAAGGTATGAGAGCGGAATTGAGTAGAGTGGACTGGGAAAATAGATTAAAGGGTAAGACGGTACATGATCAGTGGTGTACATTTAAGGAGTTATTTTACAACTTCCAAAAAATATATATTCCACTGAGGGGAAAAAAGGGTGTAAAAGATAGCCATCCATGGATAAGTAAAGTAATTAAGGATAGTATCCGACTAAAAGCAAGGGCATATAAGGTAGCCAAATCTAGTGGGAGGATAGAAGATTGGGAAGTCTTTAAAAGACAGCAAAGAATAACTAAAAGATTGATTAAGAAAGGGAAGATAGATTATGAAAGTAAATTAGCAAAAAATATAAAAACAGATAGCAAAAGTTTCTACAGTTATATAAAAAGAAAAAGGGTGGCTAAAGTAAATGTTGGTCCCTTAGAGGATGAGACCGGGAAATTAATGGTGGGAAACATGGAGATAGCAAAAACGCTGGACAAATATTTTGTATCAGTCTTTACAGTAGAAGACACTAAGAATATCCCAACACTGGACAAACAGGGGGCTCTAGGGGGAGAGGAGCTAAATACGATTAAAATCACTAAGGAAGTGGTACTTGGTAAAATAATGGGACTCAAGGCGGATAAATCCCCAGGACCTGATGGCTTACATCCTAGGGTCTTGAGGGAAGTGGCGGTAGGGATTGTGGATGCATTGGTAATAATTTTCCAAAACTCCCTGGACTCAGCAAAAGTCCCGGCAGATTGGAAAACTGCTAATGTAACACCCTTATTTAAAAAGGGTAGTAGGCAGAAGGCTGGAAACTATAGACCTGTTAGCCTAACATCTGTGGTTGGTAAAATGTTGGAATCCATTATTAAGGAGACAGTAACGGGACATTTGGATAAACATAATTTAATAGGACAAACTCAGCCTGGTTTTATGAAGGGGAAGTCATGTTTGACAAATTTGCTGGAGTTCTTTGAGGAAGTAACATACAGGGTGGATAAAGGGGAACCAGTGGACGTAGTGTATTTAGACTTCCAAAAGGCATTTGACAAGGTGCCACACAAGATTATTGCTCAAGATAAAAAATCACGGGATTGGGGGTAATATTCTGGTGTGGGTGGAGGATTGGCTCTCTAACAGAAAGCAGAGAGTTGGGATAAATGGTTCGTTCTCAGACTGGCAATCAGTAACTAGTGGTGTTCCACAGGGGTCAGTGCTGGGTCCCCAACTCTTTACAATCTATATTAACGATTTGGAGGAGGGGACCGAGTGTAACATATCAAAGTTTGCAGATGATACTAAGATGGGAGGGAAAGTAGTGAGTGAGGAGGACATAAAGAACCTGCAAAGGGACATAGACAGGCTAAGTAAGTGGGCAGAGATTTGGCAGATGGAATACAATACTGGAAAGTGTGAGGTTATTCATTTTGGCAGGAAAAATCATAGAGCAAGTTATTATCTTAATGGCAAGAAACTGGAAAGTACTGTAGTACAAAGGGATCTGGGGGTCCTGGTGCATGAAACTCAAAAAGTTAGTATGCAGGTGCAGCAAGTGATCAAGAAGGCCAATGGAACAGAGGTATTGCTGCAGTTGTACAAGGTATTGGTGAGATTGCACCTGGAATACTGCATACAGTTTTGGTGTCCATACTTAAGAAAAGACATACTTGCTCTCGAGTCAGTACAAAGAAGGTTCACTCGGTTAATCCCAGGGATGAGGGGATGGACATATGAGGAGAGGTTGAGTAGATTGGGACTCTACTCATTGGAGTTCAGAAGAATGAGAGGCGATCTTATTGAAACATATAAGATTGTGAAGGGGCTTGATTGGGTGGATGCGGTGAGGATGTTCCCAATGATGGGTGAAACTAGAACTAGGGGGCATAATCTTAAAATAAGGGGCTGCTCTTTCAAAACTGAGATGAGGAGAAACTCCTTCACTCAGAGGGTGGTAGGTTTGTGGAATTTGCTGCCCCAGAAAGCTGTGGAAGCTACATCATTAAATAAATTTAAAGCAGAAATAGATAGTTTCTTAGAAGTAAAGGGAATTAAGGGTTACGGGGAGCGGGCAGGAAATTGGACATGAGTCTAGGTTCGGAATGGTCATGGCCCTGTGGGTAGTGGAGCGGGCCCAGGGGCCGTGTAGCCTGGTTCTGCTCCTACTTCTGTTCTAATTGTGTGTTAGATTTCAGGAGATGGTTTTATTCCTATTCCTGGCTGGGGTGGAGATCGCCTTTACAGAAGGTAAGTACTGTAGAAAATACAGGGACAGAGTGATCTCCTGGACGAGTTTCGATTGCCTAGATGGGTCGGAGAGGAATTTCCCAGATTTTTTTCTCCCAAATTGGCCATTGGGTTTTTTATCTGGTTTTTCGCCTCTCCCGGGAAATCACATGGGTTCAGGTGGGCTGGAGAGTGATAGTAGATTTGAGGTTAGGATCAGATCAGCCATGATCTTGTTGAATGGTGGAGCAGGCTCGAGGGGCCGATTGGCCTACTCCTGCTCCTATTTCTTATGTTCTTATGTTCACTCATCGTTGTTAAAGTGTATATCGGACTGCAACTTCCAGCGACTGCACATGTGCAGTTAAACGCAGGAATCAGGAAGTTGCCCCTCTAAGTTGTCCTGCTCCTCCAGAAGCTGCACGAGAATGGTATTCGAGTGTATGTAAATTTTTAGCGGTGTGTTAAGTCTTAATTAATTACTGCCAAACAATCTCTCTCTCACTGAAAATGAACTTTTGCAAGCGTGGAGTCTCGTTCATTCAGCTTTTAATTGTTGGAGATTTTAAAGAAATGTGTTTTTTAAAACTTTGTCTTTTTATCTCACTTAATCCCAGGCTGTACATGGATTTTACATTTGAATTATATATTTTAACTGACACCGATTGCTTAAGGAGATTCACAGTTGCTTGCCCTGTTCCCACAGGCCCCAGGTCCCCGGTCGAGGGTGCTGTGCTGTTTTGGCTCTCTAATTTGCAGTAAGTTCCAGTGTAAAATCCCATAGAAAGTCTGTTGACAAGTGCAAACGTAATGAATGGTTGGTGCTGTTAATTTGCCATCGAGTGCAAAATATGGCCGGATGAAGTTTGCCTCAGCAAAGTTTGGTAAATTTTTTTTCCTGTAGCTTTTCTTCAGAATTTTAAAAAACATTTGAGCATAAACTGCTGAAAGCCAAAGAAAACACATTCCTGAGTCTAGCTGGCTTGATGCATATTGCACAATCTCAGACTGCACAATCTATATTCAGCTCAAAGCATCACAACTCTGGGTAAAAATATCAACTTGAAGCCCAGGATTTTGGGACAGGATGAAGAATTCAGCTGAAGCTTTAATAAAGGCATTCAAAGACACAAGCTAATTCAGTGTAACATAATGTAATTTTTAATTTTGGTTAAACCCTTATTTTGGATATTAGAAATTTGAATTACCAAGGGGAAAAAGTTATGGATGAAAAAAAAATTCAGAAACCATTGAGAAAATGTGGGAACCCGGTGGCTGGGTTATGGAATTGGGAGTGAAAAGTTTACATGGACATTTTCCATCATAAGTGTGGGTTTAGGAATTTATTAATAGATAAACGCTTGCAGAAAAAGTGAGGAAGTCAACTGGTGCAGCCAGGAAGTGCATGCAATGCAAGAAACTTTATAGATATTTGTGTCTAATGTGAAGAACTATGCTTTTCTTAAAATTCGTTTTTTAACTTGAATATTCTGGGAAAACGTTTGATGGCTTGATCCTTTATCGAGTTTCTATATATAACACAGCCTTGCAATTTTTTTTTAAATCTTAGCATAAGCTAATTTTAAACTAAATTATGCCTAGCTATATGTTTGAACTTGGTGTTTTACCACTTGTTCGCAGGATATGGCACAATGACTGCCACTCCCCCAAATTCCCTACTTCTCGGCTGCCTTCAGTGTGAAGGTCGCCCTGGCCGCCTGCCGCTTTTCCACTGTTGGCTGGCCCTGGAGAGGGATCATGCAGTGTCCACTGGTAGGATCGAGGCCTTTCGCGACTAGTGGCACCACAGGACATTAATTGCATAATTGAGCACAACACTGAGATCATGCTTTAGTTTACGTTGTGCTTCTTTCAGTTTGATGGGACCTCTGATTTGTTTATTTTATTAGTGGTGCCCTCTTCAAATTGAGGGGACGTTGTGGTACTGATTGCTGTTCAAGGTTCTAATGGTTCAATTAAAATAGGCTGCGCTTCCTTCAATGGAACATCCTAGCCACTTAAAATTAGGTTATTATCCTAATCTTTTTATAAAAATTTTTTTTGTTTTGTTAATTCCTAGTAGATTTAAACCTTATTACGATCAATTTTGTTATGGATTCCTTTCTCTCTTCCCTGCTTAACATAGAAGATCCACTGTATTCAGAAATGCTCTGGCCTCAAAATTATGAGCCAGTGATCTAAAAATTGATTTCCCCCAACTCTATAATGAGTTTATTATAGAAAGGGTCACTTTAAGAACGTCCATGATGCCTCATAATTTCACTGTCTTCACTGATGCAAACACTTCATGTTCAGTGAGAAGTGTCAACCTGTACTTGTAATTATACAGATGATACACTTCACAAGTCTTATCACGTGTGCGTCTGTCATGTAATGCCTTTTTAAAGGTATCACACCTAAAACATGACACATTTCAGAGACTCACATCCATAGGGCCAAATTTATTGAAATGCGCACCCTTCAAAGTTAACCAATTAAATATTCAATTCACTAAAGGTGAACAAGTCAAAAGCAGACAGCACCGTTGATTAATGGGTCAGCATCAAAAATCTAGGCATTAAAATTTATTTTTATTAAAGTAAATAACTATTGAGCTTAAACTGCTCTGAAGCAGAAGCTGCTCAGTTAAATTGCTCAAAAATTCTTAATGTAGTATGAGTTACCATCTTGATTTTTTTTCAGCTACCTGTACATCCCTGTAACTATATTCTTAAAGGTGTCTATTCCTGTGTAGAAAAGCTGGGGCTTGCTTGCAGGTTCAAATATTGAGTTTGGATTGTTGCCTAGTTTCATTCTGCTGATATATCTTCTCCTCCACTTGGCTACAGTTCATGCCAATTACAAGAACATTTTCCCCATTTGATTTAGGCTTCAGGATGCTGGTTAGGTTAGCTGCCCTTTTGAGTCCTGTGAATGCTGCTCCATTTCTTAGCTTGAATGGTTAAGACATCAGGATATGTGTGACTGGCTATTCACAGTATATCAGGAGTTGCTGTTTGTAAGCCTTGACACCCCTCCCCCCGCCCCGGCCAAACCTGGCTCTCCCCCCGTTTCTTGTTCATGATGGAAGACTGACCGCTCTACCAGGACAACCATAATAATGAATGTAGCTTTATAAAAGCATCAAGACAATTTTTAACTATATCTGAAGCCACATAGACCATAAATACTATGTTCAAGGAGTTGTTGGATGCCACCCTTCCACTCCTTTGCAACAATGCAACCTCCAACTTGCTGTGAGCAGCACCATGGGAGATCGAGTATCTAAGCAGAGTCTTGGGCTGCAGTTATGTTGTAGTTACCAATCCCAGATGGGAATGCCAGCAGCACCTTGTTTAAACTGATTTGCAAAAATGTTTCCAGCCAATACATTTTAAATATATTGAGCGCATAGGCAGGAGCTTTACTTATCAAACCAATTTCAACCAGTTGTCTTTTAGTTTATAAAGTATCCAGAAAGTACCATGGACATCGTGAGCACTTTCTAAACTCAGCTTTGGTGTGGAGATGCCGGTGTTGGACTGGGGTGGACAAATGTAAGCAGTCACACAACACCAGGTGATAGTCCAACAGTTTTATTTGAAATCACAAGCTTTCGGAGCGCTGCTCCTTCGTCAGGTGAAGTGGAGAGATGCATAAAGACACAGTTTATATAGTCAGAGAATAATGCCAGATGATTACAGGTAATCTTTCTAACTGCCATTTATCACACCTCGGCAGAGAGATAATCACAGCAATCAAAGGTGTGAATGGTGTCCAAACAGGTTAGTCAGGAAAACATTACATCAAAGAACAATGAGGTGGGGTCACAAGGGGTCAAATGTTGCAGTTGCTGGGGTCTGTATGAAAAACAAAAAAGACAAAAAAAACATTTTTTGCTGGAAATCACAGCAGGTCCGGCCGCATCTGTGTAGAGAGAACAAGCCAACGACGACTTGAATCTGGATGACCCTACGTCAGGTGGGGTTACATGTAGCGTGACATGAACCCAAGATCCCGGTTGAGGCCGTCCTCATGGGTGCGGAACTTGGCTATCAGTTTCTGCTCTACGATTTTGCGTTGTCATGTGTCTCGAAAGCCACCTTGGAGAATGCTTACCCGAAGATCGGAGGCTGAATGTCCTTGACTGCTGACGTGTTCCCCGACTGGGAGGGAACACTCCTGCCTGGTGATTGTTACGTGGTGTCCGTTCATCCGTTGTCGCAGTGTCTGCATGGTCTCGCCGATGTACCATGCTCCGGGGCATCCTTTCCTGCAACGTATGAGGTAGACGACGTTGGCCGAGTCACATGAGTATGTACCTGGTGGGTGGTGTCCTCACGTGTGATGCTGGTATCTGTGTTGATGATCTGGCATGTCTTGCAGAGGTAGCCGTAGCAGGGTTGTGTGGTGTGGTGGTCGCTGTTCTCCTCCTGAAAGCTGGGTAATTTGCTGCAAACGATGGTCTGTTTAAGGTTAGGCAGCTGTTTGAATGCGAGTAGTGGAGGCGTGGGGATGGCCTTAGCGAGGTGTTCGTCATACTTGGAGCATTCAGATTGGGCTGTGGTCACAGAATACTTTAGGCAGGGGACTGGACATGACTACGTGTAGTGCAGGAGCTGATCTTAAAAGTAGCTTGACACCATCCAGGACAAAGCAGTTCACTTAATCGGCTCCCCATCAACCACCTTAAACATCTACTCCCTCCACCAGAGGTGTACCATGGCTGCAGTGTGCACTATCTACAGATGCATTGCATCAAGTCACCAAGGTATCTTCCCCAGTACCTCCTAAATCTACGACCACCACCACATAGAAGGACAAGAGCAGCAAATGAATAGGAACACTATCACCTCTAAGTTCCCCTCCAAGTCACGCATCATCCTGAGTTGGACATAGATTGCTGTTCCTTAATCGTTGCGGCATCAAAATCCTGGAACTCACTACCTTACGGCATTGTGGGAGAAGCTTCACCACATGGGCTGCAGCAGTTCAAGAAGGCGGCTCACCACCACCTTCTCAAGGACAACTAGGGATGGGCAATAAATGCTGGCCTTGCCAGTGATGCCCACATCCCAAGAATGAATGGAGAAAAATTAGAGGAGAGGCCTGGGTCCAGCAACAGATTGGTAGCATAGCCATGGTCCTGAGCACGAGAGAGTCAGGAATGGCTGGAGTGACCATGAAAAGTGGAGCAGAAGGCCAAGTGTGGGAGTGGAGTGGATTGGAATGATGGGAGATGAGGACTACATCAGATCTCTAACTGGATCAAGCTAGAGAAATAAAATTGAGAAATGAGAGATCATGAATGTGAAGGATGGGTCAATTGGGTTGAGTTTGGCAGAATCGGGTGGAGAAGGGAGTTCACCTTTTGAGCTTGCAGAATTGGTGAGGAAGAAATTACCTTTTAAGCAACAGGTGAATAGAATTTAAATAGCAGTTTTCTGAATTCGTCATAAATGAGCTGGACAGCAACATTATACCATAGAGCTAACCAAAAATATGTACACAATCTGATACAATAAGTCAGGTAACGGTTTAATTCTCCAATTTATTTCTGTACAAGTTTTGCTAGACAAGCTATTTGTTTTGTTGGCTTTCGTTTGCATAAGTTGTTTACTTGGAGTCAAAACTACTTCCTATAATTGTTTTTCTCTGTCCTCAAAAACTCATAACTGGGAAAACTATGCTGTATTAATTTATCATTATGCTGGCTTCAATTCCTCGTTCATAATTCATCAAAACTGTAAATATTTTAAGATTTTAATATTGTGGCCATACCAATAAGATTAAGCTCATTGGGTAGCTGTTACATCATCTGAAATACCCTTGGGGTGCCAGACTGTGTCCCTGCACAGCTTAGTCTGCCTGATTTTCTTGGAGTAAACAAAGCCACTGTGCAGCAGTGAATGAAGGACAGTTACTGTGCTAGAGGAAAGGTTACTGTGACCAGCACACAGCCCCATGTGCTTGAAGGGCACTAATGGATATCTGGGATTAGGCTGTTTTTAAACTGGTTTCCTGCACAGGGATCCAACTGACCCTCTTGTGATGCTACATTGGCCTTAATCTGCATTTTAAGCTTGCAGCATGAATTCTTTATCATTAAGAATTTTGTTTTTGTGCTTACAATATTGTAATTTTTCATGTTTGCCACATCTGGAGCCTTGAATAAATTGGCTCACCTACTGGCTGCGTTTCGATTGTTTTGTTGTTTACAAGTTTGGAAGAGAATTTCCAGGAGTTAGTTTTGAAAGCAAAACTTGAATTTTCTTCATGTTTCCCTGCTTTTTTTTTTCTTCCCTCATTTCCTGAAGGTGTTGTCTATTGCTGGGGTACAGGTGCTGATGGGTGCAAATGATGGATCACTTAATAGAAAAGGGTGATAATGTATAATATCAAATATGTTTACATTTAGTTGCTTTCGTAGTGACCTCATGAGTGATGGTTTAAAAAAGTACAGCCTGAGGGAATAAGGGGATTACTGTGAGTGAGCAAGGTGTAGACTGAGAGAAATTGCTCGAAGGAGAGGGATTATGGCTCAGTTCCTGAGATCAGACAACGGAAGAGTGGAAAATATTGAATTTCTGGCAGCTTCCCAGTCAAAACTATGAGCCGGTGATCCTCGAGACTGTAAATGTAACTTTCTAGGCAGCTTCAATTTGCAGAACTACTACTGTATCACCAAAGAGAGACTTGCATGTAAATCCATGAACAAAATCACTACACAAGATTCTGCAAATGTTATGATTTTTCAGCAAAATATTAAACTTTTCTAGCACTAAGCAAGAGTCCAATACTGAATGAGAAGTTGGCAGCAATCTTCCAGCTCCTGACATCAGTACTGATTGGTTAAATGAAACATTTTATTGTAGTTTCAAAACTAAAGTTAGAATATAACTGGAAGGCAGCCACACAGTAAGCTGCACATTATTTCTAAATGTTAGGTCCATAATTGTTGGCCTAAACTAAGCATTTTCCCTTAAGATTTCTCCTAGCCTGTTGTGTTTTAGGTAACTGTAGTTGCTTTTGTTACTGTGCTTCGTAAAGAGTGTGGAAAATGAGAAAATCCTACCGATGTTATTTTGAATTCACCGATATATGCTAACCCAGGAAGCTGCAGACTTCCAGTCAATTGTTCAGTAGCACATTTTATCAATCAATAACATTAGCACCAGAAAGGTAATTCCTTCATGGTTTTTGCATTCAAGTAGAATTCATTCTCCAAGGAAACAAATTCACAATGTAAGTGCAAATGGGTTCTACTTGAGATTATTTGCAGGATCAGCTTTCTTTTTTAAAAAAAGAAACATTTTATTGTGGAACTAGTATCTAATTACTTACGTTGACAGATATTTTTGAGTGGGAGAAATTCCTATAAAGGTTTAACAAGCTCTTAAGAAAGCAATTTTTGCCTGTAAATGGGAACAATCATTTAAAAGATACACAAAATGCTCTGGTATAGTTTACTCTTCCATACTGTGAACTATAATGTTTCCTGGAAGTACTCACTATGGTGAATAGCTAGATAATGCACCCAAGTTTACAAAAATTATATCTAAGCAAATATAATATTGTGAAAATCATTTTGTAGAAGTAGATAATGCAACAGATCCAGCACCTGCTTGATGCAAACTTCCTACAGTGGCCAATACTGCAACACTTTATGCTTTGAAGACAGAACCAAGGTTGGCCAAAACTTACCAATACAGTAATTGGTTAATAAGAACATAAGAAATAGGAGCAGGAGTAGGCCAATCGGCCCCTCGAGCCTGCTCTGCCATTCAATAAGATCATGGCTGATCTGATCCTAACCGCCAATCTACTGTCACAGAACCATCTCCTGAATCTAACAGAATTAGACACACTAAATAGGAGCAGGATCAGGCTACACGGCCCCTGGGCCCACTCCGCTACCCACAGGGCCATGACCGATCCGGACCAAGACTCCTGTCCAAATTCCTGCCCGCTCCTCGTAACCCTTAATTCCCTTTACTTCTAGGAAACTGTCTATTTCTGTTTTAAATTTATGTAATGATGTAGCTTCCACAGCTTTTTGGGGCAGCATATTCCATGGACCTACCACCCTCTGAGTGAAGTAGTTCCTCCTCATCTCAGTTTTGAAAGAGCAGCCCCTTATTCTAAGACTATGCCCCCTAGTTCTAGTTTCACCCATCATCGGGAACATCCTCCCCGCATCCACCCGATCCAACCCCTTCACAATCTTATATGTTTCAATAAGATCGCCTCTCATTCTTCTGAACTCCAATGAGTAGAGTCCCAATCTACTCAACCTCTCCTCATATGTCCATCCCCTCATCCCCGGGATTAACCGAGTGAACCTTCTTTGTACTGACTCGAGAGCAAGTATGTCCTTTCTTAAGTATGGACACCAAAACTGTACGCAGTATTTCAGGTGCGGTCTCACCAATACCTTGTACAACTGAAGCAATACCCCCCTACTTTTATATTCTACCCCCCTAGCAATGAAAGCCAACATTCCATTGGCCTTCTTAATCACTTGCTGCACCTGCATACTAACCTTTTGAGTTTCGTGCACCAGGACCCCCAGATCCCTTTGTACTTCAGTACTTTCCAGTTTCTTGCCATTAAGATAATAACTTGCTCTACGATTTTTCCTGCCAAAGTGCATAACCTCACACTTTCCAGTATTGTATTCCATCTGCCAAATCTCTGCCCACTTAGTTAGCCTGTCTATGTCCCCTTGCAGGTTTTTTATGTCCTCCTCACTCACTACTTTCCCTCCCATCTTAGTATCATCTGCAAACTTTGATATGTTACACACGGTCCCCTCCTCCAAATCGTTAATATAGATTGTAAAGAGTTGGGGACCCAGCACTGACCCCTGCGGAACACCACTAGTTACTGATTGCCAGTCTGAGAATGAACCATTTATCCCAACTCTCTGCCTTCTGTTAGATAGCCAATCCTCTATCCATGCCAGAATATTACCCCCAATCCCATGATTTTTTATCTTAAGCAATAATCTTTTGTGTGGCACCTTGTCAAATGCCTTTTGGAAGTCTAAATACACTACGTCCACTGGTTCCCCTTTATCCACCCTATATGTTACTTCCTCAAAGAACTCCAGCAAATTTGTCAAACATGACTTCCCCTTCATAAAACCATGCTGACTTTGTCCTATTAAATTATGATTATCCAAACGTCCTGTTACTGTCTCCTTAATAATGGACTCCAAAATTTTACCTACCACAGATGTTAGGCTAACCGGTCTATAGTTTCCAGCCTTCTGTCTACTGCCCTTTTTAAATAAGGGTGTTGCATTAGCAGTTTTCCAGTCTGCCGGGACCATTGCCGAGTCCAGGGAGTTTTGGAAAATTATTACCAATGCATCCACAATCCCTACCGCCACTTCCCTCCAAGACCCTAGCATGTAAGCCATCCGGTCCAGGTGATTTATCCGCCTTGAGTCCCATTATTTTACCGAGTACCACTTCCTTAGTGATTTTGATTGTGTTTAGCTCCTCCCCCCTTTAGCCCCCTGTTTGTCCAGTGTTGAGATATTCTTAGTGTCTTCTGCTGTAAAGACTGATGTAAAATATTCATTCAGTGTTTTTGCCATCTCCATATTTCCCACCATTAATTTCCCGGTCTCATCCTCTAAGGGACCAACATTTACTTTAGCCACCCTTTTTTTCTTTTTATATAACTATAAAAACTCTTACTCTCTGTTTTTATATTTTTTGCTAATTTACTTTCATAATCTAGCGTCCCTTTCTTAATCAATCTTTTTGTTATTTTTTGCTGTCTTTTAAAGTTTTCCCAATCCTCTATCCTCCCACTAGATTTGGCTACCTTATATGCCCTTGTTTTTAGTCGAATACTATCCTTAATTTCTTTACTTAGCCACGGATGGTTGTCTTTTCTTTTACACCCTTTTCTTCTCAGTGGAATATATATTTTTTGGAAGTTGTAAAATAACTCCTTAAATGTACACCACTGATCATGTATCGTCTTACCCTTTAATCTATTTTCCCAATCCACTCTACTCAATTCCGCTCTCATACCTTCATAGTCTCCTTTATTCAAGCTTAGCACGCTTGTTTGAGATCCAACCTTCTCACCCTCTAATTGAATATGGAATTCAACCATGTTATGGTCACTCATTCCAAGGGGATCCTTTACTAGGACATTTTTAATTAATCCTGTCTCGTTACACAGGACCAGATCTAAGGTTGCTTGCCCCCTGGTCGGTTCAGTTACATACTGCTCAAGAAACCCATCCCTAATACACTCAATGAACTCATCCTCAAGGCAGCCCTGCCCAATTTGATTTGTCCAATTAATATGATAGTTAAAATCCCCCATAATTATAGATGTTCCCTTATTACAAGCCTCAACTATTTCCTGATTGATACTCCGTCCAACAGAGTTGCCACTGTTCGGAGGCCTATAGACTACGCCCACTAGTGTTTTTTTCCCCTTATTATTCCTTGCCTCCACCCAAACTGTTTCATTATCCTGATCTTTTGACCCAATATCATTTCTCTGTATTACAGTGATTCCTTCCTTTATTAACATAGCCACCCTGCCTGTCCTTCCTGATCGTTAAATAACCTGGTATGTTTAATTCCCAGGCATTGTCACCCTGCAGCCATGTTTCTGTAATGGCCACAAGATCATACCCATATGTAGTTATTTGTGCCATTAACTCGTCTATTTTGTTACGAATGCTACGTGCATTCAGATAGAGAACTTTCAAAGATGTTTTGTGACTTAGTTTCTGCTTTTGCCCTTTTTATTACTTTACCTTTTACTCCATACCTTCTGCCCCTTCCTGACACGCTCTGATTTTTAATTTCCCCACTGCTACCTAAGTCTATGACCTTCTCTGTTGTCATTTTTATTATTTGCTCTCTAGGAACCTCCCCCCCACTAGTTAGTTTAAAGCCTCGCTACAGCCCTAGTTATATGATCCGCCAGGACTCTAGTCCCAGCACTGGCCAAGTGAAGCCCGTCCCAACGGAACAGCTCCCTCCTGCCCCAGTACTGGTGCCAGTGTCCCAGGAAGCAAAACCCATTTCTCCCACACCAGTCTTTGAGCCACGCATTTAACTCTCTCTCATTTTATTTGTCCCAGCCAAATTCGCTCGTGGCTCAGGTAATAATATCCAGAGATTATTACCCTTGTGGTTCTGCTTTTTAATTTGGCCCCTAGCTGCTCAAACTCCCTCAGCAGAACCTCCTTCCTTGTCCTATCTTTGTCGTTGGTACCAACACGGACCACGACAACTGGATCCTCCCCCTCCCACTCCAAGTTTCTCTCCAGTCCAGAGGAGATGTCCTTAACCCTGGCACCGGGCAGGCAACACAGCCTTCGGGACTCTCGCTCTCGGCTGCAAAGAACTCTATCTATCCCCCTAACGATACTATCCCCTACCACTACAACATTTCTTTTAACTCCCCCCCACTTGAATGGCCCCCTGCTCCACGGTGCTGTGGCCAGGTTGCTCATCCTCCCTGCAGTCCCTGCTCCTGTCCCCACAGGGAGTAAGAGCCTCGAACCTGTTGGACAAGTGCAAGGGCTGCGGCTCCTCCAACACTACCTCCCCGTACCTGCCTCACTTCTAGTCACACCATCCTGACCCTGGCCATGGACTACATCTGAATTAATTAATCTAATTGGTGTGACTACCTCCTGATACAGAGTCCAGGTAACTCTCCCCCTCCCTGATGTGTCTGTGTTTGAAGCTCGGACTCCAGCTCTTCAACACGGAGCCAGAGTTCCTCGAGCAGCCAACACTTAATGCAAATGTGATCACTGTGAGCATCAATGGTGTTCACCAGCTCCCACATATTGCAGCAGCAACACACATCGCCTGATCTCCCATTCTATGTAATTAATTACATTTATTAATATTATTCTTAAATATCCTCTGCCCCGATTCTAGATGGTGAATATCACACCTTAGAAACTATAAACCAGAGATTTAAGCTTAAAAAGGGAGAAATACTTACCAACCAATCACTTACCCGCTTTCTGGTGACGTCACACTTGGATTACTTTTTACCTCTCTCCTTCCCTCTGAGGTCCGAGACTGGAGATTGGTACGCCTTACCTGGGTCTCGGGAGCCTTTATACAGTTAAATCTGAGTGCCTGCCTTATTTGAGACCGGATGCTCTCTCTGCTTTTTAACAAAGATCCACCAAAGTTTGTGCAAACTTTGTGCATATGTGAGTGTGGAGAATTTGCCGAAACCATTTTGGGAATGCTAACAAAAGGTCGGAGGGAACTGACCGTAACCTGTTTGTTTGTCTAGTTCATGATAAAAAGAATTATGGTGGTTGAGGTTTTATTCAACCGAACAATATTTATAGATGAACTGTTGGAAAAACCTGTTGATAGAAAAATAGAAACATAGAAGATAGGAGCAGGAGTAGGCCATTCGGCCCCTCGAGCCTGCTCCACCATTCAATGAGATCATAGCTGATCATCCAAGCTCAGTACCCTGTCCCTGCCTTCTCCCCATATCCCCTGATCCCTTTAGCCTTAAGAAATATATCCAACTCCTTGTTGAATATATTTAATGAATTGGCCTCAACTGCCTTCTGTGGTAGAGAATTCCACAGGTTCACCATTCTCTGGGTGAAGGAATTCCTCCTCGTCTCTGTCCTAAATGGCTTACCCCTTATCCTTAGACTGTGACCCCTGGTTCTGGACTCCCCGACCATCGGGAACATCCTTCCAGCATCTAGTCTGTCCAGTCCTGCCAGAATTTTATAAGTTTCAATGAGATCCCCTCTCATTCTTCTAAATTCCAGCGAGTATAAGCCCAATCGACCCAATCTCTCCTCATACGTCATTCCTGCCATCCCAGGTATCAGTTTGGTGAATCTTCGCTGCACTCTCTCCATGGCAAGAACATCCTTCCTCAGATAAAGCGACCAAAACTGCACACAATACTCAAGGTGTGGTCTCACCAAGGCCCTGTACAACTGCAGGAAGACATCCTTGTTCCTGTACTCCAATCCTCTCGCTACGAAGGCCAACATACCATTTGCCGCCTTTGCCGCCTTAACCGCCTGCTGCACCTGCATGCTTACCTTCAGCGACTGGTGCACAAGGACACCCAGGTCTCGTTGCACTTCCCCTTCTCCCAATCTATTGCCATTCAGATAATAATCTGCCTTCCTGTTTTTGCCACCAAAGTGGATAACCTCGCATTTATCCACATTGGGCAGATGCAGTATAATCACCCAACCTGTCCAAATCATACTGGAGTTTCTCGGCATCCTCCTCACAGCACACACGCCCATCCAGCTCTGTGTTGTCTGCAAACTTGGAGATATTACATCTAGCTCCCTCGTCTAGATCATTATATATTGTGAATAGCTGGGGTCCTAGTACCGATCCCTGTGGTACCCCACTAGTCACTGCCTGCCACTCGGGAAAAAGACCCGTTTATTCCAACTCTTTGCTTCCTGTCTGCCAACCAGTTCTCTGTCCAAGTCAGCCCCTTGCCCCCAGTCCCTTGTGCTTTAACTTTACACGCTAATCTCTTATGCGGGATCTTATCGAAAGCCTTTTGAAAATCCAAATACACCACATCCACTGGTTCTCCCTTATCTATTCTACCAGTTACATCCTTAGAAATGAACAACAACAACAAAAATTTGCATGTCGCTGTTCTGTATGGCAAATGTAGTTTTGCCTCGTGGGGAAATCTAGAACTCGGGGGCATAGTTTCAGAATAAAGGCTCACCCTTTCAGAACTGAGATGAGGAGGAATTTCTTCTATGACGGTCGTAAATCTGTGGAATTCTCTGCCCCAGAGAACTGTGGAGGCTGGGTCATTAAATACATTAAAGGTGGAGATAGACAGATTTTTGCAAGATAAGGGAGTGTGAAGGGATAATTACTAGTCCTAGCCCCTCTAAGCTACCCCAGATCAGGTGTATTTCTCAGATGTTCACTTTCAACTAAAGTTTGAGGTAGCCGAATCCTAAAGACGCTTAATTGGGTCTAAAGGTCTAAAACCCGGGAGAGTTCAAACTCAGCGGGAGCAGAGCGTGAGTGCCAAAACCCAGGAGAGTTCAATCACAGCGGGAGCAGAGCGAGAGCGCCAAAACCCGGGAGAGTTCAAACACAGCCCCGAGACCGGAGAAGCAGCGGACCTGCGCGGGAGCAGCCCGAGGCGTCGGAGTATAAGAGGGAGCAGTCAGAGGCATACCAATCCAGGTTCCGGGAGAGAGGTATAAAGTAATCCAAGTGTGACGGAAGCAGGTAAGTGATTGATTGGTTGGTGAGTATTTCTCTCTTTTCAATACAAGCTTGAATTCTGTGGTGTTAAATTTCTAGGGTCACTGTGTTGTAGTGGGGACAGTTGGTAAATAAAGCGCCCTAGAGTATACCTGTAACTGGGGTGTTGAATAAATTTTTTAATTAATTAAAGGAGTAAGTCATGGCAGGAGAGCTCAGACCCGTGTTCTGCTCCTCTTGCTCCATGTGGGAAGTCAGGGACGCTGCCAGTGTCCCTGACGACCATGTGTGCGGGAAATGCATCCAGCTGCAGCTACTTGTAGACTGCATTGCGGCGCTCGAGCTGCGGGTGGATGAGTTTTGGAGCATGCGCGATGCTGAGAGGGTCGTGGATAGCACGTTTAGCGAGTTGTTCACGCCGCAGAGTAGGGCTGCACAGGCAGAAAGAAATTGGGTGACCATCAGGCGGAGCAACAGAGGCAGGCAGGAAGTGCAGGGAACCCCTGCGGACATCCCCCTTTCAAACAGGTATACCAAGTTGGATACTGTTGAGGGGGATGACTCACCAGGGGAAGGCAGCAGCAGCCAGCTTCCTGGCACCAGGGACGCTTCTGCTGCTCAGAAAGGGAGGAAAAAGAGTGGGAGAGCAATAGTGGTAGGGGATTCTATCGTAAGGGGAACAGATAGGCGTTTCTGTGGCCGCAAACGTGACTCCAGGATGGTTTGTTGCCTCCCTGGGGCCAGGGTCATGGATGTCACTGAGCGGCTACAGGGCATTCTTAAGGGGGAGGGTGAGCAGGCAGAGGTCGTGGTCCACATTGGGACCAACGACATAGGTAGGAAGGGGGATGAGATGAGGTCCTGCGTCAAGAATTTAGGGAGCTAGGTGGAAGATTAAAGAGCAGGACCTCAAAGGTTGTAATCTCTGGATTACTCCCAGTGCCACGTGCTAGTGAGTATAGGAATAGGAGGATAAAGCAGATGAATGCGTGGCTAAAGAGTTGGTGTAGGAGGGAGGGTTTTACTTTCCTGGATCACTGTGCCTGCTTCTGGGAAAGGTGGGACTTGTACAAGTCGGACGGGTTGCACCTGAACCAGAGCGGGACAAATATCCTTGCGGGGAGGTTTGCTAGCACTGTTGGGGGGGGTTTAAACTAACTTGGCAGGGGGATGGGATACAGAGGGGAGCTGAAATAGGGGGTGATGTGCTGCCAATTATAGAGAAAAAAACAAGTCAGCTTGGTAGACAGGGCAAATATATAAGGGCAAGGCTGGATGGCATCTATTTTAATGCAAGGAGTCTTGCAAATAAGGTGGATGAACTGAAGGTGTTGATAAACACATGGGGGTATGATATTGTTGCTATCACGGAGACATGGTTGAGGGAGGGGCAAGACTGGCAGCTCAATATTCCGGGGTACAGAATCTTCAGGCGAGACAGAGGGGGAGGTATAAGAGGAGGGGGTGTCGCAATATTAATTAAGGAGTCAATTACTGCAGTAAGGAGGGATGATATATTAGCAGGTTCCTCTAATGAGGCCCATATGGGTGGAGCTTAAAAACAAAAAGGGGGCAAGCACTTTGCTGGGAGTGTACTATAGGCCTCCAAACAGTCAGGGGGAGATAGAGGAACAGATATGTAGGCAAATCTCAGAGAAATGTGCAAATAATAGGGTAATAATAATGGGGGATTTCAACTTCCCCAATATTAACTGGGATAGTCGAGTGTGAAAGGCTCAGAGGGTGTAGAATTCTTAAAGTGCATCCAGGAGAGCTTTTTGAGCCAGCAGGTAGAAAGCCCTACAAGAGAGGGGGCGGTACTGGACCTAATTCTAGGGAATGTGGCCGGCCAAGTGGAAAAAGTGCTAGTAGGTGAGCACTTTGGTGACGGTGACCATAATATGGTGAGATTTAAGGTGGTCATGGAAAAGGACAGGGATGGGCTGGAAATAAAGGTTCTAAATTGGGGGAAGGCCGATTTTAATAGGCTAAGGCAGGATCTGGCCAAAATGGACTGGGATCAGCTACTTGTAGGAAAATCCGCATCGGAGCAATGGGAGGCTTTCAGAAGGGAGATTGAGATCATACAATGGCAACATGTTCCCGTAAAGGTCAAGGGTGGTTCCAAAAACCACAGGGAACCTTGGATGTCAGGGGATATACGAGAATGGATTAGGAAAAAAAGGAGGGCTTTTGGCAGATACAAAAGGCTAAAGACGGAGGAAGCCCTAGAGGAGTACAAAAAGTGCAGGGGGATACTTAAAAAAAGAAATTAGGAGATCAAGGAGGGGCCATGAAATAACACTGGCGAGCAAAATAAAGGAAAATCCCAAGATGTTTTATAAGTATATTAAGGGTAAGAGGATAACTAGGGGAAAAAATAGGGCCCATTAGGGACAAAAGTGGCAATGTGTGTGTGGAGCCAGAAGATGTAGGAGGGGTTCTAAATGAATTTTTTGCATCTGTTTTCACTATGGAGAAGGACGATGTAGACATAGAAATAGGGCGGGGGGACTGTGATATGCTCGAACATATTAACATCGAGAGGGAGGAGGTATTGGCGGTTTTAGCAGGCCTAAAAATGGATAAATCCCCAGGCCTGGACGAAATGTATCTCAGGCTGCTGTGTGAGGCAAAGGAAGAGATTGCGGGGGCTCTAACACATATATTCAGGACCTCTCTGGCCACAGGGGATGTGCCAGAGGACTGGAGAACCGCTAATGTAGTACCATTATTCAAGAAGGGGAGTAGGGAAAAACCGGGGAACTACAGGCTAGTGAGCCTAACATCAGTGGTAGGAAAATTATTGGAAAAAATTCTGAGGGACAAAATTAGTCTCCACTTGGAGAGGCAAGGATTAATCGGGGATAGTCAACATGGCTTTGTCAAGGGAAGATCATGTCTGACTAATTTGATTGAATTTTTTGAGGGTGTGCCTAGGTGTGTGGATGAGGGTAACGCAGTGGATGTGGTATACATGGATTTCAGTAAGGCCTTCGATAAAGTCCCGCACAGGAGACTGGTCAAGAAGGTAAGAGCCCATGGAATCCAGGGTGCCTTGGCACATTGGATACAAAACTGGCTTAGCGGCAGAAGGCAGAGGGTGATGGTCGAAGGTTGTTTTTGTGACTGGAAGCCTGTGGCCAGTGGGGTACCACAGGGATCGGTGCTGGGTCCCTTGCTGTTTGTGGTCTACATTAATGACTTGGATATGAATGTAAAAGGTATGATCAGTAAGTTCGCGGATGATACAAAAATTGGTAGGGTGGTAAATAGCGAGGAGGGTAGCCTCAGTCTGCAGGACGATATAGATGGGTTGGTCAGATGGGCGGAACAGTGGCAAATGGAATTTAACCCAGAAAAGTGCGAGGTGATGCACTTTAGGGGGACTAACAAGGCAAGGGAATACACAATGAATGGTAAGACCCTAGGCAAGACGGAGGGTCAGAGGGATCTGGGTGTGCAAGTACACAGATCCCTGAAGGCGGCGGAACAGGTGGATAAGGTGGTAAAAAAGGCATATGGGATACTTGCCTTCATTAGCCGAGGCATAGAATATAAGAGCAAGGAGGCTATGATGGAGCTGTATAAAGCACTGGTTAGGCCACAGCTGGAATACTGTGTGCAGTTCTGGTCGCCACACTACAGGAAGGATGTGAACGCTTTGGAGAGGGTGCAGAGGAGATTCACCAGGATGTTACCAGGGCTGGAGCGCTTCAGCTATGAAGAGAGACTGGGCAGATTGGGTTTGTTTTCCTTGGAGCAGAGGAGGCTGAGGGGGGACATGATTGAGGTGTACAAAATTATGAGGGGCATAGATAGGATGGATACTGAGGAGCTTTTTCCCTTAGTAGAAGGGTCAATAACTAGGGGGCATAGATTCAAGGTAAAGGGCGGGAGGTTTAGAGGGGATTTGAGAGAGAACTTTTTCACCCAGAGGGTGGTTGGAGTCTGGAACTCACTGCCTGAAAGGGTTGTGGAGGCAGAAACCCTCACAACATTTAAGAAGCATTTGGATGAGCACTTGAAATGCCATAGCATACAAGGCTACGGACCAAATGCTGGAATATGGGATTAGATTAGACAGGGCTTGATGGCTGGCGCGGACACGATGGGCCGAAGGGCCTCTATCCGTGCTGTATGACTCTATGACTATCTCTCCCTAAAGGAAAGGAACAACCTGAAAATGTTACCATCCTCCAGAAAGCACTTTTAATAAGTTTAGCTAGATTGTAATGTTCCGGATATTATGAGGGTCCGGAAAACTCCCCCAGAATTCTGCAACTCCTCACCAAAGACTGTACAGAGATTGAGTTCACGAGGTTTTTGATACAGAAGTCTTATGTGAGACAATTCTAAAAATATATATATTTATTAAAGAACCGACATTTAATTTACAGTTGGTGAGTCAATCGCAACATTAACAGTTCCAAAATTGAGGGCTTACAATCTTATCAGAGAATCTTACTTTCAAATCTTAACTTCGCTACAGTATTACAGTTCTTGGTGTTCTACAGGATATCCACCAAAATCAAATACCTTTGATCTCCGAGGTACAAAGAGTTGGAGACTTAGAGCCGCCTCTGAAGCCGAGTATCGCTTTGCCCAATTAAAGCGAGTCTACTATCCCATTTGAGAGTTCAATATTTGTACCCTTTTCCAGTGGTATTTCCTTTATGGTTTTCTGCTGATGCAAGCTAATTATCTCTCGTCATTTTTCTGCTGACCTCTGCAATTCTTACTGCCAGGCTCATGTCTCATCTCAAGGTGTTCTAAGTTTACCATATAAAAAAACGGTGTGACGGCAGGTGTTCCTTACTTGATGTCATCTTTACGAGGGCAGATGTTCTTTACTTTATGTGCTTCTTTACGAAGTGTAAATTAGAACACCTTATCCAGGGTGAACCATTGTTTCGTTCCAAAAAGTTCAGCCTGTTGGCGCCCTTAACCTTCTGTTTCAATAAGGTTATTTATTCAGGGTCAACAACTACCTTATCTCAATAGCCAGAATGCTTTCATAGCTATTTCGTAGTTAGATTTCTAGATTTCCAAACCCAGTTTGTCATGTTTTAATAGGGCCAGAATTCTTTCAGGAGAGAGTGTATTTTTCTGAATAGGTTATATGGCTTATTCCTTCACAAGTGAAGGGTTGTGGGGAGCAGGCAGGTGTGGTGTATGTGCCTTTAAGAGCCCCAGGTGTGCGTAATGCCGGTAGTTGCCACTTGGGCTATATAAGCCTGTGTATTGTGTATATCCTTTAGAACCCCCCCCCCCCCCAGACTTGCTTAGTAAATACCTATGAACCAACTCCTGTCTTCAGTGTCTTTATCTACACACGGACCCTACAGCAGGGAAGTGGCTTTGAGCCCAAGATCAGCCATGATCATCTTGAATGGCGGAGCAGGCTCGAGGGGCCAAGTGGCTTATTCCTGCTCCTATTTCTTATATTCTAATTGCATGAATTCAATTAACTGAATTGTAGCAACTTTATAATCATGTGGTCCTGCCAGTGCTACAACTGTAATCAAATTGCATTTTCGTCGCTGTTTGATTTTTCAGTTGTCTTTTGGATTTCTCTATTCCTTAGAGTTTTTGTGTTTCTATTTTGCTAGTTCTGTCTATTTGCAGCAACAAATGCCTTTCTATGTGAATACCTACATCAAAATCAAATCTACTGAGTATGTTATGGTGACTGAGATGACAAATGTGAATATAATCTGTACTAAATTTTATAACTATAAATATTTGCTGAAATTCGTAAGTACTTCTCAAGGATTAGTTATTCTAATAACATCACTAGCAATTTTTTATCAATGCTTATGATCTTTGGTCTGACCTGATGTAGGAAAACTCAATGATAAGCCATGCACTGTAAAATCAATGTCCAAGTTGGTGGGTGGGTGTGTGTGTGTACTTCACTGAATTTTCTCAGATTTTCCCTTTGTTTGACAGAACACTTTTTGTATAAAGGTCTTGCAGCACTCACCAAGCCAATTGCTATTTTAAGTGCACTTGTTGGCATAACACGGATGGTTCTTGATAATAAATGTAGACAAGGTGTGAGATGGGTACATAAACACGATACAGCAAAAGCACAGTCAGCAGATGTAAATGTGAGAAATCCTGCAATTTATAGGTTGATGGGCTCTTGGCTCTGTATAGTTTACAGATAGGAAAACAATTTAACTTTTGAGCTAAATTTCATTGATGAACATAACATCAGTAAAACATTCTGTTGCATAACACAATATTCATGTTGGCATAGAAAACACTTCCATTAATTTATAGGATGCCCAGCTGTCAATTACAGTTTATAGTTTTTATACTGCAAATGACCCAACAGATTATGCTGATCCGGATAACGTGGTATAAAATACAATACTTCTGGCCAGGTTCTTCCGTTAACCTTGAGGTCACGGTTTCTGGTTGCATTTCCAAAATCAAAGACTGAATTATTCGGGTCATTATTATGCATCTTTCGAACTAACAGCTGGTTATAGGGTATATATAAGACTGGAAGCAGCTTTGCAATATTGCCCTTTTGATGGTGGTAGGAAGTGTCCATGATTTGAAGAAATTGCTCTTTACATATGGCAGATGGGTGTGCTCTGGTGCGTAGGCAGTGATAATGCAACATAAGTTTACCTCCATATGGTGAGTTTCTAATTTTGAACACTATCTTAATGGAGAGACTCTGAATATGCCCCAAAGCATTTGCCCCTCCGAGAAGGAGCCAGAGGGTGAGTCGACCTGGGTTCGGTTTCACGCAACTTCCGTCTGCTGATTCATTGCTTTAGAAAAGATGCCAGGGAGCAAGTTTTTTTTTGTTCCTGCTGTTGGCTAGTGACATCATGTTGGCAGGGAGGGAAGAAGGGAGAACATTTTAAAATGGCAAAACGAATACGAAGGGACGTCACTGGAACATTCTGTGATGCACTGTCTTGCTTGTAATGCCACTATTGAAATTCAGACAATACTGGAAGATCAAAGAATTTGGATCCAAGACCCTGGGGTACTATAATCAGGTTAGTATCGCAGTGTGACTCAAATGTGTATCTCCTGCTTGCAAAGCAAAGATAGCTATGCACAAATCAATTGCAAATGGATCCAACTCATGTTCTCCTACTGAATAGCTTATTTATCCAGAATAGATATTTGACCTGAGTCACAAACCTAGACTGATGCTTCTGTTCTTTTCGATCTCATCAGCATGGTGCAGTGATTAACCTAGCCAGAGTGGAAGTGCTGCTTGGGTCATTTAAGCACACATTAAGCCTGTGGGAACTGAATGGTTGACCACCCACTTATCCTGTTTGTGAAGCAGCATGGGTAATGCTATAAGCAAATCAACGAGAAATTGGAAGTAAGATGTACATTTTTATGGTGCCTTATTACGTATGTATGTGTACATTCATATGATCTCATTTGATGTTGCTGATTAGGCTTTCTCTACAATTCTTCAACTTTAAATTAGTTTTGGCCCTCTGCTGAAATCAATTGCTGTGTAACATGAACACTTAATGTTTTTGATCTTTCAAATCCAGCATTTTGTCTTATGCAAAACCATACAAAACTGGAAAGAATGCATTGCTATGCAAGTTCAACTGACTCATTTGACCCCAATGTTCTTTAAATTGAGCTTAGTATAGATCTTTGCAAATAAATTCAAAATTATTTTATTGGTTCACTTTCAGGTGATGGGTTGAATTTGCTGTTCATTCATATAAACTGGTTGAATACTCTGAATGCAGAGAGCAAATCCTCCAAAAGGTTTCATGTTAATTGCTGTCAGCCTCCGAAAAGGATTGCCTGCTATTGAAAATTGCATAAAAGGTTGCACAAGTGATAAATTGCTCATACCTATAGATGTGTGTGGAATATAATTTGGTACTGAAGCTATATGCAACATTAAAACTGTACCTTTTCAGGCAGCACATACCTTGTATCCTTTGATTACAAATAGCTTGTGCATTAAGGATGAGTTTGTGGAGCAGTGATGGAATGTTTCCACACGTTTAATTATTGTAAATAAGTCAGATATAGCATACTAATCATCTTGTTAGAATCCAGATGACTAAATTATAAGTAGACTAGGTTTGATCTTGTATATGGTGAATTATTGCAACTTCAGCCAATAATTAATGCAGCTTTTGATAGACATCGGATAGAATTATGCCAACTACAGCTGAACCAGTTTTGGTGTTTTTGTGCTAGACCCTAACGTATATACAGATATAATTCTTGCCGCCTTAGCCTTGTACATCTTAATATTTTTGAATCATTTGATCTGGATGATGAGTGGCTGGGCTGAGATAGCTGAAAAAAGGCTGTTTTTACTATGTTGCCTTGCTCTCTCGGAGTTCAACTTGTCCATGAGACCCACCTCCTATTCCTTCGATCCTATTCCGACCAAACTGTTGACCACCCAACTTCCCTTCTTGGGCCCCAGGTTAGCTGATATTGTTAACGGTTCCCTCTCCTTGGGTACTGTTTCCCCTCCCCACCCCCCCCCCCTTGCAAATCTGCCGTCATCACTCCACTCCGCAAAAATCCCACCCTTGACCCATTTCTCCTTGCAAGCTTCTGCCCCATCTCCAACCTCCCTTTCCTCCCCAATGCCCTTGAACATGTTGTTGCCTCCCAAATCCGTGCCCACTTTCCCCACAATTCCATGTTTGAATCCTCCAATCAGTTTTCCGGCCCTGCCACAGTAATGAAACTGCCTTTATCAAAGTCACAAATTACATTCTTTGTGACTGTGATCGTGGTAAGCTAGCCTTCCTCATCCTTCATGACCGATCTGCAGCCTTCGCCACAGTTGACCACACCATCCTCCTCCAGTGCCTCTCCTCTGTCGTCCAGCTGTGTGGAACTGCCCTTGCTTGGTTCCGTTCTTATCTATCAAATCATAGCCAGAGAATCACCTGCAATGGCTTCTCTTCCCACTCCTGCACCATTACTTCTGGAGTCGCCCAAGGATCTATCCTTGGCCCCCTTCTATTTCTCCTCTACATGCTACACCTCGGCACCACCATCGAAAAACACCAGGTTCCGCATGTACGCTGACGACACTCGGCTCTATCTCACCACCACCTCTCTGGACCTCTCCACTGTCTCTGATTTGTCACACTGCTTGTCCAACATCCAATATTGGATGAGCAGAAATCTCCTCCGACTAAATAGGGAAGACTGAAGCCATTGTTTTTGGTCCCCACCACAAATTCTGTTCCCTGGCCATCTTTTCTATCCCTGGCAATTGTTTGAAGCTGAGCCAGACAGTTTGCAACCTTGGCATTGTGTTTGACCCTGAGATGAGCTTCCGACCACATATCCACTCCATTACCAAGACTGCATAATTCCACCTCTAACATCACCCAACTTCAACCCTGCCTCAGCTCATCTGCTGCTGAAACGCTGATCCATGCCTTTTGTTACCTCAAGACTTGACTATTCCAAGGCTCTCCTGGCCAGTCTCCCATCTTCCACCCGACATAAACTTGTGCTTATCCAAAACTCTGTTACCTGTATCTTAAATCGTTCCAAGTATCGTTCGCCCATTATCCTGCGCTTGCTGACCTATGTTGGCTCCCGGTCTGACAACATTTCAATTTTAAAAACCTCATCCTTGTTTTTAAATCCCTCTATGGCCTCGCCCCTCTTCCAGCCCTACAAGCTATCTAGATCTCTGCGCTCTTCCAATTCTGGCCTCTTGCACATCCCCGATTTTAATCGCTCCACCATTGGCAGCCATGCTTTCAGCTGCCTTGTTCCTCAGCTCTGGAATTCCCTCCCTAAACCTCTGCTTCTCTTCTCTCTCCTCCTTTTAAGATACTCCTTAAAACCTACCTCTTTGACCAAGCTTTTGGTCATGTGCTCTGATAGCTCCTTCAGTGGCTTGGCGTCAAAACTGTTTTTATTGATATCGCGCTTCAGTGCCTTGGGACACTTTGCTGCATTAAAGGCACTTTATAAATGCAAGTTGTTGCAGCAGCTTAGATGTTCTGCAATGTTGAAGTGCTACAGTGAGGGGTTACTTTCTGTTTTGCTTTCTACTGTAATCCATTGTATAATTTGTAGGTATCAGAAATGTTACTAGTCACATTATAATTAAACAAAGATCATTGGGGGAAAAAACCCTGTGCAGTAAATTGAAGAGAAAACATGTATGCAACCAACTACTGTATTGAGCTCCATGTAATCTACATGTTTCACAGAAAGGAAATAACATTATAAATTGATAGCTATTTTGTGGAATAGCAAAAAGACTACTTCTAATTAGCAAGTTGCTGTTAAGTTTTATATATCCGACGACGATGATTTTCTCCTGTATTACTTCAAAATCCAATGCTCATTTTGTAGTAACTTTTATGATCATGGTTGCGACTTGCTTTTGTAGGTCGTCAGTGGTTTCATGAATGATTTAAAAGTTAATATCCTTTCATAGGTGTAATTTTTCCAATTTTTAAAGCAAGCATTCAGTAACCGTTCTAACCACGAGTGTGTATTGTTTAATGGTCCACTTAGCTCAATTGATGTCGGATGTATGATAGTCAGCGCTAAATGAATGAAATACGTATGAGATTCAGATTCCCCAGAGAAGATTATTTTGAATCTTGCTGTGGTATTGAACAATTAACTGATTGCTTTTTGCATTCAATTTGTCAAGTATGGCTTTCCCTTATTATTTCAAAGTACAATTTATGACACTCTTCTATCAATACCTAGTTCACTTTGTATCTGAAATAAAGACTTTATTTTGAAAATTACCTTTGTGTGTGATAGCATTTATAGAGTCATAGTTACACAGCACAGAAAGAGGCCCTTCGGCCCATCGTGTCCGTACCGGCCATCAAGCCCTGTCTATTCTAATCCCATTTTCCAGCACTTGGTCCATAGCCTTGTATGCTATGGTGTTTCAAGTGCCCATCTAAATGCTTCTTGAATGTTGAGGGTTCCTGCCTCTCCCACCCTTTCAGGCAGTGAGTTCCAGATTCCAACTACCCTCTGGGTGAAAAAGTTTTTCCTCAAATCCCCTCTAAACCTCCTGCCCCTTACCTTGAAACTATGCTCCCTGGTTATTGACCCCTCTACTAAGGGGAAAAAGTTCCTTTCTATCTACCCTATCTATGCCCCATATAATTTTGTACACCTCAATCAGGTCCCCCCTCAGCCTTCTCTGCTCTAAGGAAAACAACCCCAGCCTGTCCAGTCTCTTCATAGCTGAAGCGCTGCAGCCCAGGTAACATTGTGGCGAATCTCCTCTACACCCTCTCCAATGCAATCAAATCCCTCCTATAGTGTGGCGACCAGAACTACACACAGCATTCCAGCTGTGGCCTAACTAGCGTTTTGTACAGCTCCATTAAAACCTCCCTGCTCTTATATTCTATGCCTTGGCTAATGAAGGCAAGTATCCCATACGCCGCCTTAATCATCTTATATACCTGTCCTGCTGCCTTCAGGGATCTATGTACGTACACCAAGATCCCTCTGATCCTCTGTCCTTCCTCGGGTCCTACCATTCATTGTGTATTCCCTTGCCTTGTCAGTCCTCCCAAAATGTATCATCTCACATACCTCCTACATTCATATCTAAATCATTAATGTACACTACAAACAGCAAGGGACCCAGCACCGATCCCTGTGGTACACCACTGGACACAGGCTTCCAGTCACAAAAGCAACCTTTGACCATCACCCTCTGCCTCCTGCCACTGAGCCAATTTTGGATCCAATGTGCCAAATTGCCCTGGATCCCATGGGCTTGTACCTTCTTGACCAGTCTCCCATGCGGGACTTTGTCAAAAGCTTTACTGCAGTCCATGTAGACTACATCAACTGCACTACCCTCATCCACACACCTAGTCACCCCCTTGAAAAATTCAATCAAATTGGTTAGACATGATCTCCCCCTGACAAAGCCATGCAGAGTCTGCTTGATTAATCTTTACCTCTCCAAGTGGAGACTAATTCTGTTCCTCAAAATTTTTTCTAATTTCCCTACCACTGATGTTAGGCTCACTGGCCTGTAATTCCCTGGTTTATCCCTACTCCCCTTCTTGAATAATGGTACTACGTTAGCTGTTCTCCAGTCCTCTGGCACCTCTCCTGTGGCCAGAGAGGTTCTGAAAATTTGTGTCAGCGCCCCTGCAATCTCCTCCCTTGCCTCGCACAGCAGCCTGGGATAAATCTCGTCTGGGCCTGGGGATTTAGCCACTTTTTAAGCCCGCTAAAACCACTAGTACCCCCTCCTTCTCAATGCTAATTTGTTCAAGTATATCACAATCCCCCTGTCTGATTTCTATGCCTATATCGTCTTTCTCCATAGTGAACACAGATGCAAAATATTCATTTATAACCTCACCTACATCTTCTGGCTCTACACACGGATTGCCACTTTGGTCCCTCATGGGCCCTACTCTTTCCCTGGTTATCCTCTTGCCCTTAATATGCTTATAAAACACCGTGGGATTTTCCTTTATTTTGCCCACCAGTGTTTTTTCATGCCCCCTCTTTGCTTTCCTAATTTCTTTTTTAAGTACCCCCCTGCACTTTCTATACTCGTCTAGGGCTTTCCACTGTTTTTAGTCCTTTGTATATGCCAAAAGCCTCCCTTTTTTTCCTAATCCATTCTTGTATATCCCTTGGCATCCAGGGTTCCCTGGACTTGTTGGTCCCACCCTTGACCTTTTACGGGAACATGTTGGCGCTGTACTCTCTTTCCTTTCTGAATGACTCCCACTGCTCTGATGTGGATTTTCCTACAAGTAGCTGACCCTAGTCCACTGGCCAGATCCTGCCTTATCATATCAAAATTGGCCTTCCCCCAATTTAGAACCTTTATTTCCAGTCCATCGTTGTCCTTTTCCATGACTACCTTAAATCTCACCGAATTATGATCACTGTCACCAAAATGCTCTCCTACTGACGCTTCTACCACTTGCCTGGCTACATTCCCTAGAATTAGGTCCAGTACCGCCCCCTTTCTTGTAGGACTTTCTACACGCTGGCTCAAAAAGCTCTCTTTATTTGTAAGGGGACAATTAATTTCTGAGAAACCTAAATTTCATGTTTAGGTTATGTTAATATACTACATAAATCTATACAATTAACATAACTACCATACTCTTCTAAGTTGTATAAAAAGTTTTTCAGTTCTAAAATGAGTATTTCCCCTTCTGGCTGGTTTTATTCTGTAAATTGTGTTGTTCATAAATCTTTTAAGGTACAAACATTTTTGAAATAAAAGGTAGTTGGACTTCTGGGACTTCAAAGATGCACCACAACAACGTCCTAAATATTGCAAAGCCTCAGTGCCTAGGTGTTGGCATGTCATGAGTGTATGATTCAGAAATTAATATTGAAGTCTTAGGATGGCTAGCTTGTTGTGTTGCAGAAACTGCAATTTTTTTCCACAGCAGTTCTTTTGGGGGGCAGGGTAGTGTAGGTAAGGATTTTCTTTCACTTTATTTCCACCCTTCTTCCTATTTTGGGAGAGATTAAAGTTCTGAAAACCAGTAGAATTCTAAAAGAAAAAAGGACTTGCATTTATAGAGCACCATTCACGACCACCGGACATCTCGAAGCGCTTTACATTCAATGAAGTACTTTTGGGGTGTAGTCACTTGTGCTTGCTGCAGTTGTACAGGGCCTTGGCGAGACCACATCTTGAGTATTGTGTGCAGTTTTGGCTGCCTTATCTGAGGAAGGATGTTCTTGCCATGGAAGGAGTTCTGCGAAGATTCACCAGGCTGATACCTGAGATGGCAGGAATGACGTATGAGGAGAGATTGGGACGATTGGGCTTGTACTCGCTGGAGTTTAGAAGAATGAGAGGGGATCTCATTGAAACTTATAAAATTCTGACAGGACTGGACAGACTAGATGCCGGAAGGATGTTCCCGATGGTCGGGGAGTCCAGAACCAGGGGTCACAGTCTAAGGATAAGGGGTAAGCCATTTAGGACTGAAATGAGGAGGAATTTCTTCACCCAGAGAGTGGTGAACCTGTGGAATTCTCTACCACAGAGGGCAGTAGAGGCCAATTCATTAAATATATTCAAGAAGGAGTTGGATATATTAAGGCTAAAGGGATCAAGGGGTATGGGGAGAAAGCAGGGACCGGGTACTGAAATTGGATGATCAGCCATGATCGCATTGAATGGCGGAGCAGGCTCGAGGGGCCGAATGGCTTACTCCTGCTCCTATCTTCTATGTTTCTATGTTGTAATGTGGGAAACGCGGCAGCCAATTAGCGCACAGCAAGCTCCCACAAACAGCAATATGATGATGACCAGATCATCTGTTTTTGGCTATGTTGATTGAGGGATAAATATTGGCCAGGACACCGGGGATAACTCCTTCTTCGAAATAATGCCATGGGATCTTTTACGTCCACCTGCGAGAGCAGACAGGGCCTCAGTTTAACGTCTCATCTGAAAGACAGCACCTCTGACAGTGCAGCACTGCACTGGAGTGTCAGCCTAGATTTATGTGCCTAAGTCCCTGGAGTGGGATTTGAACCCACAACCTTCTGACTCAGAAGTGAGTGTGCTACCAACTGAGCCACTGTTGACACTGCAAGATTAAAGCCACTGCAAAAAGATTACAGTATAGAATAGTCGAAGTATTACAAAATAGTAGTCACTGTTTTTACTATTATTATTTTCAAACCCAGAGATAGCAATGATGCATGACACTAATGGCTTCAAAATATCATTAGATTGTTCTAGCAATGAGGTTAGAAGGTTCCACTTCCAGCCAATTAGCAATTGACATCAGTTGCTGTTTGTTTTGGTAGTTAGCATATACAATAGCAAAGCTACAATCTCTTCCTTTCAGTCCTGCATTTATAAGTGTTTTTTTGTAATTTTGACAACATTCACCACGTCAATCACAGGGAACTGAATTCAATATAATGTTAATCATTACTAGCTCTCATCATTTTACATGGTACTTAAATACCATCGTCACACCTGCAAAGATTTTTTTGTACCTCTGGATCAGCTTCATCTTTTGAATCTCAGTGGTTATTACCTCAAATATTTCAGTTGGAAACGCTGGCCTAGAAATTCCTCTCGGGCGGTGGCTCAAAATTGGAGCTATTGGTTTGGCCGCCTGCTACACACAACGCCTGATATTGGTTTGGCTGCCTGCTATACGCAACGCCTGATATTGGTTTGGCCGCCTGCTACACGCAATGCCTAATATTGGTTTGGCCGCCTGCTATACGCAACGCCTGATATTGGTTTGGCCGCCTGCTACACGCAACGCCTGATATTGGTTTGGCCGCCTGCTATACGCAACGCCTGATATTGGTTTGGCCGCCTGCTATACGCAACGCCTGATATTGGTTTGGCTGCCTGCTACACGCAACGCCTGATATTGGTTTGGCTGCCTGCTACACGCAACGCCTGATATTGGTTTGGCCGCCTGCTACACGCAATGCCTGATATTGGTTTGGCCGCCTGCTACACGCAACGCCTGAATTTAGTTCCATTGACTGCAATAGAGCTGAATATCAGGCACTGCATATAACGGGCGGCCAATCCGATACAACCCCCGCACCACCACCCGAGATGAATTTCTAGCCCACTATATTTTAACGACCTCTTTAAACTTTGTAGCCAACCACAGAACGAGGTACTAGTTTCGGGTACGAAAGTGAAATGGGACACTGGCTTCTGAGAACTTCAAACTTCCGATTATAATGATTGAACACCGACAGTTGCGCCATCATTACTCTGTGAAACTGACAGCAACTTCTGGCATCCGTACATGTGCGGTTAAACGCGGAAGTCCAGAAGTTGCTGTCAGTGATTTCCTGCTCCTCCACAGGGTGCACTGTTGAAGTCCTTGTAGATGGAAATCTTAGAAATCACATGAATTGACACGAACTTCCACTCTAATCTCACTGTAAAACCCCTGAAAAAGTTGAGCCTTGTTGACTGAGATGTAACTGTGTTTTTAATGGTGTATTAAATCATAATTATTGCTGTACAACATCTCTGGCCCTGAAAAACCAACTTTATATTTGTGGAATGTCAAATTTCACATGATAAATTCCATAATTTTTTTTTAAAAGTTTGTTTGATATTTCAGCTTTTCCCTTAATCCCATGTGTATGTCCCAATCTTTATTTTGCTGTCTTTAAAATGATTAAAGTGAAGGATAATCTCTGCTTTTTGCTTCCTGGTTTGCTGTCTGAGACTACTTCAATGTGATTAGCTGCTTAGCCTGCATGATGATATCACTGTTTCTGGATGCCGGAGATCCCCTATAGGTGGTGCCAGAATGAAATTATAAGAGGGAAAGGTGAAATCCATGCCACAGAGAGCGCTAGATCTTTGTGGGCAGCTTTCTTCGAGATCAGTGGCGAGCGATGTCACTTCGCCGCTGACCGCAAAATGTGGGCCAATATTTATTGACTCTGCGCGAGACAGTTGTGTAATTCAATACAGCTGTGGTGCTCGTTTAAAAGAAAGTCACTTTGTGAAAGAACCTTTAAATTTAATCTTCAAATATAACAGTTATTTTCAACAATGAAACGTGGTTTTCTCTGTGGGTCCTGTAATTCATTCACGTGGCTCTGCTCTCTGCACCACTTTCAGAACTTGAATGAAGTGTGGTTCATTGACCAGAACTCGACACAGTATCTCAACTGTGGTCCAAGCAAAAGGCAGATAGTTTAAGCATGATTTCCGATTTACTTCTCTGTAGTGATTGGACATACCAGCATCAGGCTGTACATAACAGGTTAAACTTCCAAGACACTAATATTTGTTAGAGCTGTAGCTTGAACATACCAAATTTACACAGTCAAAGTTGAGTTATGTGCTCATAATGTGGCTTGGAACTTCACAAATCACAGTCATGATCACAGGTTACTTCAAATCATTTTCTGTGCCCCAGTAAGCTCCAACATGCAAACTAGAGGTCAAACGGACCAAAAGCAAAGCTGTTGCATATATGTGTATCCTTCATCATCAAAACAAATGCTTGTTTTCAAGAAACTAATGTATATTTTTTGTGTGTGCTAATGTTAAACTGCAAATTTTACCCTTTTCTGGGAGACATTCCAAGTACAAATCGATTTCCTCACTAGTCACTGCCAATTTGGGTGCCTCCCTCTTTCTGGAGCTTGGGTGTAGCTGATGCCAAGAGTTCGCTCCGTATCAAATATGAGTTGGATGGAATTCCCTTAATCGATGAGAAAAGCATCATATTTAAAAATGGGGCAGTAGTCTGGATCTTGCGTATCTTTTCATTATTAATGGCATCAGAAATCGAGAGTTCAGCAACGAGACAAATGGGCTCAGGTGCTACTTGAGAAAACTCAACTGTATAAAATAACGTTTCCCTTTTTCTTTAAATATTTTTAATAACCTGTTATTTGAAAATCTAATAGGCTTATAGCAGCATTATTAAACTTGCCAATTTGTTATTTCCCATGGCTCTGCTGAATTCCCTCATCTATTCTTTAATTTGAGGCAAATATCTTTCAATTGAAAATAAGGATACCAATCAAAGCACCATTTGACCGAGTGCACCATGAAGGAGCCCTAGTAAAATTGAAGTCGGTGGGAATCGGGTGGGGGGAAACTCTCCACTGGCTGGAGTCATACCTAACACAAAGGAAGATGTTTGTGGTTGTTGGAGGCCAATCATCACAGCCCCGGGACATCGCTGCAGGAGTTCCTCAGGGCAGTGTCCTTGGCCCAACCATCTTTAGCTGCTTCATCAATGATCTCCCCTCCATAAAGTCAGAAGTGGAAATGTTCACTGATTGCAGTATTCAGTTCCATTCACAACTCCTCAGATAATGAAGCAGCCTGTGCCCGCATGCAGCAAGACCTGGACAACATTTAAGCTTCGGCTAATAAGTGGTAAGTAACATTTGTGCCACACAAGTGCCAGGCAATGACCATCTCCAACAAGAGAGTGTAACCACCTCCCCTTGACATTCCGCAGCATTACCATAGTCTAATCCTCCACCATCAACATCTTAGGGGTCACTGTTGACTAGAAACTCAACTGGACCAGCCACATAAATACTATGGCTACAAGAGCAGGACAGAGGCTGGGAATTCTGCGGTGAGTGACTCACCACTGGGCTCCCCAAAGCCTTTCCACCATCTACAAGGCACAAGTCAGGTACGTGATGGAATACTCTCCACTTGTCTGGATGAGTGCAGCTCCAACAACACTCAAGAAGCTCAATACAATCCAGGACAAAGCAGCCCACTTGATTGGCACCCCATCCACCACCTTCAACATTCACTCCCTCCACCACCGGCGCACTGTGGCTGCAGTGTGTACCATCTACAAAATGTACTGCAGCAACTCGCCAAGGCTTCTTCAACTGCACCTCCCAAACCTGTGACCTCTACCAGCGACAAGGGCATCAGGCACATGGGAACACCACCACCTCCAAGTTGCACACCGTCCTGACTTGGAAATATATTGGCCATGGTGTGGAGATGCCGGTGTTGGATTGGGGTGGACAAATGTAAGAAGTCACACAACACCAGCATCTGCAACATTTGGCCCCACCTCATTGTTCTTTGATGTAATGTTTTCCTGACTGACCTGTTTGGGCACCATTCACACCTTTGATTGCTGTGATTATCTCTCTGCCGAGATGTGATAAATGGCAGTTAGAAAGATTACCTGTAAACATCTGACATTATTCTTTGACTAGAAAAGCTGTGTCTTTATGCATTTCTCCACTTCACCTGACGAAGGAGCAGCGCTCCGAAAGCTTGAGATTTCAAATAAAGCTGTTGGACTATAACCTGGTGTTGTGACTTCTTACATTTGGAAATATATTGCCATTCCTTCATCGCTGAGTCAAAATCCTGGAATGCCCTACCTAACAGCAGTGTGGGAGTACTTTCACCACACAGACAGCAGCGGCTCACCTTACCTTCTCGAGGGCAATTAGGGATGGACAATAAATGCTGACCTTGCAAGTGACGCCCACATCCCGTTCATGAATTTTTTTTCAAATCAGGAGCAGTAATGTAGTCTGGTAAAGATTCATAAATTTTCTCTCTCTAAATCTAAGGGCATTTCCAATATACAATCAAATCTGTCAAGGTCTAAGGTATTGGTAAATTGTTTTTAAGAATATTCACTAATTAAAGGATATATTTGAGACTGAGTGAAGGGCTTTTATGTCAAACAAATAGTGACCTGAAAATTGTTATGGATGTTTCACATAACTGACTGGGAGAAAATTACAGCTAGGAGAAAACGGTCATGATTGAAGTAGAAATGTAAACATTGAGTATGTGGAGAAGCTTTAGAAGTATGAAGCTTGGAGCTGAGATTCAGTTTTATTAAATATAGGCTGAGCGAGATTAAATAAATCCCTGTGGATCAGAAAGTTTATCCAGGAAACACTGATCTGTATTTCATGTGGACTTGCATTGCTTATTTCTTCTGGTTTGCATTCAGCACAAGCTGTTCCACAAAAATGGAAGTCTAGTACATTCTGGTCATGTGCACATTTTGAATTGTTAGCATATTGTAACTATTTTGACATCAACACAAACCATAACTCTTCGTCTGTATAATTCAGTCTCCTATTGCTGGTTTAAGAAAAAAAATGGTGCTCTTGATTCCTTACACAGCCTTAAACTATTGAAATATTTTTTGGGTTTGCTCAGATTGAAGTATTAATTTAATATCCTTTTAACTTACTGTATTTATTTTAGGAAATTGTTATACCTGTGGAAAAACTACTATACAGTATTAATCTCCATGTATTTAAACTTACAATATTGCACCACATGAACATTTTGCAATATGCAACAAAGAAAAAAGCAACACTTAAAACTTTGAATCAAGTGACAATTTTTTACACTATCTTGAGGTAATAGAAAAATACATCAAATTATAATGCAGAAAAAGTGATTTTTGCTGAAGCTGCTAAAGCACCTGATGGTCTGGCTGTAATTGGTGTCTTCCTAAAAGTATGTAATGCACCCTAATGAACACAGCTAATGAAATACTTCAGAAGTGCAGTCACTGCTATAATGTAGGGAAATGAAGAGATGTGCATCATAATGACCCTCGCACAAGTATAACATTTTTGCCTCTATCAACAATAGAAAAAAGCTTCTCCAACAACTTTATGGGGCTGCCAGTACTCCATTTAAAGTCAGGGAGGAGAGGGATATCAGTGCATCTTCGCTCTTGTGTGTGCTTTCTATCTCTCTCTCGCCGCTTTCGGGTGTACGCTCTCTAGTATTTTCTTCATGCGGCATTCTTGCTCTCATGCAGTGTGCTCACTTTCTTGCGGTGTGCATGCTTGTACATGCTCTCACTTGTTTACTCTCATTCTTGCCGAGTAGCTCACTTGTGCACACTCTTGTGCACTTGCTGTCGCCCTTTTCTCGTGCACTCACTGCTTTCAGTCACTCACTTACTGGATTCAACAGAGTCTCGTACTCATAGAATCATAGAAACTTGCAGCATAGAAGGAGGCCATTTGGCCCATTGTTTTTGTGCCAGTCCTGCAAATTTTTCCTTTTCAATTATCTATCTAATTCCCTTTTTGAAAGTTACTATTGAATCTGTTTCCATCACCCTTTTCAGGCAGTGCATTCCAGATCATCACAACTCTGACGTAAAAAGCCCAAGATGGATTGATTGGATAATGTACAGGATCAGCTTTCCTATGTATACTGACAATACTAGCCTTCTGTCAATTGACCTTGAAATCACTGATGTGCTGTCAGGCTGCATTTCTGACATTAAGCCACAGTTTTCTCCAATTGAACGTGGGGAAGACCAAAGCTATAGCTTTCAGTCCTCGCCCAAATTTCCACTCCCTTGCCACTGACTTCATCCCCCTCCCTGACAGGTCACTAAGACTGAGCTAGATTGTGTGTAACCATGCCATCCTGATTAACTCAGAGGTTTGCTTCAAATCATATATCCCATTCATCACTGACCACTTTTATTTTTGTGCCTTCATCCTTACTTGGCCTTTGCCAAAACTCTTTCATCATCTCTAGACTCCATTTTATCCAAGTGCATCCTTACCTCCATTCTTATAATCTGATTTGTCTAAAATGCAGCTGCCACATTTCTGACCACTAATTGAAGGTTGCCAATCACCACCCAGTCTTACTCATCTACACATGCTCACTGTCGCCCAAATACACCAAACTTAAAATTTCTGTGTAACATAGAAACATAGAAGGTAGGAGTAGGAGTAGGCCATTCGGCCCCTCGAACCTGTTCCACTATTTAATGAGATCATGGCTGATCATCCAAATTCAGTACCCTGTCCCTGCTTTCTCCCCATATCTCTTGATCCCTTTAGCCTTAAGAAATATATCTAACTCCTTCTTGAATATATTTAATGAATTGGCCTCAACTGCCTTGTGTGGTAGCGAATTCCACAGGTTCACCACTCTCTGGGTGAAGAAATTCCTCCTTATCTGTCCTAAATGGCTCACCCCTTATCCTTAGACTGTGACCCCTGGTTCTGTACTCTCTTGCCATTGGGAACATCCTTCCTGCATCTAGTCTGTCTAGTCCTGTTAGAATTTTATAAGTTTCAATGAGATCCCCTCTCATTCTTCTAAACTCTAGCGAATATAAGCCTAATCGACCCAATCTCTCTACATACGTCATTCCTGCCATCCCAGGTATCAGTCTGGTGAATCTTCGCTGCACTCCCTCCATGGCAAGAACATCCTTCCTCAGATAAGACGACCAAAACTGCGCACAATACTCAAGGTGTGGTCTCACCAAGGCCCTGTACATCTGCAGCAAGACATCCTTGTTCCTGTACATCCAGGGGTATTTAATATTCAGGAAAGATAGGCAAAAAGGAAAAGGAGGTGGGGTAGCATTGCTGGTTAAAGAGGGGATTAACACAATTGAAAGGAAGAATATTGGCTCTGATGATGTGGAATCTGTATGGGTAGAACTGAGAAATACCAAGGGGCAGAAAACATTAGTGGGAGTGGTATATAGACCTCCAAACAGTAATGCGGAGGTCGGGGATGGCATTAAACAGGAAATTAGAGAAGCGTGCAATAAGGGCACAGCAGCTATCATGGGTGAATTTAATCTACATACTAATTTGGTTAGCCCAATTTATAACCATACTGTGGAGGAGGAATTCCTGGAGTGTATATGGGATGGTTTCCTCGACCAATATGTCGAGGAACCATCTAGAAATCAGGTCATCTTAGACTGGGTATTCTGTAATGAGAGAGGATTAATTAGCAATCTTGTGCGAGGCCCCTTGGGTCGGAGCGATCATAATATGATAGAATTCTTCATTAAGATGGAGAGTGAAATAGTTGACTCAGAGACTAGGGTCCTGAATTTAAATGAAAGCAGACTACGATGGTATGAGGTGCGAGTTGGGTAAGATTGATTGAGGAATGTCACTCAAAGGATTGACTGTGGATGGGCAATGGCAAACATTCAAAGATCGCATGGATGAACGACAGAATTTGTTAATCCCAGTTTGGCATAAAAATAAAACAAAAAGTGACTCCACCGTGGCTATCAAGGGAAATTAGGGATAGCATAAGATCCAAGGAGAGGACACATAAATTGGCCAGAAAAAGCAGTAAACCTGAGGATTGGGAGCAGTTTAGGATTCAACATAGGAGGACAAAGGGATTAATTAAGAAGGGGAAAATACAATATGAGAGTAAGCTTGCAGGGAACATAAAAACTGACTGTAAAAGCTTTTATAGATATGTGAAGAGAAAAAGATTGGTGAAATCAAGCGTAGGTCCCTTGCAGTCAGAATCAGGGGAATTCATAATGGGGAACAAAGAAATGGCAGACCAATTAAATACATACTTTGGTTCTGTCTTCACAAAGGAGGACAGAAATAACCCCCCAAAGATGTCGGGGAACATAAGGTTTAATGAAAGGGAGGAACTGATAGAAATCAGGTATTTGTAGGGAAATGGTGTTAGGGAAATTGGGATTGAGGGCCGATAAATCCCCAGGGCCTGATCATCTAAATCCTAAGGTACTTAAGGAAGTGGCCCTAGAAATAGTAGATGCATTGCTGGTCATCTTCCAAAATTCGATAGACTGGAACAGTACCCATGGATTGGCAGGTAGCTAATGTTACCCCACTGTTCAAAAAGGGTGGTAGAGAGAAAACGGGGAATTACAGACCGGTAAGCCTGACATCGGTAGTGGGGAATATGCTAGAGTCCATTATAAAGGATGTAAAACAGAGCACTTGGGAAAAAGTGACCGGATTGGACAAAGTCAACATGGATTTACAAAAGGTAAATCGTGCTTGACGAATCACAGAAACCCCACAGTGCAGATAGAGGCCATTTCGGCCCATCGAGCCTGCACCGACACATATCCCACCCGATCCCCGTAACCCCTACACCAACACATATCCCACCCTATCCCCACGTATTTAATCCCCCTAACACTAAGGGTCAATTTATCATAGCCAATCAACCTAACTCGCACATCTTTGGAATTTTTTTAGGATGTAACTGGTAAAATAGATAAGGGAGAACCAGTGGATGTGGTGTATTTGGACTTTCAGAAGGCTTTCGATAAGGTCCCGCATAAGAGATTAGTGTGTAAAATTAAGGCACATGGGATTGGGGGCAAGGTATTGACTTGGATAGAGAACTGGCTGGCAGACAGAAAGCAAAGAGTTGGAATAAACGGGTCTTTTTCCGAGTGGCAGGCAGTGACTAGTGGGATACCGCAGGGATCGGTCCTTGGACCCCAGCTATTCACAATATATATTAATGATCTAGACGAGGGGACTAGATGTAATATCTCCAAGTTTGCAGATGACACAAAGCTGGGTGGGTGTATGTGCTGTGAGGAGGATGCAGAGAAACTCTGATGTATGATTTGGACAGGTCGGGTGATTGGGCAGATGCAGTATAATGTGGATAAATGCGAGGTAATCCACTTTGGTGGCAAAAACAAAGGCAGATTATCAGAACGGCAACAGATTGGGAGAAGGGGAAGTGCAATCAGACCTGGGTGTCCGTGTGCAACAGTCGCTGAAGGTAAGCATGCAGGTGCAGCACCGATCCCAGCGGTACCCCACCAGTCACTGCCTGCCACTCGGAAAATGACCCGTTTATTCCAACTCTCTGCTTCTTGTCTGCCAACCAGTTCTCTATCCAAGTCAGTACATTACCCCCAGTCCCATGTGCTTTAACATTGCACGCTAATCTCTTATGCGGGACCTTATTGTAAGCCTTCAGAAAGTCCAAATTCACCACATCCACTGGTTCTCCCTTATCTATTCTACCAGTCACATCCAGTAGATTAGTCGAGCATGATTTACCTTTTGTAAATCCATGTTGACTTTGTCCGATCCTGTTGCTGTTTTCCAAGTGCTCTGCTATTACATCTTTTATAATGGACTCTAGCATTTTCCCCACTACCGATATCCGGTTTACCGGTCTATAATTCCCCGTTTTCTCTCTACCACTTTTTTTAAATAGTGGGGTTGCATTAGCTACCCTCCAATCCATGGTATTTGTTCGAGTCTATAGAATTTTGGAAGATGACCGGCAATGCATCTACTATTTCTAGGGCCACTTCCTTAAGTACCCTAGAATGTAGCAGGCCCTGGGGATTTATTGGCCTTCAATCCCGTCAATTTCCCTACAAATACTGATTTCATTTAAGAATCCCCATGTCTGCAGCTTTCTGTGATGACTATTGAACTTCTTTCTTTCAACAGTAAGTCTGAACAACTGTACCATTTGGTTAACTCCAGTGAGCTGGTTTCAGTTAATTGTGCTAGATTTTTGATTTAACTTATTGTAACTGTGAGCTTGCCATTCAAGTTTAACATGTGATCTTTATATTATGAAACACTAGTCACCATGCATTTGGAGTTGCTAATTTGGACGTTTGAAAGGAAAACATACCTGATGTGACTTCTGACTAACCAAGAGGAATATTTAGTAATGAAAAAAGATGGGATGAAACTATAGAGAATGTACAGAAGCACTGCAAATGTTGCATGTTTCTTTGCTAAACCCTGGTTTGGGAGTTAAGGGAGTGCTGCCCAGTTGGAATTGTAGGCTTTGATTTTGGTTCAGGACTGTGCTGTAGCAAAGAGCCAGGAGCAGGCTGAGTGAGTGGCTGCAAATAAACTGGCACTGACCATTTCAAGGCCCAGTGTGACTCGTGTTGGATGAACTGCTAGCAGCAGGTAAAGGAACATATGTTTGCGTTGGTTGGTAAGATGAAAAATGAGAGAAGTCTCCGCTTTCAGGTTTTCAGCACAAATGCTGCTTGATGAGTTAACACATTTCTTATAGTTAGGAGAACCATACCATACTATAAGCAATATGTCAGTATAAAAATTGAGAGCATAGAAGCCAAGATTATGCAACCTGTCCTCATAATTTCACCCTTCTTATCATTCTGGTGAATTTGCGCTGTACCCCATCCAAGGCTAATGTATCTTTCCTGAGATTCAGTGCCCAAAACTAAACTCTGTACTTCAGATGGGGTCTCACCAAGACTCTGTATAACTGAAGTATCACTTTCTCACTTTTGAATTCCAACCCTTGAAATAAAGGCCAATGTTCCATTAGCCTTTTTGATTACTTTTTGTACCTGTGTTACTAGCTTGTGGTAATTGTGTAAGTGGACACCTAAATCGCTTTGCTCACCCATAGCTTCTAGTTTCTCTCCATTTAAGAAAATATTCCGATTTGTCTTTCTCGGATCCAAAGGGATGACCTCGCACTTTGCTACGTTGAACTCCATCTGCCGCGGTTTTTCCCACTCACTTAGTCTGTCTATGTCCCCTTGCAACTTCCTGCCCCATTTACACAACTTGCTGTGCCTCCTAACTTGGTGTCCTCTGAAAATTTGCATATATAACTCTTCCTTCACCCAAGTTATTAATTTATATGGTGAAAAGCTGAGGCCCCAGTGCAGATCCCTGGGGAAACACCACTTGTTACATCCTGCCAATCAGCAATCCAACCCGTACACCCTACTGTTTCCTACCTCTGAATCAATTACCAACCCATGTCACAAGTTACCTCCAATTCTGTGCAGAACCTTATGCCATCTGGAAGTCCATATAGATAATATCCATAGACACTTCCCCTAGCCACCCTGCTAGTGACCTCCTTCAAAAAAAAATTCAACTAGATTATTCAACCATGACCTACTCTTTCACAAATCCGTGTTGACTCTCTCTGATCAGCTGATGCTTGTCCAAAGTGCTCAGTCACTCTTTCTCTGATAGATTCCAGTAACTTCCTGACAATTGATAGTAAACTGACAGGTCTGTAGTTATTTTGTATCTCCCTCCCTCTCTTACTAAATAATGGAGGGGCAATTGTAATTTTCCAATCCAAAGGCACAATTCCTGAATCTAGAGAGTTTCAGAAATTATGATTAATCTTCAATTTCCTCATTTATGCCTTTTTAATAACTTGGGGTGGAAACCATCAGTTTCTGGAAATTTGTCTACCTTGTGTCCTATCATTTTCTCCTTTTACCATTTTTTTTACTTATTAAATCCACTAAGTTCCTCCCCTTGACTTATTTTTCGGTTCCCCTATACCGCTGGTATTTCATCCTCTTCCTCTACTGGATACAAAACATTCCTTTAACTGGTCTGCCATTTTGTTGTTGCCCATTATAGTTTTTAATGGGGCTGGATATAGTTTAGTAAGAATTTCCAATGCAGCATTTTTTCAGCTGATTATTTTTCCCTATGCCTAACTTCTACTTTTATAAAAGCGAAGCTTGTGTCACGATATGGGTCCATAAGTAATGGTTCTCTTCTGTAACCTGGTGCTTGTGGTTATTTTTCATGTTTAAAGTTGGGCATTGAATTGCATACTATTCAACAATCAAGCCCTGTCCTCAACCATGTTCACTTCCTCAATCACGTTTATAAATTGGGAATTGGATATATATTTGAAAAGGAAAAAATGCATGGCTATGGGGAAAGAGCAGGGGAGTGGGACTAATTGGATAGCTCTTTCAAATGGCCGGCACAGGCATGATGGACTGAATGACCCTCCTTCTGTGCTGTATGATTCTGATTTTGCAAAGGTGGTTGGTTGAAGATGGAAAAGTTGAATTCTACTGAAACTGACGTAAAGGGTAAGAACTAGGTCAGGCACACTCATCATTGGTAATGATTATTGATGTGAGTGTTCGTGACAGCTAAGTTGCTTACTTTCAGTATTAGTCTGCCAAGGCCCTAATATGATATACATCATGGCTGATTCCCAAATGTTGATCATTGATGACTTCAGGGGTTGGCATGGATCTCGACTGTTCCAACTGAAATACATTGAATACCTTAACTCAGTATGCATACTTATAATTTATCCCTTGGACTACATTTAATTGGAAATGAAGAAAATTGGACCCCGTTATTAATCAACAAAACGCTAGGGTAGTATGAGTTTGGCTTTTCTTATTTGTTTATGGGATGTGGGCGTCGCTCACAAGGCCAGCATTTGTCCATCCCTAATTGCCCCCGAAGATGGTGAGCTGCCGCCTTGAACCGGTGCAGTCCGTGTGTTGAAAGTACTCCCACAGTGCTGTTAGGTAGGGAGTTCCAGGATTTTGACCCAGCGACGATGAAGGATCAGCAATGTACTTCTAAGTCAGGATGTGTGTGACTTGGAGGGGAACTTGGAGGTGGTGTTGTTCCCATGCACCCTGCTGCCCTTGTCCTTCTAGGTGGAAGAGGTCACGGGTTTGGGAGGTGCTGTCGAAGAAGCCTTGGCGAGTTGCTGCAGTGCATCTTGTAGATGGTACACATTGCAACCATGGTACACCGCTGGTGGAGGGAGTGAATATTTAAGGTGGTGGATTGGGTGCCAATCAAGCGGGCTGCTTTGTCCTGGATGGTGTCGAGCTTCTTGAGTGTTGTTGGAACTGCACTCACCCAGGCAAGTGGAGAGTATTCCATCACACTCCTTACTTGTGCCTTGTAGATGTTGGAAAGGCTTTGGGGAGTCGGGAGGTGAGACACTCGCTGCAGAATACCTAGCCTCTGATCTGCTCTTGTTGCCACAGTATTTATGTGGTTGGTTCAGTTAAGTTTCTGGTCAATGGTGACCCCCCAGGATGTTGATGGTGGGGGATATGGCGATGGTAATGCCACTGAATGTCTCAGGGCGGTGGTTAGATTTTCGCTTGTTGGCCTTCCTGGTCGGTGACTTAATCTAAGTCAACTTGAGCATTGCACAGGGCTTAGGTTTTGACTTCACCTGTGGAGCAAATATGCTGTTGGAGACTATCAAGAGTTGGGTAAGCCTGATTTTTGTAGAGCATTCTGTTCCCTGTTAAACTACTTTCTAATTGACAAAGAGTTAATCTCGCAGATATTTCTTGGTAGAATGGAAATGACTGCCATTCTTTTAAACTTAAAAAAAAACAAGAATATATATATTTAAAAATCCATTCTTGCCTTTTATTTGACCAGAGGTTCTACCTAACAGGCAGCTTCTACACCTTGTGGTCGCAAAAGGAACACATTGTGTGGTATATGAAGTAGTGCGACTATCGTTTAAATTTTTTTTTTTTTTAAATGACTCGACATTTGCGATCAGTGGCTTCTCTCTGGCGGATGCCTCCGACCTGTAAAATATCTACGCATTTACCTGGTGGCCCGAGAGGTAAAGAGGCTTGCGATCCTGGGCCTCTCCAGGGGCGCATGCGGTTCGCAAGTGCCCCTGGGATCACATGGGCCAGCCCAACCAATAAAAGAAGGGAATCCCCATTCATACTTATGGGAATTCCGTAGGTACGGAATTCCCATAAGTATGAATGGGGACCACTTTTATAAAAAAAAAAAAAAAAATGCCGTTTAATAAATTAAATTTGTTTAAAATATTTAAACGTGGTTAAAAATAAACTTAATGGACAACATTTGTAATGTTTAAATGAGTGATAATTTTTATTCTATTTTTTAAAACTCTTATGCTGGTAAAAGCAGGCCTTACGCCTGCTTTTACCAGGCATAAGAATTTCATGGGCATTCAGCGGACGGAAGCTGGGAAAATAGCGCAACTCTCCACCCACAGAGGCCCTTGTCCCGGGGCTGCGGAGGATTTGTCAAGACGTAAGTTCCGGGTTTTAGCCCATGCGCTTCGCATGCCTAAACCCGGAACTTGTGTGGCCCCTACGGGCGCGTACGCACCCATAGGGGTCGCAAAATATGGCCCAATATAAAATATATCCTCCAGCCGATCTTGAGCAGTGTCACTGGAGATGAGAATTTATACAATATACAGTATGTGTATTGCATGTGATACATACCGGTTATCTAAAGTATGTGAAATTAGATTGTTTGGGGTGGTTATCTTGCAAATATGAGAAGATCATCCTGACCAGAAACTTACCTGCTGAAAGCCAGTGACCATTTGAAAATAAACCTGTGCACTTGTTATCACATTCAGTAAGCACTGGCTGTAACCATGGTAACTCCATTACGATGGCTGCCTCTAAGCATTCTGGGGTGTCAACGCAACAGTACAAAAAAAGCAGCACTCACTAGCACCTCATTACTGACCCAAAAGCATCTGTGGAACCAAACTTGCACAATTTGAATAAAACTGAACCAAAAACACTGCCCGGAGAGGTTATGTTCTTGCAACTAAGAGTACACGCACATTTACACTGTATTCTTGATTAATCATACTGGGCTTTATTATATGCCAATTCATATGGCAAAATTTAAAAAAAAAAAAGGCTGCCAGAGTGGACCAAATCTGCACTTCAACAAAATAGTTTTTACAGTGTAGTATTCCACATGGGTCATGCAAATGCATCATATAAATAAAATACTACCTATGAAGTTGTTGGACACCATGACTGAGTAAAGGAGACCTGTATAATTTGTATCTGTGACCATTGCTCAATCAGTAGAACATGATTTGTTATTACTGTACTCCGATCCACTCTCAGATATTACACTGTCTCGGAAGTTTTGTCAACTAAATTACAGTACTTGGACAGCAAATCATTTTACATGCAGTAAGTGAAGAACTTGCTGTCTCATCATGCCAAATTGCTTGCCTTGTTTTAGTTATACATTCTCTTTTAATAAATATTGTATTCAACAACCTACCATGCAGTATTCCAAAACAACGATTGGCATATGTATTTTGGTGGAAGGGTTTTCAAATGAGCCACTGAAAGCTCCAAAACCAATATCCTGCCCTCGCTGCTACATTATTTTATAGTCTTCTCTTGGCTTTAATAATCCATTAAGAAAACTGACTTTGTTGCTATTTTGTCAGAATAATAGGATATTATTAAAGGTCTATTACTAGTTGCACTGCAATCAAATCTTTTTTTCATCTTGGGTTACATCCAAAACTTAAAGTTCAGGCTGCTGTATCATGTCTTAAGAAGCACATATTTATAGAATCTTAACGACTTGGTTAATTACATGAAAATATATATATATACTGTAGACTGTGTGTGCAAGGAATTGAAGTGATATGCATGGGAGATGGCCGTCAAACTGGACATAGAGGCCAGTTAACTTGCATATGTTCTTGGTATGACTGTGGACAACCAGTGCCACACCGGTCTAATACTGGTTCTACATGCATAGTTATAATATTTCTTGCTAATATTGCCAATCATGTATTGGCACTATTAATGAAAATTAGTATTAAGCTTTCTTCTTAAATTTCTTATTTTGATCATATAGAAGAGCATATTTTGATCATATAGAAGAGCATATTAGAAGGGATAATGAAAAAGGAGATTGTAAATAGCAATGAGGTCCAAGGACTTTTTATATGTAAAAAATAAATTGGATTGAAATATTAACTATTAGGAAATGGCAAATGTAGAGAATTTAATTTGATGTATTGGTCTTCACTAATGAAAAAGACCGGACAAATTCAAGGTATTGTAATTTGGAATGATAACCTTAACAAATGGAGCAGTTAATAAACGTAACGGAGAAAGTCAATAAACGTGTAATGGAGAAAGTCAAGTCATTAAACGTCTACCTCTGGACAATGCAATGCATGCCATAATGTAACAAATGGGAAAGGCTTTGGTTAATATTTTTAAATAAGGGGTAGCCCATGAGGGCAGTTAAAATATGAATCAAGGAACTACAATACCTGTTACTCTAACATCGGTAGTAGAGAAAAAGGTTTCAGAATATTTTATGGTCCACCTGGAGGACATAAGCAGTCACTTTGGTTTTAGATGCAGATCAGGACTTTGCCGAATGAGTCACTCCCACAATTCTTTGACCAGCTAATAATTGCTCTGTTAAAAAAATATCCAGAGGAATTACATAAATTTTTCACCGCATCTGAAAAGGTTCTATATAATGACGATTTTAATGCACACCGGATTTCATATAATTAATGGCAGATTAGCTCACCAAATAGCCAGAAATATTATTTCAGCTGTATGAATCAAATTCATGGCACTCCAATGAGGGTGGGAAGAGAGGTTTTCTGGATAGATTACCATTAACATTAGTTATAACTTTCATAGTCTTAGTTAAAACCTTGAAATAAATTGTGTTGCAGCCAACCTTGACTTCGCAGTTTGCATAAATGATTTGACTTTTACAAAGAAGATTTTCTCTGCCACAGATGGTCACGTCCTGAGCTTTTGATCCCTGTCAATTGGCCATAACTGCATTTTGTGAATTTGGGTCAAAATGCGAACAGTTGAAAAATCTGAATTTTAACCTAATTAAAGATAATTTAAATGTGGATGGACCTGTTTTTCCTTTTGAAACAAGAACATGCAATTGGATAGGTAACTTTTTTAATACATTTTAAATTGAGCATTAAGTATTTGGTTCCATGTTTGGTAGCTGCTGTGACTTCACGGTTAATGCCTGTTGTGTTTTCCACCCCATGTATAATGAGTTTCCTGTCGTTTAGGGAGGGAAGAGGAGAAGGGAGATATGCCAGTATTTCCTAATAACCAATGGGGTTTGAGGCTTGAAGTCCAAAAATCTGAATTCTACTCTTCATTTTCCAATGTATGTTGTTTTAATTTATTTACATCAACACTAGAGTATTCTTCAAAGAATAAGAACATAGGAACAGAAGAAATAGGAGCAGGAGTAGGCCATACGGTCCCTCAAGCCTGCTCTGCTGTTCAATAAGATCATGGCTGATCTTCTACATCAATTCCACTTTCCTGCCTTATTCCCATAGCCCTTGATTCTCTTTGTGCCCAAAAAGCTATCTATCTCCATCTTGAATATATTCAATGACTGAGCATTCACAGCCCTCTGGGGTAGAGAATTCCAAAGATTCACAACACTGGGTGAAGAAATTTCTCCTCATCCCTCTCCTAAATGGCCGACCCATTATCTTGAGATGAAGATCCAGAGTTCTAGATTCTCCAGCCAGGGAAATGGCCTGTCAACATCTACCTCGTCAAGCCCTCTTATAAAACATTTTTTTTTTGGTAATGTTTCCGTGAGATCACCTCTCATTCTTCCCCAGGGTCTCTTAGATGTAGATGGAGCAATTCTCCTTCCAATATAAAATACACCATTGCCTTTGTTTAAAGTGTTTGAAATTTGTGACATGGTAGTAGCTTATTGCTTGGCAGTTTACAGCAGCAGGTGACAGTCATCATCTGGGATGTCAGTGGCCACAGAGTAATGTCCAATGCCGGCTTCATTGCTCACTGAATGGGTGAAAGCTTTCTTCAATTCTCTTGTAGTCTGCTCTTTATAGAAAAATACAACAGCTGTAACTAGTGAACTGCTGACCTGTTTCCAAATTATTTAGTTTCTAGTAATACGCTCCCTATCTTAATCCTGAGGGTGATGTGTGATTATAGCCTGCATATGGAGCCAGTGATTCTGAAATAGTTAATGTATTAATTCAAACAGTTGTAATTTTTAAGATTTTTGACTGCATAGATTAGCATATCTTTAGCTGTTGTGATACTGTGTATCCAACAATTTAAAAAGATCAGGTCTTTGCCAAATAAATAGAATATTAAGTATCTTGGGGTGCAGTAATACTACCTCCTTCACATCAGTTTTGCAATGTTCAAAGCCCTGGACACTGGAGCAAACTAAAGCTAAGCAGTGAGACCCTCCTTGATATGACCTGCAGTACAGTACTAGTCCAGGGTTTAAACTGGGCCAAGGCATTATTCCACTTCTCATCTCACTGGGTACTTACCCTAAAGATTTCCAAAGTTGGACTTTTTCATTGACTGTCTCACCAGATTAGAAAGAGACTTTGAGTGTCTGCTTCTTCTGACTTACTACCATGTGCTTCCACACGAGTAATTTCTTGTTACTAGAGCAGGTGAAGTTAGCTTTTTAACTTTTTAGCAGGTAAAGCCGCTCCCCAAGTATCCTCCTGCCTTGCTAATCTTGCTGTTAATCTTGGCCTTACTCTCGCCAGTGTCACTAAACAAATCTGTGCCTGGAATGAAAGATTCCAGGTTAGAATTGGGCTGAGAATTAGATTTTAGTTGGCGTAAGGTTAGTGCTGATCTTGTGCTTCAGGCTGGGCATAAAATGGAGCAACTTTATTTATTTGAGGAGACCGGTTTACTTTGATGGGGCAGACTCCGATCACTAGATGGAATGAGCGAAAAACTGTTATGGGGCAGATATATTTCCTGAATTGGTCTTTGAAGCTATGCTGCTCCTTGGGTAATGCAGAGCAATGCCAAAAGTTGTCGGCAGGACCAACCATTACAGGGGTAGGCTCAAAAGTAGACAAGTTGTGGGAGAAGGGTGCATGAGTACACCTTCTGAACAAATTCCAGTTTAAGCACTAATTCAGCTGCATTTTTCCTCGTTCCTGATTTTAAACCAAAATATATTTTTTAAAGAAATCCATGCAACTAAATAGATTGAAACAGGAAAAAATCTTCTTAAAAGGTATAAAATTTGTATTCATAACTGAGAAATATCCTGGTTATTTGGCAGTGCTGAGATAGAACATAGATAGTAATCATGCCTCTATGGACTCTTGCCTTGAAAAACCTCCAAGTTCCCCTCCAAGTCGCACGCCATCCTGACTTTGAAAAATATCGCCGTTCCTTCATCGTCGCTGGGTCAAAATCTTGGAACTCCCTCCCTAACAACACTGGGAGTACCTTCACCACACAGGCTGCAGCAGTTCAAGAAGGTGGCTCACCACCACCTTAAGGGTAACTAGGGATGGGCAATAAATGCTGGCCTTGCCAGCGACGCCCACATCCCATGAAAATTAAAACAAAATGTTTGATTCATTTAATTTTATGACTTTTCAGGCAATATATTGAATTACATCAGTAGGTATTTGTACAATTGGTCAAATACTTTCTGAAAATGTAAAGTTCTAAAAGTAGAGCAAGTGTATTAGTCATAGTCATACAGCACAAAGAGGCCCTTCGGCCCATTGTGTCCGCGCCGGCTATCAAGCCCTGTCTATTCTAATCCCATTTTCCAGCACTTGGTCCGTAGCCTTGTATGCTATGGTGTTTCAAGTGCTCCTCTAAATGCTTCTTGAATGTTGAGGGTTCCTGCCTCTACCACTCTTTCAGGCAGTGAGTTCCAGATTCCAACCACCCTCTGGGTGAAAAAGTTTTTCCTCAGATCCCCTCTAAACCTCCTTCCCCTTACCTTGAAACTATGCCCCCTGGTTATTGACCCCTCTACTAAGGGGAAAAGTTCCTTTCTATCTACCCTATCTATGCCCCTCATAATTTTGTACACCTCAATCAGGTCCCTCCTCAGCCTTCTCTGCTCTAAGGAAAACAACCCCAGCCTGTCCAGTCTGTCTCTTCATAGCTGAAGCGCTCCAGCCCAGGTAACATCCTGGTGAATCTCCTCTGCACCCTCTCCAATGCAATCACATCCTTCCTATAGTGTGGCGACCAGAACTGCACACAGTATTCCAGCTGTGGCCTAACTAGCGTTTTGTACAGCTCCATCATAACCTCCCTGCTCTTATATTCTGTGCCTTGGCAATGGAGGCAAGTATCCCATATGCCTTTTTAACCACCTTATCTACCTGTCCTGCTGCCTTCAGGGATCCATGTACATGCACACCAAGGTCCCTCTGATCCTCTTCTTCCTAGGGTCCTACCATTCATTGTGTATTCCCTTGCCTTGTTAGTCCTCCCAAAATTCATCACCTCACACTTTTCAGGATTAAATTCCATTTGCCACTGTTCTGCCCATCTAACCATCCCATCTTTTTCATCCTGTAGCCTGAGGCTTCCCTCCTCGCTATTTACCACTCCACCAATTTTTGTGTCTTCTGCGAACTTACTGATCATACCTCCTACATTCATATCTAAATCATTAATGTACACTACAAACAGCAAGAGACCCAGCACCGATCCCTGCGGTACACCACTGGACACAGGCTTCCAGTCACAAAAACAACCTTCGACCATCACCCTCTGCCTCCTGCCACTAAGCCAATTTTGGATCCAATGTGCCAAATTGCCCTGGATCCCATGGGCTCTTACCTTCTTGACCAGTAATTGTATTGATCTGCTCAATCAAAAGCACTGATATTAATTTAGGCAAGTATTGAGTACTCTGACTTGCATGGTAGGTATAATCTTAAAACTCTGTGAAAATGGATTGAGGAAGCTGGCCTATCATTTAGCGGGCAGACCAGAAACAAATAAACAGACAAACTTGCATTTATATTGCGCCTTGCATCCTTGGGATGTCCCAAGGTGCTTCACAGACAGTGAAGTACTTTTGAAGTGCAGCCACTGTTGAAACATAGGTTAAATGCAGCCAATTTGCACATTACAATGTTCCACAATCAAAAGAAAAAATGTTTTCCGACGTGCATTACATAAAAATTTTGCATGTTAAAGTTGTGGCATCTGTAAATTCTGTTGAATGTGTTTTTTTTTTTACAGGCAGCGGTTTGGGGGACCCTGACCCAAAAATTCAGCTGCCCAGCTTCTGTGTGATAAGTTGATTCAGCATGATGCTTGAGGTTGCTACGACTTCTGTCCATTTTGAAACCTAGTTTAATTTGTATGCTATTGGTAACTTTTTTAATTGATATCCATGTTGCATTCAGAGGCTACCATAGTAACTTGCATCTTGGCTGCTTTTTTGGGGGAATCTAGAACTTGGGGGCATAATTTCAGAATAAGGGGGCACATATTTAAAATGGAAATGAGGAGGAATTTCTTCTGAGGGTCGTGAATCTTTGGAATTCTCTTCCCCCAGAGAGCGGTGGAGGCTGGGTCATTAAATATATTTAAGGTGGAGACAGACAGATTTTTGAATGGTAAGGGAGTCAAGGGTTATGGGGAGAGGGCAAGGAAGTGGAGTTGAGGCCGAGATCAGATCAGCCATGATCTTATTGAATGGCGGAGCAGGCTCGAGGGGCCAAATGACCTACTCCTGTTCCTACGTCTTATGTCTTATGTTTTTTAAAGAAAATAGTTAAGGTAGGTGTGCAGACTATATGGGAGAACGTTTTTCCTGTGGGTTGGGCTCAAGTATTAGGTGTGACCTATATACATGTGATTATGGTGTTAACAGTTTTAGATTATATTAACATGATGATAGATTTCATACTGACATAAGCCATGGACTGGTGCTGGGAGACTACACGCTAGGCTGTTTCATGAAATTGCTCTTCTGTATGGGGCTTTTTTTAAACAATGATTTCTGCCTCAGGACATCATTATTTAATATCATTTTGCAATCTGTTCCTTCTCTATCTCTTGGTGACCTATTCTTCAGTACTTTAGACTTTTTAGTTCTTCCATCATTGTAATGAAAAGACACTTTCGTGAAGGAAAAAAACTTCTTAATGCAGCCGTTTGTGTCAGTATATAGTTTTGATGAAAAAGGAAAATTGCTCTTAATTATAGCCTACACTGATCTACAGCTGTATGCAAAAATACTTCAGTTACTCAATAGCCGTGGTGGGGGAGCTTTCAATCATTTAAATGGCTAAATGCATAACAAATAGGCATTTACTTTGAAATTTTGCTTGAGATTTAAAAATTGCAAGTACAACAGCTATTGAATATCTGAAATTGTGAAACGGAGGTATAGTCTTGATATATGTGCTATAAAACTGAGGTTATGTAGTACTGAATGTTCATTGTATTGCCACCTGAAGATTTTCCTCTAAACTGAACTCTTCAGTTAAATGAACTGCCATCAAAGTAAACCAGTGTATTCTGCACATAATGCACAGTTTCAAGAAATACCCACAATAGGTGGGAATCATAGGTTTCTCACTTAGTCTCTGATGACCAGTTGAATGAATGGCTCATCGATGATGTCGATTAACCATTCAAAATGTGGTTCATGACACCACAATAAGAATCCCATACACTTCCAGCATAAAGCCTGCAATAAAGCATATTCTGGAGGCAGGAGCATTTATAAAGATTTACAAGCAGGTTATTTAAAAAGTATGTGAATCGGTGAAGAGGTATATTACATGGGATATACAGCACAGAAACAGGCCATTTGGCCCAACCAGTCTATGCCAGCATTTATGCTGCACTCGAGCCTCCTCCCATCTTTCCTCATCAAACTCTATCAGCATAACTTTCTATTCCCTTCTCCCTCATATATGCTTATCTAGCCTCCCCTTAAATGCATCTGTACTAGTCGCTTCAGCCACTCCCTGTGGTAGTGAGTTCCACATGCTCACCACTTTCTGGGTAAAGAAGTTCCTTCTGAATTCCCTATGTATATCTGAACAGGGACCATGATAAATACTTGCATGAATGATTATCAAATTGCTATACTTGAGTAGGGGATTGTGTAACTTGAGTGCTTTGATGTGTTATACAGTACACATGCTGGAGTTTAGATGTTCTGTAGCATGGATGCCATTGCAGGAAGTGGGGAGACAGGAAAAGGAAAATCTCATTGGGGCTGAAACTAACCAATCCCTTCTCTGCTCTGGAAAGAAAGAGAAAGAACTTGCATTTATACAACACCTTTCATAACCTCAGGATATTCCAAAGCACTTTACAGTCAATGGAGTGCGTTTGAAGTGCAGTCACTGTTGTAATGTATAGAAAGGCAGCAGCCGATTTGCACACAGCAAGGTCCTACAAACAGCCATGAGATAAGTGACCAGATAATCTATTTCATGATGTTGGTTAAGGAATAAATGTTAGCCAGGGTACAGAATTTCCCTGCTCTTCTAAGAGTGCGATGGAATCTTTTGCGTCCACCTGAGAGGGCAGACTGTGCCTCAGTAGAAGGTGTTGTCGCCTCCCAAACCCGTGCCCATCTTTCCCGCAACTCCATGTTTGAATCCTACAATTAGGTTTCTGCCCCTGCCACAGTACCGACACAGCTCTCATCAAAGTCACCAATGGCATTCTTTGTGACTGTGAAAAGGTAAACTATTGCTCCTCATCCTCCTTGTTTGCAGCCTTTGACATGGTTGACCACTCCATCCTTCTCCAACCCCTCTCCACTGTCGTCCAGCTGGGTGGGACTGCACTCGCCTGGTTCCATTCTTATCCATCTAATCATAGCCAGAGAATCACCTGCAGCAGCTTCTCTTCCCACATTGTTACCTCTGGTGTTCCCCAAGGATCTCTCCTTGGCCCCCTCCTATTTCTCATCTGCATGTTGCCCCTTGGCAACATCATCCAAAAACACAGCGTCAGTTTCCACATGTATGCTGACAACACCCAGCTTTTCCTCACCACCACTTCTCTCGACCCCTCCACGGTCTCTAAATTGTCTGACATCCATTTCTGGATGAACAGAAATTTTCTCCAGTTAAATATTGGGAAGACCGAAGCCATTGTTTTCGGTCCCCGCCACAAACTGCATTCCCTAGCCACTGACTCCATCCCTCTCCCTAACATCTGTCTGAGGCTGAACCACACTGTTTGTAACCTTGGTATCATATTTGACCCTGAAATGAGCTTCCACCCACATATCCACGGCATAACTAAGACCGTCTATTTCCTCTTCCGTAACATCGCCCGTCTCCGCTCATCCGCTGCTGAAACCCTCATCCATGCCTTTGTTACCTCTAGACTTGACTCTTCCAACGCACTCCTGGCTGGCCTCCTACATTCTACCCTACGTAAACTTGAGGTGATCCAAAACTCGGCTGCCCGTGTCCTAACTCGCATCAAGTCCCGTTCACCCATCACCCCTGTGCTCGCTGACCTACATTGGCTCTCGACTATTCCAATGCACTCGAGGCATTGCTTAACCAAGTCTAGAGGTGAGGGTTTCGGCAGATGATGAGCTGAGGTGCGGCGGAGTCGGGCAATGTTCCGGAGGTGGAAATAGGTGGTCTTAGTGATTGCACAGATATGTGGTTGGCAGTGCAGTGTGCTAGCAGTGGGAGATTTCATGATTAGGGAGTTAGGCAGGTATGTCTGCAGGTGCAAATTGGACTAAAGAGTGATATGTCTCCCTGGTGCCATTAGGAAGCATGTAGACAGACTTTTGTGAATGCTGGATGAGCAGCCAGTGGTCCTAGTCCATGTGTGATCTACCAACATTGGTAGGACTGAGGAAAAATGACCCTGGGAATATGAGGAGCTAGGTAGTAAACTACAATATAAGGGCATGAAGCTAGAAATTTCATGAATACTATGCCAGATAGACAGAGGAAGATTGGGTAACAGACTGTGGTTGGAAGAATGACATGGGAGAGTTGGTTTCATGTGGCCAGCTTTGAAATAGAAGGTGGCATGTACATGAAGGACAGATTTAACCAGAACGGCACTGGCGCCAATGTCTTTGCGCCAAGCATAGAGCTTTGGTAATAACAGCAGACAGTGATGGAAATACTCAGCAGGCCAGGCAGCATCCGTGGAGAGAGAAACAGAGTTAATGTTTCAGGTCTGGGACCCTTCATCAGAACTGGAAAAAGTTGGAGATGTAACCGATACTAAGCAGGTGCAGAGACGGGGGGGGGGGGGAAGGAATTGAAAGAACATACTGTGCTTATGTAAGAGGCAGGAAAGATAAAATGTTGCAAATGGGAAGGGCAAAATAATACAGCATGAAAAATGGTGGCGGGGTTATTGTCTGAAATTGTTGAACTCGATGTTGAGTCCAGAAGGCTGTAAAGTACCTAATCGAAAGATGAGGTGCTGTTCCTCGAGCTTACGTTGAACTTCATTGGAACAGTGTAATAGGCCGCGGACAGAGAGATCAGAGTGGGAGTGAAGCGGCGAATTAAAGTGACAGGCGACCGGAAGCTCAGGGTCACCCTTACGGACTGAACGGAGGTGTTCCGCAAAGTGGTCGCCCAGTCTGCGTTTGGTCTCCCCAATGTAGAGGAGACCGCATCGTGAGCAGCGAATACAGTATATTAAATTGCAAGAAGTACAAGTAAATCGCTGTTGCACCTGGAAGGCGTGTTAGGGGCCCTGGACAGTGGGAAGGGAAGAGGTGTTGCATCTCCTGCACTTGCACGGGAAGGTGCCAGGCAAAGGAAAAGGGCTGTTGGGAGTGATTGAGGAGTGGACCAGGGTGTCGCGGAGGGAGCGGTCCCTTCTGAATGCTGAAAGGGGAGGTGAGGGGAAGATGTGTTTGGTGGTGGGATCACGTTGGAGGTGGCGGAAATGGCGGAGGATGATCCATTGAATGTGGAGGCTGGTGGGGTGAAACGTGAGGACAAGGGGAACCCTATCGTGGTTCTGGGAGGGAGGGGAAGGGGTGAGAGCAGAAGTGCGGGAAATAGAACGGACACGGTCAAGGGCCGTGTCAACCACAGTAGAGGGGAATCCTCGGTTGAGGAAAAAGGAAGACATGGCGGAAGCACTGGAATGAAAGGTGGCATCGTCGGAACAGACGAGACGGAGAAACTGGGAGAATGGAATAGAGTTCTCTCCATGGATGCTGCCTGGCCTGCTGAGTATTTCCAGCATTTTCTGTTATTTCAGATTTCTAGCATCTGCAGTATTTTGCTATCGTATTTGTGTTTGGTTCACTGTCACCTCTCTTCTAGGAATGCCCACCTTGAAGTTCTGCTCTTCTCTCCGGGATTTCCGTTTGTCTCCAACCTTATTCATCTTCATTCCTCCGTTACTGTCTCCGGTTCCGGGTTATTCCACGTGGATTCCAACTGAACTTCCACCCTTCATGTTTCGGATCCACCCAGGATTACACATCTCCTAGATATTCATTGTTCCTCGAACTACTACTCTCGCCGCATCTTGAGATCCACGCTCAACGCCATGCGCCGCCTCATGAACACTCTCGACCTCTCTCTTCAGCAGCACCGATGCACTCTATCTCAAAGCTGTCCGGGTTCACAGTTCCATTTCATCCTTCGAATCATCCGACGCTTCAACAAAAAACTTTTTTTCTTCCTTTCTGATGTCAAGGATCGCAAGCTTCATCAACTCTTGGACACCAACGCCCCTCCGGAACCTCCTTCCCCGTCACTTTCCTCTAATCCCATCCCTTCTTCCAATCTCACCCCCTGCCGTGTTTTCACTATCTCCTCTGACCTTCCCCCTCTCTGACCCCGAATGATCAGTCCTCAGCCAAGGCCCGAGCTTCATCCCCTTACGCCCCCATCTCAATGAATTTCGAGCTCGGCACGATGCTGAGCTCTTTTTCCGTCGCCTTCGTCTCCATGCCCACTTCTTTGGCCAGGAATCTTCCCCCCAGCACAGCTGACCCTTTTCCCCCACTTTCAAACTTCCCGTTCTACTTGGACCCCTCCCTCTGGCCTCTTGCCCTCTAGATCTTTTCATTGCTAACTGCCGATGTGACATCGGCCGTCTCAATTTCTCTGCTCTCCTCTCTCACTCCAACCTACCTCCCTCTGAACTTGCAGCACTCCGTTCTCTCCGATCCAACCCTGACATTGTCATTAAACCTGCTGATAAGGGTGGTGCTGTTGTTGTTTGGCGAACCAACCTCTACCGTGCGGAAGCTGAACGGCAACTCTCCGACACCACCTCCTACCTCCACCTGGACCATGACCCCACTACCGAACATCAAACCACCGTTTCCAAGACTGTCACTGACCTCCTCTCCTCTGAGGATCTTCCCTCCATGGCCGCCAACCTCCTCGTCCCCCAACCCCGCACAGCCTGCTTCTACCTCCTTCTCAAGATCCACAAACAGGACTGCCCTGGTAGACCCATCGTTTCAGCCTGTTCTTGCCCCACGGAACTTATCTCTTATCTCGACTCTCTCTCTCCCCTTGTCCAGTCTCTTCCCACCTACATTCGCGACTCTTCCAACGCCCTCCCTCACTTTTCCAGTTTCCTGGCCCCAACCGTCTCCTTTTCACCATGGACGTACAATCCCTCAACAACTCCATCCCCCACCAGGACGGCCTGAAGGCGCTCCGCTTCTTCCTTGAACAGAGGCCCAACCAGTCCCCATCCACCACCACCCTCCTCCGCCTGGCTGAACTTGTTCTCACATTGAACAACTTCTCCTCTGACTCCACTAACTTCCTCCAAATTAAAGGTGTTGCTATGGGAGCCCGCATGGGCCCTAGCTATGCCTGCCTGTTCATGGGATATGTGAAACATTCTTTGTTCCAGTCCTACTCGGGTCCCCTCCATCACCTCTTTTTTTCCGGTACATCGATGACTGTATCGGTGCCGTTTCCTGCTCTTGCCCTGAACTAGATAAGTTCATTCACTTTACTTCCAATTTCCACCCTTCCCTCACCTTCACATGGTCCATCTCTGACTCTTCCCTTCCCTTCCTTGACTTCTCCGTCTCCATTTCTGGCGATCGGCTTTCGACAAACATCCACTACAAGCCCACTGACTCCCACAGCTACCTGGACTACACTTCCTCCCACCCCGCTTCCTGTAAGGACTCTATTCCATTCTCCCAGTTTCTCCGTCTCTGCCGCGTCTGTTCTGACGATGCCACCTTCCATACCAGTGCTTCCGACATGTCTTTTTCCTCAACCGAGGATTCCCTTCTACTGTGGTTGACACGGCCCTTGACCGTGTCCGTTCCATTTCCCGCACTTCTGCTCTCGCCCCTCCCAGAACCGCGATATGGTTCCCCTTGTCCTCACCTTTCACCCCACCAGCCTCCACATTCAACAGATCATCCTCCGCCATTTCCGCCACCTCCAACATGATCCCACCACCAAACACATCTTCCCTTCACCTCCCCTTTCAGCATTCCGAAGGGACCGCTCCCTCCGCGACACCCTGGTCCACTCCTCGATTACCCCCAACAGCCCTTCTCCTTCGCCTGGCACCTTCCAGTGCAAGCGCAGGAGATGCAACACATGCCCTTTTACCTCCTCCCTTCCCACTGTCCAGGGCCCCAAACACCCCTTCCAGGTGAAACAGTGATTTACTTGTACTTCTTGCAATTTAATATACTGTATTCGCTGCTCACGATGCGGTCTCCTCCACATTGGGGAGACCAAACGCAGATTGGGCGACCGCTTTGCGGAACACCTCCGTTCAGTCCGTAAGGGTGACCCTGAGCTTCCGGTTGCCTGTCACTTCAATTCACCGCTTCACTCCCACTCTGATCTCTCTGTCCGCGGCCTATTACATTGTTCCAATGAAGCTCAGCGTAAGCTCGAGGAACAGCACCTCATCTTTCGATGAGGTACTTTACAGTCTTCCGGACTCAACATCGAGTTCAACAATTTCAGACAATAACCCCGCCACCATTTTTCATGCTGTATTATTTTGCCATTCCCATTTGCAACATTTTATCTTTCCTGCCTCTTACATAAGTACAGTATGTTCTTTCAATTCCTTCCTCCCCTCATAACCCAACCCCCCCGCCCCCCCCTGTCTCTGCACCTGCTTAATATCTGCTACATCGCCAGCTTTTTCCAGTTCTGATGAAGGGTCCCAGACCTGAAACATTAACTCTGTTTCTCTCTCCACGGATGCTGCCTGGCCTGAGTATTTCCAGCATTTTCTGTTGTTATTTCAGATTTCCAGCATCCGCAGTATTTTGCTATTGTAATAGAGCTGTTGGTGTTAGTTTAAACTGGGCTCTGGGGAATGTGATGGAGAGCCTTCGAGCATATGGTGAGGTGTTGTGAGAAGATATAGTGAAGGGCAAAGCAACCTAAAATAGAAAGTTCAAGGTGGGTATGGAGAGACATAACTCATGACACAACCCTAGGAACAGTGGAGGTCCAAAGAGATTTAGGGGTCCATGTACACAGATCACTAAAATGTAGTAGTCAGGTACAAAAACAATCGAAAAGGCTCGTGGAATGTTGGCCTTTATATCTAGATAGCTCGGATATAACAGGAGGAAGTTTTGCTGCAGCTATACAAAGCCCTGATTAGACCACATCTGGAGTACTGTGTACAGTTTTGGGCACTGCACCTTTAGAAAAGATATATTGGCCTTGGAAGGAGTGCAGCACAGATTCACCTGAATGTTACCAGGGGGCTCCAAGGGTTAGATTATGAGCAATGTTCCTGCTAAGGTGCGTACACGTGCTCGTCACGCAGTACTCTGAACGGTCCCGCCCAGGCCGCTCACCGGCTTTTACATTGTAAATATTGCGCAGGCGCAGAAATTTAAAGGGACCGTGCGTTAAACGAAACGGGCTATGCAGAACAAAGCACCGCTTACAGGAACATTGATTATGGAGAGATTACATAAACTAGGCTTGTAGTCCCTGGAATATAGAAGGGTGAATTGATTGAGGTTTTTAGGATTTTGAAAGAAATTGATAGGGGAGCTAGAGAAACTTTTTCCGCTGGTGGGGGAGTCTAAGACACTGAGACATAACCTTAAAATTAGATCCAACCGTTCAGGAGAGAAGTTAGGATACACTTCACACAAAGAGTGGTAGAAGTATGGAACTCCCTCCCACAAAAAGCAGTAGATGCTAGCTCAATTAATAATTTAAAATCAGAGTGCGATAGCTTTTTGATAGCCAGGGTATAAAGGGATATAGAGCCAAGGCATATGTATAAAGTTAAGAAACAGATCAGCTATGATCTCATTGAATGGTGGAACAGGCTCAAGAGGCTGAATGGCCTACTCCTGTTCCTATGACCGATTGGAGTGAAGAAAAGAAAAAAAATAGAAGGAGCAAGCATGCTGAGTAGGATGAATGAGTATGTATATGAAAGCACAACGCATTAGAAATAAAATTGAGAACCTACAGGCATTCATTAGAATGGAGATATTTGATGTAGCCTTGAAATAAACTTGACTTCAGCTGGGGTAGTCGTCTTGGGGACTATATATTCCTGTCCATGAAATTTTCAGGAGAGATAAAGAAGGAACAGATGGAGGAGCGATCGCCTTGTTAATTAAGGACACTCTTGCAGCCATAGAATTGCAAAAGAAAGTTTTTATTGATGGTGCTCAGAGTCTCTCGTTTGAATTACTGAAATAATGAGGGATGTATTACCATATTGGGAATATATTATAAACCACTAAATATTGGGAAAGAAGTAGAGGATGAGATTTGTAGAAAATTTAGAGAAGTTTGCAATCGTAACAGTTATAATCATGGAGAATTATAGCTATGCTTGACTGGGATTAGCTGAAAGTTGGTGATTGAGATGAAAAGGGATTCTTGCAATGTATTCATTGTTTTTTTTTAAATAATACATGTCAGAGATCTGGGGGTTTGGATGCACAGATCTTTAAATGTGAGACTGCAAGTAGAAAAGTCCATTTATTTGTTTTTAATAATGGGAGAAATGGGATTTTGTGTTTTGTATAGAAGTGCATTGAATGCAAAAGCAAGGAAGTAATGTTGAATTTGTACAACACATTGTTTAGGCCACTGAGCATGGCTTGCAGCTCTTGGCACCCCATTATAATGAGCCATGGAAAGTATACAGTAAAGCGTCACAAGAGTGATACTAAAAATGAGAGGTCATAGTGAAGAAAGGATTCTCAAAATTCAGGCTTTTACACAGAAGGTTAAAGGAGATTTAATTAAAGGTTTTCAAAATTATTGACCATTTTGAGAGGTAAATAGTGATTAAATTGTTTCCACCAATAAATGAGTTGGTAATGAGGTCGTAAACTTGGAATTATCAGTAGAAGAATGACAAGTGAAGTTTAAATGTTCTTCACACATGGTGTTTAGAACAAGGAGTGACTTGCCATAAGTGGCTATGAAGGCAAGAGACTATAAAACCACTTTACAGGGAACTGGATAAGTATTTAAAAAGGATATTGGGAAAAGGCAAAGAAATGGAATTGAGTAAGCGCTCCAGTTAAGCTAGCACTGGCATAGATGCAATGGGCAGAGCGGCCGCCTCCTTAGTTGTAATTTATATGATTCTATGACTCTTCAGTTTGCTGTTTTTCTCTAAATCAGTACAATTCAGTAGGATGCATGTCTCTGTGGCATCTGATACCTGCTTCAAGTTGTGATGGCGCTAGATGGTGTGGTGAGATTTGTTGCTGGGACGGCTCCGAATGATGGTTCTGTGGTTCTGGCATATCTGTAACTAGAAGTAAAGGGCATATATGTGTATGAGCACAGTTAGGCACTTTGCTGCATAGCTGTATTATGCCACATCAGAATTGTAGTAACACACTTGCTGAAACACAGTTGTACAAATAAGGAATGTAATTTTGATTGTACAAAGTAAGAGCATGTCCCTGTCTAAGCTTTTGTTACCCATGCTGTGTACTGCCTCCCAGCCATTGACTTTCATTAGCAGTCTTGCAAAGGAGGTTTGACCTCTTTTCCCATCTGTGCTCTGTGCCTTCTGTTGTCAGCTTTTTTTCTGCAAGAAGAAAAAGATGCATTGAATGGGTGATGTATTTAGACTGCAGCACAGTTTTAGTGCCACATTCACAACTTGTTTGCAAAGTAGTCGCCTACAGAAACTTTGAGAGGCTGCTTTCTGTGTGATCCTCGTTGGCTTCTTGTTCTCATCTTTGACCGTCGTCTTCACTCCACTCTGATGCAATTTCAGGAGGTTACTGGATCACCTTGGGTTAAATATAGTGACATACTCGAGCCAACTTATCTGTCATCTCTAACTTCAGCATCATATGTGGCATCTGTATATGGCAGCCTCCATTTGTGGAAAATAGAATTTTTTTTTCATGGTCATCCTCATTTCTACAAATCTCATACCTCTTCGAGAATATTCCTCCAGCTTCTCCAAGTATATGGCCTCATTTTCATGCTCAGGGCAATGGTTTCCTATTGCCTCCTCGACCTGCGGGTTAATTCTATCTCTCTATCCCATACATACAAAGCAGATTTCTGTGCCTTCACATAATCAACTGCAACCAGCAGATCTGTAAATTGACAAGTTTGCTAGAAAAAACTTATTAAATGAGGTAATACTTTAGTTGTAATCATAAAAAATATGGTTAACTACAGAATAAATTGATAAACAACTTTATGAATTTTGGCAGTGGAGATAAAGATCAAGGTTATTGAAACATTATTGCCGGTACTTTTGGGCGAGTCATTCAATTGTGCCATATTCTTGGCGTATGCCAACACAGCTGGGCTTCCAAAAGCTCACAGAATAAACTTGCGTTCTTGTGAGTGCACACACAGGCAAAAAAAAACTCCTATTTAGTGTGCCGTCTGTGCACTGAGGAATTTTACCCCTAGATCACCACAATCGCTTTTACTTGGGCTCCTCTGGGGGCCATGTCTGCCGGTAAAATACCAAACCAAATTTTTAATTTAATTCATGAAGATTTCTTTCCATCTTTTAACTGATTTTTGTTTTGTTTCATCTGTGCCCTATAACTGAAGCAGATTTTGTTACGATGATTAAATTATGACCACTGCTGCTGCTTAAATTATGACTGCTGCTGCTTTCTTGCACCCCCACCCCCACGAACTCTGCCTTTTCAGATGCAGAAGGATGCATTCTCGTACTTGGCCTGAAATAGGTGAGTTCCTGTGCCAAATATCTGATGGGAAGAGCAGCTATGTTATTAAATTCCATAAATACCATAAATATTTTCATTCTTTTGCATTGTGCTTGCAGACACTGTTTCTTGTTCCTCTGAAAGATTTAAAAACAAATCTGTCCAGTCATAAGATTCAGATGCAAGTGCTTCAATGTAATAAGTTAACCTAGTATTAGCTGTAGTTCATTTTGTAAAGCACTGCATTGTTTTGAGATGTGATGCAAGTATTTTGTATTTTCTAACAGTTGACTGTGTATTTAATAACTTAGCCATTCTTTCAGCTAAATGATCCTGGTTAGTCTTTGATGCCATTTCTTACAGCTCCCCTCCACTTGTCAAATTTAGCCTTTTGTTGTCTGAAATCACAAGTTTGCAGATTTTGAATACGCCTATGGGACCTTGCTTCTTCTCCCCTTACTCAAACTCTGGAGGAGAAATCACATTTTATAACGAGAGATGGTAAATAGCTGCTATAATTTTAGTTCTTTACAACAATCAAACAAATCATTTTTTTTGATGTAGGTTTATGTACCTGTGATGGAAGTGAGGAAGAGGATTGGGCCCATGGTTTCTTCACCTGATGTTGATATTTCTGATCGTAGGTGAATGTGCAGATGAGATTGGACAGCCCCATAAATCAACATCGCCTGTCACTTTAATTCTCTGCTCCACTCCCACTCTGACTTCTCGGTCCTCTGCCTCTTACACTGTTCCAACGAAGCTCAACGTAAGCTCGAGGAACAGCACTTCATCTTTCGATTAGGCACTTTACAGCCTTCTGGACTCAACATTGAATTCAACAATTTCATTCCATAACCTCTGCCCTGTTTTTTTTCCCCACATGGCAGCTGTTAATGATTCTGCCATCCCCATTTACACCTCTTCTAGACTGATCGTTTGTTTCTTTACTTGTCCCATTACCATCTCCTTTTGCTTTGTTCAATCATCCCTTTTGTCATTTAATCTCTCCTGCCTTCCACCCTATCACAGACCTTCCCTTTTGTTCTTTCCTCCCCTGTTCCTGCCCCTGCACTTGCTGAAAATCTGTTATATCTCTAACATTTTCCAGTTCTGAAGAAGGGTCATCGACCTGGGATGTTAGCTCTTTTTCTCTCTCCACAGATGCTGCCTGACCTGCTGAGTATTTCCAGCATTTTCTGAACCCTACTAATGTTGCTGCAACAAATTTTGAAAAAAAAAACTTGTAATTGAGTAGGCCTCAGCTGCTGACACCTAACTCTTTACCAGCCTGCCCTTCACTAATTGGACAAATTACCCAGACTGCTTATAAATCTAATCCTCTGTTTCTACATGCAGAGACCTTTCGGACTGCCCAGTGACCGCTTGTTAAACGTTAAGTTAGAGCTAGCACTTTAAGTATTTACCATTAGTTTAACTTAATCTTTTAATTCCAACTTTTGAATGGTGAGTGGTATTTCAGATTACAACAAGAGCTACTCTAATGAAATTGTCTCGACTGGCACCAATTAAGTAATACTGACCGTGGATTCGGTAATGGCCCCTCTCCCAAGTCATGATTCTCGTAAACATTTTCTCAGCAGGTTGTTCCAGTCACTGGTACTTTTAATCAGGAGTGTGTTTTGAAGTATTGGTTCTTTATCTGCCTGTGCTTGAAGGAAGTTACCAGGTAGTACAGTAACCAGCCGTTCTTGCAGTTGGTGTGCTCTATTTTTGCTTACTGGTACCATTTAAAATTAGATTCTGAATTCAAGTACAGTACAAGTGAATGGAGCAGTGTGTGTGTGTTGACTGTAAGAGAAGTTGTTGCAGTAACTAACTGGCTTTGCAGTTGATATATACACTCTGCTCTCGTGCTAATGATTGCGGACAAAGCAACTGGTGAAGCATTTAAGAGCTCTAGGACTTGGGAAATTCAATAATTCCTGAGGTTTGGCAGGATAGGGTCCTGCTGTGTTTAAATTCAGACTTTGATGTAGAATGGTTATTTAGTTGTGAAATATAATTCTCTGGTCATGATGAGTACAGGCCAATGAGAAAGAGATTAAATATTGGGGGTAATTTTCACCACCACTTTGGCATTGGACCCCCGTAATTTTAATTTGTATTGATTCCAATGGTAAGGAAAATCGAGCACTTTCTATAATGAGAAACTGATCCGCAATACTAGTTTTATACCCAGGCAGCAAGCAGGAAATCTGCCACACAGCAAATCGGGTTGTACTTCAGCTGTACAACACTGTCTCCAGAAGTGCAGTGCAGTGAGGTGAAATATCCAGCCGTCAGTATCCTCCAGTATTGACCTCATCCCAAGTACCTGGAGCGGGGTCATATACAAAAAGAAGCAGGTGTCTGCACCACTTAAAGCAGTCCCTGCAGGCAGGAATATTGGAATGACACTATCCCATTCTCAATGGGACGGGAACTGTTCCAACCAAAGAGTTAAGCTAGAAAAAAAATGTTGCTGATTTGTCTGGAGAATCCTCGGCCCCCCGGTTCCATCTTAGTACAGTTTGTATCCCTACTTCATGCAGGAGCACTATCTCCTGCCACAGGTAAGACGGAACTGATGAGATTTACCACTCAATAGCATGGAGATGGAAGGGAACAGGCACAAGAAGCAGCCAACTTCCCTGCACCCCCTCCCCAGTCGGAATTTCACAACATTTATTTAAAAAAATGGGGGACAGAGACCTGACGTGCCTGTCCACTTGGGTTGTGCTGATGCTGCACCCTTTCCAAGGGATGGCATTTCCTATCTATTTGTGCACAGAGACAGGTGTTATCGGGCGTAATGCAGATACCCAGCGTAGAAAATCAAAGCAACTTGGGCACAAGTGTGTTACTTGCGTGATTACGCTACACCCAAATTTGCATGGTCTTTTTCGCCCATCTATCAACCCCTGTCCCCGAGCACATCTTTGCTCATTATAATGGCTCTGCCCCCAGGCTAAAGAGCCATACATGTGATTTCCCTGCAATTACGCTGGTTCAAAATGAGTATAAAATTAAGCTTCAGAATTTTAGGTGCAGCAGGAAATAGTCATTTTTCAAGTGGTTTGTTGCTATTTTTGTGAGCATTTAAAAAATTTATACTTGTTGAGTGTTGACATGTGTGATTCTCTGCTCCTGCTCTCTCTCTCGCTGCATGCTGAGTGAGTTATAACCCTCATGTTTATATAGTTATAAAAATTGCAGGCAAGTGCCTGTGGAGCCACATGTTCCATCTGTGATCCTTTGAACTCGAGTTGATCTTACCATGTGAAATAAATTCATAAAAGTGGTCATGCTGCTGCTGATTATCCAGGGGGATGGAGATCATATTTGGCTGCCTTTCACGAGCAGTGTTTCAGTCAGCTGGTGTGCACATTTGGATGGCAGACTGCAGACGCGGCTGATGTCCTGTGGAAGGAACCTGATGTGTAGAAATTGAAGGCTCCGCTGACCTTCACCGCCACTGACTGTATTGGTCCTGTGCTTGAGCGTGGCTGTAGGATTGCTTCAAACGTGCGTCACAACTCTGTCATAGCCTCTGAGGCACTGTTCCTCAGACAACTCTGGGTACTGCCACCTCAGTCACTCTGTGCAGCTTGGAAGGCAGTTAAAGGTGCAACCTGACCTGCTGAGTACCCCATCTTCAACTATGAGGACCCCATACTGGCATTTTCAAAGCAAGAGCAATGAAATTGGTGTAAACTGTACAGTAGCCCCTATCAATAAAAAGAAATTTGCACAAGAATCCTTTCCCAATTCAGCTGCTCACACTGGTTAAAAGAAGAAAGACTTGCATTTATGTAGCGCCTTTCGCGACCACCAGACTTCCCAAAGCGCTTTACAGCCAATGAAATAATTTGGAAGTGTAGTCACTGTTGTAAATGTAGGAAATGCGGCAGCCAATTTGTGCTCAGTAAGCTCCCACAAACAGCAATGTGATGATGACCAGATAATCTGTTTTTGTTACGTTGATTGAGGGATAAATATTGGCCAGGACACCGGGGATAACTCCCCTGCTCTTCTTTGAAATTGTGCCATGGGATCCTTTATGCCCACCTGAGAGAGCAGATGGGGCCTCGGTTTAACGTCTCATTGGAAAGACGGCACCTCCGACAGTGCAGCACTCCCTCAGTACTGGTATGCAGCTTTAAGGGAAGTCCACGCTCCCTTTCAACATTACAAAACATTAAATGGCCATTTTTAATGGACATCAATTAAAACTGCATGTTGAGCGCAAATTTTGGAGTCTGTACTGCCATCAACAGCTCAATATGCTGCTTATTTTAATATTGCAAACATCTCACTTGTTTTATTCGAGACTGCTGAGCACTGAATGGGCATTCCCGACATTCCACCCAAACTTCCAGCCCCCAAAGGTAACTTTACACAGCTACTGCTGTGGCAGTGGAAGCTTTGCCTCAATATCTTAGTTGTACCTAAATTGGCCACATGCTGCCTACTAATTCACTGGAATGCTGACTGTAATTGAAGCGTTTACAAGACTTCAGCTGGAGGAAAAGGAGATATGAAAGAGCAGCTCTTGCAATATTTTTTTGCAGGACTGACGAAACATTTAAGTTAAACATTCTGTAGAAGTTAAGGACTCCATAATGGGGGGTAGTTTTCAAGTGATCAAAAGTTTGCAAAACACAGTATTTCATGGTTGGAGTGGTACAAGGTATTTTCCCTTGCTTGCTCTCAGGATGTGGGTGGCATTGCTAAGGCTGCATTTATTGCCCATCCCTAGTTGCCCTGACAAGGTGGTGATGGACCACCTTGAATTGCTACATTCCTTGTCTGGTGGTGTTAGGTAGGAAATGGGCTGGTTTGCTTACCTACCTGCTATAAAGAGGACAAAGCAAAGTAAAGCTGCCACAAGAGTAACTTGGACCAGCAGCTGAGGAAGGCTCATGCTGGGATCCTAATAAATTTATGTGATTCATTGTGCTATTAGTGTGCAACAATCCAAGCAAATGGAATCTGTGCCGGGAAAGGATTAGAGATGCTTGTAGTCACCATAACCGTTTAGTCAAAGAACCATTGGAGACTCTGCATCGACCAGAGATCTGTACCTTTCCCCGGTGAACCAGTGGGAAGTCAGGACAGACCAGGGATCGGGGCCTTTGAACATTTTGTATTCCTACTTTCTCTGTAATCAGGACATGGAGTTTCCAGGCGATTTTTTTTTTTTTTTTTTTTTTTTGGCCCCAAAGCCATTCAGGATATCGGGGTGACCAGCAGTGCCCAGACAACACACGACAGCCAGAGTACTGTGTGTGCGTGAACTGCGCAAACATGGACTGTTGCTACCGGGTTGCCAGCAGCAGCGTTTGGGAGATCAATTGCTCATTCTGGAAAACTCGCTCCGAAAGTGGGAGGATTGGCAACCCTACTTTGTGAATCTGCCTTGGGACATTTTTTTTTTCTGCAGTAAAGATCCTATATAAATGCAAGTTTTGTATTATAAAAATGACTACATTTTTGCCTAATAAAATCTGCAATATTAGGTTTAAATTACTCTGGAATATTATGTTTAAATTACTAGAAAGTTATAGAAGTTAAGTAGCCTGATGGGAAGCATTAATGGGGTGGGGGAAGAGAGAAAACCGAGAAGGGTCCTGACGGTGTACATATCTTTCAATTGCAGACCTGCTTTCTGTCCATTGATCCTGAAGTACTGTTGGCAGTCATTCATAAACCATACCTCCCCTCCAGCTAAATGAAACTTGGCAGATGGCATTGTAATATGAATTGTATACTAATCATGCATGTGCCACCATGTGTACTTCTCCAACATTCTGAAAGGCTGTCTGAGGAACATGAAAGATGAGGCCAATTATAAATCAATAGAATCCTAGAATGACGCCGCACAGAAGCAGGCCATTTGGTCCATTGTGCCTGTGCCAGCTCTTTTGAAAGACCTATCCAATTCCTTTGCTCTTTCCACATAGCCCTGCAATTTTTCCCCTTCTTTCCACATAGCCCTGCAATTTTTCCCCTTCAAGTATTTATCCAATTCCCTTTTGAAAATTATTATTGAATCTGCTTCCACCCCACACTCGGGCAATGCATTCCAGATCATGACAAATAGCTGCTTAAAAAAAAAAATTCTCCTCATCTCGTCTCTGGTTCTTTTATCAATTAACTTAAATATATGTCCCCTAGTTACAAACCCTTCTGCCACTGGAAACAGTTTCTTCTTATTTACTCTTGTCAAAACCCTTCATTATTTTGAACACCTCTATTAAATCTACCCTTAACCTTCTCTGCTCCTAAGGAGAACAACCCCAACTTCTCTAGTCTCCACATAACTGAAGTCCCTCATCCCTGGTACCATTCTAGTAAATCTCTTCTGTATCCTCTAAGGCCTTGACATCCTTCCTAAAGTTTGGTGCCCAGAATTGGACACACTACTCCAGCTGGGGCCTAAGCAGTGATTTATAAAGGTTACAAGTCTATTATGTGGTACAAGGTGCAGAATTTATTTTACCAAATAAATTTCACTTTGCTTCAATGTATTTTTATAACGATCCTTGTAACGCATAAGATAACAAAGTGCCCCACACTATTCCTGTTACTGGATTAAATGTACTCTTCTGAGCAGTAAAATATCTGATACCGATTGACCACAAACTTGGCGAGCACCCTCTCTCGGCCTGGCTTCCCTTCCAGTTTAAAGAAGACCAACCCAGACCGTGTGCTGCTTTGTTTCTTAAGCAGGCAGAAAACCAAAGGCATGACCTTTTGACGTGCGATTCAAGACTGTATTCAGGGATTGACTGGTAACGCTGCCAATCAAACTTCTAGGAGTGAGTCCTATTCAGAAAACCCCATTCTGAGTATGCATGAAAATAACCCCTTGCAATATTCTTTGTGAATGATTTCTTGATGTGTTGGAATATCATTGTTTCCAAATATTGTCCTAAATTGATAGAAGTTTTGAGGGCTGACTTATTATCTTTTAGAAGAGCACATTAAGACACCTAGCCCTTGTTTCAGCAGCTCCAGCTTTTACCCCTCTTCTGAGGGGGCAGGGGAGGTGCTAGACTTTTGGATGTTAAACCTCAATCTTGAATCTGATTTTGTATCTCAACCATATTGCAATTTAAACCAAAAGTCACATCCCGGCCAATTAGCTGATAATCGCTAAATAGGACAGTGTGGCTCAGGTTTAATTGTGACTTGCATCTCATGTAGGTCACTGAGGAAATAATGACCCCCTTTTACACTTTGTCAATAGAAAAAGGAAACTAATCATCCCTCTCTGGATTGGATTCAAAATTTGATCCTTACTACCAACCCAACATAAACCTCAACATATAGTGTCAGCTGTGGCTCAGTTGGTAGCGCCCTCGCCTTTCAGATGCGACATTAAACCGAGGCTACGTCTGCCCCCTTTGGTGGACATAAAGATCCTATGGCACTATTTCAAAGAAGAGCAGGGGAGTTATCCTCTGTGTCCTGGCCAATATTTATCCCTCAATCAACATCACTTTAAAAACAGATTACCTGGTCATTATCACATTGCTATTTGTGGGAGCTTGCTGTGTGAAAATTGGCTACTGCGTTTCCGACATTACAACAGTGACCACACTTCACAAAGTACTTAATTGGCTGTAAAGCACTTTGGGATGTCTGGTGGTCGTGAAAGGTTCTATATAAATGCAAGTCTTTCTTTATATGTTAACAAGACAGCTAGGTAGTCATTAGTTTGCTACCACTGTCGTTACTAGGCTAGCAAAGAACTATGTAGACTAAACAAGTGTTTGGAGACTACCAGAGACATAGCTAGAATCATTTTTTTCTTTTCATACTAAACTATCAGCAGTTCAACATGTGAAGCCCACAAGGCAATGGATGCATACCCCACCTATCCTATCCTATCTGAACTGCTATAAGTGAAATGCTTAAAGTAAATAATTTATGTATACAAATAAATGCAGTTAACTGTCATGGAAAATTACATTTGCGGACAGAAAGGTTAGCGGCCCTGAATTCATGGTCGGCGGCGCAACTAAGGAGTACACCACCATCTGAAGGAAATCCGTACTTAACCTCATGCGACCCTCCCTTGGAGAAATTGCTTTCAAACGCTGCAGAGTTGTGCATAGCATAGTGTCCCATGGAGCCCAGGAGCGGACTGTTGTGCGTATGCAAACCCGGGATTACGTGGGGCGATGTTCCTTTCACATCCTTACTTTGAGCCAATCAGGAAACAGAGATTGCTGATTTGCCCACAACTCATTTTAAAAGGCTATTAAAACACGCATGCCATTCAGTTACAGAAATTTATATTTCATTGTGCAAATAGAATAGAAATGATGTATTTCATATTAAGTAATAAAACAATTGTCCTTTAATAAAACGTAGCAGTGATATTAGTCAAATTCAATTTTCTCAAACTATTTTCTACCCAATAATCAAGATACGATGTTACTACTGTTTCTAAAAACAAAGCACAGCTGGGATAATTAACACAATCCCTTTCTTTCAGTAGGAATAACCTAATCTGCTGGAAACAAATTTACAATATGTTTATCAAAACAAATCCATCTAATGGACAGAACAAACTCCCTCGATATATCGTGTATGGAAGAGAATTGGAGATTAAATACAGATTGGCGTTTTGTGTGACAGCAGCAATGTTTGGACAGTTTTGTAACACCGTTTTCTCATCCAGTCCCCTTGCACTGTGCAACAGGCTTCCTGCGTCTGTTTGCACCAGAGGTAAACATTTTCAGCATAATTAACTCGCAGTAGGTGGGCAGTTAGCCCAACTTTTCGCCAGCATGTTCATTTGTATGAGGAGGTGAAATATGCAGCCAAGCCTATGTGCAGTCGGAACTTGACATTGCAAGTTCGGGATTTAGTGCATGCGCATGCAGAAATCGCAAACCTGCAATCAATTTCAAAGACTTTTCTGAAAGTGTGCCATCATACTGACTGAATTCAGGGCCGTCATGAGGAGTTAACCAAAGTATATGGATTTTTTGTGTGGGTTTCTCTTCATGCAGAATGACATAATACATTTTAATTGCATTAAGTTACATCTATTAAACTAGAACATGTTTTTCGAAAGCGTCTAGATGGTAATAACAGTGGAGCTCAGTGATTCAAATTTGAAGTAATGATGACTGCCAAACAATAATAAATTATGCAAAGGCTCTGCTCATGTTCGCAATGGACTCTTCCATTCGCTCCACACTCGCAGTGACCCTGGAGACAAAACCTGCCAGAGACGCCTGCACCTGTTCCTGGAGTTCCAGCACCGCTCTCCTTCTGGATGGACCCGGAGGCACAGGGTTGACATGCAGCTGAACCGAGCTGGCAGAGTCCTGCGCCCTCCGATGAGGACTCTCCACTGCTGTCCCTGTCTCCACCATCTGCTGATGCTTATTTGTGAGCTGTGATACACCAGGTGACAACACTACTCTATCTCGCGAAGGTCCCACCAATGTCTGTGTCTGCGCTGGTGCTGGGTGCACTGAATTCTGCTGACGCTGCGCCCTCAAAGGTTGCAGCTTCCTCTGAGGAGTCTGCAGGCTCAGGCTGCTCCTCCTGGACAGTGGGGACAGAGGCTTTCGATGGTCCTGTGGGGGAGTAAAGGGAAGAGTTACAGATGTGAGGTCAAGGTTACATGCACATTGACTTATAGTCAATCTGTTAGAGCATCAGAATCATTCAGTGACTCATGCAATGTCAATGAGAGAGATGCCAAACTGTTCTGTCACCAGCTTGCTGTGATGCGCCCGTCTGTCTGTCCCCCACTTGGGAATCATCCTCGATCCCGGCGATTTCCAGGGCCGCCGCCTCCCAGGCGGTGAGCTGGGCTACTGAGGGTGGCCCTCCCCCTGTCATGGCTCTTTCCCTCTTATTGTGGGCTCTCTTCCTGCAATGAGGGACACAAGTGGAGTTTGAGTGAGAATGAAGGAGTGAGTGTAGAGAATCCATAGCATAAATGCTTAGAAGGAGACAAAGGACCCTCCCTGTGTGTTGTAAGTTATTGTTGTTGCATCACAGTGATGGGGAGTGTGAGGGCTGCATGGTCGAATAGATAAGTGAATATGACCGTAGAGAGAGGGGGAAATGGGTAAGGTGCAGGGATGTAAGTGTCAAGTGGGATGTGGAGGAACGAGGTTGGCAAAGCAGAGTGCTGGTGAGGAGAGGCGATGGGGATCAGATTGAGGGTGATGCGAAAGTCATACTCACTTTTCCTGTGCGGAGAAGGTCATGAAACCTCTTCCTGCATTGCAGCCAGGTTCTGCGGCTCATCGAGATGGAGTTGACCTCCTGGGCCACTTGCAGCCACACAGCTTTAGTCTGCTGGGGTGGCTTTTTTTTTCTTGAAGGGAAGAGCACCTCCTTATTGGATCTTGCTCCCTCCACCAGAGCTTGGAGGGAGGGCTCATCGAAGCGTGGAGCACACTTTGGCCTACTGGTGGACAGAGTCGATCAATGAAATGCTTACTACAATGGCCATAAAGTTTGCAGTCTCCAGAAGAAGCAAGGCTGCTTGCAGGCCTTAAATCCAGCAGCGTTGATGATGTCATCGGAGGCGACTTTCTGGATGAAAAGACTCATTGGGCCAGTGGTTCCCACACGCTGGAAATCAGTTGCCAAATATGGGGAAAATTGCACTTTTTCCCACTTCACTTCTTCCCCACTTCACTTCGGAGTCGGAGTCCTGACACGAATGCCACCTGACACACCCCAGTCCGCCCACACTGGCAAAATCGAGCCCTTTGAGTCTCAGTTGCAAAAGCAAACAGTCACATTAGATGCCAGGAGGTACTACATTTTGCAGAGTCATTGATCTCTGGAATAAGTTGCTACCACATGCAATGAGTGCAGATTCGAAAGGAAGCTGGATGAGTTCTGAAGGCAGCTAATATAGCTACGTAAAGAAGCTAGGTGGGTCACTGGGTTACTTTGGTCTTGCACTTATCAGAGTTGCCCAGAGTTTTAGAGTCATAGAGTTAGAGAGTTATACAGCACAGAAAGAGGCCCTTCGGCCCATCGTGTCTGCGCCGTCCATCAATCCCGTCTAATCCCATTTTCCAGCATTTGGTCCATAGCCTTGTATGCAATGGTATTTCAAGTGCTCATCCAAATGCTTCTTGAATGTTGTGAGGGTTCCTGCCTCTACCACCCTTTCAGGCAGTGAGTTCCAGATTCCGACCACCCTCTGGGTGAAAAAGTTCCTCCTCAAATCCCCTCTAAACCTCCTGCCCCTTAGCTTGAATCTATGCCCCCTTATTGACCCCCCTACTAAGGGGAAAAGTTCCTCTTTACCCTATCTATGCCCCTCATCATTTTGTACACCTCAACCCGGTCCCCCCTCAGCCTTCTTTGCTCCAAGGAAAACAACCCCAGCCTGTTTAGTCTTTCTTCATAGCTGAGGCGCTCCATCCCAGGTAACATCCTGGTGAATCTTCTCTGCACCCTCTCCAAAGCAATCACATCCTTCCTATAGTGAGACGACCAGAACTGCACACAGTACTCCAGCTGTGGCCTCACCAGCGTTTTGTACAGCTCCATCATAACCTCCCTGCTCTTATATTCTATGCCTCGGCTAATGAAGGCAAGTATCCCATATGCCTTTTTAACCACCTTAGATCCCTGAAGGCAGCGGAACAGGTAGATATGTACATGTACACCAAGGTCCCTCTGACCCTCTGTACTTCCTAGGGTCCTACCACTCATTGTGTATTCCCTTGCCTTATTTGTCCGTCCAAAATGCATCACCTCGCACTTTTCAGGGTTGAATTCCATTTGCCACTTTTCCGCCCATCTGACCAACCCGTTTATATCGTCCTGTAGCCTGAGGCTTTCCTCCTCGCAATTTACCACCCCACCAATTTTCGTGTCATCTGCAAACTTACTGATCATACCTTTTACATTCTCATCCAAATCATTTATGTAGATCACAAACAGCAAGGGACCCGGCACCGATCCCTGAGGTACCCCACTGGACACAGGCTACCAGTCACAAAAGCAACCTTCGACCATCACCCTCTGCCTCCTGCCACTCAGCCAGTTTAGGATCCAACGCGCCAAGGCACCCTGGATCCCATGGGCTCTTACCTTCTTGACCAGTCTCCTATGCGGGACTTTGTCAAAAGCTTTACTGAAATCCATGTAAACCACATCCACAGCATTTCCCTCATCCACACACCTAGTCACCCCCTCGAAAAATTCAATCAGATTGGTCAGACATGATTTACCCTTGACAAAGCCATGCTGACTATCCCCGATTAATCCTTGCCTCTCCAAGTGGAGACTAATTTTGTCCCTCAGAATTTTTTCCAATAATTTCCCTACCACAGATGTTAGGCTCACCGGCCTGTAATTCCCTGGTTTATCCCTGCTACCCTTCTTGAATAATGGTACTATGTTAGCTGTTCTCCAGTCCTCTGGTACATCCCCTGTGGCCAGAGAGGTTCTGAAAATTTGTGTCAGAGCCCCTGCAATCTCCTCCTTTGCCTCACACAACAGCCTGGGATACATCTCGTCCGGGCCTGGGGATTTATCCACTTTTTGGCCTGCTAAAACCGCTAGTACCTCCTCCCTCTCGATGCTAATATGTTCAAGTATGTCACAGTCCCCTTGCCCGATTTCTATGTCTACATCGTCTTTCTCCATAGTGAACACAGATGCAAAAAATTCATTTAAAACCCCGCCTACATCATCTGGCTCTACACACAGATTGCCACTTTGGTCCCTAATGGGCCCTACCCTTTCCCTGGTTATCCTCTTGCCCTTAATATACTTATGAAACATCTTAGGATTTTCCTTTAATTTGCTCGCCAGTGTTATTTCATGGCCCCTCCTCGCCCTCCTAATTTCTTTTTTAAGTATGCCCCTGCACTTTTTATACTCCTCTAGGGCTTCCTCCGTCTTTAGTCTTTTGTAACTGCCAAAAGCCCCCCTTTTATTTCTAATGCATTTTTGTATATCCCTTGTCATCCAAGGTTCCCTTTGCTTGTTGGTCCCACCCTTGACCTTTACAGGAACATGTTGGCGTTGTACTCTCTCTATTTCCCTTCTGAAAGTCTCCCACTGCTTTGATGTGGATTTTCCTATAAGTAGCTGCTCCCAGTCCACTTTGGCCAGATCCTGCCTTATCATATTAAAATCGGCCTTCCCCCAATTTAGAACCCTTTTACTTCCGGGCCGTCTTTGTCTTTTTCCATGACCACCTTAAATCTCACCGAATTATGGTCACTGTCGCCAAAATGCTCTCCTACTGACACTTCCACCACTTGCCCGGCTACATTCCCTAGAATTAGGTCCAGTACCGCCCCCTCTCTTGTAGGACTTTCTACACGCTGGCTCAAAAAGCTCTCCTGGATGCACTTTAAGAATTCTGCACCCTCTAAGCCTTTCACACTCTGACTATCCCAATTAATATTGGGGAAGTTGAAATCCCCCACTATTATTACCCTATTATTTTCGCACTTTTCTGAGATTTGCCTACATATCTGTTCCTCTATCTCCCCCTGACTGTTTGTTTGGGGGCCTATAGTACACTCCCAGCAAAGTGCTTGCCCCCTTTTTGTTTTTAAGTTCTACCCATATGGCCTCATTAGAGGAACCTGCTAATATATCATCCCTCCTTACAGCAGTAATTGATTCCTTAATTAATATTGCAACACCCCCTCCCCTTTTACACCCCCCTCTGTCTCGCCTGAAGATTCTATACCCCGGAATATTGAGCTGCCAGTCCTGACTCTCCCTCAACCATGTCTCCGTGATAGCAACAATATCGTACTCCCATGTGTTCAACAACAACTTCAGTTCATCCACCTTATTTGCAAGACTCCTTGCATTAAAATAAATGCCTTCCAGCCTTGCCATATTCCTTTTTGCCTTCACATATTTGCTCTGCCTTCCCAGCTGACTTGTTTTTTCCTCCGTATTTGGCTGTAAATCACCCCCTACTATAGTTCCACTCTGTATCCCATCCCCCTGCCAAGTTAGTTTAACCCCCCCCCCCCCCCCCCCCCCCAGCAGTGCTAGCAAACCTCCCCGCAAGGATATTGGTCCCCCTCTGGTTCAGGTGTAAACTGTCCGACTTGTACAAGTCCCACCTTTCCCAGAAGCAGACCCAGTGATCCAGGAAACTAAAGCCCTCCCTCCTGCACCATCCCTTTAGCCACGCATTCATCTGTTCTATCTTCCTATTCCTATACTCACTAGCACGTGGCACCGGGAGTAATCCAGAGATTACAACCTTTGAGGTCCTGCTCTTTAATCTTCCACCTAGCTCCCTAAATTCTTGCTGCAGGACCTCATCCCTCTTTTTACCTATGTCGTTGGTACCAATGTGGACCACGACCTCTGGCTGTTCACCCTCCCCCTCCAGAATGCCCTGCAGCCGCTCAGTGACATCCTTGACCCTGGCACCAGGGAGGCAACAAACCATCCTGGATTCACATCTATGGCCACAGAAACGCCTATCTGTTCCCCTTACTATAGAATCCCCTACCACTATTGCTCTCCCACTCTTTTTCCTCCCTTCCTATTGACCTAATGTTTTTTCTTTACCTCTGTAGATGAGGTGATGGTGTGCAAAAGGTACATCATACCAGAATGGGACAGGCTTGATTGGCCATCTGGCTTTTACCTGACCTTTTTTTGTATGACGAGATAATCCAACTTTGTAGAGCCCTGTGGTGCAAGTGTGTTTCTAGGTCAGTTGGTAGCACTCGCATCTGAGTCAGCAGATTGTGGGTTCAAATCCCACTTGAGCACAAATTTCGTCTGAGGTGTTGCCTTTCGGATGAATCCGAGGTCTTGTATACCATCTCGATGGCCGCAGAAGATCCCATGGCACTGCAAAGAAGAGCAGGGCAGTTCCTATGTATTCTGGCCAATATTTATCCTTCAACCAGCACTATTAAAACAGATTATCTGGTCATTATCACATTGCTGTTTGTGGGTCCTTGCTGTGTGCAAAATAGCTGCCATATTTCCTACATTGCAACAGTGATTACATTTCTGAGGTCATGAAAAGCACTATGTAAAAAATGCAAGTTCTTTTAAAGTTGTAAGAGGTACATTGAAACTTGTTTTGAAGTACAGTTGAACAATAATACGCAGTTCCTTTTGGGATTGAAGATTGGTTTGATGTATATTACAGAAAGAAACTATTTTGTTCAGTGTTGAACAAAATGCATTGTGTTGATGCAGCATTAATCTGCCTACATTGTGACAGTAGTTGACCTTCATTCAGTGTTAACTTACTGGCAAATTGTATCATTCGTTTTACTACTGTTTTCTGTACAACATGCATTATTTAACTTTGTATTGAACTCAGGTCATTTTTGACATGTAGATTTTGTAAGCTGTATGAGAATATATCGAGACAGACTTGGAAAGTTAATTTAATGTAAAGATTAAGGGGGAAAAATTCAGTTGGTTGCGCCTCCCGTTGGGGCCTTAAGAGGGCGCTAACGGGACGCAAACCAACTTGTGCCCAGGCGTGGCACTGCCCATGCCTCCCGCAAAAGTCAGCGGGAGGTTAGTGGTGGCGCTAACCGGTAGCGCCCTGCGGCACTGCGCCGCTGGCGAAGACGTCATTGGCGTGCGCAGCGCCCCGCTCACGCCCCGGCCACAATCTTCAGGAGCGCCCCTTGACTTAACGCCGGACGCTATGTTCGGGGGTGTACCTACGGTCGGGGAGGCGCAATTTAAAGGCAAGGTGCGGGGCGGCCATTTTTGTTGCTGGCCGCCTGCCAGCACCTGCCTGCGCTCCCGGCCCAGACCTCCTGAAACGCCCCCCCGCGGAGTGCTGGCTGCGCTCCAAGAGCCCGGCACTTCTCTTGAGTGCCGGGCTCTTTTGTTTGCACTCCCAATCCTCGGGGGCCCAGCTGGGCCCAAGGTCATGCTGCACAAGGTCCCTCCCCTTTTAAGGGGAGGAAGGCCTGCAATACTGCGGCGCGACGTGCCGCAGCGTGTGGCGCTGCGGCACATAATGCCGCAATATTGACTCGCAGCGCCCCAAGAGGGAGGGGCACTAATTTTTCTGGGGTCGCGCCCCGGGGGCGCTACTCAATTTTTAGCCCTAAGACTTGTGTTCATTATTAAAAATAAAAAGTAGCTATTTCCCATAAATGTTGAATTAATCAGAGGTACTGTGGTGACGAAGTCTCGAGGCTACGTACTTCCCTACAGAACATGACAATTACAGTAATGCACTTCATATTTCCATTTAAAGAAAATAGTCTGAGCACTTTGCAGGGCAGAAGAAAAAGGTGCATGTTGAGCGGAAGTGACAAAGGGAATGGAAACTAAGTAGAGGGGACAAAAGCAGTCTGTGAACAATTTTTTTTTTTTTTTTTTTTAAGGCTTTTGAAAGTAACGAGGGAGGAGGCCAGGTAAAGGGGTTTAAGGATAGTTGCAGAGAGTAATGGCATGGTGGCTGGAAGAATGATCACCAATGGTGCAAGGAAAGAAGAAATCTGGTGTTGGAGGAGCGAAATGTGTGCGCAGGGATACACATCTGAAGGAGATTGTTGAGGTAGAATGGGGGTGAGATGATAAATGGATTTGATAAGGCTGAAGATCTTAGTTGGTTGGGCACAGGTAGCCAATGGAGCTTGGCAAGGATGAGCTGAGAGTAGTGTAGGATGTGGGTCACAGTATTTTTTAGTAAACTGTACTCTTGTATGTGAAAAGGATAAGACTGGTGAAGGTAAAATGTAGGTCCTTTACAGTCAGACGGGAGAATTTATAATGGGAAATGAGGAAATGGCAGAGAAATTAAATAAATACTCTTCACGGAGGAAGACACAAAAACCTCCCAGAAATACGAGAAAACCAATAGTGTGGCGAGAATGAGGAACTTAAAGAAATTATCAGTTAAAAAGAAAGTACTAGCAAAATTAATGGGACTAAAAGTCGATAAATCCCAAGGATCGGATGACCTACATCCTAGGATTTTGAAAGAGGTGGCCATTGGGATAGTGGACGCATTGGTTGTCATCTTCCCAAATTCTATAGATTTTGCAACGGTTCCTGCAGATTGGAGGATAGCAAATGTAACCCTGCTATTTAAGAAAGGAGGGAGAGAAAAAACGGGCAACTACAGACCTGTTAGTCTCATCAGTATTTGAGAAAATGCTGGAATCTATTATAAAGGATGCAATAACTGGGCACTTACTATTAGTTTCTAAGATTGGGCAGAGTCAACATGGATTTATGAAAGGGAAATTCTGTTTGACAAACCTATTGGAGTTCTTTGAGGATGTAACTAGTGGAGTAGACAAAGGGGAACCGGCAGATGTGGTTTATTTGGGTTTTTAGAAGGCCTTCGATAAGGTGCCGCACAAGGTTGGTGAACAAAATTAGGGCACATGGAATTGGGGGTAATCTCCTAGCATGGATTGAGAATTGGTTAATAGACAGAAAACAAAGAGTAGGGATAAACGGGTCTTTTTCAGGATGGCAGGCTGTGACTAGTGGGGTACCGCAAGGAACAGTGCTTGGGCCCCAGCTATTCACAATCTATATTAATGATTTGGATGAGGGGACTAAATGTAACATTTCCAAATTTGCTGCTGATACAAAGCTAGGTGGCAGTGTCAGTTGCGACAAGGATGTGAAGAGGCTTCAAGGGGATCTCGACAGGCTCAGTGAGTGGGCAAGAACATGGCAGATGGAATATAATGTGGATAAATGTGAAGTTATCCACTTTGGTAGAAAAAACAAAGGCAGAGTGTTTCCTAAATGGTGAAAGATTGGGGAATGCAGATGCTCAAAGGGACCTGGGTGTCCTTGTACATGAGTCACCGAAAGTGAATGTGAAGGTGCAGCAAGCCATTAGGAAGGCAACTTCATTACAAGAGGATTTGAGTACAGGAGCAAAGAAGTCTTACTCCAGTTATATAGGGCCTTGGTGAGACCACACCTGGAGTACTGTGTACAATTGTGGTCATCTTACCTAAGCTTACCTACTTGCCATAGAGGGAGTGCAACGAAGGTGCACGAGATTGATTCCTGGGATGGTGGGACTGTCGTATGAGAAGAGATTGAGTAAACTAGGCCTGTCTTCTCTTGAATTCAGAAGAATGAGAGGGGATCTCATTGAAGCATACAAAATTATTACAGGGCTTGATAGGATGGATGGTGGGAGAATGTTTCCCTTGGCTGGGGAGTTTAGAACCAGGGGCCACAGCCTCAGGATAAAGGGTAGGCTATTCAGGACTGCGATGAGAAGACATTTCTTCAGAGGATGGTGACTCTTTGGAATTCTCTACCCCAGAGGGCTGTGGAGGCTCAGTCATTGGGTATATTCAAAACAGAAGTCAATAGATTTCTGACAAGTAAAGGCATCAAGGGATATGGCGATAGGGCCGGTGAATGAAGTTGAGGCAGAAGATCAGCCATGATCTCATCGAATGGCGGAGCAGGATCGAAGGGCCGAATGGCCTACTCCTGCTCCTATTTCTTATGTTCTTATGTAGCGCATGGAGAGCATTGGAGAAGTTGAACTTCAAGCTGATGGTCACAGATAAGGGTTTTGACAGCATTGGGGAAGAGATGGGGCCAGATGAAGGTAATGTTTAAGGTGCAAATAGTGTTCTCGTTAGCAAATCAAATCTGGGGAAGGATGCTTAGTTCGGGGTCAAACAGAATGCGAAGACTTTACACCTTCGGACTTGGCATGAAAATAGGGAGGGGACATATTGCACACTTCCTAGTGGGAAATTTCAGAACATCATTATCAGAAGCTGTCCACCCATTAGGAGCAAATAGGATCAAATGCAGGGAATCCAAGAAAGGTGGGAGGAAATCATCTTCAGCATGCCTATACAGACATGAAACCCTTACTGGACCTTTTCATTACAAATGTGTACAGTGCCCCTCTTGTGTTAAGTAGAGTTCAGTAAGGGATGGTGTTCAAGAAATAAGATGGCCTTCTATTCCTAGATCGAGTGCATCTATTTACATCGTTAATGGCAGCACTGATGTAAATAATCCGTTCTTATATCTTGGATGAGCTGATAAGTTTATCCATATTGAATGTTTGGGAGAAATGGTGATCTGAGTGAACTTTTGGAGATAAAAATGGATATTCAGATTTTTGCATGAATCTTTTGTGTTCTGAAATTTAATGCGTTCTATCTGATACTTCAACTCAAACAAATCGAGTGGTTAAGAGGCAGTGAAACATGCTGGAAACTGCTGAAAGCTGGTAATCAGTATATGAAGTTCTTAATTCTCTCTCGCCAGCACATGCTTTAGTTATTATCAAGGACTTAAACAAATTACAAAATAATATGGAGAAGGAAGGCCATTTGGCCCATCTTAACTCCTCCATCCTGAATGACTAATGTTCTCCCCTCCATCCCCCCACCCACCTCATGCAATGTCTAATAAGTTCTTAAATGATTCTAAAGTTTCCATCTCCACAACTCTATCCAAGAATCCATTCCATATATTAATCACTCTATGTATGAAGGAACATCCTGATATCAATCCTAAATTTATCTTTTAGCACTTTAAACCCGTGACACCGTGTCCTACTTTTGGAATTTCATTTGAAATAATTTTCCAGATTTACCTTTTCCATAGTGATGCCTCATCATGCATATCTTTGAGATCACTTTCTGGACATCTCCTTTCAAGGCTGAAAAGTCTTGTTGCTCTCCAGTCTTTCCTCATAACTGAACACTCAAAGGCTCGGGATTATCCTAGTGGATTTTCTTAGCACAGCCTCCAGGGCTTGAATGTCTGCCTTGTGTCTCAGTGATCAGAACTGGATACAGGACTCTGTGGTCTGGCCAGAGCACTGTACAGATTGGATCATGACTTCCTCTGACTTGTATTCTACTGGTTTGGCTACATCGTTCAACATTCCGTTGGCTTTGTTTATTGCTACTCTGCATTTTTTGGACAATTTTAGTGTTTTTGATGTTGATTCTCAGCTATTTCAACACTATTGATGGAGCAGCTGTATGTCATCTTTGTATTTGTCTGTATTAAATTTCATCTCCCATCATTTTGCCCACTGTAAAAGTTGTCCAACTCATTTATCCATTTTATGAGTTGCCTTCCCCGACGACTCTGCCCTTCCTAGTTTGGCGCCATCTGAAAATTTGACCAGTTTGCATTGGATTTCTGAGTCTAAGTCATTGATCTAAAATCGAAACAGTGATGATCCCAATACCAATCTTGGGGCACCTCACTCGGCAGTGTCCTACCCTCCAACATGGTGTAACTCCTCCAACAAATGCCCACTGTTTCTACCCTTCAGCCAGTTTCTTCTCCCCATCCAAGATTTACCCTGAATCCCCCCCTAGCTTTGACCTTAACTAATAGTCTTTTGTGTGGAACTTCGTCAAATACCTTTGGAAATCTAGGTACAAAACATTGGGCTTATTGCAGTCCATTTGGGATGTCATTTCCTCAAACAAGTCCAGGATTTTCCCCATCTGCTGTTAATTTAAGTTTTTATTGTAGAGTGTTTTCAAGATTACACAATAATAAATTGAATTATTTTAATTAATTATTTTACATGTGATTGAAGTAAGACTAATAGGTCTGCAGTTGCCCAAGTCTGATTTGTCACCCATTTTGAATCTGGGCACCATGTTGGCCTGTTTCCAATCTATTACCTCCCTAGTGTCCAGTGACTTCTGTAATGATTGTTAATATCAAATTTTCTACCTGGTCTCCTTTAGCACTCTGTGAAAAATGCTGGCCAACTCTGTGGATTTATTATTTTTGAACCATTTTAGTTTGTTCCATCTCCTTTGCATCAAAGTCATTCATTTTGCCTAGGATAGTTTTTTTGGGACAGGCATGTTGCTCATACCTTTCCTTGTGAATACTTGGAGGAAGTAATCATTCAGATTTTTTACTAACCTGTACTCCTCCTTTTGTTTCAAGCCTATATGCATCTTAATAGTTATCATCTCTTCACTGACTGCCCTCTTACTGTTAAAATACTGAAGGGATTTCTTAGTTCTTTTTTACATCTGAAGCTGTGCTTTTTTTCTGGATGTTTCTTTACCCCTCTAATCAACCCTTTTAACCATGTTTCTACATCTTCATATGGTCACCCCTGTGGGCACTCTTCCCTATTCAGAGATTTTCTTATACCAGTAATTTCTTATACGTGGTAGATAATCCGTTAGACTTGTTAAGTTTGAATTGATTATAGAAATTGTAGTACAGAAGGATGCCATTCAACTGACCATGCATGCCAAGATCGCAGCTGCATATCCGAGCTATCGACTTTAATCCTATTTCTCTGATTCCTTTCTCTGTATCCTTTAATATTGTTCATGTTTTATTTAGATCCCTCTTGGATATCATTAACACATCCTAAAAAGCTACTTCTAGTAATGCATTTTTTAATCAAATTAACCACCTTCTAATCTCTCCTTTGCTTCTACTATTAATGCTTAATTTATGCCCCTTGTTACTGATGCACCAACCAGTGCAAATAATTAATTACCCTATTAACTGTCTAAACCCTTTTCAAAGTTTAAACCACTTCTGTTAAAGTACCCCATACCTTCTGTAGTCCAGTGAATACAACCCTTCTTTTCAGGACTGCACTGAAAACACTTTGAGGCCAATTTTCCTCGAGCAGTCAGGCGGGGTTTCGGGCGTGTGGGGGGGGGGGGGGGGGGGGAAATCGCAAAAATAGGGGGTCGCGACCCCCCCCCCCCGCCTGATTTCCCCACCCCGTCCGACTTTCACCCCGGCGTTTTAACTAACCCGAATCAGCCCCGCCCGCAGCAGGTGGGACTGGTCTTTAGGCAGCCTAATCACCAATAATTGGCATCTATAATGCCATTTTAAGGGGCCCTTGCTATTTTCAGCCTTTTCCCCACGTTAAACACTCCTGGTGGGAACCCTGCTGATGAAACCTGGCGTGAACAATATCGGCTTGCTTACTATCAGCTGCAGGTCAATCAGGAAAGAAGAGATTTAATCAGACAACATTTGTAGGTTGCAGGACCTTGTTGTTTCAGGCTTGGGGCAACTTGTTCCAGGCTTAGGCACAGCTGTGGAAGGTTGGAGCCTCACACACTTCTCCAATGTGAGCTTCTGGGAAGCACCTCTCGGCACCCTCACTCAGCGCTTCCTCAACGGAGGCATCTACCAGAAGTATGGGAGGCCTTTTTTCCCTTCCCTTCATGCCATTAGAGGATTTCTAGCAGCAGAGGCGTCAGCAGCAGGAACAGCAGCATCATCAGCAGGAGCGCCAGGCTGCTGCTCACTCACCTGAAGCTGCACAGGCCAGAAGGGGCCAGCGCTTGGATGTGGCTTGAGAGCACCTTGCTGTGCATCAGTGGGCCATGGGGACCCGTATCTGCACTGGCAATCCTACTCCGAAGGACTTCCATGAAGGTCTGGTTTCTCTGTTCAATGGATGCCCATCGCTGCTCAAGAGATGTCATTCTATTATGAACACTCACCATGTTTTCCATACCCTGGCGACTTATCTCCTCCATGGAGGGTGCCAACCTTTCCATGGTGATGTATTCATGTGCCAATGACTACGCAAAGGCTCAGCTCATCCTCGCTATGGACTCCTCCATTCGCTCCACACTCGCAGCGACCCTGGAGACAAAACCTGCCAGAGACTCCTGCATCTGTGCATGGAGATCCAGCACCTCTTCTCTTGCGGATGGACCCAGAGGCAGAGGGTCGACATGCAGCTGAGCTGGCAGAGTCCTGCGCCCTCCGACGAGGGCTCTCCACTGCTGTCCCTGTCTCCACAATCTGCTGATGCTCACTTGTGAGCTGTGAAACACCAGGTAACCACACTACTCTGTCCCGAAGGTCCCCCCGAGGTGTGAGTGTCTGCGCGGGTGCTGGGTGCGCTTACTTCTGCTGACGCTTGTGTCCTCAGAGGTTGGAGCTTCCTCTGAGGAGTCTGGCTGCTCAGCCTCTTCCTCCTCCACAGTGGGGACGGGGGCTCTGGATGGTATTGTGGGGGAGTAAAGGAAGGAGTTAGAGATGTAATGCCAAGGTTCTTCTGGTGACTCCCAGCGAGTTGACATTTGCTGACACCTGCATCCATGCAGCCTTGGTCTCAGTGGGAGGCCTCTTCCTCCCTGACCTAGGGAAGAGGACCTCCCTGTGGGCCCTAACCCCATCCAATAATGCCTGCAGTGAAGCCTCATCGAATTTGGAGGCAGCTCGGGGTCTGGCACTGGCCACAGCTGCTGCAGGCTCATCTGCCATCCTGTATGGTTTGTTTGGAAGCTTTCAAAGGATGCAGTGCTTACTGTGGACCTTGAAAGCACCACGAATGATGACATCATACTGTGGGGCTTTCTGACTGGAAATAATCAATTAGCAAGGGTTCCCACATGCTGGAAATGAATTGGCCAATTGAGGGAAAAGTGCATAGATGTGGCAGACCCATTTAGATTCGTGTGGGAACCCCGACATTTGGGGAACCCGACAATTCCCCGCACCTGCAGGAAAATTGACCTTTTTGTTTTTCATATTTCTTCAATAGCAAAAACAAAAATACCAAGGTAGGTTAAGCTTGTAGTGGATAAGCTATGTGTTCAAATCTTTCTTGTGCTTGGCTTAGAGCTCATAATGCAAAATACTGTTTCCCTCTGGCCCTTGTGCAAGATCCAGGAAGAAGCAATGAGGTAGAAATGTGGCAACGTAGAGAAGTGGTTACAGGGGGTAGGGCAGGTTCTGGCTGACATTGACCTGTACCTGGGCACTGTGGAGGGGCTGCTAACCTTGCAGCAGGCACATCTAAGCCGAAGCCCCTCGAGCAGCTGAATTGAGCAGTTGGGTGAGTGAGCTGTAGCATTGAACTTGGACATCTAGAACATCAAGATGGCTGGCACTACATGAGTTAGCCTGTCAATGATGCAATGAAGCCAGATGACCATCATTTAGCTGATGAGGAAAGTAAGACTTGTGGTGACAGCTTCTGAAAGGCATAGCCCGGAGGCCAGATATGTGATCATGCACTCCTATATCCAGAACTTGGTCCATTTTTAGGCTGCAGGGAAGGAAACAACTGCTGAAGCTGCGCACCTCCAACTGATGGAGCCATCATTTGGTAGGGTACAATGTGTGACTCTGCTTTTTTCAGGAGGGTGGTTGCAATGTATTCCTTCATTTTATTGTGACTTGCGCTGCTCAGTGTGCCGCTCGTGAGGAGATTTTAGTGCCTAATGGGAGGTCAAACCTGCACGTGTTAGAATTGCCCACTGACCAACTTGTGACTATCCTTTTTGGAGATGGGTGGGGCCGCTTTAGATTCAAGTAGTTTCAAGATGGCATGACTGGCAATGGAAGTTTGGAGCCAAGTTGACCTGTCCCAGACAGGTCTGTCGTACTCCAGGGCACTGTATTGATCAACCAAACCAGTCTGTCTTCGAAATGAAACCCTGGTCACAAAGCCAGAATTGTTCCCTACTTGGCTCAAGATAACTCTGCAGGCCAAACCCTATTTTGTCAGGTGGCCCTAGCTGGACCAGCAATGATGAGCTTACCAGTACTTTCTGTGATAAGCTGTGTGAACATAGCTAGTTAAAAACGCCTACATTCTCTGGCTTGGACAACTTGCACCCAAGTTCTCTGGTAGTAATGAGAATGGCCCTAAATAGAAAGTCTGCACTTTAAAGGACAAACCGAAGTCCTATAGGGTACATCAGTAGCTTGCATGGAGACTCTTGGACACTGGTAGATTTCCACGCATCATTCACCTGGTTGCTCCCAAAATATTATTATATTCTGTTCTTTTATATTATTCTGTACTATTTCACATTTACCTACGATGAACTGCATTTACCACAATTCTGTCTACTCCAATTTGTATGTTTCCCCCTACAATCTCCTTTATTCTTCCTCGCAGTTCGCTCTTTTCCCCCTAATTTATCAGAAACAAATTGAGATTATTTCCTTTGTCCAGATCATTTATCTATATGGAGAATGAGGTCATAGCACAAATCCCTGAACCACATCATTAGCTACAATAGCTCTACCTTGTGCTGTTCATATTTGTTGATCTTTTCTGCTTCATAATCTATATTTACAAAAATATATTAATTGCTTTAGCTTGAAAATCTGATTTGTCAATCTAAAGTACGTGTAATAGCAGAGCACAAGACTGCATTTAATCCAGTAAGGGCAAGTGGAATAATTGCTGATTTTCAGGGAGACACACTTATGCAAGAGCAGATTACTGAAAAAGTAAAGCATGTAAATCATAAGTGACAAGGTCTGCTTTAAGGGACTGCTGTGAAACCACCAGGAGAAAATGGTTCTATAAAAACATGAAATATTAACCCTTTTTCATGAGAATTAAATTAAATGTTTGGAGATATAATTACACTTAGAAAATATCAATGGGATTAGACAAAGTCAACATGGATTTATGAAAGGGAAATCGTGTTTGACAAACCTACTGGAGTTTTTTGAGGATGTAACTGGTAGAATAGATAAGGGAGAACCAGTGGATGTGGTGTATTTGGATTTTCAAAAGGCCTTTGATAAAGTCCCACTTAAAAGGATCGTGTGCAAAATGAAAGCATATGGGATTGGGGGTAATATACTGGCATGGATTGAAAATTGGTTAACAGACGGGAAACAGAGAGTAGGAATAAATGAGTCTCTTTTGGGGTGGCAGGCGGTGACTGGTGGGGTACCGCAGGGATCGGTGCTTGGGCCCCAGCTATTCACAATATATATCAATGATTTGGATGAGGGAACCAAATGTAATGTTTCCAAGTTTGCTGACGACATGAAACTAGGTGGGATTGTGAGTTGTGAGGAGGATGCAAAGAGGCTTCAAGGCGATTTAGACAAGTCGAGTGAGTGGGCAAATGCATGGCAGACGCAGTATAACGCGGATAAATGTGAAGTTATCCACTTTGGTAGGAAGAACAGAAAGGTAGAGTATTATTTAAATGGTGCTAGATTGGGAAATGTTGATGTACAAAGGGACCTGGGTGTCCTTGTACACCAGTCACTAAAAGCAAACATGCAGGTGCAGCAAGCAGTTAGGAAGGCAAATTGTATGTTGGCCTTCATTGCAAGAGGATTTGAGTACAGGATCAAGGATGTCTTACTACAGTTGTACAGGGCTTTAGTGAGACCGCACCTGGAGTACTGTGTGCAGTTTTGGTCTCGACCTAAGAGAGGATATACTTGCCATAGAGGGAGTGCAGCGAAGGTTCACTAGACTGAGTCCTGGGATGGAAGGACTGTTGTATGAGATTGACTAGGCCTGTATTCACTAGAGTTTAGAAGAATGAGGGGGTATCTCATTGAAATGTATAAAATTCTGACTGAACTAGACAGACTGGATGCAGGGAGAATGTTTCCCTTTGCTGGGGGGTCTAGAACGAGGGGTCACAATCTCAGGATACGTGGTCGGACATTTAGGACTGAGATGAGAAGAAATTTCTTCAGAGGGTGGTGAACGTGTGGAATTCTCTACCACAGAAGGCTGTGGAGGCCAAGTCACTGAATATATTTAAGAAGGAGATACAGGAAACTTTTTTTTATCCGGGACCAGCGTGGTGCCGGTTTATCAAAAAGTCCGGATTACAGAGAGGTATAGTAAAAGGTACGAGAGCCCCGTACACAGCAACAGATCCAGGCTTCCCTGTTGCTTAGCAACAGGTGCAGGAACCCGGCCACAAGATCCAGACGTCCCTGTTGCTTAGCAACAGGTGCCGGAACCCCGGTTACACAGCCACAGATCCAGGAACGGCCACTAATATGAAGTAAAACTTAGCTGAACCTACTCCTGAATTTTGCCGGTTAAGAGATTTCCGGTTATTTAGGTGCCGGTAAATCGAGAGCTTCCTGTCGATAGATTTCTAGGCACAAAAGGCATCAAGGGGTATGGGGAGAGAGCGGGAATATGGTATTGAGATAGAGGATCAGCCATGATCTCATTGAATGGCGGAGCAGACTCGAAGGGCCGAATGGCCTACTCCTGCTCCTATTTTTCTATGTTTCTACAAAAGCTGTAATTTCAAAAGGTACCCGAGAAAAAAATCTGTAGCTTAGAATTTTAAAAGCTTGTGAATAATTGACTATTATACAAAAAGTGAGGTTGTCTGAACTTACAAATTTGTGTCTGATACTATAAAGTTCTGTACCTTTGACATGCATTGTGGAATTAGCTCAAACAAAATTTGGTAATTAAGTTGATCTGTATGTGACAAATCCCAAAAACAATTATAAAAAAAAAGTTAAGATGCATTACCCTCTAACAAAGGAAATATTCCCATGCCACTGTCAAAACTGCTTTTCGCTGGACACCAGCAGTCCAGGATATCCAGTGTGGTTTTCTGAGTGCTTCAGTGTAGTGAAGATAAAAAAACTCACACATTGGACTTGAATTTGCGTCACTCTGTGATGTTGGTTAAAAAATAATTGCAACGTGGTTTGAGTTTTGCGTTGCCAAAATCCGCTGTGGTGTTAATTTGCTAATGGAGGCATTATAGTGTTACAGATGCTGTGAAATAAAGCAATTGCATAATTTTCATTCCCTTTCCTGAACCTGTGTGCGCTTATGGTTGGACAAAAGACCTTTTCTCTTGGCAGTTTTGCGTTTTTGGGTTCAGCCCAAAATTGTGTTCTCTTTTTCCAAATATATTTTAAAAGCTCAAAATGATCTTAGACTATTAATCTTTTGTGCTGTTGCAAAAGAAAACTATTTGAATTGACTTTGGTGGTGATGAGTGAAGCTTTACTGTTTATTGTTCAGCCTTAAAAGTAGTTAAGGCTTAATGTTTTGTATTTTTAAACATTTTTGTATCTTTTTCTGGAATCTAGTGTCTATATCTTTATCTGTCTCTCTCTGTCGCTCGCTCTCTTTTGCTCGCGCGCTCTCGCGCGCTCTCTTGCTCACGCTCTCTCTCGCTCTCGCTCGCTCTCTCTCTTTTGCTCTCTCTGTCGCACGCTTGCGCTCCCCCCTCTCTATAGTACAGCAGAAAGGATCTGCTGATTTAAGACTTGCAGATAAAGCAGAAATGCCTTGATTAATAAAATGTTCCCAATTCACAGTTTGTATTGATCTTAGCCAAATTGTTCAAGATACAGATGCAATGGGAAAGAATTACAAAATCCCAAGGCACAGTTTAATTGCAGTTAATGTGTCTTGTTTATTGTTGTTGCTGTGCTCTTCACATAATGAAGTTGAATCTTAAAAGTTTGAAGGTAAAGTTCAGTTCTTAAAAGGTTAATTGCCGAAAGATGTGCATCACTGAATAACTGTACTACAGTGGTAGAGTATAAGTAATTGACATGCTACTTTTCTAATGTTACATTCATTTGTGTTTATTTTTATTTAGAAATTACTACATGCCTAGCTCTGAGTGGTATTAAGGAGCTGTAACCATGTTTTGCAAATGCTTGGAAAAAGAACTACAATAATTGTTTTGTGACCTTCATCAGCTATGGGAAGATTCTTAAAAATCCTTGCTTTACTGATCTATATTCCTTTGGCTAGCCATGTCTTGCATATAAAAACAATATTTTTCCTGATCAGCTTTGTTAATGCCCTTCAGAGACTGAATCTGTCAATCAGCTGGTATCATGCAAGGTTTCTGCTTGCACAATATGGAAGTCAAAATTACCATTTTGTTGTAGCTCATTTGTTTCTGCAGTTAAATTAGTTTGACCAGTCTTGTCAAAATAAAATCAGATGCTTTATAGTGGGTCTTAAATTTCTAGTGCCACATATGCAATTATCTTAAGCATGTTAACATTATGTAAAGTCTCTACACTGTGCAGTTAATGAAACCCTGTATCAAGGGAGAAAACTACAATTGAAGCCGGAGCCTTTACTACATTCTTATATTCTTTTGTTTCCTTTGCACATCAACACAAACACACTGGGAGTAATTTGAACAGAACTCACTGGGCAGGAAGCTCATGGGATTAGGTGGAATGCCGGTGTTACACCCTGCCCAATATTGCTCTACATTGGACTGTAAAATCGGGCAGAGTGTAAAACCAGCACTGCACCCAATCCAGTAAGTACCCCGATGGGTGGGTTAGGTTAAACTGCCCCCACTTTTGATTCCATCAGCTGTTTACAATATTTTGCTTTCAAGGTCTGCATTTTTTTGAGTTGTCCCAAACTGTTAAAGCTCGGACAAATCTCTGATGTTTTTCATCCTGGATTTTGAGCACCTATAATATTTTATATGATCATAACTGTTGGAGCACCTAGTCATCATACAATGGTTCTTACTGTGCTAAGAAGCTTGGAAGATGATGAGATGCAAGTTCATAACTAGTGACATTTAAATTGGTATGTAAGTATGGATTTACTCGTATTCTTGGTAGGATGCATGTCTTTGGCTTTGTAAAGTGGATATGCATCCACATCATAAGGGCATATTCAACCCCTCTGATACTTGACGACTGTGGACTTGATGTAGCTCTCCCCCTAAACCAACTTGCACTCCCATCACCAAACATTTATAACTCTATTGTTCTAATGAAATAATTAAAAACATGCCGGGATGACGTAGCGCTGTTTGATTACGTTTTGAGAATAGCCAGATTCTGAACACTAAATGTATTTTTCTTTTACATTATATGTATTTAAAAGTAAGTCATTCATTAGAAAGTGCAACTTGAATCTCTGATATTTTCCCTATTTTAAACAAGTGCAAAAAAGTTCAAGCGCTGTGAATGACGGGGTGCTTTAAAGATAATGTAAAATAGCTTCCTGTTCATAAAGGAAGCTCATTAAATAATGTATCCTGTCTGAAGATGCCATACTGAAGTCATGCACGCACATTCTACATCTGCTAGTATGTGGCTTGATAGAACAACCATGAATGTGCTTACTTTACAATCCAGATATCCTGGGCTGAAGTAGCATATGAATCAACCAGTTTCCCTTGTGAGAAGTTTCATTAATTGTTGGCAAGATTGTTGCAGTGTGGGGAGTGCCTGTGACGGATCATTTCATCATCATGGAATACTGCCTAGCTTCAAGTTTCTCTATAGGGATGACTATAGAATGCCATTGTTGGTGCTCACATTTACGGTTGCAGCATCGAATCATCTGCCTCAACTTGTGGAGAGTGTGCTAAGAACTTATGGGGGAAGTGGGAGTGAATTTTAATAAAACACAGCTGTTGGAGTTTGCAGATTTAAATTAATTTGCATCTTAAATTTAAAAAAAAATGGAGATCTCCATGGAATCTGTTATCATCCAATTTATAAGTGACGAGATTGTACGCAGTGTACTGTACATCTCCCAGTCAAGAGATCACGCTATACAGTTCTTCATACATGTTCTGTTGATGTATTTGTTTCTTGCCTTTCATTAAAATGAAACACAGTTTGTCATACACTGGGCTGTGGTGGTGCCATTGTTTTCATTTTGTCCTCACAGTTGAAAATAAAACTATTTCAACGAGTCTGGGACCACATTCATGTTATAGTATCTTATTTTTAGCATATTTCTTCTTGATGTGTACGATGCTGACTAGGAATCATTTATTGTCCAATCGTAGTTGCTGTGAGAAAGTGGAGGTAGACCTTGAGCTGTTACAGTCCTGCTGGTGATGGTGTCCTCATAATGGTATTTAGGGGGAATTTACAGCATTTTGACCCATTAACAATGAAGAAACCGTGATATATAATCCAAGTTAGGGTGGTATGTGTCTTGGAAGGGAATTTGGAGGTTGTGTCAACCAAATCATTGCTGCTCTTATTCTTCATGATTCTTGGTGTGCTTCAAGGATGTGTACTTGGTATTGAATGGTATAGCATTATGGTGAGCTACCTAAATGTAATAGAACAGCATTGTGGAATATGCTTGCATGTAACCGGTTGAGGATGTTCAACACCTTCGAACTGCATTTTAAGTTTACACCAAGTAAAAGTTGACATGTTAATTTTACAGCTGATTTCCTGTTTCTAGTTGCTTAATTTTTAGTTCATACACTTGTACTATTAGTATGCATCATATATTGTTAGCTGAGTAATAGAAATGAGATGTTATTGAGATGGCATATGTTGTAAATTAAAGTTTATAATTAAGGTCGATAAATGTATAGTTAAAATCTGCAACATCTAACACCGTTTTCAATAGACTAATAAGATTAACTTCATAAATTTCTTTTGCAAGCCTCAGTACTTAATGCAGTATTCTTGGAGTTTGTTGATAAATAATAAAAGCATATTGAGCTTAATTAACTAAGGTAAAGGGGATTCTATTTCACAGTTTGCCATAGTAGAGGCAAAAATTATTTCACAACTTGTCACGCCTAGTTTGCTACGCTTTTTTTAGGTTATTTAAATATCATTAAAATGCCCATGTAGTGTTGCCCATCAATGTGTGCCAATTATCTAGTTATCACTCTGCTTCCTTTTTAGGGTTCAGTGCAGAGCATGTAAAATGTACACTTCAGTGAAGTTGAAATCTCTGACAGAATCACCTGTCCAATGGGTGAAGAACCAACTGCTGCAGTCCAGTGAGCAATTACTGAATACATTTCATTTATATTTGAAACGACTCCAATTCTTTGGCATAACCAGGATATATCAGAAACGTTGGCAGATGCTGAATGAAAATAAATCCCCGTGCTAAACTTACAATAGTCGATTTCATTTAATTCATAGTTGGTTAGTTTAAATTATCCATTTGAATTTTTTCTAGCGCAAAAAAAGTGCTGTTTTAATTAAGTTGCTTTATCTGGATAATTTATTTATACGTGGAAAAATAACTTTCAATGAACAGGAATAGACTATAGGAGAGCAACAAAGGGGTCCATTGCCAATGTGTTTTCCCCACTACTTTTATGCAAACCACTTGTCAAAGGCATTCCAATCTAATTGCAAATGAAAAATGTGTCTCCATGCCAGTCTCACTTTTTCTCACTTATTAAATGAACTTTTTTTGGAGAACTGTGGGAGGCATCAGTTGAAGGCTCGATTCTCAGAAAAGCCAGAAACGGCCCTTCCTGCAAACTTTGCTTAATTACTGGCATATTAACTGCTGGAAAGTTGTAGTGCAACATACACAAGGTCTTCATGTCACTGATCAACTATATAAATACACACACAGTGAAATGTACTGTAAAACGTTTGATGACACTTCAGTCATTAAAAGAATCACTCTCAATACCCTGAGTGATTTCCCAACATAGAAAATCAGAATCTTTCTGCCCTCTCCTGGAAATAAGAGGATGGCGCATTCAATTGAGATTTTGCAAAATGTAATTAAAAATAATTGATAACAGTAGTAAAATATGAGTGTCAAAACCTGATACAAACTGTAAGATTTAATTACTCTACTCGTTAATGGAAAAAACAATTCAGCAAATTCATCAACCACATCATTGAGCAACTGTATTTTGAATTAAATGTTTTATATTTTCATAGACATTGGCCCGTATTTTCCGGTGCTGACGGGTGTGTAAGGACCCCCGCAAGTTCCAGGTTTTCACGTGCAAAGCGCATGTGTGAAAACCCGGAATTTGCAATCTGTCAAGAATCGTCTTGACCGATCGTAGCCCTCCCTGGGAAATAGACATCTGTGGATAGAGAGTTGGGCTGTTTGCCCAACTACTGCCCAGCGAATGCCTGTGAAATCTTGTGCCTGGTAAAAGCAGGAGTAAGTAAGGCCTGCTTTTAGCAGCGGAAGAGTTTAAACAAATTATTTTTTTAAACAATTCAGTTATTTAAACATTATCACACCTGTAAAATAAGGTACGGTTATTTTTAGCTCCTTTAAAACATTTAAATTTATTTTTCAAAAAATTAAATTTTTGTTTTAAATGTTTAATTTGTATTTTAATCAGTTGAGTGTAATTTTTAAAAATTTATTTGTTATGTGTGTTTTTTATGTGATCCCCATTCATGCTTATGAGGATTCCACACGTACGGAATCCCCATAAACATGAATGGGGATCCCCCTTTCATTGGTTGGGCCGGCCCATGTGCTCCCAGGGGCGCTTGTGAACCACCTGGGATATGTGGGCCTCTACACATGTCTATGCATAGAGGCCCAGAAGCACAAGTCTCCGTCAATTCTGAGGCAGAAGGTAGATGTGGATTTTATTTGCGGATCAGAGGCATTTCCCTGCAGGAAGCCTTCAACCGCAAATTCAGGCCCAATATGTTGCAGATTTGTAAGCTGTCTGAATTCTTCAGTACATTTGCTTGCATTGACCACATGAAATGATTCGTGTCTCATTTTTATTGTTTAGGCACAGTGATTTGGCTTCTTTCTGCAACTAAGCACAATAGTTTTTTTCCAAATATGCAATTGCCAGATTTTAGAAATGAACATTTGAAATGAGTGACTTATTTTAGTCAGGCAGAATGTGCATATATGCTTCATTGATTAAAATGCATTTATTGCATTAAAATTTATAATGAAAAATAAAGAATTAGATTATGTTGTGGTTTTCTAGGTATTTTGCAATGAACCGGACGATGTTTTCAATAGAACACTGGTTCGCAGTCAGTACAGCAAAAATTTCCATGATTAATAAAGGGCTGATTATATCAGCTGGTGACGAGTGTGAAGAATCCAATGCAATCAAGAAATAATTAACATGCCTAGATTGCCTACGTTAGAAAATCTTGTAGAGGTATCATGGCAACCCTATGGCAAATTGCTTTTAACACTCTGCTTTCAGTTTGACCTCCAATGAGGTGGAGGGAAAGTGAGAGAACTGGTAGCTGTGTAGTAACACTTTCATACCTCCTTAACATTCAATTTTCCAATTTATCAAATACTAGCTGGGGAGCCCCGCGTTGCGAGGGCAATTTTGGGGCGCTTGGTCTCCCTGCCCCTGTGTCTCCCCCCTCTCCCTGTCATGTCCTCTCCCTCCCCTCCCCTCGGCTCCCCCACTCCCCTCTGTCCCTCTCTCCGGCCCCTCCCCCTGCCTAGCGCCTGAGGTCCGGAGCTGAGGTCCCCTGTGTATCGCGCGGCTGGTGGGCGGGCGGCGCATGCGCGGTCAGTGCGGGCGGCGCGAGCGCCCCGCGATTTCCCGAGGCTCTTTTTCCCCCCCCCCCCCGCGATTTCCCGAGGCTCCCCCCTCCCCCCCCCCCTATTAAATTGTTATTTAATTCCCTAACACATCATTAAAATATTTACCTTAGTTCCCTAACACACAGTGTGGGGGAAAAAATTGTGAAAAATCAAGATGGCGGCCACTCACCTCGGTTCAGAAGGATAAGGCCCGCCCACACACGCACCGATTGGTCGACCGGTCAGGTCACCGAAGCGTAGGATTGGTCAATCGTCGAGTCACTCGACACTCAACTGTAGGAAGGAACCCGCCGTCCGATTGGTCGACCTCGACGTCACACGGTTGCTAATGAGCGGAATGCTGAACGTTTTTGGGATACCTCGGGCGGGATTTTTGTCCGGCCGAAACGTAAATACGCCTATAACCGGTCCGGAATCGCAAGCTTTCTTTTGAGGCGACGCGCGCGTCAGTACGCTCTAACTTTCAAACGTATAGAGAACGGACAGACAGACATCGGGACAGACAGAAGAGCCGCTTTTATATATATAATATAGATTTGTTGAATTAAACTTTGTGCAGCTCCATCTGCAGGCTGATTGTAGAAAAGCAATGGCAGCTTGCTTGAAGAATGTTCACCTCTGCCATCTATCGATCAGATTACAAGTTGTTGTGTCCCACTGAGCAGTGTAGTGTCACATCGCTCAAAAACATGAGCAGCATCATGCATCCATAGGCAAAAATATCACCTTTGGCTCAAATAAAAAGCAATTTAAAAAAAAAAAAAAAAAAATTAATTCACTTGGCTGGTAGGAAAGCTTCCAATTCACAACAATTGATCACCACAAACCTCCCAATCAATTATTTTCAAAGCCAGCCATGTAGAACCAGCAACTACCACAAAATGAAGGGAATCACCCTCTCTATGCTATTTTCAGCTGCTATTTTCTTTCTTCACTTAAGACTCTGTATGCTGCTTAATATTTAAAATGTAACAAATTAAAAAAGAAATGAAATTCTGAAAAGCAATTCATTAAACCCAATTCTAATACTGATTATTTACTGTTAGAAATGCCAGCAACAGGTTATTCCCCCACGTAGGCATGACTTCCTGTCGGGCATAAGTTGGAAATTAATCTGGATGTTGGGAGATTCCCAGCTGCTGTTGATGAATTTTGTATTGCTCCAAGGGTGGTGTAGTTGCCACCCTGCCCCATGTAGAGGTGCATCATGACATACATGTAGAAAAGGGCAGGTATGTTAGTAACTTCTATTGACCAATTCTAGGTTGGAAAGATGCATCATCGGTGTTATGTTCATAAATAAATAGACGTTTTCATTATGAACAGCTAGCTTGAGCTAGTCATTTATTCAGCCATGTGGATGAGTGTACAGGCATCCATCTTGACTACTGCCTTGTGGGTAGCCCACTATTAAATATACAGCTCCACCTCGTGTACCATTCTAGAATGACATGTTACTGATCATTACAATCGGAGTTGTAGTTTTCACCTTCCTGCATATACACCAATCGGGAAAATTCAGAAGTTGATCAGCTTAGAAAGAAATTCAAACTTGCTCTGAATCTAGACCTATGACATGTAGTCACACTGAAATTGCAGCGGGGTAAGGGCTTGTTTTAACTGAAACTACAGGTGTATCCAGCATTCATTCACTGGTCTAGCAGAAGATTCTGTTGCTAAATCTGATATTGCTTTAGAATTGTTTTTTTGGTTGTAAGAGGTAAATTGCTTCCTCATCTATTCAAATTCCAAATGTCCTACTCTTCTCTCAATTGATGCTGACGTTCCCTCCTCACCCTCAATTTAAGATTATGTTCTTCCCCACTTCATACAACAACAACTTGTATTTATATAGTGCAAAAAAAGCTGACGGTCCCAAAAATGATGATCGCTGCATGCATGATCAGCCCAAGCTGCTTCAGTATTTTTCTAATTTTGCTGCACATTTTACACAATCTTTTGTACCCTTAATTATGTTTGTTTTCTGTTTTTGATTTATATTTTCTTCACTGCACTCTATCTGGGTGTGTAGCATTTTCTTATATAATCCATTGTGCTTTACATGGTATGATGCTCCAGTCAGTATAGAAGTGTATAATGCAAATGACCATCAACAATGCCATGGGTGATCCAACAGTTTAAAAAAACTATAATCCAAACTTTTGGTTAAAATTTGACCTTGTCTGTTACTACATATAAAAAAAAATGCATGTTGAAAGCATCCAATTATCATATATGCAATTTGTTTCCCACAATCATAATCATGTTGTAGAACCTGACTTTCTCCTGAAATATGGAAACTTCCAGGTGGAGAAAAGATCTGTGGTGCTCCATAACGAGCATTTTTATTACTATGATTACTACTAGATTCTCAGTTACTTTCCTCATTTTAGAGTATGTAAATCAGTCAAAAGCCAACATGTGCCTTGTCCTGTTTACATCCAAGGAATTATAACTTGATCAGGTTACATTTACTGTGACCGATGTCCTATCCTGCATCTGGGGTTACCATATTCAAGTCTGTTTTATTGCAGGTCTGTTATCTATAAATCTAACAGTGCACCCCTTGATGCAGATTGCATCAGCAGTTAAACTCAACAAACAGGGCAAGCTTCTTTCCTGCCCATTTTCTTAACTTGGTTGAAATCATTTTTAGTGTCGGGACACTCACAGCTGTAGATTGTTTGCTTGAACAATCTTGCTTTATCTGCAGTATCTTCTTAAGCAGAGTCTAATGCTAAGCTGCATCAGAATTCATTTCAATCTAGAGCAAAGGAGAAATCAATAAGAGAATGCCTTCTAGTATTAGTAATTGAAAGGGCCTTGAAAAATTGAGCTTTTTGTTTGACCTTCAATAACAGGATTGCTAATCTGCACAAAAATAGTTGTTTATATGGCTTTAAGATAATTGTCTTTTAATTCTGTCATTTTGTGATGAAGTTTCACAGACCACCTCGCTGTCCGTCCCCGTCATTTTCTTACCAGATCTCTCGGGCACACGTTTTTATCCAGTAGAACTAAAGAAGTTTACAACACAGGAGATGACCATTCGGCCCATCGTGTGGGATGGCTCTTCGCTAGAGCAATCCAAAACTATATCCCACTGCTCCTCCTGGCAGCCTTCTATCTTCCTCTGTTTCAATTATTGTTTAACCTTTCCTTAAAAGATGCAAAGGTGTCTGCCTCAATTATACTCTGTGCAAAGGATAGTACGCTGCAACTTAAAGAATTTTCTCTTGCACCTCTCGTCATTCTTAGTGACTATTAAAAATTGATGACCCCTCGTCACTGACTTCCGAACCAGAGGAAATAGTCTTTCCCCATTCATCCTATCAAAACAATTGGTAATTTTAAAAACCTATATTAAATCTCCACTTGCCCGCCCTTCATTGTAAATATTCCCCGTCTTATTCCCAGTCTCTCCTCATAGTTGTAGTTTCTCATCCTTGGTATCACCTTGGTCGATCTAATGCCGTATGCTTTGTATGATGTTTTTTCTATAATGGGGCATCCAAAACATCTCAGTAGTTAACTGTGACCTAACCATTGACTTGTGTAAAGTTATCGTTACCCCTGTGCTCATGCACTTTACGCTCCTATTTATAAATACCTGAAATAGTGATGGCCTTTTTTTAATCATAGCTTTACTCATCTGCATTTGTACTGTGGAGGAATTATGTATTTGCATCCCTAGGTCTCTTCTTCCATACCTTTTAAGTATCTTTTCGTTGCATGTATACTCCTGTCCTTTGTTTTTCCTCCAAAATACATCACCTAAGTCTTTCCTACATTAAAGCTGCATCTGTAACACCTCTGCTCATTCCACTAATGTCTGCATCCTCCTGAAGCTTTTTACATACCTCCTCACCGTTTGCCAAATCCCCTATTTTGTCATCAGTAAATTTTGATAACCTGCTCCCTATATCCAAGTAATATGTAGATATGTCTATCTCTGTCTTTGTGTGTGTGTGTCTCTCTCTCTCTGTCCTAGCACTGACCCTAGTGTATACCACTGGATCCCCTTCTCCCATTCATGTGCCACCCATTAATCTCAGCTTTTTGTTTCCTGTTGGTTCTAACATCAGTGTTCTATAGCTACTCGGTTTATCCTTTAGAATCTCTCTGGTCTTTTCCCATCATTCCCTTGGATCTCCTTTTTTGAACATTCTGTTCTCCAATTTCTTTCTCTTTCTATTTCTCCCACGCAGACTTTCTCCTCTGCAATTCTTTGTTGCCTAAACATGATCTACCATGTAGACTGCTTGCATCGAAAAGTAGGGACTGGTCTGGAGCTGCGGCTCTTGTATTCCCAACTTCGACACCATATAACATGGCTGCAGAGAGCAAAGGAATGGAAAATCTCATGGTGTAATATTTTCAAATGCATTGATTAACATGAAATGACTCTTCACTATTTAGCAATGACCTGAACTGGTTTGTTTTAACGGGTTAATAATTTTTATTAAATAATAAACAGATGTATTTCTACAAAAGTAGTAGCCAATCTGCTAAAGATGTCAAATCAGGAAATATCTACTCCTAAGATCATAAAGGGCTAGTTGATTTTTCCTTGTTGGGCAACAACAGTTTACATTTATATAGCATAGTAAAACATCCCAAGGCAATTCACTGTTATCGGACAATATTTGACACCAAGCCACATAAAGCGATAGTAGGACAGGTAACCAAAAGCTTGGTCAAAGCGGCAGGTTTTAAGGAGCGTCTTAAAGGAGGAGAGGTAGCGAGGCGGAGAGGCTTAGGGAGGTAATTCCAGAACTTGGAGCCTAGACAGCTGAAGGCATGGCCGCCAGTGATGGGGTGAGGAAAATTGGGGATGCATGAGGCCAGAATTGGAGGAACACCGAATGCTCAGCGGGTTGTAGGGCTGGAGGAGGTGATGGAGATAGGGAGGGGCAAGGTCATGGAGGGATTTGAAAACAAAGGATGAGAATTTTAAATACAAGGTGATAGAGAGATGACAGAAATACCAAATAATTACTTTGCTTCAGTATTTACCAGGGAGATAGAACAGGTGGACATGACATTGAATGATGAGATATTAGTAATGAGATAACTGCATTTAAAATAAAGAGATATATTAAATAAACTAATCAAACTCAGAGAATAAAACCCCTGGTCTGGACAGATTACATGCGTGCATTTTAAAAGAATCTAGGAGAGATGGCAGAGGCTACTACACATTTTATAATGTGTTAGAACAAGGTGTAATGAAAGAGGACTGGTGGATAGCTGCATAATACCTATTTTTAAGAAGGGAGATCTAACATGTCCAGGGAACTATAGATCAGTCAGTTTAATATCGGTGGTAGGAAAAATAATGGAATCTCTACTAAAGGAGAAAATAGAAGAATATCTAGAAACCAAAAAGATGATGCATAGTCAGCATGGATTTCAAAGGGGAAAGTCTTGCTTGACCAACGGAGAGTAGTCAAGGGTAATGCAGTAGATGTAATTTATCTAGATTTTCAAAAGGCCTTTGATAAGGTACCACATAATAGACTAACGAATAAGGTCAGAGAATGCAAAGTCGGGACAAGCAGCAGAATGGATAGCTAGCTGGCTTCAAGACAGAAAGCAGAGTAGGGATAAAGGGTAGCTATTCAGAGTCGCAGATGGTGGGAAGTGGTGGTCCAAATACAGGAAGTATCGGAGTACAAATACAAAGATCAGTGCTGGGACCACTGTTCACAATTTATGTTAAAGATTTAGACTTTGGAATTAAAAACACGATTTCTAACTTTGCAGATGACACCAAATTGGGGGGGGGGGGGGAGATAATCAATACTGAGGAGGACTCTGCAACAAATTACAAGAAGACATTAATAAACATGCAGAATGGGCATATAATTGGCAAATGAATTTCAACACATGAGTTATCACATTTTGGTAGGAAGAATATGCAGGTCACATTACTTGGAGAGTGGGAGTATGGGTTTGGTGGAGGAGCAAAGGGATCTCTGAGTACAATAACACAAATCACTAAAAAGTAGTGACACAGGTTAACGGCCATAAAAAGGTAAACCAAGCACTGGGATTTATTTCTAGAGGGATAGAATTGAAAAGTAGTGAAGTTATGCTAAACTTGTATGGTACTGCATACAATTCTGGTCGCCATATTATAAAAAGGATATCGAGGCTCTAGAGAGGGTGCAGAGAAGATTTACAAAGATGATACCCGAAATGAAAGGGTATACGTATCAGGAAAGGGTGAACAGGCTTAGTTCTCTTTTCTCTTGAAAAGAGAAGGCTGAGGGGTGACCTAATTGAGGTCTTTAAAATTATGAAAGGTTTTGATAGAGTAGATACAGAGAGAATATAACTAGAGGCCATCAATACAAGATGGTCACCAAGAAATCAAATAGGGAATTCAGAAGAATCTTCTTTACCCAAAGAGTGGTGAGAATGTGGAACTCACTCCCACAGGGAGTGGTTGAAGCGAATAGTATAGATGCATTTAAGGGGCGGTTAGATAAGCATATGAGGGAGAAGGGAATAGAGGGTTATGTTGATAGAAGCATAGAAGATAGGAGCAGGAGTAGGCCATTCGGCCCCTCGAGCCTGCTCCGCCATTCAGTGAGATCATGGCTGATCATCCAAATTCAGTGCCTGCCTTCTCCCCATATCCCTTGATCCCTTTAGCCTTAAGAAATATATCAAACTCCTTCTTGAATATATTTAATGAATTGGCCTCAACTGCCTTCTGTGGTAGAGAATTCCACAGGTTCACCACTCTCTGGGTGAAGAAATTCCTCCTCATCTCTGTCCTAAATGGCTTACCCCTTATCCTTAGACTGTGACCCCTGGTTCTGGACTCCCCCGCCATCGGGAACAGCCTTCCTGCATCTAGTCTGTCTAGTCCTGTTAGAATTTTAAATGAGATCCCCTCTCATTCTTCTAAACTCCAGCGAGTATAAGCCCAATCGACCCAATCTCTCCTCGTATGTCATTCCTGCCATCCCAGGTATCAGTCTGGTTAGGTAAGGAAAGACTGGAGGAGGCTCAAGTGGCATGTAAACACTGGCATGGACTGGTTGGGCCGAATGGCCTGTTTCTGTACTAAATATCCTATGTAAACAAGGCGTTGCTGGACCCAGGAGCCAATGTAGGTTAGCGAGCACAGATGGGTGAACGAGACTTGGGGCAAGTTAGGATATGGGCAATGGACTTGTTTGACGGGTAAAGCAAAGCTTTTTAAAAAAAATAGTAGTATTTTATGCAGTTGGCCCACCTGTGCTCTCAATTGAATAGTAGCTCTGAGCATCAGATACTGCCACCTGTGAATTGATTTTGAAGCTATTGGTCTCAGACTGGCAGTTATGGTATAAATGCGGCTTTAAAGCCCTAAGGGTGAAATATTCGGCGGATGAATCCAGTTTAGTGTCTTTTTTCTGAATCTGAATTTATTTTGGTGGTTTCTCTGAGGTATACTTTTTAGGGCATTACTTAAAATGACATTTATAGTTTATTCAGCTGTATCTAATGTTCATAAACTTTTTATGCCAAGTAGGTAACTTTGAATTGCTTGTTAATTTAGTTGGATAATAACTCAAATTGTGTACTCCATCAATGATAATCAGTAAAGTGTTGGGGTGGGGGAAGAAACACTCATGTATATTTAACCAGTTGAGTTTTAAGTAAAACACTGATGACAAAACATTCTGCAAATAGAATAAATGCATTTTCTGCTTACTGCTATCTTGAGGATTAAAGCTTAACAGAGATTAAGGCACATTTGCAGGACAGTGATGGAGTCCACAATGGCATCATTCATATCTCATTTTAGCCCTGGCAATCTTTTCATGTCACAATATTTGTAGATGTCGCATTCTGAGACCAAGCCACAGGTAAACCTGAATTCTCAAAATATGGAATAAGAAATAGACTTAATTAAAATGCAATAAAACAAAACAAGTAACCAATCAAAAAAATGTTAATGAAATTTTACTTATGCCGTCTGCAGGTTGTGACTTTAAGCTGTTCATTTGTATTTACATTTAGACACTTAAGCTTGCCCCACTTGCACTGTAGTTACAGCTACAGAAGCTGAAGCTCTTACTGCTGCCAGATATTCAGGAACATGTGATTTTTTTTTTTTTTACCCTATTTCCCAATCCTCCTCCTTCCCCTTGGTTTTCATAGAACAGCACCTTTTATAGTAAAAGTGTACATTCTGAACTGTGAAGTGATTTATTCTTGGATATTCAAAGAAGACTGCAACTTATTTGCTGCTTATCCCAGTCTAAAATAGGATTATGGTACAACAATCATTTACATTTGTTTGCGCCACAAGCTGAATTTGTGAGCTAATCTCTGATGCTCTGTGAACTCCGGAACAATGATGCTAACACTGCAGCAGTTGAGTGATAGACTCATTCTACAGTACAAATCCAGAGCCTTGCATTTCAATTCTGGGTGAAATTGGCAATGATTTTACAATACTGAATTGGCCACATTGATTTGCGACAAATGTAGTACCAGTTCTGTTCATGACATTACAGGCTCTGTTATCACGTCCCTGTTGCTTCTGGCAGTCGCAAATATGTGAGTGAGAAATGGGGTTGTGGGTGGGGTGGGGGCAGTATTTATGGAATTATTAAATAAGCTTTTTGTTTGTACCTCTTTCTAAATAAATAAATTAGGTATGTTTTCTGTTTACAATAGTTCTTCATGAAAATTAGCTTTTTTTCATTTAAAATAGAAAAACAGCTGTTTCTAGTTGGACCTTATTGCATTATCTCCTAATGTATTACCTCAAATTACCAATGGCAGAAGGTAATAAAACAGTTTTTTTCACCGTAATGGACATTTTTTCAGTCAATGTGATTCAGATCATTTGAATATTTTTTTAATTTGTAACCCGGCATGCATTTTTCTGCATCCAAGGAATAGTGTGGGTAGCATTTCATCTGCCTAAATTCAAGTATTCTCTTTAATTTCCTAAATTAAAAAACTGGCTACAAGTGCAGCTGAAGTTGCATGAAAGTGTTGATATTTCTTTGTGCTTTTATTGAATAAGTTGATGGTTTTATTTTTTCCTACTGTGTGTGTTCAACCAAGTCACATTGTTCACTATTGGAAATTATCCAAATAGCGGATATATTTCCTTCCTAATATATTGTAATCTAACATTAATTTAATAAAATGTATCATTGCTTAGATTAGGCTAATTGCAGTAAATTTACATCTGTTCCTTTTGATTAAGAAAAGCTGTTTAGTTACGTGCATTTGAGACAGTTACATGGTTGGTTCAGAACTAAATCAGTTTCAGTTTCGAAATTTGTACTGAAAAATGCAGTTGTAATGAAGCAGGGACAAGGAGAGTTTGCTGACAAATTTTAGAATAAGTTATATGAAGAATGATAGCTGGGAATGATTACCAGGAAGTACAGAGGTGTGGATGACAACATGAAACATGAGAGCAATGTTTCTGTAGTTAATCATTTGAACCCCTAGATGAAACAAAATTGTTTTAATTGCTCCAACCCATTTCTTTTTTAATACCTGTATTATTTATAATGAAAGAAAATTACTCTGACGTGTTATGCATGCCTGTAGAAGACAAGCTTTCTTAGTTGTCCCTTGGCAAGATTATCTGCAGACATGTGGTCAGCTTACACATTTGCACTGATGATACCCAGCTGTACCTTTCTACCACCTCTAACTAAGCAGTGCAAGACCAAAACAATTGTGTTTGACTCCACTACAAACTCTGTACCCTTGCCACTGAGTCCATTCTTCTCCGCCTCTGTCTGAGACTGAACCATGCCGTTCACAACCTTGGTGTCCTGTTCAATCCTAAACTGAGCTTCCAACCCCATATCCCCTCCATCTCACAGACTGCTTATTTCCACCTATAACATTGCCTGCCACTGTGTCTATCTCAGCCTATCTACCATTAAAATGCTCATGCATGCCTATATTACTATTAGACTAAATCACTCTATTGCTCTCCTAGGTGGCCTTCCAACCTCCACTCTCCATAGACTCCACATCCAAACTCTGCTGCCCATGTCCTATCACACCTGCCCACCATCCTTCCTGTGTCCCTGACGACCATGTGTGCGGGAAGTGTATCCAGCTGCAGCTACTGACAGACTGCATTGCAGCGCTGGAGCTGCGAATGGATACATACTGGAGCATTCACGATGCTGAGAACATTGTGGATAGTACATTTAGGGAGTTGGTCACACCGCAGGTAAAGGCTGCACAGGCAGGAAGGGAATGGGTGACCACCAGGCAGAGTAGTAGACGCAGGCAGGTAGTGCAGGGGTCCCCTGTGGCCATCCCCTTCTCAAACAGATATACCACTTTGGATATTGTTGAGGGAGATGGCTTATCTGGGGAAGGCAGCAGCAGGCAACTTCCTGGCACCATAAGGGGAATAGATAGGTGTTTCTGCGGCCACAAACGGGACTCCAGGATGGTATGTTGCCTTCCTGGTGCAAGGGTCAAGGATGTCTCCGGGCGGCTGCAGGGCATTCTGGAGGGGGAGGGTGAACAACCAGTTGTTGTGGTGCATATAGGTACCAATGATATGGGTGACTTTACATGTAGATTGGGCTAAACAAATTAGTAACAATACTGTGGAGGAGGAATTCCTGGAGTGTTTACGGGATGGTTTCCTGGACCAATATGTTGAGGAACCAACCAGAGATCAGGCCATCTTAGACTGGGTATTATGTAATGAGAGAGAATTAATTAGCAATCTTGTACGAGGCCCCTTGGGTCGGAGCGATCATAATATGATCGAATTCTTCATTTAAGATGGAGAATGAAGTTGTTGACTCAGACTAGGGTCCTGAATTTAAATAAAGGAAACTATGATGGTCTGAGGCGCGAGTTGGGTAGGATTGATTGGGGAATGTCACTCAAAGGGTTGACGGTGGATAGGCAATGGCAAGCATTCAAAGACTGCATGGATGAACTACAGAAATTGTTCATCCCAGTATGGCATAAAAATAAAACAAAAAAGGTGACTCAACCGTGGCTAACGAGGGAAATTAGGGATAGCATAAGATCCAAGGAGAGGACATATAAATTGGCCAGAAAAAGCAGTAAACCTGAGGATTGGGAGCAGTTTAGGATTCAACAAAGGAGGACAAAGGGATTAATTAAGAAGGGGAAAATAGAATATGAGAGTAAGCTTGCAGGGAACATAAAAACTGACTGTAAAAGCTTTTATAGATGTGAAGAGAAAAAGATTGGTGAAATCAAACGTAGGTCCATTGCAGTCCGAATCAGGGGAATTTATAATGGGGAACAAAGAAATGGCAGACCAATTAAATACATATTTTGGTTCTGTCTTCACAAAGGAGGACACAAATAACCTCCCAGAGATGTTGGCGAACATAGGGTCTGATGAAGGGGAGGAACTGATAGAAATCAGTATTTGTAAGGAAATGGTGTTAAGGAAATTGATGGGACTGAAGGCCGATAAATCCCCAGGGCCTGATAATCTACATCCTAGGGTACTTAAGGAAGTGGCCCTAGAAATAGTAGATGCATTGCTGGTCATCTTCCAGATTCCATCAAATGTTGGAACAGTACCCATGGATTGGAGGGGAGCTAATGTTACCCCACTATTCAAAAAACATGGTAGGGAGAAAACAGGGAATTACAAACCGGTAAGCCTGACATCGGTAGTGGGGAAAATGCTAGAGTCCATTATAAAGGATGTAATAGCTGAGCACTTGGAAAACAGTGACAGGATCGGACAAAGTCAACATGGATTTACAAAAGGTAAATCATGCTTGACTAATCTACTGGAATTTTTTGAGGATGTAACTGGTAAAATAGATAAGGGAGAACCAGTGGATGTGGTGTATTTGGACTTTCAGAAGGCTTTCGATAAGGTCCTGCATAAGAGGTTAGCGTGTAAAGTTAAGGCACATGAGATTGGGGGCAAGGTATTGACTTGGATAGAGAACTGGTTGGCAGACAGAAAGCAAAGAGTTGGAATAAACGGGTCTTTTTCCGAGTGGCAGGCAGTGACTAGTAGGGTACCGCAGGGATCGGTCCTTGGACCCCAGCTATTCACAATACTGTATATATTAATGATCTAGACAAGGGAACTAGATGTAATATCTCCAAATTTGCAGACGACACAAAGCTGGGTGGGCGTGTGTGCTGTGAGGAGGATGCCGAGAAACTCGAGGATGATTTGGACAGGTTGGATGATTGGGCAGAAGCATGGCAGATGCAATATAACGTGGATAAATGTGAGGTTATCCACTTTGGTGGCAAAAACAGGAAGGCAGATTATTATCTGAATGGCAATAGATTGGGCGAAGGGGAAGTGCAACGAGACCTGGGTGTCCTTGTGCACCAGTCGCTGAAGGTAAGCATGCAGGTGCAACAGGCAGTTAAGAAGGCAAATGGTATGTTGGCCTTCGTAGCGAGAGGCTTTGAGTACAGGGACAAGGATGTCTTGCTGCAGTTGTACAGGGCCTTGGTGAGACCACACTGAGTATTGTGTGCAGTTTTGGTCGCCTTATCTGAGGAAGGATGTTCTTGCCATGGAAGGAGTTCAGCGAAGATTCACCAGGCTGATACCTGGGATGGCAGGAATGACTTATGAGGAGAGATTGGGTCGATTGGGCTTGTACTCGCTGGAGTTTAGAAGAATGAGAGGGGATCTCATTGAAACTTATAAAATTCTGACAGGACTGGACAGACTAGATGCCGGAAGGATGTTCCCGATGGTCGGGGAGTCCAGAACCAGGGGTCACAGTCCAAGGATAAGGGGTAAGCCATTTAGGACTGAAATGAGGAGGAATTTCTTCACCCAGAGAGTGGTGAACCTGTGGAATTCTCTACCACAGAAGGCAGTAGAGGCCAATTCATTAAATATATTCAAGAAGGAGTTGGATATATTTCTTAAGGCTAAAGGGATCAAGGGGTATGGGGAGAAAGCAGGGACCGGGTACTGAATTTGGATGATCAGCCATGGTCACATTGAATGGCGGAGCAGGCTCGAAGGGCTGAATGGCCTACTGCTGCTCCTATCTTCTATGTTTCTATATTGGTAAAAAATGGGATGAGGTCCTAAAAGCTGAATATAGGGAGTTAGGAGGTAAATTTAAAAAATAGGACCTCAAAGGTAGTAATCTCAGGATAACTACCACTGCCATGTGCTAGTCAGTAGAAATAGAAGGATATTTCAGATGAATACGTGGCTAGAGGAATGGTGCAAGGGGGAGGGATTCAAATTCCTGCGACATTGGAACCGGTTCTGGGGGAGGTGGGACCAGTACAAACTGGATGGTTTGCAAGTGGGCGGGACTGGGACCGATGTCCTAGGGGGAGTGTTTGCTAGTGCTGTTGGGGAGGGTTTAAACTAAAACAGCAGGTGGTTGGGAACCTGTGTAGGGAGACAGAGGAAAGGGAAGCAAGAACAGAAACAAAAGACAGGAGGAGAAAAGCAAAAGTGGAAGGCAGAGAAATCAAGGGTGTAAATCAAACAGGGCTACAGTAAATAATAATTCTAAAAGGACTGGGTGTTAAAAAAAACAAACCTGAAGGCTTTGTGTCTTATTGCGAGGAGCATTGGTAATAAGGTGGATGAATTGGCTGCGCAAATAGATGTAAACGGATATGATGTAATCGGAATTACTGAGACATGGCTCCAAGGTGACCAAGGCTGGGAATTCAACATCCAGGGGTATTCAATATTAGGAAGGACAGGAAAAAAGGAAAAGGAGTTGGGGTAGCATTGCTGGTTAAAGGGGAGATTAACACGGGATGAGGTCCTAAAAGCTGAATATAGGCAGTTAGGAAGGATATTAGCTCTGATGATGTGGAATCTGTATGGGTAGAGCTGAGAAATACCAAGGGGCAGAAAACGTCAGTGGGAGTTGTATACAGACCCCCAAACAGTAATGCTGAGGTTGGGGATGGCATTAAACGGGAAATTAGAGATGCGTGCAATAAGGGCACAGCAATTACAGTTACAATTACAATTCAATTTTATTTGTCATATGCAGCAGACGTGTGTACTGCACAATGAAATGTTGATTTTTACGAGTCCTCCCAACATTGGAATAAATATGGCATAACATTATGATAGAATTCTTCATTAAGATGGAGAATGAAGTAGTTGACTCAGATACTAGGGTCCTGAATTTAAATAAAGGAAACTACGATGGTATGAGGCGCGAGTGGGCTAGGATGGATTGGGGAACGTTACTTGAAGGGTTGACGGTGGATAGGCAATGGCAAACATTTAAAGATCGCATAGATGAAATACAGAATTTGTTCATCCCTGTTTGGCATAAAAATAAAACAAAAAAAGTGACTCAACCGTGGCTAACCAGGGAAATTAGGGATCGCATAAGATCCAAGGAGAGGACATATAAATTGGCCAGAAAAAGCAGCAAACCTGAGGATTGGGAGCAGTTTAGGATTCAGCAAAGGAGGACAAAGGGATTAATTAAGAGGGGGAAAATAGAATGAGAGTAAGCTTGCAAGGAACATAAAAACTGACTGTAAAAGCTTCTATAGATATGTGGAGAGAAAAAGATTGGTGAAGTCAAGCGTGGGTCCCTTGCAGTCAGAGTCAGGGGAATTTATAATGGGGAACAAAGAAATGGCAGACCAATTGAATACATACTTTGGTTCTGTCTTCACAAAGGAGGACACAAATAACCTTCCAGAGATGTTGGGGAACATAGGGTCTAATGAGAGGGAGGAATTGAATGAAATCAGTATTAGTAGGGAAATGGTGTTAAGGAAATTGATGGGATTGAAGGCTGACTAAATCCCCAGGGCCTGATAATCTACATCCTAGGGTACTTAAGGAAGTTGTTTTAGAAATAGTAGATGCATTGCTGGTCGTCTTCCAAAATTCTATAGACTCTGGAATAGTTCACATGGCTTGGAGGGTAGCTAATGTAGCCCCACTATTTAAAAAAGGTGGTAGAGAGAAAACAGCGAATTATAGATTGGTAAGCCTGACATCGGTTGTGGGGAAAATGCTAGAGTCCATTATAACAGATGTAATAGAGCACTTGGAAAACAGTGACAGGATTGGACAAAGTCAACATGGATTTACAAAAGGTAAATCATACTTCACTAATCTACTGGAATTTTTTGAGGATGTAACTGGTAGAATAGATAAGGGAGAATTTCAATATTCAATTCAATTTCAATTTCAATTTTATTTATCACATAACTAAATACAAGAAGTGAAATCTAGTCAGTGAAATGCTTTTTTCTTGAAGAGCCGAGAGCACCAAGCAGCAAGAACACTTAGCTGCCTGGTACGCACGGAGCCCGCAAGGACGGCAGCCATCTTCATCGGCGCCATCACAAAAAACACATACCGACATATACACGCATACATACATACGTTTAAATATAAATAAAGCAGACATAAAATAAATAAAAGACATAAAAAAAGACAGCACATAAAATGAACAAGCAATAATGTAAAGAAAGTAATTTCTACAGTAATTACATTGATATTTCTACCCAGGCTTCTAGAATAATCTCTGGCTACAGGGTGGCTGCCCTGGGAGAGCATCGTGAGGAATTCACAATTTATAATTAAATAAATTAAATTAATTAATAAAATTAAATAAATAAAGTGCTCCCTCAGTCTCTTTCGATGTTTCCATCTTGGTCTCTCTCGATGTTTCCCCTTCGGTCTCTCTCGATGTTTCCCCTCGGTCTTCCTCGATGTTTACCCTCGGTGTCTCTTTTGTGTATGTGGTTTATTTGGACTTTCAGAAGGCTTTCAATAAGGTCCCGCATAAGAGATTGGCATGCAAAGTTAAAGCACATGTGATTGGGGGTAAGGTACTGACTTGGATAGAGAACTGGTTGGCAGACAGGAAGCAAAGAGTTGGAATAAACGGGTCTTTTTCCGAGTGGCAGGCAATGATTAGAGGGGTACCACAGGAATCGGTGCTAGGACCTCGGCTATTCACAATATATATTAATGATCTAGACGAGGGAACCAGATGTAATATCTCCAAGTTTGCAGTGACACAAAGCTGGGTGGGCGTGTGTGCTGCGAGGTGGATGCAGAGAAACTTCAGTATGATTTGGGCAGATGCAGTATAATGTGGATAAATGCAAAGTTATCCACTTTGGTGGCAAAAACAGGAAGACAGATTATTATCTGAATGGCAGTAGATTGGGAAAAGGGGAAGTGCAACGAGACCTAGGTGTCCTTGTGCACCAGTCGCTAAAGGTAAGCATGCAGGTGCAGTAGATGGTTAAGAAGGTAAATGGTATGTTGGCCTTCGTAGCGAGAGGATTCGAGTACAGGCGCAAGGATGTCTTGCTGCAGTTGTACAGGGCCTTGGTGAGACCACATCTGGAGTATTGTGTGCAGTTTTGGTCGCCTTATCTGAGGAAGGATGTTCTTGCCATGGAGGGAGTGCAGCGAAGATTCACCAGACTGATGCCTGGGATGGCAGGAATGACGTATGAAGAGAGATTGGGTCGATTAGGCTTATATTCGCTAGAGTTTAGATAAATGAGGAGATTTCATTGAAACAGGACTAGACAGACTAGATGCAGGAAGGATGTTCCCGATTGCGGGAGAGTCCAGAACCAGGGGTCACAGTCTAAGGATAAGGGGTAAGCCATTTAGGACTGAGATGAGGAATTTCTTCACCCAGAGAGTGGTGAACCTGTGGAATTCTCTACCACACAAGGCAGTTGAGGCCAATTCATTAAATATATTCAAGAAGGAGTTGGATATATTTCTTAAGGCTAAAGGGATCAAGGGATATGGGGAGAAGGCAGGGACAGGGCACTGAATTTGGATGATCAGCCATGATCTCATTGAATGGCGGAATAGGCTCGAGGGGCTGAATGGCCGACTCCTGCTTCTATCTTCTATGTTTCTACCTACAATGGCTAAGTTTACCAGTACCTCAGATTTAAAGTTTTTATCTTTGAGGCCTTACTCCTCCCTATCTCTAACTTCCACCAGCTTTCCACCGCGTCCCATCCCCAAAATTCTCTGGTCCTCTGACTCTGGCCTCTTGTGCATTCCTTCTTTTTCTATTATTAGCTGTGCCTCGGCCCCACACTCCTCAATTACTTTCAAAAGGCCGTACACCTTTCCATCTCCCTTGCCTCCTTTTACGACCCTCTTCAAAATCCACATCTTTGACCAGGTTTTTGGTCACCTTTCCTAATGGCGCAGCATCTTTTTTTGATTACACCTCTGAAGCACTTTCGGACACTTTTCAGCATTAAAGGCGCTATGTAAGTCCATGTTGTATTATCCAGTAGAGGCGTGGAGCAATTATTAGAATGTTTTTAGCGAAGAAAAGCTCTGAGGGCCAAAGGATGTTTTTGTTTCAGAACAGACATCTGAATGAAGCTGCTTTACATCCTGTCCTAAATCTTTGAAGCAATACTTTAGAAGCCATAATGGCCCAGTAATTCCTGTCGGGGGCTTGCCGCGCGTGCAAGCCCCCGATGTGCACTTACCCGGCGCGCCGACATCTGAAACCTGGCCCGCAGTGGATTTCCTGTAAGTGGCCCGGTTCTGATCTCGGCGCGCTGTGCTAACCTGACCCAGCGGCGTAGTTAGTGCGATGTGCCGGCTGGGATCAGGTGAGCACTGTTCAGCCAATCAGGGGAGGGGAAACTTCGTTCATAAGTTTGATAGTAAAGACTGTCAAACTCATGAAAAGTACGGCACCCCAAAACAGTACTTAAACTTTAAATAAAATTTTAAAAAGCACCCCAATAATTAAAGTAACTATGAATAACTTTAAAAAAAACTATTTTAAACAATTAATCAAATTTTCGAAAAAAATAAATTTTTAAAAAATAGGGTCTAAAACTAAACTTACCTTACTGTAGATTCTTTAAAAATAATAAACCTGTGGGGGAAAAAAAAATTCTAAATTGTACTAAAAGACCACTTAACTGTAAAACTAAGTACTTACGTGTGGTTTTTCAATGTGTAAAAACCGGAGCCCTTTACACATGCGCAAATCTGTAAAAATACAGGAAATCCAAGTCGCACGCGCTGCCCAATACCGCGCATGCGTTCAGCCTCTTAACCCCTTGGGTCAGAGGACAGGAAATGCCGGTTTTCAGCGCATGCGCTGTGCATGCTGAAAACCGGCAATTCCTCCTGGCACACGCGTGAGTACCCTGTCCGTACTCACGCGTTGTGACAGGAATTACTGGGCCTATATTGGTATAGGGATCGAGCTCTCTCTTTAAGATGATGTGAAACTCTGCCTAGTTACTTCATCCTGTACCAAACCCTACACGTGTTTGAGGGTTTCAGGCACTTTCTGTATTTTGCAATTCTGTTGCCAGGATTCTGGATTTATATCTAGTTTTGGAGTGCTCATTGAAGATGTAAAATAGTTATGGGTAAATGGAAGTAGTTCGAAGTGAAGAATGGCTTGTGGTGAATATAGACTTGCACTTAATTATTCCAATTGTGGTACAACTTACAAGTCTCCAATGATCTTTGAGAATTCCCATTGACTTCTATTTCAGTAAATAAGGTACAGGCATTTAACTACATAGGTTTTCTTTTGGTACTTCATAAATCACACAGTGCACTCATAAACCAGGAAAGCATAACCCCTGATGGAATTTCTAAGTTGTTCTGGACATCTGCCAGGTGAGTGGTCTCATTGCAAGGGACTATTTAACAGAATTTTGACAAGTTTGTGAATCCGATGTTGCTTATTTATGACAAGAGTTTATAGCCGTTATTTTTTTAACTAAGAAGCCATATGGTGCTGAATACAAGATTTTAGGTTTTACTCCCAGTGAATAGGTCCGAAGCATTGCTGCTTATGAATTATGATCATGCAAGCTACTTCTATATAATTCTGCCTGTTGAGGGTACATCTATTGCTTATCGAGTGCTTTTTATTTTGAACTAGATGATTAAACAGGAGATGCTCATCCTAGGGTACCTCCTGCATGACTTTTGCTCCTCTTGCACAAAATCGAGCTGCTCCTGCTTGGAACCCAAATTTGATTTTGGTCTAAATGGGTTTCTTCACCATTGGAGCTGTAAGTGATTTTTTTTCATCTGAACTTCTTCCAATACTTTCTTAATGATCATGGCATCTATTGGGGAACTCTGGTCATCGACTTATACCTTTCAAGCAGATTTAAAAAAAAGGGGTAATGCTGAACTCTAATTCCAGTTTTCTTTGAGATCAATTCTGACTTTTATTTACTTTCAGCCTTCTGAGGGCAGATTTAAAGAAAATTCTACTGTTTAGGTATGAATTCATCAATCATACCAAAACACACTGCGCCCTGTAGACCCTTTTCTTTTTGTCCCTTCCAAGGAAGGGGTGATGCGTTATGTGTCTTGTAGATGTGGACTTTGGGGTTGGTATGGTGACTGTTGAATAAATCCTGTCCTTTGTACATTGATCTCCATGTGTGGTATCTTCTGTATTGGCAGTCATTTTGTATTTTTTTTTTAAAGAGTTGTAAGGATCATTTTGTTTTTGTACACACTTGAGACAATATAGTCTTAAATTATGCAGCAAGAAGGATTGACCATTGCAGATCAGTGCTATTGTCTGCAGTTATAGATTGGCATTTACTTTTTTTTTAATATGTCCCTGAGGAGAGGTTTCCTGTGTACACTATTTATTCCAAAATTGCAAATGCATTTACAAAGAATGTGCTTACAAATTTCATTTTATATCGCACACAGAGGAATTCTCTTTCCCTTACTATATCTGATATAACCCTGGCAGTCCACCCAAATTTTGATATGGGGATCATCTGATTCATAGAATACTGGGGAATAATTTCCTATCATTGAAGAAAGATCATTTTTATATAGACATTTTGGGGGACTTCCAGTGCTGTTCATGTTAGATGTGGTTTCATATGTTGGGTGAACATCCAATGTTAACGGATAGATTCCTAAATTTCAAGACATGGAAATACAAAATAAATTTTGTAGGGAAGACCTTCCTTCAGAGGGCAGGGATATTAAAATGAACAGTAAATTATCTGTTTACATATTTGAAATTGTGCAATGCGAAGGTGTTAATTAATAATCTTGTTGTGCGGGGTCCTTTTAGGGAAGAGTGACCATCGCATGATAGAATTCTTCATTAAAATGGGAAGTGAAGAAGTCCAATCCGAAACTAGGGTTCTAAATCTAAACAAAGGAAACTACGATGGTAAGAGGAGTGAGTTGGCTATGATAGATTGGGGAGCTTCATTAAAAGGCATGACTGTGGATAGGCAATGGTAACATTTAAGGAACGAATACATGAATTGCAACAGTTATACATTCCTTTCTGCCGCAAAAACACACAGGAAAAGCGGCCCAACCATGGCTAACAAAATAAATTAAGGATAGTATTAGATCCAAAGAGGAGTCATATAAAGTTGCCAGAAAAAGTAGTAAGCTTAAGGATTGAGAGCAGTTTAGAGTTCAGCCAAAAGGACCAAGAGATTGATTAAGGGGGGAAAAATCAACTATGAGAGTGAACTTGCAAGGAACATAAAAGTGGATTGTAAAAGCTTCTACAAGTATGTGAAAAGAAAAAGATTAGTGAAGACAAATGTAGGTCCCTTACTGTAAGGGGGGGCTTCTTTTAACTGGTTTATGGCAATTCACCTGGCCAGCAGCCTTTGCCTCTGAGCTCTGACCAATTCCAACCTTTTACCTGGTTTACGGTAATTCACCTGGTCAGCAGGCTTTTGCTGCTGCACTCTAAACCAATTTACAAACAGCGGTTTCGAATCGCTACCCCTCATTCAGTTCTGAGTGGAGGAACTTATAATTAATTTAAAACGGACAAGTGGTTTGGATGAGAGAAAAATCAAGTTTTATTACCTAAATAAACTACAATCAAAAGAATGAACGATACCACACGAACACAGTAATTACAGTAAAACTATATAACGGGGTTGCAGACGGCGAAAACGAGGGATACAATGGCTACAATGTTATTTAAACAATCTTAGCAATTCCCTTAAATCACCACCCCAAACTCCTGCTAGGTTGCCTTGTTGAGGAGTCAGAACACCCTGCTCACCTGTGGTCCAGCGAAGTAAAAAGAGAGAGAGCTTCTCAGCAGCTATCTTTATACCTGGTGAGGTTCTCCCCTGCAAAGGCTGTGTGCAAAATTCCCCGCCCAAAGGGTCCAATACACAAGAGAAAGCTGTGATTGGCTAACTCAAAGTGGTTGGACTGGGTTAGAGTCTGCACTGTGGGGCCGAAATGATCCCGCCCGCATCCGGAGTTCACCTGGGCTAAAACAAGAGAGAATGCAACAGCCCTATTGTCCAGTGCTGGGTGATTTAAAAACCCATTCAATTCTTAAACGGATCCCATTCAAGATACAAAAGTCTCTTCTGCAGTTTAGATGTAGCCACTCGATATACAAACAAATGCTAATGGCATTCAATTTCTTTGTAAACAAAGCATTGTCCTTTGTCTTCGGCCATGTGGTGCGACAGCCATTTTTATCCCTGGAAATTTAAAAGCACAACGCCCAGGGATTCTTTAATCAAAAAAATTGATCTTAACTGTAAATTATTGCAAATTCTTACATTACAGTCAGAAATGGGAGAATTTATAATGGGGAACAAGGAAATGGCAGTGCAATTAAACAAATACTTTGGTTCTGTCTTCACAGAAGGGGGCACAAATACCTTCACAGAAATGCTAGGGAACCAAGGGTCTAGTGAGAAGGAGGAATTAAAGGAAATTAGTATTAGTAAAAAAATAGTGCTGGAGAAATTAATGGGACTGAAAGCTAATAAATCCCCAGGGCCTGATAATCTGCACCCCAGAGTTCTAAAAGCGGTAGCCATGGAAATAGTGGATGCATTGGTTGTCATCTTCCAAAATTCTATAGATTATGGAACAGTTCCTGCAGATTGGAGGGTGGCAAATGTAACCCCACTATTTAAAAAAAAAAAAAGGAGGGAGAGACAAAACAGGGAACTACAGACTGGTTAGCCCAACATCAGTAGTAGGGATAATGCTAGAGTCTATTATAAAGGATGTGATGGCAGGACACTTAGAAAATATCAACGGGACGGGACTGGACAAAGTCAACATGGATTTATGAAAGGGAAGTCGTGTATGACAAACGTACTGGAGTCTTTTGAGGATGTAACTGGTAGAACAGATCAGGGAGAACCAGTGGATGTGGTGTACTGTATTTGGATTTTCAGAATGCCTTAGATAAAGTCCCACAAGAGGTTAGTGTGCAAAATTAAAGCACATGGGATTGGGGGCAATATACTGGCATGGATTGAAAATTGGTTAACAGACAGGAAACAGAGTAGGAATAAATGGGTCTTTTTCGGGGTGGCAGGCGGTGACTAGTGGGGTACCGCAGGGATCAGTGCTTGGCCCCAGCTATTCACTATCAATGATTTGGATGAGGGAACCAAATGTAATATTTCCAAGTTTGCTGACAACATGAAACTAGGTGGGATTGTGAGTTGTGAGGAGGATGCCAAGAGGCTTCAAGGCAATTTAGACAAGTTGAGTGAGTGGGCATGGCAGACGCAGTATAACGTGGATAAATGTGAAGTTATCCACTTCGGTAGGAAAAACAGAAAGGTAGAGTATTATTTAAATAGTGATAGATTGGGAAATGCTGATTGTACAACGGGACCTGGGTGTCCTTGTACACCAGTCACTGAAAGCAAACATGCAGGTGCAGCAAGCAGTTAGGAAGGCAAATGGTATGTTGGCCTTCATTGCAAGAGGATTTGAGTACAGGAGCAAGGATGTCTTAATACAGTTATACAGGGCCTTGGTGAGACCACACCCTGGCAAGACTGTCTTACGAGGAGAGATTGGGTCGACTAGGCCTGTATTCACTAGAGTTTAGAAGAATGAGAGGGGATCTCATTGAAACATAAAATCCTGACAGGCTAGACAGACTGGATGCAGGGAGGATGTTTCCCCTGGCTGGGTGGTCTAGAACGAGGGGTCACAGTCTCAGGATATGGGGTCGGACATTTACAACTGAAATGAGGAGAAATTTCTTCACTCGGAGGGTGGTGAACCTGTGGAATTCTCTACCACAAATGACGGCCATGTCACTGAATATATTTAAGAAGGAGATAGATAGATTTCTAGACGCCAAAGGCATCAAGGGGTATGGGGAGAGAGCGGGAATATGGTTTTGAGATAGAGGATCAGCCATGATCATATTGAATGGCTCGAAGGGCTGAATGGCCTACTCCTCCTATTTTTCCTGTGTAAATGCTCAAAGTTCTTGTCTAAAATTACACTTGGAATAAATGACCATGAGCGCTTTCCTCTAAACCGTGCAGGATTTTAACAGAATGCAGTTAGTCTGCCGTAACGTTAACACTAGATCGCTGTGTAAAAGGTACTTCACTGACGTGATGTCAATTTTTGTTGCTTCAGATGTTTTGGTAGACATCCTATAGAATGCTGCTGCACAGTAAAATTGCCAGCTTAAAAAATATACTGCATAACTCATTGAAATCATTTTGTTGCAATTACAATTTGTATAATTCCCAAATAATGTTATACTTTATTATTATTCCTCCTGCTGCAAAGAAGAGTTTTCTTCAGTCACACCCTAGACTTATTGGCAGTCTGCCAAAAATGATGCTTTTAACAGTGCTGGATAGTTTTGACAATGAATAGAAACGTAGAAGATAGGAGTAGGCCATTCGGCCCTTCGAGCCTGCTCCGCCATTCAATGAGATCATGGCTGATCATCCAAATTCAGTACCCTGTCCCTGCCTTCTCCCCATATCCCTTTAGCCTCAAGAAACATATCCAACTCTTTCTTGAATATATTTAATGAACTGGCCTCCACCGCCCTCTGTGGCAGAGAATTCCACAGGTTCACCGCTCTCTGGGTGAAGAAATTCCTCCTCCATTTCAGTCCTAAATGGCTTACCCCTTATCCTTAGACTATGACCCCTGGTTCTGGACTTCCCGGCCATCAGAAACATCCTTCCTGCATCTAGTCTGTCCAGGCCTGACAGAATTTTATAGGTTTCGATGAGATCCCCTCTCAATCTTCTAAACTCCAGTGAGTATAAGCCCAATCGACACAATCTCTCCTCATATGTCATTCCTGCCATCCCAGGTATCAGCCTGGTGAATCTTCGCTGCACTCCTTCCATGGCAAGAACGTCCTTCCTCCGGTAAGGCAACCAAAACTGCACACAATATTCAAGGTGCGGTCTCACCAAGGCCCTGTACAACTGTAGCAAGACATCCTTGTTCCTGTACTCGAACCCTCTTGTTATGAAGGCCAACATACAATTTGCCTTCTTAACCGCCTGCTGCACCTGCATGCTTACCTTCAGCGACTGGTGCACAAGAACACCCAGGTCTCTTTGCACTTCCCCTTCTCCCAATCTATTGCCATTCAAATAATCTGCCTTCCTGTTTTTGCCACCAAAGTGGATAACCTCACATTTATCCACATTATAGTGCATTTGCCATGTTTCTGCCCAATCACCCAACCTGTCCAAATCGTACTGGAGTTTCACGACATCCTCCTCACAGCATACCCTCCCACCCAACTTTGTGTCGTCTGCAAATTTGGAGATATTACATCCAATTCGCTCGTCCAGATCATTAATATATATTGTGAACAGCTGGGGCCCTAGGACCGATCCTTGCGGTACCCCACTAGTCACTGCCTGCCACTCGGAAAACGACCCGTTTATTCCAACTCTTTGCTTTCTGTCCGCCAACCAGTTCTCTCCAAGTCAATACCTTGCCCCCAATCCCATGTGCCTTAATTTTGCATGCTAATCTCTTATGTGGGACCTTATCGAAAGCCTTCTGAAAGTCCAAATACACCACATCCACTGGTTCTCCCTTATCTATTTTACTAGTTACATCCTCAAAAAATTCCAGTAGATTAGTCAAGCATGATTTACCTTTTGTAAATCCATGTTGACTTTGTCCGATCCTGTCACTGCTTTCCAAGTGCTCTGCTATTACATCTTTTATAATGGACTCTAGCATTTTCCCCACTACCGATGTCAGGCTTACCGGTCTATAATTCCACGCTTTTTCTCTGCCACCTTTTTTGAATAGTGGGGTAACATTAGCTACCCTCCAATCTATGGGTACTGTTCCAGAGTGTGTCGAGTTCTGGAAGATGACCAGCAATGCACCTACTATTTCTAGGCCCACTTCCTTAAGTACCCTGGGATGTAGATTATCCGGCCCTGGGGATTTATCGGCCTTCAGTCCCATCAATTTTCCTAACACCATTTCCTTACAAATACTGATTTCTTTCAGTTCCACCCTTTCATCAGACCCGATGTTCCCCGGCATCTCTGGGAGGTTATTTGTGTCCTCCTTTGTGAAGACAACCAAAATATGTATTTAGTTGGTCTGCCATTTCTTTGTTCCCCATTTAAAAATTCCCCTGATTCTGACTGCAAGGGACCTACGCTTGACTTCACCAACCTTTTTCTCTTCACGTATCTATAAAAGCGCTTAGTCAGTTTTTATGTTCCCTGCAAGCTTACACTCTCATTCTATTTTCCCTTTCTTAATTAATCCCTTTGTCCTCCTTTGTTGAATCCTAAACTGCTCCCAATCCTCAGGATTATTGCTTTTTCTGGCCAATTTATATGTCCTCTCCTTGGATCTTATGCTATCCCTAATTTCCCTTGTTAGCCACGGTTGAGTCACCTTTTTTGTTTTATTTTTATGCCATACTGGGATGAACAAATTCTGCAGCTCATCCATTCGGTCTTTGAATGTTTGCCATTGCCTATCCACCGTCAACCCTTTGAGTGCCATTCCCCAATCAATCCTACCCAACTCACTCTTCAGACCACCGTAGTTTCCTTTATTTAAATTGAGGACCCTTGTTTCTGAGTCAACTACTTCATTCTCCATCTTAATGAAGAATTCGATCATATTATGATCGCTCCGACCCAAGGGGCCTCGTACAACAAGATTACTAATTAATCCTTTCTCGTTACATAATACCCAGTCTAAGATGGCCTGATCTCTGGTCGGTTCCTTGGCATATTGGTCCAGGAAACCATCCCGTAAACACTCCAGGAATTCCTCCTCCACAGTATTGTTACTAATTTGGTTGGCCAATCTGTATGTAGATTAAAGTCACCCATGATGACTACTGTGCCCTTATTGCACGTATTATGTCCGTGTGTAATTGAGACACGGACTGCAGGAGTTGATTATAACAGGTCTTTACTGAGTGGAGACAACCTGGAACTACTATGCAAAAGTTACTACACAGGCTTATATACAGGGGTGGTCACTACTGGTACTGCAGTATACAGGGGCTGCAGAATATAGTTCCTTCTGCAAGGTACATACACTACAGCACGCTTCTTTAATTTCCCTTTTAATGCCATCCCCAACCTCCGCCTTACTGTTGGGAGGTCTATATACCACCCCCACTAATGTTTTTTTCCCCTTAGTATTTCTCAATTCTACCCATACAGATTCCACATCATCAGAGCTAATATCCTTCATTACAATTGTGTTAATCCCTTCTTTAACCAGTAATGCTACCCCACCTCCCTTTCCTTTTTGCCTATCTTTCCTGAATATCGAATACCCCTGGATGTTGAGTTCCCAGTCTTGGCCATCCTTGAGCCACGTTTCCGTAATCCCAACCAAATCATATTCATTTACCTCTATTTGCGCAGCCAATTCATCCACCTTATTACAAATGCTCCTCGCATTAAGACACACAGCCTTCAGGCTTGGTTTTTTTAACGCTCTTAGACCTATTAGAATTATTATTTACTGTGACCACGTTTGATTTAAACCCTTGATTTCTCTGCCACTTTTGTTTTTCTCCTTCCTATCTTTTGCTTTTATCCTTGTTTCCCTTTCCTCTGTCTCCCTGCTCAGGTTCCCAACCCCCTGCCATTTTAGTTTAAACCCTCCCCCACAGCACTAGCAAACACTCCCCCCCTATACAGAATCATTTAATCACAATTGGTGCAATGGCATAAGGTAAATTTGTCACACCTGCCTCATTAGAGACTTTTTTTTCTCCCCGTTTCCTGTTTCCAACGTGGCAGATTTACCTTTTATCTCGAGACATGCTCATCATTTGAAGCCAATTGTTACTGGTCTCTTGGGGTGGAAAAAGAAAGACTTGCATTTATTCAGCACCTTCATCAGCTCTGGTCATCCCAAAGCGCTTTACAGCCAATGAAGTACTTTTGAAGTGCAGTCACTGTTGTAATGCAAGTGAGACGATAGCCAATTTGCGCAAAGAAAGGTCCCATAAACAATAATTGTGATAATGATTAGATAATCTGTTTTTAATGATGTGGTTTGATAGATAAATGTTGGCCAGGACACCGTGGAGAACTCCCCTGCTTTTCTTCAAAAATCAGGTGAGTTCAATAAAGGGCATTCGATCCCTTCTGCCAGATTACCGACAAGGTGAAGAAGATAAAAAATCTACCTCACTGTTTTCTCACCCTGGTTGTCAGAGTTCAAATCCGGTCCAGACTGAAGGGGTGGCTTACCTCTGCCTATTAGCTATAAGGCTCCTAAATACAGGGCAAGTTGGGGAAACCTCAATCCAGTTCCGAATGCACATGAGTTCACGACGCAAGGCTACCTTTTAATATAGGCACTGATTTGATAATGTCAGTTAGGCCACAGGATGATGAGAGAAATGGAAATGTAGGGGATGCTCTTCTGTGGTTATGGCTGCAGCTTGGGAGCAAATTAGCTGCCATTTGATTTAACATTCTGACTGGGTGACCCTTGGGACTCATCTGGAGTTTCAACCAGAATGGCTTCTTTTAATTTTGGCAAAGAATTAGTCTTTGTAATATTTATATTGTAGCGGTACCACAGAGTGTCCCTGACTTACCTACATAATTCCCTTTAACTACGTTTGTATAGAGTTTGCATGTTCGGGCTGTTGCCCCTTTAATAACGCGATCACACGGGCAAACGCGATGACGCGGGTAAACGCGAGCCGGCCCAGCTCGGCCTCCTGCTCCCGCGACAATCGCCGGCCCGGCTCGGACTCCCAAGTCGGCCGCCGGCCCAGCTCAGCCTCCCGCTCCCGCGACTTCGGCCGCAACGGCCAGCTGCAGTGCCGGGTAAATGCGATGACGTCATCGCGCAATTCACGTGACTGCCCAAGCGCGGGAAAACACTATGACGTCACGACGCAATCCATGGGACTGCCGAGTCAGTCCTCGTGGCGTCCCCGCTGAGGAAAGACCTGTTCCACGGCTCTCCTGCATCGATCTACGTTGTTTGCTGCATTTCATCTAATCCAACATTAAAGTCCTGTTTGTTGTTCTTCCGAGTCAAGCTCCGTTATTTGTTAGGAATACGACAGTTCCTACTTTGGTGACCCAACGACGTGAGGACAGGAATTCAGCAATACCAACATTGGTGACCCCGTTTCTGTGAACGTTTTTCATGGAAGAAGCGCACAGCCTGAGCCCCGTCTCAGTGAACGTTTCCACAGAAGAACGGCACGACGAACAACAACCGACGAACACCAATTCCTACATTGGTGACCCCGTCTTTGCGAACGTATTCGCAAAGGAAGCGCAGCCTGGAGGTGATCCCGTTTTTCACGAACGAAACGCAGCCGGACCCCGATTTTTGTGAACGTTTTTTCACAAAAGAAGCACGCCATGGAAGCAACAGCCATTTCGCCGATGCTACCGCAATACAGGGAGCAGCAACCGCCCTCATGCTTTATTCTGGTAGAAGCCCCGTTCGACCAGTGCAACATCGATGCGGCGCAGACCACGTACCGGTTTACGGTCTCCGTATTCGACAGCTCTGCCGCCTCACGGATCGTCCACCACCTTGACATCTCCCAACGGAACAGCAAGTATGAAACCCCTCCAAGCGCGGGTTCTGCAGGTTTTTGGGCCCACAAGATCGGAGCGCGCCCCGGCAGAGAGGCCACGAGGACTCTGTCCTCGCAAACCGCCCCTCGCAACCCACGAGGCCTCGCCCCTCGCGAACCACGCGGATTCCTTCCTCGCGAACCACGAGGACCCATCCCCCGCCGATGCCGCACCAGCCCGTCAGCCTGCTGGTCTGTTTCTTGTACCACGCTTTTCGGCGCGAAGGCGAAGCGTTGCCGCCCTCCCGGCAGTTTCCCCCCTAAATCAACAACAACTAGAAGCGTTGCCGCCCTCTACAGTTTTCCCCTCATCAAAAGCAAACATCTACTGACGCTGTGACCATCGAGGACGGGTCCAACGGTCATCCCACGGCCGCGATCGGCCATGCAAAAATTGCTGTCATCACCGATCACTGATCAACGCAGCAACGGTTCACTCTCTTCTGTGTTACCATAGTAGCACTACGGCACACACCGTTCCGTGCGTTCCCGACTGCCGAAGAGTTCGCTCGCCTGTCTGCGAGTTCACCGACCTGCCAAGACCCACGTTTATTTCCTCCTGGATCGCCCGTTCGGCGTTCCTGCAGATTTCGTCAGACTGGGGACCTTTTCCCAACAATGACAGAGCCATGGGCCGCGTCTGCCCAACCTGCCAGTCACTATGACGCGGCCAGCTGTTTTGCCCCGGCGCCCACTTCGAACCACGGGCTGCAGAGGTCACACGCTTCCACGGTCCTTCACAGGGCTGAATACGTTTTATTCACCCTTACACACGTCGGGATCCGCTCAAGACCCCATCTACTGGACCACATATTTGGACCTCGCCCGCCAAGTCGAGACAGCACGACCGCCGAGACCACCGACCACCCATCGTCGTTACGCCAACCCAAGTACGACCACCCGCCAGACCGTCAGCCACCCAGCAGTCTCCATCTCGAGACTACAGGAGTTGTTCGGACAGGCTCGTCAGACCATCTCATTGTTTGACGTCGACTGTTAAAGCGAATTCTGGGGGGGGGGCGCATGTAGCGGTACCACCGAGTGTCCCTTACTTACCTACATAATTCCCTTTAACTACGTTTGTATAGAGTTTGCATGTTTGGGTCGTTGCCCCTTTAAGAACGCGACCTAATGCGATGACGCGGGCAAACGCGAGCTGGCCCAGCTCGGCCTCCTGCTCCCGCGACAATCGCCGGCCCGGCTCGGCCTCCCGCGTCGGCCGCCGGCCCAGCTCGGCCTCCCGCGACTTCGGCCGCAACGGCCAGCTGCAGTGCCGGGTAAACGCGATGACGTCATCGCGCAATTCACGTGACTGCCCAAGCGCGGGAAAACGTGATGACTTCACGATGCAATCCACGGTACTGCAGAGTCAGTCCTCGTGGCATCCCCGCTGGGAAAAGACCTGTTCCACGGCTCTCCTGCATCGATCTACGTTGTTTGCTGTATTTCATCTAATCCAACATTAAAGTCCTGTTTGTTGTTCTTCCGAGTCAAGCTCCGTTACTTGTTAGGAATACGACAATTCCTACAATATATCTCTTCTCCATCACCAGCTACTTGTTTAAAGGGGGTTGATTTTCCTTTCTACCACCTGGATGTACAGTGGGTGTTGTATCTGATCTACAGATGCGCAATATTGACATTGGCTGGCTGAATTGGAAAGGGTTCTATTCCCCATCACTGTCATCCCTCACCTCGATAAACACAATTCTGTAATTTAAAAAATTCAAGTATGCTGCCATCTTCATTTCCTCCAATCAATAGGTGTTTTATTTTCCTGAGGGAGACTAGAGTAGCATGTTGTGTAAATATCAAAGCCCCTTGCTAGAAATTACACCTCTTAACTGTTTACTCAATTCCTTTTCATGAATGCCATCTCTATCAAGTTTGATGTTTCCCTTGTTTTCTCTTTCTTGTTGGAGTCCACTAATAGTGCAACAACTTGCATTTCTATAGTGCTGTGGCAGAGCCACCAGGGGGACTCTGATCTAATGTACATAATTATCTTTAACAAATTATTAGCTACAGAATGAATCTGTATCTTTGTTCATATCATTGCATGTACATAGCGCGGTCCCTTTAAGAATGACGTCATGACGTCAGGCTGGGGAGCCGCCCTAGCCAGTCCTCGTGGAGCCAGCAAAGCGTACAGACCTGTAATGTAGTTCTCCTGTGTTTTCGTTTTAAACTCTGTTGATTAGTATTAAACATCGTTTCTTTGATTGATAGACTGACTCGACCTCCGTCCCTTAGTTAGGAATCTAGCCATTCCTACAGTGCGGCTTATGTGCAAGAAGATGTCTTTTGCATCTGGCATTAAAAAGAAAGAAACAGTAGGTGACAAGCTGGAGGGAAAGTGAAAAAGTACTGTCAGAAAGAAGGGTTTTGGCAGCATGGAGGGAACTATATGGAGGATTGCAGGGAACAGTGGCTTTTAAGGATCGCGCAGAGGGAGTGGAAGATGAGAAGTAGCCCAGTGTCAGGAAAACAGAAACTGCATAGGGGTGTAAGACTATAGGAGATCACTAAGCAAGAGTGGGGTGAGGCGAGTGTTTTGAAAGTGGCTGAGTGTATTTTAAGTCAATTCGCTGGGGTACAGGGAGCTGATGGAACTTGGTGAGAACTAGAGTGTTGAGCGTTCATGACTTTGAAAATGTTTCGACCAGTATCATCACATCATGAATAGAGCTTTGAGGTGGGAAGGCTGGCTTGGAGGACATTAGAGAAGTTGAGCCTCAAGGGATGAAAGCAAGGAGTTGGGATTCAGCATCACTGTTGGAGAGGTAGCAGTAGAAGTTGGCAATGTTGTGGTGATGGATGAAAGCGGTCTCTGTAATGAAGCAGATGTAGAGAATGAGCGGAGTTTGGAAATTGTGCCGTACACTTTGCATCTCCTGTGGTGACAGTCAAGGAGGTTGAGACAAGAGGCACAAAGGCACTGATAGGAGCCAGAGAGGATGGCAGTAGAGAATTGCTTGGGTTTTCTGCCCAGACATAACTCTTTCTCAGTCTTTAAGGATACTGGATTCTAGGCTAACTTTGTTCCTGTTATGCTCTTCCCCACAAGTGGAAACATTCTCTCTGGATCCACTCTCAAAATTTTTCATAATTTTAAAGACCTTGATTAGGTCACCCCTCAGCCTTCTTTTCAAGAGAAAAGAGACCCAGCCTGTTCATCCTTTCCTGATAATGTATACCCTCGCATTTCTGGTATCATCCTTGTAAATCTTCTCTGCACCCTCTCCAGTGCCTCTATATCCATTTTATAATATGGCGACCAGAACTGCACGCAGTGTGGTTTAGCCAAGGTTCGATACAGGTTTAGCATAACTTCCCTACTTTTAAATTCTATCCCTCTAGAAATAAACCCGTGTGCGTGGTTTGCTTTTTTAATGGCCTTGCTAACCTCTGTCGCAACTTTTAGTGATGCGTATTTTTACTCCTAGATCCCTTTGTTCCTCAACCCCACCTAGACTCGCACCTTCCAAGTGAGGGGTGACCCTATTCTTCCTACCAAAATGTAATACCTCTCATTTATCTGTGTTGAACTTCATTTGCCAATTATTTGCCCATTCTGCAAGTTTATTGATGTCCTCCTGTAACTTGTTGCAGTCCTCCTCAGTATTGACTATCCCGCTCAATTTGGTATCATCCGCAAATTTAGAAATTGTGCTTTTGATTCCGAAGTCTAAATCATTAATGTAAATTGTGAAAAGCAGTGGTCCCAGCACTGATCCTTGTAGAACACCATTACCCACCTTCTGCCACTATGAATAGCTACCCTTTACTCCTACTCTCTGCTTTCTGTCCTGAAACCAGCCAGCAATCCATTCTGCTACTTGTCCCCTGACTCTGCTTTTTCTGAATTTGTTCATCAGTCTATTATGGGGTACCTTATCGAAGGCCTTTTGAAAATCCAGTTGAAGTACATCATCTGCATTTCCATTGCATAATCAGAAATGAGATGGCAGAAAATTCCCCTTGTTGAATTAATTTCTGAAAATATATGAAAGAAATGCAATTAAATGCAATATATTTGCTCTAGAAAAGTCTAGGAAATACTGTAGCATAAAGCACAGAACAAAATGAAATGCTAACCGCAGTGCTCCCAATTCAATGGGATTCTCCAAAAAAGAGTTCTGTTTTTGCACAAATTGGTTTCTCTAGGATTTCTATGCTAAGGATGAGCTTCCAAAATGGTCCCTAAAATTTCCAGATTATTTCAGTGGCCCTTTTTGATGCTGCTCACTGTCTCAAGCCAAAAGTAAAGAAAAAACAGAGGAGAAAGTAGTAGGACCAAATGAGGAAAACACCGCAGCAAGGAAAATGAAACAACAAAGTGATGCAGGAGAGAAACAGGAAAGAAGCAAAATGATAGTGAGCACTGTGCATTTAAAAATAAATTCTGTACATCACGAGAAAATGGTTTCATTCTATTCATATTTTTACTTGGTGTATTCACACTTCATATTTGTTTACTCTATGCATTGAAGAAAATACAGTGGAAAATGTATGGTGCATAAGAAAAGTCTTCATGACAAGGGTGCACTACCACAAAAAACCTAGATTGATTCAAAATATTTATAATGCATCAAAAAACACATTTTTAAGGTTCGAGTGGCTTTCCATTACAGTAATTAAAATGTGTTGTGTATGTACCTTTTTAAGAGAAGAACTGATTCTATACTGTAGTACCGGCAATGACCACCCCTGTATATAAAGCCATAGCAGGCTTCTGTATTTCAGTCTTGAATTACTCTCTGTTCGGTAAATACCTGTTTTGAGTATTATTGATCCTCGGACACTACACTGGCGACGGGCAGGTTTGAACTCGCCTGCAGTACTGCATCACCTCACGGGGATCTTTTCCCTGACGAGAAGCTTCTTGGAGGTCGAAGTCAGAACGGCGGGCGTCGACCACGGGCAACCGCCCAGGGATCCATCGGAGAGTTGCAGGGGAGGCTGTGGAGAGCTGGGCCTGGCTCCTCCAGCAAGTTGTGCTGGTAGCAGGTAGTGCGCTGACCCTTCCGGACTGGCTCGGGCTCGATCGAGCGGCTCTGCAGAGAGAGAGAGAGAGAAAAGCCACGGGTCGCACCCATTACCCTGTAGAACGCTAGGAGCAGCGTGGCAGCAAGGGGAAGAAGGAAAAGCGCGGGAGGCGCCATTTTAAATTGCCCAAGATGCCGAAGAGTGGCAGTATCACTGCTTTTGACAACGAGGTAGAAGACTGGACCACGTATGTGGAAAGAATTGAAGTGTACTGCAAGGCAAATGAGGTGGCCAATGGAAAGAAGGCATCGGTATTATTAAATTTGATGGGCGCGAGAACGTACGGCCTATTGCGGAATTTAATTACCCCAGCTAAACCAATGGAGAAAGGTTTTGAAGAGATTGTTAATATCTTACAGGAACACCTAACCCCTACACCGCTGCTGATAGCAGAAAGATTCAAGTTCCATAAAAGAAACCAGCACAAAGATGAGAGCAATGCTGACTATCTTACGGAACTGCGCAAGTTATCGAAGCACTGCCAGTTCGGAGCAGGACTGGCAGACACCTTACGGGGTAAGTTTGTCTGCGGGCTCCAGAGTGAAGGAACCCAGAAACGACTACTTTCGGAAAAGGACCTGACGCTAGAACAGGCTTTGAGCGTGACAGTATCCTACGAAGCAGCAGCACGGGGAGCTGCGAAAATACAACAGAAACCACAGGAATACAGCGCTAATGAAATGGCGTATGGAGCAGAAAAGTGCTATCACTGCGGCAGAACAACCCAGGATCAGAAGGACTGCTGGTTTAAGGACAAAGTATGCAGGCAATGTGGGAAAATGGGACATATAGCAAGAGTCTGCAGGTCGGGAAAGAAAACCAACACTACAAGAACTACTAAGGAAAAGTACAAGAAAGTAAAGAAATTGACAGACAGTAGTTCGGAAGATCAGGAGAGTGATAAGGACTCCGGGAGCAGGAGACTAATAAAGTTACACAACGTGATCGCAAAGAAGGATCACTGAACCATTTGGGTCACCCTCATGATAGCAGGGTCCCCAGTAACGATGGAATTGGACACAGGATCAGCCCTAACTGTCATGAATCGACGAGACTATGAGCAGCTATTCTCACACATACCCTTGAAGGATACGTCCATTGTATTGAAGACATACACGGGGCAAAAAGTCTACCCCAGAGGAAAAGTAAGGGTGCCAGTTGAATACAACAGCAAGGAAACACAGAAACTATCTATATATACTACCAGATGGAGGACCACCATTATTGGGACATGAATGGATCCGAAAAATACAGTTGGATTGGCATTCCATTCAGGTGCTAACTGTGACTGATAAAAAGGATGATGACGTCACACCTGGACGACTGTCAAAAATTCTAACTGACGTGAAAGAGGTGTTCCAACAAGGACTTGGAACTCTAAAAGGAGTAACGGCAATGATAAAAATCGAAGATAACGCAAACCCAAAATTTTTTAAGGCCAGACCGGTAACTTACGTGATCCGCCCAGCCATTGAAGCAGAGCTGGAGAGTCTGGAGCATTCGGGTGTGCTGTCCAAGGTGGACTGGAGCGAGTGGGCCACACCCATCATTCCTGTAATGAAGAAATCATTGAGCAGCACGCCTGGGGAACCGAAGAAGGTTCGCATCTGTGGGGACTTCAAGGTAACTGTGAACCCAGTCCTGCACACAATACAATATCCACTTCCATGGATAGAAGATATTTTCACCTCACTATCTGGAGGGAAACGCTTTACAAAGATTGATCTGGCCCAAGCGTATCTACAAATGGAGGTGGAAGAAGCGTCTAGGAAATACCTCACGATAAACACTCACAAAGGCCTTTACCAGTACAATCAACTGGTATTCGGGGTAGCATCAGCCCCGGCTATTTGGCAGAGGGTGATGGAACAAGTCCTGCAAGGGATCCCGGGGACCCAGTGTTATTTGGACGACATCCTGGTTACAGGCGAAAATGACAGTGAACACCTTGCCAACCCGGAGCAGGTGCTCACGAGATTACAGGAATATGGGCTACGAGCCAACCGCCCCAAATGCGAGTTCTTCAGGAGACAAATCTCGTATTGTGGCCACATGATTGATGAGGAAGGGTTGCATAAGTCGCCGGACAAGATTGAGGCTGTAGTCAAGGCTCCAGCACCGGAAAATGTGTTGCAACTGAGGTCGTTCCTCGGGTTGGTGAACTACTACCATAAGTTCTTGCCGAATTTATCTACAATTCTGCACCCACTGAACGCCCTACTGCAAACTGGAGTAACATGGAAATGGAGTGATGAGTGTAAGCGTGCCTTTCAGAAATGTAAATGCCTAATCACTTCAAAAGAAGTATTGTCCCACTACAATCCAACACGACCGATTCGGTTAGCATGTGATGCGTCTCCCTATGGCATCGGAGCGGTGCTGTCACACAAATTCCTTGACGGTTCAGAGAGGCCAATAGCCTTTGCGTCGCGCTCGTTAACCTCAGCCGAGCGTAACGGCGCCCAGATTGACAGGGAGGCCCTCAGCCTGGTGTGGGGGGTGAAGAAGTTCAATCACTATCTGCACGGGCAGAAATTCACCCTACTGACTGATCATCAGCCCCTGGTCTCCATTTTTAACCCAAAGAAGGGTGTTCCGGTGATGACGGCGCAACGGCTGCAAAGATGGTCACTTTGTCTAGGGGCACATCAGTACGACATAGAGTACAAGGGTACGAAACAGCATGGAAACGCTGATGGGCTGTCGCGCCTACGGTAGAGGAAGCACCTGCAGTGGACCCTGTTGAGATATTCCATGCGACCACAGTCGAATGTCTACCTGTTACAAACTCAAGTATAGAGAAGGAAACCCGAAATGACCCGACACACACTCGGGTCTATGATTTGACGGTGAAGGGATGGCCAGCACATGGCGACTCACTGTTGCCAGCATTCTCGCCAAGGAGAGAACAGCTGTCAGTGTGCCGGGGGACGTTGATGTGTGGATCCCGAGTGGTAATTCCACCCAAGTTGAGAGAGAAGAGTGCTCAATGAGCTTCATGAGGGTCATAAGAGCCTAGCCAGGGCGTTTGTGTGGTGGCCGGGAATCGATAAAGAAATCGAGGATATGACCAAGAGATGCACAGGATGCCAGAAGGTCCAAAATGCTCCACCACAGGCCCCACTACATCCATGGGAGTGTTCCTCATCTCCATAGCAATGGGTACACATTGATTTTGCTGGTCCATTTATGGACTCGATGTTCCTAATCGCTGTGGGCGCCCATTCGAAATGGCAGAGGTCATCAAAATGTCCTCCACCACGGAGTAAACTATTGCAGTCCTACGGACCATCTTCGCCAGGAATGGCTTGCCAGAACAGATTTGCTGGGAGTGTACTATAGGCCTCCAAACAGTCAGGGGGAGATAGAGGAACAGATATGTAGGCAAATCTCGGAGGAATGTGCAAATAATAAGGTAATAATAATGGGGGATTTCAACTTCCCCAATATTAACTGGGATAGTCGAGTGTGAAAGGCTCAGAGGGTGTAGAATTCTTAAAGTGCATCCAGGAGAGCTTTTTGAGCCAGCATGTAGAAAGTCCTACAAGAGAGGGGGCGGTACTGGACCTAATTCTAGGGAATGTGGCCGGCCAAGTGGAAGAAGTGCTAGTAGGTGAGCACTTTGGTGACAGTGACCATAATATGGTGAGATTTAAGGTGGTCATGGAAAAGGACAGGGATGGGCCGGAAATAAAGGTTCTAAATTGGGGGAAGGCCGATTTTAATAGGATAAGGCAGGATCTGGCCAAAATGGACTGGGATCAGCTACTTGTAGGAAAATCCGCATCGGAGCAATGGGAGGCTTTCAGAAGGGAGATTGAGATCATACAATGGCAACATGTTCCCGTAAAGGTCAAGGGTGGTTCCAAAAACCACAGGGAACCTTCGATGTCAGGGGATATACGAGAATGGATTAGGGAAAAAAAGGAGGGCTTTTGGCAGATACAAAAGGCTAAAGACGGAGGCAGCCCTAGGGGAGTACAAAAAGTGCAGGGGGATACTTAAAAAAGAAATTAGGAGATCAAGGAGGGGCCATGAAATAACACTGGCGAGCAAAATAAAGGAAAATCCTAAGATGTTTTATAAGTATATTAAGGGTAAGAGGATAACTAGGGAAAAAATAGGGCCCATTAGGGACAAAAGTGGCAATGTGTGTGTGGAGCCGGAAGATGTAGGAGGGGTTCTAAATGAATTTTTTGCATCTGTTTTCACTATGGAGAAGGACGATGTAGACATAGAAATAGGGCGGGGGGACTGTGATATGCTCGAACATATTAACATCGAGAGGGAGGAGGTATTGGCGGTTTTAGCAGGCCTAAAAATGGATAAATCCCCAGGCCCGGACGAAATGTATCTCAGGCTGCTGTGTGAGGCAAAGGAAGAGATTGCGGGGGCTCTAACACATATATTCAGAACCTCTCTGGCCACAGGGGATGTGCCAGAGGACTGGAGAACCGCTAATGTAGTACCATTATTCAAGAAGGGGAGTAGGGAAAAACCGGGGAACTACAGGCCAGTGAGCCTAACATCAGTGGTAGGTAAATTATTGGAAAAAATTCTGAGGGACAAAATTAGTCTCCACTTGGAGAGGCAAGGATTAATCAGGGATAGTCAACATGGCTTTGTCAAGGGAAGATCATGTCTGACTAATTTGATTGAATTTTTTGAGGGGGTGACTAGGTGTGTGGATGAGGGTAACGCAGTGGATGTGGTATACATGGATTTCAGTAAGGCCTTCGATAAAGTCCCGCACAGGAGACTGGTCAAGAAGGTAAGAGCCCATGGAATCCAGGGTGCCTTGGCACATTGGATACAAAACTGGCTTAGTGGCAGAAGGCAGAGGGTGATGGTCGAAGGTTGTTTTTGTGACTGGAAGCCTGTGGCCAGTGGGGTACCACAGGGATCGGTGCTGGGTCCCTTGCTGTTTGTGGTCTACATTAATGACTTGGATATGAATGTAAAAGGTATGATCAGTAAGTTCGCGGATGATACAAAAATTGGTAGGGTGGTAAATAGCGAGGAGGGTAGTCTCAGTCTGCAGGACGATATAGATGGGTTGGTCAGATGGGCGGAACAGTGGCAAATGGAATTTAACCCGGAAAAGTGCGAGGTGATGCACTTTAGGGGGACTAACAAGGCAAGGGAATACACAATGAATGGTAAGACCCTAGGCAAGACGGAGGGTCAGAGGGATCTGGGTGTGCAAGTACACAGATCCCTGAAGGCGATGGAACAGGTGGATAAGGTGGTAAAAAAGGCATATGGGATACTTGCCTTCATTAGCCGAGGCATAGAATATAAGAGCAAGGAGGCTATGATGGAGCTGTATAAAACACTGGTTAGGCCACAGCTGGAATACTGTGTGCAGTTCTGGTCGCCACACTACAGGAAGGATGTGATCGCTTTGGAGAGGGTGCAGAGGAGATTCACCAGGATGTTACCAGGGCTGGAGCGCTTCAGCTATGAAGAGAGACTGGGCAGATTGGGTTTGTTTTCCTTGGAGCAGAGGAGGCTGAGGGGGGACATGATTGAGGTGTACAAAATTATGAGGGGCATAGATAGGATGGATACTGAGGAGCTTTTTCCCTTAGTAGAAGGGTCAATAACAAGGGGGCATAGATTCAAGGTAAAGGGCGGGAGGTTTAGAGGGGATTTGAGAGAGAACTTTTTCACCCAGAGGGTGGTTGGAGTCTGGAACTCACTGCCTGAAAGGGTTGTGGAGGCAGGAACCCTCACAACATTCAAGAAGCATTTGGATGAGCACTTGAAATGCCATAGCATACAAGGCTACGGACCAAATGCTGGAATATGGGATTAGATTAGACAGGGCTTGATGGCCGGCGCGGACACGATGGGCCGAAGGGCCTCTATCCGTGCTGTATAACTCTATGACTCTAATGGGCCACAGTTTGTGTCCGAGGATTTCCAGAGGTTTCTGAGGAATAATGGGGTGAAGCATTACACATCTGCCCCATATCATCTAGCCACAAATGGATTGGCTGAGAGGTTTGTTCAGACCTTTAAAAAGGCAATAAAGGCAATGTATAATGACGACATACCACTACAACACAAGGTGGATAATTTCTTGTTTGTTTACCGGAATGCGACACATGCAGGCACCAACCAAGCTCCAGCCATAATGTTCTTCAACCGAAGGCTAAGATGTCGCCTGGATTTGCTCAAACCAAACATAAGACGAGATGTTGAGGATAAGCAATTCCAGCACACATAAATGAGAAGCCAACCAAGAGCTTCAAGATAGGGCAACCAGTCTTGGCCCGCGACTACTGAACAGAAAAATGGCAGCCAGGAACGATATGCACACAGCAGGGACCACTAATGTACACAGTGGACGTTGGAGAAAGCATCGTGAGACGCCATGCTGACCAGATTCTAGAGTCACAGGAACAAGCCAAACCCATACCACGAGCAGGTGCACCTGGTAATCAACCCGAAGTACAGATTGCGTCTACCTCAGAAGCCGTGGTATTGGAAGCTGACGAACCAACCAATGACAATGAGCCAGAATCAACTCCGCCGCAAGAACAGGATACTCGAGAAAGACGCTATCCAGTCAGGATCAGGAAGCCTCCTCAAAGACTGAACTTATAAATGATTATTTCAGTTGATGTATATAGTACAGAGAAAATTGTAATTGTAATGAGTTATTATTTAGTTGTTAAATGAATGTTATGTACTGTTTATCTAAAAGGGGAGGAATTGTTGTGTATGTGCCTTTGAGAAGAACTCATTCTATACTGCAGTATCGGCAGTGACCACCCCTGTATATAAAGCCATAGCAGGCTTCTGTATTTCAGTCTTGAATTACTCGCTGTTCAGTAAATACCTGTTTTATTGTTCTCCTGCAATCTGAGTATTATTGATCCTCGGACACTACAAAATGTAATTATTATTTCTTTCTTAACTACTTTCTTCCATGTTGGAAAATCTTCCATATTTGCTTTAAATGAAACAAAAACCTAGTCGTAAGCTCGAAGTGAGTGCATTTGTGCTTGCACCCAAATAGCACAGGTTTGCATGTGGAAATGCAACTGTTGAGGTTAGAATACATTACAACTAGACTGTACACGTCTACATTTTCCAGTACTATCAGCAACTATGTAGGGCATATATTGTGCACAATGTTTTAGCTTCATGTGCTAATTAAGACATTCCACTGCATGTTGAATGACTCTAAACAATATATTACAAGCATTGTGTGTTTTCCCGTGTGTGTGTTCATTCAATTTCTGTTTAATTTATTACTCATCAGTCTCCCATGGTGTTGCACACTGACATTTAAACCAAATATTGAAAAGGTTTTAGAGGGGCAGGGGATAATTGGAGAAGAGCATGCAGACATAATTTAATCTCCATTTGTATTTTTTTTTAAAAACATTTTAAACACACTGGAGACATTTTAGGTTTTTTTTTGTTCCCCCTGCCAACACTATTTATACTTCAATTTACTGTTCAAAACCAGGGTAAAAGAAGACAACAAACTACTTTTAAAAATCTAATGCATGGTAACTGCTTCCTAACTCAGTTATATTAATGTAAAATGACAACTGGTTTCCTCTTTGCATTTTCACCTTTCTTATTGATGTCAGCAGTAGTTTTCTGTAGATTTATTTTTATTACCGTGATTTCACTTGTGTGGTCCAGATCTATCTACATCCATAGTGTCTTCAATTTCCACTTCTTTCCATAATACCTTTTATAACCATATGTCCCAAAGTATTTCACAGCCAATGAAGCAGTTTTTTTTTTTAAATGTAGTAACTATTCTAATGTCGGGAATGCAGCAGCCAATTTGTGCAGAGCAAGGTCCCCCAAACAGCAATGAGCTAAATGACAAGATAACGTTTGTGATGTTGGTTGAGAGATTAATGCTGGCCAGGATATTGGAAGAATTTCCTCCTTTTCTTTGAATAGTGCCAGGGGATCTTTTACTTCCACCTGAGAGGGCAGAAGATTAACATCTGATCTGAAAGACTAGTCCTCTGACAGGAGAGCACTCCCTTAGTACTGCACTGAAGTATCAGCCAAGATTACGTGCTCCACTCTCGAGTTAAAGCTGGTATTTAATGTCATGAAACATGCCACACCACCCAGTGAGAATGCTGATCTTAGTCTTTATTAAGGTCGTTTTGTAAAGCAACCCATGGTCCATCCACTCTGTTACTTCGATTCTGCATACGCATTCTTGAAGCTATTTATATTCGCTAGCTATTTATAATCTTTAACACTTTGTAGTCAACAAAACATGCTACTGATGATGCATGAAACTCCAGCCATCTCCGCCAATTATTTGTTCTGTTGTAATTTCTCTGCAGAGAAATAAGATAAGCAGTTGTCAGCACTCGGATTCCCAAAGCGATGTACAAACCAAGCAAGGTTTTGCTGCAATGGTGACATTTTTACTGGTTATCTCTTGATAACTGAATTTTGTGTTCAAAGTTAAGTTTTTGGTGGAAGGGGAAAAAAAGAGTCCTACAAACAAGAGGAAATGTGACTGATATTCATACTATTCTAATTTTAAGATAAATAAGATATAGTACTTGTATTTATATAGCACTGTATTCTGTTTTAGGACAGTCTAAAGTGCGTTGTCTAATTAATTATTTTTGACGTACAGTGACTGCAATAAGGCAGTAAAAAGAAAACTTAGAAGAATTTGGATTTCTGAGTACTGCAAACAACCTAAATGTAAAGGATTTTTTTTAATAAAGCATATTGAAGACCATCAAACGCTCTGCAAAAATAATATGCAAAATATAAAAGACCAAGAAAAGGGTTTAAAAAAAGACAATTCTGTACTTTGAAATTAAAGATAACATTGAGCTGAAACGATCATAACACATGATATCAGTTACAAAAGCATGATAGATTTATAGATATACAACATAGTAATTCTAGTTATAATTACTGATGTATGCTGGAGATGGAAACCTAGACTTTTAACATGTTTGCTTTTTTCATCAATTTGTTTCCATCACTTGGAAAAGTAATTTAATTGAATTATTTGGAAGCTTACAACTGTTGCAACACATGCATTAATACGAAAGGAATATAAGATGAGTGAAGAAGAGAAGCAGGAGACTCTTAGGCATTCCTTACGCCCAGTGTTGCTACAACAGAAAATGTGATGCAGGATGTTACCCGTGTCCAAAAGTGATACCTGACGATCGATCTGGGACAGTAAATGAGTTGGATCCAATCAGACAGATCCCCACCCGACCCAACCAAGTAAAATCCAAAATCCGGCATAACTTCTGAAGGAAATCCTCCATTCTGTGTTCTGTACATGACCGGCAACATTTACAAAGGGCATTACTACCTTGTGATGGTGGAAGATGCTCAATGTATACTGTTCCACGTATAAAGAGTAATTCTACTGTTAGAATCCTCTGTCTAGAAAAGTTGAATGCATAGGTACTCGCAGAGTTAGGTACAGTAGCATATTGTGCAAAAGCCAGATTTCAGATGCTCCAGTGATTTCTGTCATTCTGTTGCCTCACCTATTAATTTGCAAGGAGCAGTAGAGGAATACCTGGCACCCTTCATTATCTTGGTAAATAGCTTGTGTTAAAAGCTATCGGTGATAATCCACATATGCACCAGTTGCCAGCACACTGTCATTTACTCCAGTGCAGAATTGATTTAAAATGGACCAGTGTTTTCTATCATTTCCCTCGATGCTTTCTGTAAATAGCCTGTATTGAAAGCAGTCAGAGCTTCATCAGAAAATTGTTTGCATTTGCCATGTTTGCTGCAGACCTAGGTTTTTAGAATTTGTATGAAAATATTCTCTAATTTTTTTTTATGCAGTAGGTTCAAGTACAGAGTCATTTAATATTGGCCATAAGTGATTAAAGTTTATACAATCTTGAATTCTTTTGATCACCAATACCATGTTGGTGTTTAACCTTTTTACTAGTCCGATGAATTAATGGTATTTGTGGCATGGTAGATGATTTGTGCTAATCAAGTTCAAATGGTATTGAAATCTACATGTAGGTTAATACTGTTCAGAGTGTATTTCATAAAAGTTGAGTTTAAAGGTGTATCTCCTGATTTCAGGCTACATTGGTAGCCCTGTGCTATCTTGTGGAAGATTCATCGTTACAGGCAGCACTATAATGTACAAAATCTTTCTTAAGGATCATTTAAGAATGAGGATCTAGTATAGCCCCATAAGAAGAACTCTAGTTTGATTCTCATTTTGTCTGACATTCAAACCCAGTTTCCTTCAGTCGGTGGCAGGAAAAATAATGGAACTTCTATTAAAGGAGAAAATAGAAAAACATCTAGAAACCAAAAATGTAATAATGAATGGTCAACATGGATTTCAAAAGGGAAAGTGTTGCTTGACCAGCCTCATTGAATTCTTTGAAGAAGTAACAGAGAGTAGACAAGGGTAATGCAGTAGATGTAATATATCTTGATTTCCAAAAGGCATTTGATAACCTACCACATAATAGACTAATGAATAAGATCAAGGCATGTGGAGTCAGGACAAATAGCAGATTGGATAGCTAGGGGGTTGCAAGGCAGAATGTAGGGGTAAAGGGTAGCTATTCGGAGTGACAGAAGATGGGAAGTGGGGTCCCACAAGGGTCAGTGCTGGGACTAGTTTTGTTCACAATTTATATTAATGATTTAGACTCGAGTCAAAATCACAATCTCTAAATTTGCAGACAAAACTAAATTGGAGGGAATAGTTAATACTGAGGAGGACTGCAACAAATGGCAAGAAGACATTAATTAACTTGCAGAATTGGCGTATAATTGCCAAATGAATTTCAACATAGATAAGTATGAGGTATTATATTTTCATAAGAAAAATAAAGATGTCACATTACTTGGAAAATAATCTAAATTGGGTAGAGGAGGAAAGGGATCTGAGAGAACAAATACACAAATCATTAAAAGTAGCGATACAGGTTAATAAGACCATTTATAAAAAAAAAAAGCAAACCAAATACTAGGGTTTATTTCTAGAGGGATAGAATTGAAAAGTAGATAAGTTCTGCTAAACTTGTATCAGATCTTGGTTAGACCACATTTGGAGGACTGTGTACAGTTCTGGTCGCCATATTATAATAAAGGATAGAGAGTGAAAAAAGATTTACCAGAACTGCGAGGTTATACCTATCTGGAAAGGATGAACAGGCTGGGTCTCTTTTCTCTTGAAAATACCTAATGGAGGTATTTAAAATTATGAATGGTTTTGATAGAGTAGACACTTGTGGGGAAGAGCATAACGAGAGGCCATCAATATAAGATAAGTCACCAAGAAATCAAATAGGGAATTCAGAAGATACTTCTTTACCCAGAGAGTGATGAGAATGTGGAACTCGCTACCACAGGGAGTAGTTGAGGTGAATAGTATGGATGCATTTAAGGGGCGGCTAGATAAGCATATGAGGGAGAAGGGAGTAGAGGGTTATGCTGCTAGTTAGATGAAGAAGGATGGCAGGAGGCTTGAGTGGCGCATAAGCACTGGCATGGGCTGAATGGCCTGTTATGTGTATTCTATGTAATACTGCGTAATATTAGCAGTATAATGTCTGTTTTGTTAAAAGCTATGCTCCTAATACTTTCCACAGCTGCTGTTGTAACTTCTGATCCTAATTTTCACCCTTTGCTCCTGCAGGTATAGTTGCTAGTTCTCCCATGGAGAAAGTTCACCTTTTTTTAAGCTTATTTGTCTCCTTCAGCTCTAATCTCGATCATCAGGAACTTCCTCCATTGCTCCATTCCATTTGACTACTGTGACCTTACTCTTACCCTCCTGTGCATTTGCTTGCAACTTGTCTTTCTCCAGTTATCAATACTAATCATTATTATGATCAATGCTCGCCCTGAACTTTGTTCATTCTAGGCAGAAAAAATGCTCCCCCCATGTAGTGGTTTTCTTCCACACATCCCCACCATGGCAGAATCACTCATCACAATCTCCTCCGCTGCCTTTTTTAGGACCTTAACATTTTGGAGATCGTCCTCTCCATTAGTTTGTCCTCCTTCCTACAACCTTCAGACTTTTAAGACGCATGCTTATTGTCATCCAAGCATTGCTTGCTAATTTAGTTCTTTCACTCTTATCTGGATGATATCCTCCATGATCATCCTTTGCCCTTCACCTTGGTTTCTTTCGCGCTCTCTCCTCTCCATTATTTAACTTGTACTTTCTTTCGTTCCCCAAGCTGTTGCTGCCTGGGTCCCAAGATAATTATGCTTTAAAGTTTGATGCTCTTGTGCCTGTCCCATTCCTATTCCATCAACATTTATATTTGCCAGCAATCTGATCTGTCAGCCTGCACCTTTCTTGCACCTTCCGGTCGCCTGTCATTTTAATTCACCGCTCCATTCCCACTCGGACCTCACCATCCTTGGCCTCTTGTATTGTTCCACGGAAGCTCAACGTAAACTCGAACAGCACCTCATCTTCCAATTAGGCACTCTGCAGTCTTCCGGACTCGATATCGAGTTCAACAATTTCAGATCATAAGCTTGGCCCCTATTTCATTTTTTCTTGTAATTTTTCCACTCCTTTTTCCCCCCCCCCCTTTCCTTTTTGTTTCTCTCTCACACCTGGCAGCTATCTCTTGCCCTGCTAGTACACTTTACACCTAATCTCAGCCTATTACTATCTCGTCTAGCTTCTAATCTCTTTTACTTCTTTTGTTTCTTTTATTCTTTTGTCCGATCGCAGCCCTGCCTTCAATCTAGTTTCTTTTCTTTCCAGTTTTGAAGAAGGGTTCGACCCGAAACGTCAACTCAAATTTCTCTCCACGGATGTTGCCTGACCTGCTGAGTTTTTCCAGCATTTTCTGTTGTTATTTCTTGTTTAGTCTACCTCTTTTTACCCTTGATGCTGGGAACACTTGAGAAGTGTCTCATTTTTTTTGAAAGCTTAATCCACTGCACTGTTGGAGGTGTCCTCTTTCAGATGAGACATTAAACTGAGGCCCATCTGTCCTTGGGTAAACGTAAAGGATTCCTTGGAACTATTTGAAGAAGAGCAGAGAAATTCTTCTGATGTCCTTACCAATGTTGATCCCTCAACCAGCATCACTAAAACATATTGGCCCGTATTTTCCGATGCCTATGGGTGGGCACGAGCTGTGTACGCACCTGTAGGGGCATCGGAAATGCCGGTTTTAGGCATGCGAAGTGCATGCACTGAAAATCGGCATTTCCAATCGGTCAAGAATCCTCTTGATAGATCGGACGCCTGCCCTAGAGAAGGGCCACTGCGGGTGGAGAATTCCGCTTTCTGCACAACCTCTGCCCGCTGAAAACCCTTAGAAATCTTACGCCTGGCGAGGCCTGCTTTTACCAGCATAAGAATTTTAAAAAATAATCGCTCATTTATAATTTTTAAATTTTTTTAAAAGGGAAGTTTATTTTTAGCCTCGTAAAAAGCTTTTTTTAATCAAAGAATTAAATTTTTGTTTAAAATATTTAATTTAGTGTAATTTTAACTCCTTTTAAAAACGTGATGGTTTTTAAAAAAATGTATTTAATGCTTGTGTCTTTTTGGAGTGATCTCCATTCACACTTTTGACAGGTCTATTTTCCAAAAGTATGAAGGGAGATTCCCTTCTTGCATTGGCTGGCCTGGCCCACGTGATCCCAGGGATGCTTGCGAACCGTATGCACCCCTGGGATACGTGGGCCCTGCACATTTCGACTGTGGCGAGGCCCAGGATCGGAAGTGTCTGGACTCGGGAGCCCTCGGGTAAGTGCATAGATTGTTTTCCGATAGGAGGCATCTGCACGCAGGAAGCCTCCTATCGGAAATTACGGGCCATTGTTGATCCCTCAACCAGCATCACTAAAACATATTATTTGATCATTTATCTTATTGCTGTTTGGGGATCACGTTGTGCACAAATTTTCTGCCACATTTCCTTATATTGCACAGTGACTACACTTCAGAAAGTGCGTCATTGGCTGTAAAATGCTTTGAGATGTTCTAAGGTCATGAAAGGCACTATATACATGCAAGTTGTTGCTTTACATCCATGTTTGAAGGATCAGAGCATTGTTGTTGCAAATTGAAGTTCTACACATACCTTTTTATTCAAAGCTTATAGATTATATGGTTTCTCCTTTTATGACTTTAAATATATTCAAAAGGCCTATTCTGATTTTTTTTTTTAAAACTAGCAAAAGTTAAACTGAAACTCCCTTACGAGACTACCAGCTGGCAATGGTGGTCAATCTGTTGGTAGAAGAGCAACTGATTTTGATCTCATTAATCAGCCATTCAAACATTTTCTGTCCAGGATGGTGTTGATATGAAATTGTTTCAAATTTGATTACCGAACTGCAAGGAATAGTTAGTCATTAACCATGATCCTCCTGTCTCAACATAGGGCCCTGTTTATAGACACACAGCTCCACTTTGTTCTGATAGTGAGGGAACTCCCTAAGAATGGTTCCTAAGTGACTGCCCTGGTATCGGTGAAGCCTAATTTAATTGGGTCTGTCACTGCAAGAAGTGTTTTTTCAGTGGTTTATCTTTCTTTTGTACCAGCCTGGAACAAAGGAGATAGCATCATGTAATTCAGTTTGGAATCTTGTATTCCTCAGTTCCCCTCCCATTGCTATATAGGTGAAGACTAATGAAAGGAATCTGTGGGGTTAATTTCTCATGTAAAAGCTTTTTATCTGGGACACATGGTTAAAGTACTGCAGAAAGTTTGGAACAGACACAGTATTGTAATCTAGCAAAATCTGTGTATTTTTATCTTGCTTTTGTTAAAGTTACTCTAAACTTGAGTTGTAGTTTTCAGCCCAAGTCTTGTGGTCTGTCAACTATATTGAGTCAGTCAGAGAGATTAAGAGTTGGTATCCTGTACTATTTCCAATGCTCATCAGTTAAAGGATTCCATTTTTCATTGTGCAGCCTGCTATTTCAAATTACTATGTGCATAAGGTCGCCTTTCGGTCATAGGGAGAAATGGCTTACCTATTGAAGCAAACAGTTGCATTAGGCATGATAACATGGAGTGAACCTGAATTGTAACACTGTTAACCACATACACATGTTTTGCCTTTTAAACCTGTTTTATTTTGCATGGAATGAATTTCAATTGTCGCTTCACCAAAATTTCCCTAATGCTTTTCTACTTCAGTTTTCCAATTATTGTTTTGTTCCAATAATCCTTTTTTAACAAAGCCAGATTCCCTTAAAACCTGCTCTCAAAGTTTTAATATTTTCATGTTTCACTCATTTTTGCCTAATCTGGTGAGTATTTTCATTCCATTGATATCATGGGACCTTCATAAGCTCCTAGACTTCTGCCTTGTGTACCATAACTGGATCATTATCGGAGATTACACTCGGACTAGCATTGGATCATACTGATTGTTCAACAAACTGAGGAAAGAACTAGCCACGTGCCACCTCCAGAGATATGCACTCCTTCTTAGATTTTCCTGTTCTCCCAGTCAGTATCTTGGGTAATTGAAATCCCCAATTGTTCTAGGCTTCTTGCATGCCTCCTTGATCTGCAAAAATATTTTTGTATTTCCTGGCTGATTGATTAATTTTTCCCTTCCTAATGCTAAGACTAAATGTAGTGCCCTTTCCATTACCCTGGCTAAGATCAACTGGATCAGCACAGAATGGGGACTGAATCTGCAACCTTACTACTTCAGCTCTGTCTGTATGGGGCAATGCACTTATCAATTGAGCCATTGGGGAACTGAAAAATGTTAATTGCTTTATTATAGCTCTTAATTATATAAGGAAAAAATATTATTTTTAATGGAAAATTATTCTTGTCCTTTTATATCCTATAATAATACAAACCCTTTCTGTCGCATAATTACGTCCGTAGCTTGCTGAACTGTGAAATATTGTATTTGATTTTAGGAGCTATTGGGAATTACAGCAGCTGGGATAACAGTTGAAAGAACCACTCATGCATTATTAAGTAAAAGACATGCCACTGTGCAATTGAAACAACACAATGTTTAAAACTGCTTAATACCTGTAAATATAAAAAGTTCTAACATACTGTCTTTTCACACCCTGTAAATTTGGAAGCTTTTCTGAAAAGATTGCTGTAATTGAAATTGCAACGATTTAAAAATTAATCATCCTCTGCCTTGCTAATTATCCAATTGTTCATTAAACCAAAATACATCATCATTTTGTTAAGTAGTGGATGCCTATAAATTGATTTGCCAGTGTCAAAGGGACTAGGATTTGCCTCAACAGATAACTGCTGTTTCCATGGTGATGAGGCACCAATCAACAGTCACTATTTTGGACTGAACTACATTGGCTAAAGAGAGGTGGGAAAATAGCTTAATATATGACAGAATTTCAGAAATATTTGATTATTAGTATAAATTAAATGATGACCCTATTTTCTGTTTAATTTGGGGAAAACTAATTTTAAATGACGTAGAATATATGGCAGAAAAGCAATCCCTCAGTGAAATATAACCCCTTCATATTTTACCTGATGCTGCGTTCAGCTGATGCAGTTGTTTGCATCAAACCTCTCTGCTGTATAGCTTGACCCTTCTAACTGAGCTGGAAGAAATGTGGAAGTCCAGTGGTGATAGTTTTTGCCAGTAACCCAGTCAACCAACTCTGCTTTTTATTTGATTATCAAGGTGACACAGCTTCAAAATGGCCTGTAGACATTGTCATTTGTAAGTACACAGTTACCCCATATATTTCTGCAGCATATAGCAGGTTATGTCTTGAATAGTTAGTGGATGGTAAAAGATGAACATAAGGTCATCTAGTGATCGGGAAGCCCTTTGCAGTGATTTAAACATTTGTAGCAACTGACCTCTACACAATGGTGTAATGGACGTTTTGATTTCCACTTGTATTAGAAATGGTTGCAAATATTTTAAGGTACAAGGTGTGAAGTATAAGATGGTCGCAACCAGGTATGCTGTTGATAATGTGATTAGACATCAGAGCAAAAATCTAAAGCTTTTGAGGACTGTCTAACTTAGTGGCTCGTTGCAAAGTGCTGTGGTAAATGCATAAGCATATAGCCAAGGGCAAGGATGACGATTTGCATAATGTATCTTGACATATTTAATAGATCTTGTATATTTTGAAAAAGTGCTAATTTTGATCTCTTTGGCGGGTGGGTGGGGAACTAGAAGATTATTTAACCAAGAAACTGTCTTTTTTTAGCTTGATGTAGTGAAAATATGCATGACTAAATCATTAGTGCATTCGGCGATATTTTATGTATAGTAGCTTGAGACTTAACTAACAGGATATTTTTGGCTTACCGATGATAATCGAGAAATAATTTCCTGCTGACGAGCAAACTGGAGTAATCTTTCATCACACTGTCTTCAGTACTGAATTTAAACTCTTGATGTTACTGTGTACAGTATATGGTGGTATTCTGTTGTCTGTACTGGTATCAAATATAGATAGAAAACACCAAATATTTTGTGTAATATAAATGAGAAATTAAATGGGAATTCAATAGTAAGATGTGTCTACCATTTAAATTGACAATGATTTCTATGCACAAAGACAGATATTTTGTCCAAGGTCAAAGTGTAATGTCTTTGTATATCTGTTACTGATGCATTTAGTGATGACAATTACAAATAAATTGTGGCTCATCTGTTTATGGAGAGAAAAGTCATGAATGAATGCCGTTCTTGCTATATTGTAATTGTATCAGGTAACAAAGAATTTGTAGATGCAGTTTGCAGCAAGATATTGCTGACACTCTGCATTATTGCTTTCATTCAAGCCTGTTCAGTTCCAAAGCTTGATTAGTTTTGCAAAACATGCATCTAAATATGGGCTTTCAGATGCAGTCTTTTGGCCTACCTTGACCTCTTGGACTAGTGGCATTTGTTGAGGCCAACAAAAATATATTTTTTAAACTTGTTTCTAAATGGGCTTGTTTTAATATGATCCTACTGAAAGCACCTGTTATGTCCGTGTGTAATTGAGACACGGACTGCAGGAGTTGGTTATAACAGGTGTTTACTGAGTGGAGACAAAACTGGAACTACTATACAAAGTTACTACACAGGCTTATATACAGGGGTGGTCACTACTGGTACTGCAGTATACAGGGGCTGCAGAATATAGTTCCTTCTTCAAAGTACATACACTACACCACCTGTTTTTTTTAAAGCAGTTTTAAAAAAAAAAAAAAAAGTTTATTTTAGATATTGCAATACTATTAAATTTGTGAAGTTTGCTTTTTTGCACTTATTACAGATTATAATAGTTTGTGCCATAGTTTATATAATTTTTCTTTTGAACTGTTTGGGGGGGCGGGGGGGAAAGTTGCAAAAATCATATCAGGATCTTCATTGGCTTGGAATTTGCGATCAGCAGTGAAGCGAAGGTGTTCACTGCTGGCCCCGAAGTACGCTCCGCACAAGGAAAACTCAATCGCCGTGTTGACAACGTCGGGTTTTCCGACCTTCAATTCAATTCAACGCAGGTTAGTGGGGATTCCCTTCAAACTGCTGTGATGTCAACAGGTTGTCTAAGCAGCCAATTAAAAGGCAGAATTTTGATAGCCACTGAACAAGGAAGTGGGTAAGCGCTTAAAATTTTTACTTTTTAAAGAGAGAGCAAAAGAAAGATTGGGGGGCTCTCGTGGGGACAAGGCAAACCTGAAACAAAATGGACAAACTTCAAAAAAAACATTTTTTTAATGTTTTTGAAAAGTTTCTTAATTTACATTTTTATTCAAATGGACTAATTTCACACTGCACAAAATTAAAATTAATTTTCCAGGCCCTTAACACTTGTTTAGAAGTCAATATACTGTACTGTTAAAACCCCAGTTACACCTAATCCCTTTGAGTCTAACTTTTTGGGGGGAATTTAAGAGTATGGTCAAAGTTTTCGTCCGTTTCAATGATTTGGTTTGTTACACAGATTGCCGGCTCTGTGGGGGGAGGAGGGGTGTCACAGCACAGCCTATTTCGGAGTTGTCAGTGACAAATCCTGATGTTGCGGTCTGTTTCAAAGGCGGAGTGACTCCGAACACTGCCAGTTCGCTATCACCCAACCACAAATTCCGGGCTATTATATTTATCAGGACTGACAAGCCAGGTTCTTTATGCAGATTGTTTCTATCTGACCAGTTAAGCACCTTTTTAAATCTATTGGCCCGTAATTTCCGATCGGAGGCTTCCTGCGTGCGAATGCCTCCTATCGGGGAAAAAATCTACGCCCTTACCTGAGGGCTCCTGAGGTCTGGACACTTCCGATCCTGGGCCTCTCCAGTTAGACCTGTCAAAACTATGAATGGGGCTCACTGAAAAAAGACATCAAAACATTAAATAATTTTTTTTAAATCATGTTTTTAAAATGAGTTAAAATTACATTAAATTGAATATTTTAAACAATTTTTAAAAAAATTAATTTTTTTTTATGGGGCTAAAAATAAACTTAAAAAAAAAGTATTAAATTATAAATGAGTGGGGAGTTTTACTTTTTTAAACTCTTATGCTGGTAAAAGCAGGCCTTATGCAGAAAGTGGAACTCTCCACCCGCAGAAGCAACTTCTCCAGGGCAGGCGTCCGATCTGTCGAGGATTCTTGACCGATCGGGAGTGCCAGTTTTCAGCGCATGTGCTTTGCATACCTGAAACCGGCACTTGCGAGGTCCCTATGGGTGTTTACACAATGCGTACACACCCATAGGCATCAGAAATTATGGGCCAATATATTCAAAGGCATTATAACAAGTGACCAAGGATGGTTCAAAGAAAAGTGAGAGTTTGTAACCAGTTAAAAATAAGTTATGCTGCCCTGTGTACATGAACTTCTATGACTCGCCTCAGTAGCGCTGTTACAATTACCGATAATGGGCGCTGCATGCCCAGATGCTAAGAATGTTGGATAGATGCCAGTGGGAAGCTGTCAGATATGTCTGATTCAACCCTGTTAACGTTCTGCGTTGCAAAGAAATAATGAGATGTCCTGCAGTAACTTTGACGTCAGACTTTCAAGGTAAGTTTCCATTTTGGTTTGAATCTGCAGTTCATACTCCAAATGTGTATATACAGTATTAGGTTTCAAAAGCATAAATATATCAAATTTTCTCTCACCCTCGCCCCTTCCCTGAAGAGGTACTGTTTCCCTTGCACTGGCTGAACTTCAGTCCCCCACCACTTTTCATGTGTGAACCCAGACAATGTGTCGGTAGACTATTTTACCATCTGAGTCAAATTCTGTTTTCACCCACTACTCATTGCACTTTCAAATATGCTGGGAGCAGGAACCCTGACTAGCTTCTCCCTTGTTAGACTGTGGACACTGGAACTGATGATGGCACCCAATTGCTACTCTGCCTGAAATCAAATAACTCCTCACAAATTGGAATCTTCTGGTCTGTGTGGCTTTGCGCCGCATCAGGGGAGCCTTGTTTTGAGTGTTCATTTGTAGTTGAAGCCATATGGGTTCACCACAGCACTTTTTGAAGCATGCTGAATTTGTGTGTGCTTGGTTCTCCACTTTTTGGGGAATAGTGCTTTTATATACAAGATATTCAAAAATAATGAAGTGCCTCATTTTTATGAGATAAATATATGAAACGTTTGTAAAGCTAAATTACACTCTTGGTTGATTTTAACTTTAAATTTATATGCTTTCAGTTGAAGAAATTAAGTAATGCATTAAATTCTGTCACACTGATCAGCTTTAGTGGAAATTTCAGTATTTCTTAGATACCCTGTACTTTTTTCTACAGTTGCGGTTCCATTTAAAGTTCCTATTTGATTATGTCAGTTTCAATGATTAAAACATTGTTCCAGATGAATTGTTTAAATGACTTTTGATCCATGGTATTTGATGTACAAAGTCACAGAACAAATCTTTGTAAAGTTTTAAAGGAAATTGATTATTAAACACAAATGATTGCATTTTAGTAGGGTACCAACGCTGCTATTGCTATTTATTTTAGTCATCCTAAGTATTACCTCACCACAATCCCTGCAGCTCCCAAAAATTTGTGTTCGCTATTATGACAATTCAAAGAGATGTTTGTAAAAAATTTACAGTTTGCATGAAGAACGTCTTCACATCTTTGTATGCACTTGTGGCATCCAATTTATGCTTGGTGACATTAGATAATTTTCATGTGTAGTACATTTACAGTTTTAAGATGCTGCAAGAATAACCGATATTGGCTAAGACAGGTTTACAAGCCCACTGTTTTTTATAACCATAAGAAGAGATGCTCCACCTTACCTTGCAGATTGACCATCAATATGGCCTTCTAAGTCCTGTATATTGTGATGGTTAGAAACAGACTAGAGAATTTGATGTGATAGTAAATTCTAGGCTGTGCAAGATTTGCTGATTGGAGTACCAGGATTGGATGATCTAGGCTCAGAGTTGAAATGAGTGAATTCATAGGTGCCAGAATTATTTGGTATAGAAGGGAATGGTAGCGCAGTGGTAATGTCACTGGGCTAGTAATCCAGAGGCCTGGACTAATGATCCAGAGACGCGAGTTCAAATCCCACCACGGCGGCTGGGGAATTTAAATTCAGTTAATTAAATAAATCTGGACTAAAAAACTAGTATCAGTAATGGTAACCATGAAACTATCGGATTGTTGTAAAAACCCATCTGGTTCACTAATGTCCTTTTAGGGAAGGAAATCTGCCGTCCTTACCTGGTCTGGCCTATATGTGACTCCAGACCCACAGCAATGTGGTTGACTCTTAACTGCCCCTCTGAAATGGCCTAGCAAGTCACTCAGTTGTAACTAACTGTAACTACGAAACAAAATAAGAAGAATGAAACCGGACGGATCACCCGGCATCGACCTCAGCACCGGACACTGCAACGGCACACCAGCCCAGTCAACCCTGCAAAGTCCTCCTCACCAACATCTGGGGACTTGTGCCAAAATTGGGAGAGCTGTCCCACAGACTAGTCAAGCAACAGCCTGACACGGTCATATTCACAGAATCATGTCCCGAACTCCTCCATCACCATCCACTGGCAGGACATACCAGTGGCACAGTGGTATACAGTTGGGAAGGAGTGGCCCTGGGAGTCCTCAACATTGACTCTGGACCCCATGAAGTCTCATGGCTTCAGGTCAAGCATGGGCAAGGAAACCGCCTGCTGATTACCACCTACTGCCCTCCCTCAGCTGATGAATCAGTACTCCTCCATGTTGAACACAACTTGGAAGAAGCACTGAGAGCAGTAAGAGCTCAGAATGTACTCTGGGTGGGGGACTTCAATGTCCATCACCAAGAGTGGCTTGGTAGCACCACTACTGACCGAACTGGCCGAGTCCTAAAGGACATAACTGCCAGTCTGGGCCTGCGACTTGTGGTGAGTGAACCAACAAGAGGGAAAAACCTACTTGACCTCGTCTTCACCAATCTACCTGTTGCAGATGCATCTGTTCATGACCGCATTGGTAGAAGTTCCGTCTTCACACTGAGAACACCCTCCATCGTGTTGTGTGACACTACCACCGTGCTAAATGGGATAGATTCAGAACAGATCTAGCAGCTCAAAATTGGGCCATCAGCAGCAGCAGAATTGTATTCCACCACAATCTGTAACCTCATGGCCCGGCATATCCCTCACTCTACCATTACCACCAAGCCAGGGGACCAACCCTGGTTCAATGAGTGTAGAAGAGCATGACAGGAGCAGCACCAGGCGTACCTGAAAATGAGGTGCCAACCTGGGGAAGCTGCAACATAGGACTACGTGCATGCTAAAAAGAGGAAGCAGCATGCTATAGACAGGGTTAAGCGATCCCACAATCAACAGATCAAATCAAAGCTCTGCAGTCCTGCCACATCCAGTTGTGAATGGTGGTGGACCATTAAGCAACTAACTGGAGGAGGAGGCTCCATGAATATCCCCATCCTCAATGATGGTGGAGCCCAGCACGTGAGTGCAAAAGACAAGGCTGAAGCTTTTGCAACCAACTTCAGCCAGAAGTGCCGAGTGGATGATCCATATCAGCCTACTCCCGAGGTCCCTACCATCACAGAAGCCATTCTTCAGCCAATTCGATTCACTCCATGTGATATCAAGAAATGGCTGAGCGCACTGGATACAGCAAAGGCTATGGGCCCCGACAACATCCCGGCTATCGTGCTGAAGACTTGTGCTCCAGAACAAGCCACGCCTCTAGTCAAGCTATTCCAGTACAGCTACAACACTGGCATCTATCCGACCATGTGGAAAACTGCCCGGGTATGTCCTGTCCACAAAAAGCAGGACAAATCCAACCCGGCCAATTACCGCCCCATCAGTCTACTCTCAATCATCAGCAAAGTGATGGAAGGTGTCATCGACAGTGCTATCAAGCGGCACTTACTCACCAATAACCTGCTCACTGATGCCCAGTTTGGGTTCCGCCAAGACCACTCGGCTACCGACCTCATTACAGCCTTGGTCCAAACATGGACAAAGGAGCTGAATTCCAGAGGTGAGGTGAGAGTGACTGCCCTTGACATCAAGGCAGCATTTGACCGAGTCTGGCATCAAGGAGCCCTAGTAAAACTGAAGTCAATGGGAATCGGGGGGGGGACAGCGCTCCACTGGCTGGAGTCACACCTAGCACGAAGGAAGAAGGTTGTGGTGGTTGAAGGTCAATCATCACAGCCCCAGGGCATCGCCCTAGAAGTTCCTCAGGGCAGTGTCCTAGGCATTCTATTCGATAATGGCTGATCTGTACAACAACAACAACTTTTATTTGAATAGCACCTTTAACGCAGTAAAACGTCCCAAGGTGCTTCACAGGAGTATTATAAGACAAAAAAATTTGACACTTTCCATCAATTTGAAGTTTTCTTGTGCTGCCTGAGCAGTTTCTTAATCAATTGTTGAGCAGGATTGATATAAGGGATCGTTGCTGTTTCCCAGAGGGACAGAAGAGTTGAATGCCCTATAATGTTCTGTGCAAAGTGATGCAATGATATCTTAGCACTGTCTTAAGGTTTCAGCCCCAAATTAAATTATTTGCAATGTCAAGTGCACCATTATGCTGCTGTGTTTATCAACACCATTCTAAACTTTACCAGAAGCAGCAAAACGCCTTCAAACAACCATAGACGTGAGCAGCCCTTGATGCGTTGATGCTGCAGCATTTCCTTACCAGATGTACAACAGGTGCTATTAACTAGATTGATCTGAAACTCAATCAGGACTGTGCTTCATGAATCATGTTACTTCTAAAATATTTAAATAGCCTCCATTGTAAATTTTTCATGTATGTTTGGCTTACACGGTAACGACTGCATCTCACTTGTTGAAAGGATCCATTCAGGTCTTGTTGCTGCTTCGATTCTGATCCTTCTTTCGGTGATCTTGCCAAGGTAAGCTTTTAGTATGGGTTGCTCATAACTTTGCAGTTTTTTAAATGCATCTAGTTGTTTTGCAAATATATATTGAACAGCAATTCTTAAATTTGAATGGAACATCAGAAATGTTTGTTCCAAACTATCATGGATGAAACAGCTCTAATTCATTTATTTAACTGAATTATTTATAGCACAATAATAAAACTATTTTCAGTTAAAACTTCATATCTGTAGATCTTTTTCAACATTTTTTTTTAGCAAATCATCATCTATTAGCTAAAGTGTACTTAATATGTCGTTATTTATTGGTATACACATTTGTACTAACTACACTACCTATAAAGACAGAACATTACAACACCGTGATTGTTCTAGTGCAGTGTATGAGAAGTGTAGCAGACACAGCGATTTTTGTGCTTACCACGGAAGGACTTAGTTGGATCTCACTTTTACGGTGAAAAGGCCATAAATCCTTTCTGCTAAAAAATGTTTGTTTAGTACAATGGTAGTAAAATAATGATTATTTCTTCTGTCAGAAACCGAGTTGTAGGAATAATGGATTAAGTTTGTATCTAGAGTTCTTTTATGATGCCAAAAGTTTACCAAGGTGTCCACATACTCTGTTCTAGTCACACATGCTATTTTTTATGTTTTTGTTCCAAAATTGACACTTTAGTCATCCTACATCAACCAACTGATGTAAAAGGACCTAGCCATACCATGATCACTAGAGGAACTAAGCACAGAGCTGATTATTTCTACTTAATTCATGAATCACTACAGAGATACCGAGGATACAGTTTAATGTACAACTCCTAACTCTTTTTAGTATTTGTATGCAGTCAAGTTGATTATCAACTTAGTCACCACAAACAGGCCAATAACTTGGTTTTGGACTTACACTATGTTGAATTGAACACCGTTATTATAACTGATTTGAGGAAGATGGATCAGAATATTTTGTTGATGGGGAGAGATTAGGCGCTCTGGAGGTGCAAAGGGATGTAGGTGCCCATGTACACATCTCTTTAAAAACGAGTGCACAAAGCAATCAAAAAGGCTAATGGAATGTTGGCCTTTATCTCAAGGGGGGGCTGGAGTACAAAAATGAGGAAGTGATGCTTCAGTTGTACCGAGCCTTGGTCAGACCCCATCTGGACGACTGGATTTGGACACTGCACCTCAGGAAAGATATATTGGCTTTGGAAGGGGTACAGTGCAGACCAGAATGATACCAGGGAATAAATGGTTAAATGGTTGCATAAACTTGGCTTGTATTTCCTTGTGTTTAGCAGGTTGAGGGCTAATCAAGGTGTATAAAATGATAGAGATTCAATCGGGTAGATGCAGAAAATCTATTTCCTCTGGTGGGGGAATCCAGAACAAGGGGATATAATCTTCAAATTAAAGCTATGCAAGTAAAATCAAGAAGCATTTTTTCCACAGATTAGTGGACATTTAAAATTCCCCCCCCTCTTTTTCCCCCCCCCCCCCAAAAAAAAAAAGATTGTGAATGCTGATTCAATTGAGAGATTCATGACTGAGATCAATAGAATCAATAGAATGTGGGATATGGAGATAAGGTGGGTAAATGGAGTTGAGGTGCAGATCAGCCATGATCTACTAGAATGGCAGAACAGGCTTGAAGGGCTGAATGGCCTACTCCTGTTCTTGTGTAACTCATTTCATAATTGCTGTGCCACAGCCTTAGCTGGGTTCAATTTTACACAGTGGATCACTTGTCAGTTACATGGATTGTGGCACATCCCGCAAAGTGGATCACAGCTGAGATGTTGTACTGGGAAAGATTATACAGAACCAATCCAATTTTTTGGAAGATTTATGTTTCTGCAATCTCGCTTGATATGACCAATGTTTCCAGGAACTGCGATAACTAGTTCAATCACATAATGCCAACCGATGTAATCAGCTCCACCTATCAGCAGGACTGTTTGGAATGCCCAGGACTTGTTCATTATATTTGCTGCTTGCTGTGGTTAACATCTATGAGCCATTGGTGCAGCCTGCAAAGCCAGAGGAGGTGCAGTAAGGGGCAACTAAACCCAGCACAAGAAGTTTTGAGTCCTGTGGAAAATGAGACGTGCAAACATTATGCCTGAATTGTGGCCTGCTGACATCATATGTGGATAGTTGGCCATGCACTTTTACACCAATATCTGCAGTACTGCATAAAATTCTGGCTGTGTACTACAGCAAGGAAATCCAGCTGCTGGAGGCAGTGCAGAAAAGGGCAACCAAACTGACCTAGCTTAAGACAACTGCGGTATTAAAAGGTTGAAGAGTCGAGGATTATTTACTCTGGAGAAAAGGCTCAGAGGAAACATTGAGGAATCTTAAGGAATGGATAAATTGAACCCCTAAATATGTTTGAGATTCCCACCAACTCTAGAATGGTAAGAGGGAGGGTGAACAAACAGTTCAGATTTAATTACTTTATGCAGAAAATGGTGAACGCGTGGAATGGACTGTCTAAGGACGCAGATGCTGTGGAAAAATTGGATAGATATTTGAGGAGTAGACGGCTGAAAGGTATTCATTTTTGGGACCAGCTACACGGACTGTGCAGTCTATTCTGGTTCAAGTGAAAGATATTTGAAAAAAGTAGGCCTAAGTAAATAACAGTATCAAGCCCAAATAAAGTAAATTGCTGTATGCTTCTGCAACCTTATCAGTTAAAGCCAGATGATTTTTTTTTTGAAGAAAGCATTTATATTCAGTGGAGATGTTTATCATTATAATTGGAACCGTTCCACAGAATCCAGCTGTGTTTCAATTTATTCTATCAAATCTTGTGGCATTACAAGTCACTAACTTAGTATGTCGCCGATATTAGCATGATTATTTGATGTTACCATGTTGTCATTCTTGCTCAGTACTTCCAGAACTGGATATAAAAGGTCTGAGGTCTGCAGCATCGCAAATGTTGAGCCTATTGGAGCCTTTCTGGGCGCAAGTCGAGACCTGCGAATAGTTTTTTAAATTGCTGCATTTTTTGTTATGAGACTAGGTGCCTTAATTATACAGTTCAGAAATAAACATTTTATATGCAGTTGATAGTTAATTAAATCCTCAGAATTTAATTTGATGATGAAATATAAAATGTATTGCAGTTCTGCCACAAGGAATACAATTCATATTTGTTCCAGACCATAAAATGTTGCAGATGTTGCTCGTACTGTCTGTATTAAGTTACATCCAGCCTACTTGAATTGTATTTGTTCAGATTCCTAGGCATTTGTTTTGAATCTGTATTACATTTTCAGCAGTCATGCTAAATCTGTATTTCCTCAAACTGTATATGGATTTTTGTCTGTGCTGTATCACAGTATTGGCTTATTTCTGCCCTCGTAGACATCGGGTTAAACCCAGCTTCACTCGCAAAGTGTTCCAGCTTGTTTTAATACACATCCGCGTACCAGATGATGTCTGGGTCAGGTATCTGTAGAGGCGCCAAGATATTCAATTCAAATAAGAGCATCTTTTTGGCTTTGTATGTATGTTTAGCAGCTCTCTGCATTGGAGTTAGTGTCATTGCAGTGGCAGCTGTGGCTCAGTGGGTAGCACTGTCGCTTCTGAGTCCGAAGGTTGTGGCTTCAAGTCCCACTCCAGGGACTTGAGCACAAAAATCTAGGCTGACACTGCAGTGCCATGCTGAGGGATGCTGCACTGTTGGAGGTGCCTTCTTTCAGATGAGATGTTAAACCGAGGTCTCATTTGCTCTCTCAGGTCTTTCTTTTTAGAGACGCATTTAAATTTGCTTTCTCCTGGTCATTTTTGAAAAGTGTTTCTCAGCCTATCTAATTAAAATTGAGTAGTCCATTTGAAGCCATCAGAGATAGATATACCAAAGAGAACCCATGGATTTCCAAAAAAACAAAAGTAGGTTCGTATTTACATTGTAGTTTAGCATAACTGATGCAACTGTTTAACTTTTTTTTACTACCTCTAGATGAGAAAGTTAAGCTAACTAAAATCTATTGTGTGTCAATGACACTGTAAACTTAACCATCTACTGTTTAACCACATCCTCGTGAGCTGTATGTTTTACTGCCTTCTGGAGTCGAGGAAGATCACAAGTGCACCAGTAATGTGAAATAGAGTAACAAAGGTTTTCTGTTCAATCCCTGAGCATGTTATAAATTACCTACATGTTGGGCAAGTAAGGGCACTCTCCAGATCATTGGAAGCAAGGGCTTGTCTATGGTAGTGGTCTGAAGTACTGAATCCGAGGAAAAAATATCTAAAGTAAAACCTAATTACGTATGTATACATTTTGGTGCTTGGCTTGAGACTTTTCAAACTATATATTAACTTTTTATTTGGTTGGTCTCTGGTGAAATTAACATAAAGCAATATGTGAGAAATATAATTTATCTCGGAACACCTTGGCTGACTGATGTGAAATTTAATGAAAGACAACTTGGAGAGATCTTTTATTTCTGTGCAGTAATAAACAGATTCACAATCATATAAGTAATGATCTTGCTCTGAAATTAAAAGGTTTTGTGCAACTTGAGATAAATAAACTGCTTCCAGAACAGAAATTCATGGGATGGATTACATTGTAATGGATATGGATCTGATAAAAGAAAATTAAATCTACCATTAATTTACCATAGAGAAGATCCTAAAGTAATCAAAATGAATCTTCATCTCATTACTCATCCTGGATTTATGGAGAGAATCTCCGTAATACCAAGTCTCACGATTTAATCACAAGACACGCAATTTTTAATGAAAATGCACCCCAACTCGTGATCTCGCGATTCCACTTGGATAAGTCGGTGAGTCGCTGAGTTCTACCCACAACAGGTGAGTTAGAAGGTACTTTATGCTGTCAGTTGGCAGTGACATGCTTTAGGAGAGGTAATGAGAATTTTGAGCTGTACGCGAATATGCTTTTTAAAATACAATATTGCAGGTGGGTTTGTAAGATCAGGCTTGCAATCATTGAGGTGAGGCAAGGAAGCATTTTAGCAGAGGGAAGAAAAGTGATTGACACAAGTTTAATTACTTTTGTTATCTACGTTTTACTGAGTCCAATATTGCACCGGGGTGGATTTATGGTTTCAGACTTGTTGCCGGTGAAAGTTAATAAAAACCTTAACATAAAAAGTTGGGAAAATTGGAGGGAACTTTTGAAAATCAGAATTCTAACGTCCGGTTTATATTGGAAAGGTTATGCTACCTCGCTTTCTACAGGCCAGCCCAATTAGCACATCTGTCTGCTGAAGAATTCAAACTGCCTGGGAGCAACAAAGGTTGCCTCTTGTTTGGATGGTAGAGTGAATGTGGTCAGCTGAAGGCACCGTCCATGGTGGAGCGATTTAAAATCGGGAACAGGCAAGAGGCCCAAATTGGAGGAGTGCAGAGATTTTGGAGGGTGGTTGTTTTCCGGAAAAAGCAACTGTCAAAAGCAGAGCAAGGCCGGCCTGTGAGTGACACGACAGCAGGGCTACCGATCCACCTACTCCTGCTCCTATTTCTTATGTTCTTGTGTGCTTATGTCAGTAATTGGTTAATGATGGCTGAATGCACTTCCTGTCCAGGAGCAAAGGTCAGTGAGGGGTCTGGTCAGGTCGGGGAAAAAAATAGCAACTGTTGATTTCTTACCAAATCTCATTTTTAAGAGTTTGTCTCATTATTTGAGATGGTGGGGTTGGCATTACTGGAATCTGGTATATTCTACTTAATGGAAATAAATTTACTGTTCCTGTATTTGGGGAAAAAATGCTTTGAACCCTAATGCATTACAGATGTATTGCATGGTAGAGAAATAATAGATTGCTCAAAACGTTAGTTTTGTAAGTTCTGGTTTAGTAATCATAGCTGCTGGATACACCTTCAATTTTGTAAATAACCTGCTTAAAAGGAAACTTATTCAAAATTAATATTGCTTTCGAAGGATCAATGACACTGAATTGGGAGTAGGATTATCGTTGAGTTCCTTTTGCGATACTTGCATTTATATAGTAGTTTATTACTTGATCAAAACAGGTGATCGAAGCATTATACAGTTATTTTTGAGCAGCGACTATTACATATATAAGCATGATGATAGCCATTCTGCATCAACAATGTCCTACAAATAACAGAGATGAATGACCAGTTAATCTGTTTTTAAATTTTTTTTTAATGGTATTTGTTGAGATAATGTTTTGCTACACTGGGAGAAATTCCTGCTCATTTTTTAAACAATGCCCTGGAAATTTAAATAAAGAATTGTATAACTTTACAACACATCAGGTGGTCATATGACCCATCATGATTACACTAGCTCTCAGAGTTATCCACTTTGTCCCATTCACCTGCTTTTTTCTCTCTCTCAAATATTTATCCACTTTTTAAAAAGATGTTATGGATTCTGATTCCATCACAATCTTTCAATGCTTTCTTCTGTATTTCCTCCTAACAGGCAGCAAACCTCCTAGTGAATCTGCATTACACCCACTCTAACCTCCCATCCTTCCTATAGTGTGAAGCCGAATGATGTACAGACTACTCCAACCAAGGTCTTAAAATGTTATACAAGCTCACCATTACCGCTTGGCTTTTTCCTATACCTCTGATAATTTTTTCAACCCAAATGCATTGCCTCATAATTACTGGCATTGAATTTTATTCGCCTATTATCTTATCAATGTTTCTTTGCTGCAGCTTTTGAAATAATTAACAATACCATCTACCTGGTATAGTCTGTAAATTTCAATGCCACTCCCTCTAGGCTGTTGTGCAAATCATTGATGTACACAGTGAACAAAAGTGGCCCTAGAACTGAACCCACTCCCAACCACCCTGAAAAACTGCCCTTAATTCTTACTATGTTTCCTCCCTTCAAACCAATTTTTAATCCAATTTTCTATCCTCCTAATTCCATACCCCTTAATTTTCTTAATCTACCATGTTACACATTGTCAAATGCTTTCCTATAGCCCATGTACATCCACTGCATTTCCCCCATTTACCATATGTCACCTCCTCAAAGAATCCTATCCAGATTATCAAGCATGATTGCCCCTTTTGAAATCCATGCTGGCTACTTCTAACTAGTGTCTCTTTCTCTAGATAGGTGGCAAATTCATCCTTAATAGAGACTCTCAAATTTTCCTTATCTCGGATGCTAAACTAACTGGCCTGTAATTAATCGGATTAGCTCTGGCTCCATTTATAATTTAAAAAAAAAAAAAAAAAAATTTTTAAATGTGTACTACGGAGCACTTCCACACTCAATGGAGCCCTAAAACATAATTTCTTGAGCCTAGGCATTTTGCTTCCTTATCTTCCTCAAGATCCTAGGCTGTATACCATTGGGCACTGGCACTGTGGCTGGAATTTTCAGGAGGGTCAGCATGTGGGATCGGTGGCGGCTTGGGTGGGAAAGTGTTTTTTTTTTTGATGGGGTCAGGACCCTGCTGTCAACCCGCCACCACATGCCTTTTCCAATGTCCCGTGTTTGGAGCAATCGCTCCATCCAGTGTCACCTCATTGGAACAACCTCTCTCACCATTGACAGCTTGCTTCTGTCATCCCAACTTCACCTGCCATCTATTCCATCAGCATGGGTACCGTTTATACTGTTGGTCCTCAGAATCTGACCACAATCCGCCCCAACACCAGCAGAACCAAGCACACCAGCAACACCAACAACACCACCGCCAATCTTCTCCTTAACCACCTGATGCTGCCGAGGGCATCAGCACCCAAACACATTGCTGCCCAGGAGGCCACGGATGGCTTCACTTGATGCTGTACACCCTGGCTACCAGGATGCACCAGGTTGGCACCACCCACACCAACACCATAAAGCATCCCTACAATGTCCAAGCCATTCCTTTCATACTCCCCACCATTGTGGGGGCTACCGTTGTGTCTCACCATTCACTGCAACTCACTAGGCCACTTCCAAAGGTGCTCACAACTCTGTCCAAGAACGGAAAGTGTTGAAAGTAAAGGCTTCAATGTTTGACAGCACATTAACAGAAACTTTACATGAACATTGGATAAAACACCCAGGTGCCTACCCATGTGTGTGTTAGTTGGTATGATTGCACTTGGATGAGGGTAAGTGTGAGAGGTGGCTGGTCAGACGGGGATGTGAACATGTAGAGAGAGGAATGGGTGGAGGTACAAGGTAAGTTGGTGTGAGTAAGGATGTGCAGGAGTAGGGTAGAGAAGGCAGACTGATAGAGTTGTGATGAGTGGCACAGCAGGATGAGGTTGAGTGTGGCTTTGTACTAACGTTTCACGATGTACTGGGATCATTGAAAGGTTTGCAGCACTGCACCCAGGTCCTCCTGACCACACCCCTGCTTGTGCTCTCCTGTGCAATGTGCAACCAGGCTGTTTAGGTCTCCTCGGGCGGTCTCTTCCGCCCATCAGAAGGGAAGAGGACCTCCCTATATGCTGTGACTCCCTACATAAGCGTATGGAGGGAGTCATGGGAGAACCTTGGTGCAGCCCTGCACCTCTGCAGTGATTGTCAGTGTAGGCAGCACCTCAATGCTGTAGAACACTGACAGCACAAATGCCAAGATAAAGTTGGCCATGGTCCCTTTAAGGAGACCGGCTGATGATGCATCATGAAATGACGTCACCAGACCCGCTTCCTCTAATTGGCCCGGGAAGCGCATTGGGCCGGCTTAACAAGCCCCATCTACAGAAGGTCATTTCACAGAGCGGGATGGAGCCAGCAGCGGGGTCAGGACCCGTCACAGATGTCGCCCGCCATGGACCCGCCGAGGTCAGCAAAATCACGGCCATTGTCTTTCTTTAACCTAATTAACTTATTTCATATTTTCCTTTTCTCATCATAATATTGCTCATCTTGCTCTCAACAACTTCAGGGTTCACCTCAAATATTCATTCATAGAAACATAGAAGATAGGAGCAGGAGTAGGCCATTCGGCCCCTCGAGCCTGCTCCGCCATTTAATGAGATCATGGCTGATCATCCAAATTCAGTACCCTGTCCCTGCTTTCTCCCCATATCCCTTGATCCCTTTAGCCTTAAGAAATATATCCAACTCCTTCTTGAATATATTTAATGAATTGGCCTCAACTGCCTTCTGTGGTAGAGAATTCCACAGGTTCACCACTCTCTGGGTGAAGAAATTCCTCCTCATCTCAGTCCTAAATGGCTTACCCCTTATCCTTAGACTGTGACCCCTGGTTCTGGACTCCCGCGCCATCGGGAACATCCTTCCTGCATCTAGTCTGTCTAGTCCTTTGCCATTTTTTGATCACCACCTCCAAATTGGCAATTGTCTCTTCACCTTGAACAATTCTCGTTTTACTGATATGGTTATAAAATAATTCACTGTTCCTTTTGATTTAAAAAAAAAAAATAGTTTTCACGCACTCTCTTCGCTTTACTTATGCCACTCTTAACTCTTATTTTCTCATTCTGCTTTAGTTTTTCCATTATTTTTCTATTACTTTTAGGCCCTCTTCTTCAATGTTAATTGGTTTCTAACCTTTTTGTTATCCATAACATCCTAAAACTTCAAGTAGTTTCATTCTTTTTTAATGGAATATACTTATTCTATACCTTCGCTGTCTTTTTTTAAAAAGCGTTGCACTGTTGCTCTACAGTCCTGTGTGCCAATTTCTCTTTCCATCTCGCCTCACCTCTGCTAACTTCCTCCTAATTTTTTCTAAAATATGTCCTAATCCAATTTGGTGTTTTAGTCTTTGTATTGACTTTTTTTTCCATTTCAAGTTGGATCTTTAAACCTTATCGTATTGTGGTCACCACTCCCAAGGCACTGATCCACATTTAGCTCACCCACCTGATTTATTTAATTACTCATAACCAGAATGCCCTGGTAGGCCTTCTAATACATTGTTTGAATAAGGAGTCCTGTGCATATTTTAAGAATTCCATTCCTTTTTCAGTTACTCCCCCTCTGTCCCAATCAATAAGTGGATAATTAAAATCTCCCAGAACAATAATTTTGTTATTCCTACTCGTCTCTCCAACATGGCTGCAAATTTCCTCTTCCATTTCCTTCCCACAAGCTGGTGGTCTGCAATACACCCCTACTAATGTAACAATCCATGTATTCTTTTTGAGCGGCAATAGACTCTGTCTGTACCCCTTCCTTACCTTCATCAATCCTTTATACAGCACATACCCCATTGCCACTCCACCTCCCTCTTTACATTTTCTATCTCTTCTAAATATACTGGGCCAGATTTTGCTGTCAAAATAACAGCAAGGCTAATGGCGCTCACCGTTATTTATGTGCAACTGGTACAGCAACTTCAGGCGAGGGGCAGATGCGTGGTTAAACTCAAATATCAAAAGTTGCTGTCTGCAAGAAAGGCATCTTGCTGTCTGCCTCAGTTTGAAATGCATTGAATGGCGTGAAGTTTCTGTATTTGCGCAGTAGCTAGGAACTAAACTCGCCACAGAGTTAAGTACATAAGAAAGTTAAGAGTAGGAATAGGCCATATGGGCCATCGAGCCTGCTCCGCCATTCAACAAGATCATGGCTAAACATTTACATCAACTCCAATTTCCTGCCCTATCCCCATATCCCTTGATTCCCTTAGTGCCCAAAAATCTTTCACTCAGTCTTGAATATACTCATCCACAGCCCTCTGGGGTAGAGAAGTCCAAAGATTCACAACCCCCTGAGTGAAGAAATTTCTCCTCATCTCAGTCCTAAATGGCTGACCCCTTATCCTGAGACTGTGATCCCCAAGTTCGAGACTCTCCAGCCAGGGGAAATGGCCTTTCAGCATCTACCCTGTCAAGCCCTGTAAGAATTGTATACGTTTCAATGAGATCACCCCTCATTCTACTAAATTCCAGAGAGTATAGACCTATTCTACTCTATTTCTCTTCCGAGGACAGCCCTCTTTTCCCAGGAATCAATCTAGTGAATCTTCATTGCACCCCTTCTCTCCCCCCCGCCCAAGGCAAATATATCCTTCCTTATGTAAGGAGACCAAAAGTATACACAGTGCTCCAGGTGTGGTCTCACCAAAGCCCTATAGAATTGCAGCAAGACTTCCTTAATCTTATACTCCAACCCTCTTGCAATAAAGACTAACATACCATTTGCCTTCCTAATCGCTTGCTGTACCTGCATTGTTAACTTTTTGTGATTTGTGTACAAAGACCCCCCGGTCAACATTTACTAGTCTCTCACCTTTTTAAAAAAAAAAAAAAAATTCTGCTTTTCCTATTCTTCCTACCAAAGTGCATAATTTTGCACTTCCCCACATTATACTCCATCTGCCACCTTCTTGCCCAATCACTTAGCCGGTCTATAGCCCTTTGCAGTCTCTATGCGTCCTCCTCACAGCTTACTTTCCCACCTAGCTTTGTAGCGTCAGCAAACTTGGATATATTACACTCCTCTAAGTCATTGATGTAGATTGTAAATAGGTGAGGCTCAAGCACTGATCCTTGCAACAGTCCACTAGTTACACCCTGCTATCCCAAAAATGATCCGTTTATTCCTACTCTGTTTTCTGTCCGTACTTATCCTCAATCATGCTAATATAATACCCCCAAATCCCATGAACTCTGATTTTGTGTGGCACCTTATCTGAAAATCCACTGGTTCCTCCTTATCTACCCTGCTAGTTACACCCTCAAAAACTCGAATAGATTTGTCAAACACAATTTCATTTTCATAAAACCATGTTGACTCTGCCTAATCATATTGTGATTTTTCCAAGTGCCCTGTTGCCACGTCCCTAATAAAAGATTTTAGCATTTTCCCGACTGCTGATGTCAGGCTACAGTACACAGTACTCCAGGTGTGGTCTCAGTTCCCTGTTTTCTCCCTCCTTTCTTGAACAGCAGGGTTACATTTGCCACCTTCCAATCCACAGGGACCATACTAGAATCTAGAGAATTCTGGAAGATCAAAACCAATGCATCCACTATCTCTGAAGCCACCTCTTAAAACCCCTGGATGTCAGCCATCAGGTCCTGGGGATTTGTTGGCTTTTAATGCCATTAATTTCTCTCGTACTTTTTCTTTACTAATAATTACTTTGAGTTCCTCACTCTCCATAGACCCTTGGTTCCCCACAATTTCTGGTATGTTTTTGTGCCTTCTACTGTGAAGACAGGCACAAAATATTTGTTTAACGTCTCTGCCATTTCCGTATTCCCCATTATAATTTCTCCTGCCGACCCATGTTTACTTTCACTAATCTCTTCCTTTTGACATGCTTGTAAAAGCTCTTACAATCTGTTATATTTCTTGCAAGTTTAGTCTCCTATTTTCTCCCTCTATCAATTTCTTGGCCATCCTTTGCTGTTTTTTAAAACCTTCCCAATCGTCAGGCTTACTTTTTTGACAACATTGTAAGCCTCTTTTAATCTAATACTATCCTTAACTTCTCTAGTTAGCCATGGCTATACCACTTTCCCAGTAGAATTTTTATCCTTCGAGGGAATGTATATTCATTTAGAGTTAGGAATTATTTCTTCAGATGCTTCCCATTGCTTATCTACCATCATATCTTTTAATCTAATTTCCCAATCTACCTCAGCCAACTTGCCCCTCATACCTTTGTTTAAATTTTAGATCCTAGTTTCAGACTTAGCCACATCACTCGCAAACTGAATATGGAATTGATCATGCTTCCACAGAGGACCCTTTACTATAAGATTGCTAATTAATCCTGTCTCGTTTCACAATACGAGATTTAAACTAGCCTGTTCCCTAGTTGGTTCCTTGACGTATTGTTCTAGAAAATTGCCCCGAATGCATTCCATGAGCTTGTCTCCAATCTACTTCTGCCAATTTATATATGAAGATTAAAGTCCCCCACGATTATTGCATTACCCTTGTTGCATGCTCCTCTAATTTCCTCACTTATACTCTGTCCAACACTATGATTACTGTTGGGCCTATAAATTACTCCCACCTGTGTTTTCTGCCCTTTGTTATTTCGTAGCTCCACCCATACTGATTCTACATCTTGATTTTCTGGGCTAAGATCCTTTCTCCTTACTGCCTTTATCTTATCTTTTATTATCAGGGCTACCCCACCTCCTGTTCCATTTGCCTATCTTCTCTAAAAGTCAAGCACCTTGGAAAATATGGGGAACAAAGAAATGGCAGACCAATTAAATACATATTTTGGTTCGGTCTTCACAAAGGAGGACACAAATAACCTCCTGGAAATGTCGGGGAACATAGGGTCTGATGAAAGGGAGGAACTGAAATAAATCAGTATTTGTAGGGAAATGGTGTTAGGGAAATTGATGGGATTGAAGGCCGATAAATCCCCAAGGCCTGATAATCTGCATCCTAGGGTACTTAAGGAAGGGGCCCTAGAAATAGTAGATGCATTGCCGATCATCTTCCAACATTCGATGGAATCTGGAACAGTTCCCATGGATTGGAGGGTAGCTAATGTTACCCCACTATTCAAAAAAGGTGGTAGAGAAAACGGGGAATTACAGACCGGTAAGCCTGACATCGGTAGTGGGGAAAATGCTAGAGTCCATTATAAAAGATGTAATAGCAGAGCACTTGGAAAACAGTGACAGGATCGGACAAAGTCAACATGGATTTACAAAAGGTAAATCGTGCTTGACTAATCTACTGGAATTTTTTGAGGATGTAACTGGTAAAATAGATAAGGGAGAACCAGTGGATGTGGTGTATTTGGACTTTCAGAAGGCTTTCGATAAGGTCCCGCATAAGAGATTAGCATGTAAAGTTAAGGCACATGGGATTGGGGGCAAGGTATTGACTTGGATAGAGAACTGGTTGGCAGATAGAAAGCAAAGAGTTGGAATAAACGGGTCTTTTTCCGAGTGGCAGGCAGTGACTAGTGGGGTACCGCAGGGATCGGTCCTTGGACCCCAGCTATCTCACAATAGACATTAATGATCTAGACAAGGGAACTAGATGTAATATCTCCAAATTTGCAGACGACACAAAGCTGGGTGGGCGTGTGTGCTGTGAGGAAGATGCCGAGAAACTACAGGATGATTTGGACAAGTTGGGTGATTGGGCAGAAGCATGGCAGATGCAATATAACATGGATAAATGTGAGGTTATCCACTTTGGTGGCAAAAACAGGAAGGCAGATTAATATCTGAATGGCAATAGATTGGGAGAAAGGGAAGTGCAACGAGACCTGGGTGTCCTTGTGCACCAGTCGCTGAAGGTAAGCATGCAGGCGGTTAAGAAGGCAAATGGTATGTTGGCCTTCATAGCGAGAGGGTTTGAGTACAAGAACAAGGATGTCTTGCTGCAGTTGTACAGGGCCTTGGTGAGACCACATCTCGAGTATTGTGTGCAGTTTTGGTCGCCGTATCTGAGGAAGGATATTCTTGCCATGGAAGGAGTTCAGCGAAGATTCATCAGGCTGATACCTGGGATGGCAGGAATGACTTATGAGGAGAGATTGGGACGATTGGGCTTGTACTCACTGGAGTTTAGAAGAATGAGAGGGGATCTCATTGAAACTTATAAAATTCTGGCAGGACTGGACAGACTAGATGCTGGAAGGATGTTCCCGATGGTCGGGGAGTCCAGAACCAGGGGTCACAGTCTAAGGATAAGGGGTAAGCCATTTAGGACAGAGATGAGGAGGAATTTCTTCACCCAGAGAGTGGTGAACCTGTGGAATTCTCTACCACAGAAGGCAGTAAAGGCCAGTTCATTAAATATATTCAAGAAGGAGTTGGATATATTTCTTAAGGCTAAAGGGATCAAGGGGTATGGGGAGAAAGCAGGGACCGGGTACTGAACTTGGATGATCAGTCATGATCGCATTGAATGGCGGAGCAGGCTAGAGGGGCCGAATGGCCTACTCCTATCTTCTATGTTTCTATAATATTTAGTTCCCAACCTTGGTCACCCTGCAACCACACCTCAGCAATGGCTACTAGATCAAACATATTTTTATCTTTGTGCCATTAATTCATCTATCTTGTTACAAATGCTTCATGCATTCAGATATAGTGCCTTTGATTTTAATATTTTACTATTTTTCTGTGATGTGACCTTAGTCGCTAATGCTGTATTACTGTTATTAAACTCTGTCCTTTCCTTACACAATCTGCTTGATTTTACCCAAATCGCTACTCTGCTCTACAGCCTTGACTTTTCTCTTCAGACTTAAAAATTTACCCTTATCTGAACCCTCCTTCCTCCTTGTTAGTTTAAACCCCTATCTGCCACCCTAGTTATTCAATTCACCAGGACACTGGCCCCAGCCAGTTTAAGTGGAAGCCCGTCCCAACGGAACAGCTCCCTTTTTCTCCAGTAATGGTGGTAGTGCCCCATGAATTGAAACTCCTGCCTCTCGCACCACTCTTTCAGGCATGCATTTAAACCTCTAATCTGTTTGACCCGATGCCAATTTGTGCATGGCTCAGGTAGTAATCCAGAGATTATTACCATTTGAGATTCTACCCAAGCTCCTTAAACTCCTTCAGCAGAACCTCATTCCTAGTTCTACCTATGTCGTTGGTTCCTACATGGACCACAACAACTGGATCCTCCCCCCCCCCCCCCCCCCCTCCCCTCCTCCAAGTTCTTCCCCAAACACAAGGAGATGTCTTTAACCCTGGCAGGTAACACAGCTTTTGGGATTCCTGGTCGTGGTTGCAGAAAACCGTAACTATACCCCTGACTAGACTATACTATCCTCAACCACTGGAGTCTCATTCCGCCAGGTGTTGATTGTTGCTGGAGATTTTTAAAAATGTAAAAAAAAAATTAAACCACTCACTTCCTTTTTTCTCTCTCGCTCAATCCAATCTTTCTTTCCCTCTCTTTATTTCTCTTTCTGTATCTAATTTGACATTGAATTAATCCACTCTAATTTACACTTCCTTGTCAGTCCTTGTTCTATTAATTTTGCAATCCTTCAAGCTTTAGTTAAGATTCACAGTTGGTTGCCCTGCCCAATTGGATCGATGCCCTGCTTCCCTCACTGCGACATTATCAGCTCACGCTTTCAGCAACTTGCCATGATCAATCCATCCATCCATCCTTCCCTCCCTTACTGAGGCATGCAGAGTCTAAACCAGGAAGTGTAAGTTAGAATATTTACTTCCGTGTAAAATCATATACAGAAATCGAAATAAAGACAGGGAAAGAAAGGTGGGATTGAGAGATAAGCGACAAAGAAAAAGTTTTAAATAATTAAAAATTTAATTTTTTTTTAAACTCCAATAATTAAAATCTGAAGGCATGAGACTCCACTTGTAAAAATTAATTTTCAGTGGCAGAGAGGTTGTTTGATAGTTAAAATTCACATACACTTGAATGGACAAGCCCTAACACACACTCTGGCATTTTTAATGGGTAAGTACCGCAACTTCATGCCCTGCATGTGTTTTAATGACAAATCAATCGGTGAGGTACCAAAGTAGCGAAACTTGTGGAGGAGCAGGTTCCTGATTTTGGCTTTTAACTGTGCATGTGCGGGTGCCAGGAGTTGCTGTCCGATTTACTCCTTAATAACGGTGAGCGCTGAGAGCCTCACGGTTATTCGTAGCACAAAATCCGGACCAGATATCCATTAATGGTATTGAGCCAACATTTGCGATCCGAGACTTCCCACAGGTGGACACCTCCGACCTGCAAAATGTGTACGAAAGTACCTGGTGGCCCGGGTGGAATGGCGGCTTGCGATCCTGGGCCTCTCCGGGTCCATGCGGGCAGAGCCCCATGTATCGCAGGGGCACAAGCGGTTCGTAGGCACTCCTGGGATCACGTGGGCTGGCCCAACCAATGGAAGAAGGGAATCCCCATTCATATTTTTGACAGGTCCATACGTACAGAATTGTCAAAAGTATGAATGGGGATCACCTTTTTAAAAAAAACAAAAACAAAAAAAAACCACACCAACACTCCCCCAGGTGGACGCCTCGGTTTAACGTCTCATCTGAAAGGTGGCACCTTCGACGGTGCAGCACTCGAGTGTCAGCCTGGCTTTATGTGCTCGGGTCCCTGGAGTGGGACTTGAAACCACAGCTTTCTGACTCAGGCGAGTAGTGCTACCAACTGAGCCACAGCTGACACTGAGATTGAATATTTGATTAAAGTGTCAGATATTCCGGCTTTTTTTTTGAACGGCCACTTATTAGTATCCGCTTTCTCACTCCTCGCCATTTTAGTGCTCTTTTAAGTTAAGTTTTTGCATTTCGCATTTAACTTAACTTTTACCTTAACTTGTAGTTTCTTTCAAAGTGTTATGGTGTGGAGATGCCGGAGTTGGACTGGGGTGGACAAATGTAAGAAGTCACACAACACCAGGTTATAGTCGAACAGCTTTATTTGAAATCACAAGCTTTCGGAGCGCTGCTCCTTCTTCAGGTGAAGTGGAGAAATGCATAAAGACACAGCTTATATAGTCAGAGAATCATGTCAGATGTTTACACGTAACCTTTCCAACTGCCATTTATCACACCTCGGCAGAGAGATAATCACAGCAGTCAAAGGTGTGAATGGTGTCCAAACAGGTCAGTCAGGGAAACATTACATCAAAGAACAATGAGGTGGGGTCACAAGGGGTCAAATATTGCAGATGCTGGGGTCTGTATGAAAAACAAAAAAACAGACAAAAAAAATTTTTTTTGGCTGGAAATCACAGCAGGTCCGGCCGCATCTGTGTAGAGAGAACAAGCCAATGTCGACTCGAGTCTGGATGACCCTGCATCAGGTGGGGTTACATGTAGCGTGACATGAACCCAAGATCTCAGTTGAGGCCGTCCTCATGGCACTCTACACCAGTATCCCCCACGATGACGGCATTGCTGCGACAGCCTCTGTACTCAACACCAACAACAGCCAATCTCCAGACGCCATCCTACAACTCATCCGCTTCATCCTTGACCACAATGCCTTCACCTTCGACAACCAGTTCTTTACCCAAACACACGGAACAGCCATGGGGACCAAATTCGCACCCCAATACGCAAACATCTTCATGCACAAGTTCGAGCAAGACTTCTTCGCTGCACAGGATCTCCAACCAACGCTATACACCAGATACATCGATGACATTTTCTTCCTATGGACCCACGGCGAAGAATCACTGAAAAGACTACACGATAACATCAACAAGTTCCATCCCACCATCAAACTCACCATGGACTACTCCTCAGAATCAGTCTCATTCCTGGACACACGAATCTCCATCAAAGACGGACACCTCAGCACTTCACTCTACCGCAAGCCCACGTACAACCTCACGATGCTTCACTTCTCCAGCTTCCACCCTAACCACGTTAAAGAAGCCATCCCCGATGGACAAGCCCTGCGAATACACAGGATCTGCTCAGACGAGGAGGAACGCGATGGACACCTACAGACACTGAAAGACGCCCTTGTAAGAACGGGATATGACGCTCGACTCGTCGATCAACAGTTCCGACGGGCCACAGCGAAAAATCGCATAGACCTCCTCAGAAGACAAACACGGGACACAACCAACAGAGTACCCTTCGTCGTCCAGTCCTTCCCCGGAGCGGAGAAACTACACCATGTTCTTCGCAGCCTTCAACATGCCATCGATGACGACGAACACCTCGCTAAGGCCATCCCCACGCCTCCACTACTCGCTTTCAAACAGCCGCCTAACCTCAAACAGACCATCGTTCGCAGCAAATTACCCAGCTTTCAGGAGAACAGCGACCACGACACCACACAACCCTGCCACAGCAACCTCTGCAAGACATGCCAGATCATCAACAGATACCATCATCACACGTGAGGACACCACCCACCAGGTACATGGTACATACTCATGTGACTCGGCCAACGTTGTCTACCTCATACGTTGCAGGAAAGGATGCCCCGGAGCATGGTACATCGGCGAGACCATGCAGACACTGCGACAACGGATGAACGGACACCGCGCAACAATCACCAGGCAGGAGTGTTCCCTCCCAGTCGGGGAACACTTCAGCAGTCAAGGACATTCAGCCTCCGATCTTCGGGTAAGCATTCTCCAAGGCGGCCTTCGAGACACACGACAACGCAAAATCGTCGAGCAGAAACTGATAGCCAAGTTCCGCACCCATGAGGACGGCCTCAACAGAGATCTTGGGTTCATGTCACGCTACATGTAACCCCACCTGACTCGGTCATCCAGACTCGAGTCGACATTGGCTTGTTCTCTCTACACAGATGCGGCCGGACCTGCTGTGATTTCCAGCCAAAAAAAATGTTTTTTGTCTTTTTTTGTTTTTCATACAGACCCCAGCATCTGCAATATTTGACCCCTTGTGACCCCACCTCATTGTTCTTTGATGTAATGTTTCCCTGACTGACCTGTTTGGACACCATTCACACCTTTGACTGCTGTGATTATCTCTCTGCCGAGGTGTGATAAATGGCAGTTGGAAAGGTTACCTGTAAACATCTGACATGATTCTCTGACTATATAAGCTGTGTCTTTATGCATTTCTCCACTTCACCTGAAGAAGGAGCAGCGCTCCGAAAGCTTGTGATTTCAAATAAAGCTGTTGGACTATAACCTGGTGTTGTGTCACTTCTTACATTCAAAGTGTTAGGCAGTGGTAAACAAGCTGCCTGCTAGTGGCAGTTGCACAGTTAATTAGGTGGCTAGCTTGAACTCAATTTTGTGCCAAATTGTTTAGTCCTGTGTTCTAACTTGAGCAAAAAACATTCTAGCTTTATATTCTGAAATGGGATCTTAAGGTTTTTCTATTTTTTTTTTAAGTTTCTTCATCTCCAGTTTGTTAGATGCTCAATTTCTTGCACAGGTATAATTCAAGTTAAACCATATTAAACAATGGAGTTACACACGCCATCAGATGAAACTGGAGCTATTAAGATGCTGAGGGTTGCCCATTTTTGGGTGATTGGGTGGGGTGGGAAAGAGACAATACTATTTTGGACTCCACAGGAAGCACCAGGTTGAGTTTAACATTTGATGCATCTTTTAATGTTTAATGCCTTTGTTACTACAGGGTTATAGCCTATGAAACCCAGGCAGAGAGGACCTGCGGGAAGGAGGGAGGAGGACAGTAGGAGTGTGTGTGTGGGCCGATGTAGCAGAGCTTGGTCTCCAATCATCTTGGATCCCCTTGCCATTGGACCAAGACCTTGCTCTGTCAAGCCCATGTGGTAGCTGGTGTGCAACGGCCACCCCACGTTAAAAGAATTCACGCACAGGCATCTTCCACCCTTTAAAATGAAGTTCGGGACCTGGAACGTCAGGACCCTCATGGACAATCCCAACAGAGACTGTAGGTCCTGCATTGGACTCATCAGTCACCTGAGAACTCATATTTTTAGTGTGGAAGCAAGTCATCCTCGGTTCCGAGGGACTGCCTAAGAGGAAGAAGACGACGACACCAACACTAACTACATTTTTAAAAAACATTACATACTTAATTAATACCATTTAAACAAATTTAATTGAGTTTTTTTACGGTGCTAAAAATAAACGAGTTTTTAATTTATAAATGAGTTATCAAATTTCATTTTTCTATTTTTTAAAACTGCCGTACGCCTGCTTTTGCCAGACGTAAGTATTTGACGAGTTATTTTTTGGAGAGTTGCGCTATTTGCCCAACTTCCGACGGCTGAAAGCCCTTTCCCTGGGCAGGCGGATGATCTGTCAAGAGAATCTTGGCGGTTCACAAGTACCGGGTTTCAGCGCATGCGCTTCACATGCCTGAAACCGGCAATGCGCGGCCCCTACGAGCGTGTACACACCTGTGGGGGGTCGGAAAATCCGGCCCAATGTATTTTGTACTCCTATCCATCTTCTATTGGAAGAATCGATTGTCCTGCTGATGCATTGTCCTGTTCTGCCTAGTAAAATTGGGCCAAACCCTACTTACCTCACAACATGGCCTTTTCACAGTCAGTACCTTTTCTTCGACTCTTCAGCCCAGATTTTGTAGTCTGCAGCGAAGGAACGATGCTCGGTGTTCACCTCGCTGATAGCTGCCCACAAAGTTTGTGTGGGCTTTTGAGTGGAGGCTTGTTCAAATCTGGTGTCTAATCCAGCGCAGCGCACTTTACAGGACATTTGTGGCGCCTGTAAGCAGGACAAGAGACATCGAGGCTCTTCAGCCAATTGGTTTGAAAAATCTCACTGAGACACTGAGTCTAAAGTAAGAAGTATAAATGAAATTTAAAGCATGTACATAAAGTGAAATAAAGACTGGGAAAGGCAGATGAGATTGAGAGAGTTAAGAGACGGACAGAAAAAATAAAACAAGAAAATCATTTTCTCTTTAAATCTCCAACACTTATTAACTGACTCCACACTTGTAAAATTAAATTTTTAGGACCAGAGAGGTTGCTTGGCAGTAATGATCACTTATCACGGTTAACAATTCACTTACTCCTGAATGCACCAGCCCTAACTTTTTCTTGTATGTATATCCAGGTAAAGCACTTTTGGCCCATATGTATAACTATCAGTGAGGGGAAATTTTTTTTGATCAAACATGAAGATAAATCAAGTACTTAAAGGAAAACATATGCATGGCCCGCCCTGATTTTGCAGCCAGTAGTGAATGAACGGCACTTGGCGTTCATTATGCTTACAACTGTCCACAGACTTTTTGTGGGCTTTTGAGCGGCAGCTTACGGTGATCGGGAATCTGGTACAGTGCGGCGCCCTCTACAGGGGATCTGGAACCTGTGTGAACAGGGTAAGCAACAGCGTGTCTCTTAACCTAATCAGATTGAAGAATCCTTAGAGACACGCAAGGCTGGATTTTGCCAATGGGGAGCTTTTGGAGGCGGGACTCCCACTTGTCGGGTTTCAGTCCTGCCTCCAACTTCTGGCCAACCCACGCTATTTTCCATTGATTGATCTTGTTAAGCCCGCCCAGCGGGCTTAGCAGGCCAATTAAGGGGAAGCCGGTTACAGAGAACATCAACGTATGACGACGTTTCATCTGTCAAATTTTTGCCAGATGCATTGTCATCGTTTGACAGCTCTGAAGCTGTCAAACTGACATTCTCTAGTTTGAGTTCTTGAATACAAGAACTCATCAAACCTCTTTTGCAGAAATTAGATGGTTGTTGCATTGGAGAATGCAACGGCCAGCTGTCATCTTTGCCGCAGAGGTGTGAGACTCTCCGCATACCCACCGATTTGAAGCCTGCAGGAACAAACAAAGGTAAGTAAACTTTTTCTATCACTTTCCACTTACCTCACATACTCACCTCTCCACACTTGCACCCATCACTTACCTTCACAGCGCACTTTTGCACCCCACAGACCCACTACTCGCCTCGGTGACCCTGGCGGGTTTCGGAGCCTTCAGGAAGCCCACAGTTCTGTGGGCAAAATGGGGATAATCCTCTTATCTGCCTGTTAACTACATGTTAACAGGTAGTTAAGCTGTAATCCCTTCCCGCCTCCAAGGAGACGGGACCCGGCGCAGGAAGTCTACCCGCCTCCTGGCAAGATGGCTCGGGGGTGCGTTGGGCACCCGCCCCCAGATTCTGCCATTTTCCCAGTAGACCCGCCTCCCCAGGGCTGGCAAAATCCAGCCTGCAGAGTCGGAACCTGGAAGTGTAAGTTAGAATATTTAATTCAATGTAAAATCATGTACAGAAAGCGAAATAGAGAGGGAAAGAAAGATGGGGTTAAGAGAGAAATAAGAGACGGTGAAAAAAAATATTTTAAAAAAATCTGCAACAATAATTAAAATCTGAAGGAATGAGATGCCACAATTGTAAAAGTAAATTTTCAGTGCCAGAGAGGTGGTTTGGTAGTAATCAAGAATTATCACCAATGTTCCCTCCAAGTTGCGCAGCTGCTCAGTAATGGGAAAGGTCCCACGCAGGCCGCTCACTGGCTTTTTCATTATAAATATCCCGCGTGCACAGAAATATAAATATCCCGCGTGCACAGAAATTTAAAGGTATCTTGCATTAAAACGAACAGGCCACGCAGGGAACAGGCAGCTTTCAGGGAACATTGATTATCATGCCGTAAAAATTCACTTACACTTGAATGGACAAGCCCTAACTTTTTCTAGCGTATCTCGTGGGAAAGTACCGCAACTTCATGTCCTTCATGTGTTTGAATGCTGAAAATCTCAGCAAGATACCAGTGTATAGCTTGTGGAGGAGCAGGGCATATTGGACAGCAATTTCCTGATTTCCGTGTTTAACTTAACAGCATGTGCAGATGCTGGAAGTTGCTGACCGATTTATACCTTAACGGTGAGCGCTGATTGCCTCAGCATTATTCCTACTGCAAAATCCAGGCCAATATACTTCGAAGCACTTCCAATAAGAAGTTCTTTTTCCCCTATCCTGCCACCCCCTCATCTCAGTAATGTCCTTTTTTTTTAAAAAAGTCCCTTTTTTATGTTTGTAGCTTGAGCATTCTTTTCTCATCCTGCAGATAACTGTTCTCTTGGGTTTCCCTCTGAGCTGATTCATTGTGGGTAAATTAATAAGACTTAATTGGAAACCGTATATATTGCCATCCTTGCCTTGCCTGGATGCTTGCCAGGAAAAGTTTGATACTAAATTACATTTTCATAATTTATTTATAATAAAGCAAGTGGCGGTCTTGTTAGCATTATCAGGCTGAAGCAAGGAAGGCCTCTAGATAATGTGGCAAAGCAAATAGAACGCTGGGATATATAGCTTGCGTTATGTTGGGGCTTTATAATGAACTGATCAGACTGCATTTGGAGTATTACACTGAATTTGAAAAAAGAAACGTACAAGCAATTAGAGGGAAAAAGAAAAAAGACTGATCCCAAATGTAAATGAGATGAGCTATGAGAAAAGTTAGAGAAGTTGTAGCTATGGAATCTATAGAATAAAAAACATTAAATTGTATAGATCAGGTTATTACTTTAAATTGAGCCAGGGACACCGAACTGGAGGACACGAGAGAATGTTTGTAGCAATTTGCCAAGCTCAATTAAGGCAAATATGTTGGACGCTCCAAATGAGTTTGCAGCTATAATGGAAGAGTTATGGTACTTGAGGAATGAGCTTTGATGGGTCGTTTCTCATCCTTGAAAATTTTTATGTTTTTAAATGATGGCATTTCTACAATTGGAATTGATGAATGAATTCAGTATGATGACCTTAAAAAGAATTTCTCTTATCCTGCAAAATATCAGTTCTCGTTGGTCATTACTTGATTAAATAGCTTTTTTATATTTTAGTACAAAAGATTTCTCAGCTACAGTACAAACTTCAAAGAAGGCTTGTCTAACTGCGATGCAAAGACGTTTTCCAATTACTGTCCCTTTTTTTCCCCCAAAAAAGCGGGGGCAGAGGTAAAAACAAGTACCATAATAATGACCATGGTTAACTTCAGTTATTATGCAGCCTAGTGAGTTTTTCGGCTTAGGATCATAGAACTTCATGAGGCAATTGAATTATATTTCAGATACAGGGATGTAAGCAGTAAATTTTGTATTGTAAGGATAATTTTTTTTATATACAGTATATAATGTATATACATTGCATATAGAGTAGGTTCAACATGTATGTGAAATGTCTGACTACAGAAAAAATATTTTGTGATTGACGATTTCTGTGGAAGGATTTGTAGTATCGTTTTCAATAGAATATAGGTGTCTAAAATATTCTGTTGAAAGATTTGTATTTGTCTACTTCTCTTCTATTAGCATCATAATGTAAACTACACTAAATTGTAATATGCATAATAATTAGCAATTCACATTATATGGAGCATAAAGTTACCAGCCTAAAACATTGGTCAGTTATCTGTAACTTCATAGTACTGTATAAATGCCCTTTTTGTCTTGTATATCAGTTGCAGCAGAGCAATGTTAAAATTACCTCCATGCATCACTCTCCTGTACTTGTATTACACAGGTTTAAGACTACAGAGAATTAACATCTTATGCAAAAAGATTTAGATGTACTTGGGAAATGTGCCAAACAATGGTAAATGACATTTAACCTAAATAAATGCAGTGTCCAGCATGTAGGTAGGAACAACACAGAATATACTTATCAGATAATGAAGCAGTCCATGCCTGCATGCCGCAAGACCTGGATGATATTCAGGCTTGGGCTGATAAGTGCTGGGCAATGACTATCTCCAACAAGCGCAAGTCTAGCCACCGCCCCTTGACATTCAACAGCATAAACATCACCGAATCCCCCACTGTCAACATCCTGGGGGGTCACCATTGACCAGAAACTTAACTGGACCAGCCACAAATACTGTGGAAACAAGAGCAGGTCAGAGGCCAGGTATTCTGCGGCAAGTGTCTCACCTCCTGACTCCCCAAAGCATTTCCACCATCTACAAAGCACAAGTAAGGAGTGTGATGGGATACTCTCCACTTGCCTGGATGAGTGCAGCTCCAACAATACTCAAGAAGCTCGACACCATCCAGGACAAAGCAGCCCACTTGATTGCCACCCCATCCACCATCTTAAACATTCACTCCTTCCACCACCGGCGTATTGTGGCTGCAGCGTGTACCATCTACAGGATGCACTGCAGCAACTCGCCAAGGCTGCTTTGACAGCACCTCCCAAACCCGCGACCTCTACCACCTGGAAGGACAAGGGCAGCAGGCGCATGGGAACACCATCCCCTCCAAGTCACACACCATCCTGACTTGGAAATCTATCGTCGCTGAGTCAAATTCCTGGAACTCCCTCCCTATCAGCACTGTGGGTGTACCTTCACCACACGGACTGCAGTGGTTCAAGAAGGAGGCTCACCTCCAACTTCTCGAGGGCAATTAGGGATGGGCAATAAATGCTGGCCTTGCCAGCGATGCCCACATCCCAGGAACGAATTGATGTGCCTTCAATAACTCAAAGACAAGGAATTTAAAGGATTCAACTAAGGCTTTTAATCACTAAGAACATAGCAGCATTACAGGTCTTCCCACATCGGGCGTCTGGTAGGAATGACTCATGCAGCTCCTGAGACCTTTATATGGCAAAAGACAGGGGCGTAGCCAATACACACAATAGGAACAAAAGGGGGCGGTTCACACAATACAAGCAGGTGAAACACACAGGTAAAACACACAGGCTGATGAAGGCATATATTTCATCACACGAATAAAAAAAATTTTTGACAAGGAATGATTCTGAAAGCAGTTGGGCGCAAAAAAGATCTAGGTGTTGTTGTGCAGAGATCACTGAAGGTTCACGACCAATGTAGGAAAAGCAAACAAGGTATTAATAGAACCATTCAGTGTAGATCAAAGGCATCATTCTGTCATTCTACAAATTGTTGGTTGGACCACATATGGAGTCCAGTTTTGTCCCCTCGTGGTGGGTGATATTGTGTCCTTGGAAAAGGGTCAGAGAGAAACTACGAGAATGGTTCCTAGGTTAAAGAAATTTGGTTATGTGGGTAGACTTAAAAAGTTGCGTTTATTTACTTTAGAGCAGCATAGACTAGAAGGCAACCTGAGAGGTATATAAAATAAAGGGCTGGATTGCGGGCCTATTGATAGATTATTTCAGTTTGACAGATGGGGAGGACTAGTGGACATTCATTTAAACTACACAGAAGTTTGGAATAGCCTAGATGTTAGGCAGTTTTTCTCCCAAAGAGTAGTGAGCCTCTGAAATGGGGTACTGGCTTGTGTGGTGTGCTGACTTTGCATGCCTTTGAGAGAGCGAGCTGGACCGGTTCCTGGTTGGGGCAGACATCGCATTATATGGAAGTTAAGTGGATTAACTGTTAAGGTAGTATGGTCAATGAGATCGCCCGAGGGGATCGGAGGGGAGTTTTCAAGTTTTATTTTCCCTTATTAGCCCTGGGGTTTTTTCTGGGATTTTTTGGCCTTTCCCAGGAGATTACCTGGCTGCTGGGGGTAGGATATGCCCCAGGCATGAATGTGGGGCAGATGTGATGGACCAGCTAGTCTTTTCCTGCTTGTCATTTTTGTATGTTCATATTGTCATTTGTCTCCAGTTTTCCGGGACACTCGATGGAAGCCAATATGGAAAGTGAGCAGAAGACTGACTTTCCAAATCAGCTTTCAGTCAGAGGGAAACAACAATCTAAATAACAGAGATTGATTATAAGAACAAGAATTAGGAGCAGGAGTAGGTCGTACGGTCCTGCGAGCCTGCTCTGCGATTCAGTACGATCATGGTTGAATCGACCTCAAGTCCACTTTCCCGCCCAATCCCCATATCCCTTGATTCCCCTAGAGTCAAAAAATCTCTCTGGCTTGAATATTTTATTTTATTCATTGGATTTGATGGGCCTGGAAATCGGCATCAAGCCATTTCCATGCATTAGGGTGCTATTTTGCACTACGACACAAACCTGTTGACACACTAGATTGGTTTGGTGTATTTAGCAGGGCACCGTGTTATTTTGAAAATGACCAGAGCATGAGGGAGGGGCTGGGAAGGGAGATGGAAAAAGTGACTTTCCCCAAGTGCTCCAGAACTGAAGAGGTAAGGAACGGAGGTAGGGAACATGAATAATACTAGAAAAAGAAATTGCTAAGTACTGTATTGGTCTGTCTCTGGGCATGATGATGCTACTCTCTCAGAAATATGTGGTCAGGGGTGGGGAAAGGCAAGAATTACTTTTGTGTTTGAATAAACTATTGTCGTGTGTGTATTTATAAAGCCACATGGGAATGAGCTATAACATGAATTCGAAAAATTCAGTAGAGAACAAGACCATATCTTAGTAGTTTTAAATGAAGGACGTTTCTTAAATAAATATTTGAACTTTATCTTAATAGAAGTCAACATGAGTGAGTTGCAAAATAATGTTTCAATCACTGCCCATTGAAATTTGCAGATTGCTGTTAAACTTTGTCATTCTTTCTGAAGCACAGCTGATGTTCTCTGACATTAGTTATTATGCTAAGAGATTTTAGAAATCAATTGCAATTCAAGGTGGCAAGCACAGATGCAAAGAAATATAAGCTGTACAAGCAGAGTTGCTTGGTGCATTTGTGTTCCATTTTGGAGTTCTATATATCTTTGCCTGTTAGCCTTCACCCTTCTACTCCCTCCCTTCATGAAGAATCTGTCCATCTCATTACTCCTGGATGATGTAACAGATTCTTTTTTCACTATTTTGTGACAATTTATTCTGATTGAGCAGAAATAAATTTGTGCCTTTTACTCTTCTTACATTGACATACCTATGTTACAACAATGTTTCTTTGCTTTTTGTCATCCAAAACTCGGCTGCCAGTGTCCTAACTCGCACCAAGTCCCATTCACCCATCACCCACTGACCTCATTGGCTTCTGGTTAAGCAACGCCTCGACTTCAAAATTTTCATCCTTGTTTTCCAATCCCTCCATGGCCTCACCCCACCCTATCTCTGTAATCTCCTTCAGCCCCACAACCCCCCCCCCCGAGACATCTGCGCTCCTCTAATTCTGCCCTCTTGAGCATTCCTGATTATAATCGCTCAACCATTGGTGGCCTAGGCCCTAAGCTCTGGAATTCCCTGCCTAAACCTCTCTGCCTCTCTCTCCTTTAAGACGCTCCTTAAAACCTACCTCTTTGATCAAGCTGTTGGTCACCTGCCCTAATTTCTCAAGTGACTGTCAAATTTTTTTGTCTTTTAATACTCCTGTGAAGCGCCTTGGGATGTTTTACTAAGTTAAAGGTGCTATATAAATACTTGTTTTTGAAACTGGCACTTAATCACTGTCTAATTACACCATCTGTTATTAAATATATAAGGCACTCTATTATCGGGCATGAAGTACTGCTTTAATACTGTTCAATTTAAGATGTATGGTCTATATGTGATTTAATTTTGTTTGGGTTAATTCATCAGCAACCCATCTAAGTTGAATGGGCCTATATTCTCTGGAGTTTAGAAGAATGAGAGGTGATCTCATTGAAACGTATAAAATTCTTAGCGGGCTTGACAGGATAGATGCCGAGAGGCTGTTTCCCCTGGCTGGAGAGTCTAGAACACGGGGTCATAGTCTCAGGATAAGGGGTCGGCTATTTCGGACTGAGATGAGAAATTTCTTCACTCAGAAGGATTGTGAGACTTTGGAATTCTCTACCCCAGAGGGCTGTGGATGCTCAGTTGATGAGTATAAACAAGACCGATCGATAGATTTTTGAAATCTAAGGGAATCAACGGATATGGGGATAGGACGGGAAAGTGGAGTTGATGTAGACGTTCAGCCATGATCTTACTGAATGGCGGAGCAGGTTCAAGGGGCCGTATGACTCCCTCCTATTTCTTGTGAGCAACCCATCCATGTCTTACTTTATTCCCCAATCCATGTATATCTGGTAGATTTTTCTTAATTTTTCATAATGCACACAAGATTAATAAATATATTGGGATGGATTTCAAGACGGCAACAAACCATGAGGTTCAGGTGGTCTTCATAAATGTCATGGTTTGATACTTCAGCCTAGTGGGATTTGCTAGTTTTGCCAGTCTTCACATGATACAGCAGCACTACATACAGATCATGTAATTTGATGACAAAAGCCTGCTGGCATGCACATAGATTTAAAAAAACGGAGATGTGGTAAAATCCACTGCCTTAAGCACACCTGTGTGTGTTATATATATTAAATATATATCTTATATACATTTTTTGAATATTATTACATTTGAATATTAGTAAAGATTAGTTGAAATGAATCATGAGGAAACTTGAATAGTTTGAAGTCATCTCAATCACTTGATATGTCACTGTTGTAATCCACTTCTGTGTAGTTATTACATACATAATAATGTATTGATTATTTTTTCTGTAAGCATGCAGTAACGATAGATAAACCTTCACAAAACTTTTGTCTGAATAGTTTACTGCAAACACCTAAAAGGCACTAGATTAGTGCAACTCAAAGCACATAAAAAAAACTTTTAATTGTTTCATAAAATGCTGCTGCTTCAATCAACCTTGATTTTATTATTCCCATGAACAGATTTTCATTAGTACCAATATTGTATGTGCCCATATTAAAAACAAAACACTGCAGATGCTGACAATCTGAAATAACAGAAAATGCTGGAAATACTCAGCCGGTCAGGCAGCATCTGTGGAGCGAGAAACAGAGTTATGATTTCAGGTCGATGACCTTTCATCAGAACTGAAAGATGTTAGAGATTCGCAGTTTTTAAGTACAGAGTCGAAGGAAAAAGCAAAGGGGAAGGTCTGTGATAAGGCAGTTGTACTTAAATGACAAAAGGGATAAAGGTGCAATGCAAAAGTGCGTGGTAATGGGACAAGTAAAATAAAGAAGGTTTTGAAGAAGGGTTCGACCCGAAACGTCAACTCAAATTTCTGTCCATGGATGTTGCCTGACCTGCTGAGTTTTTCCAGCATTTTCTGTTGTTATTTCGGATTTCCAACATCCGCAGTATTTTGCTATCAAACAAATTATGGGTGCAGAGGAGGTGTAAATTGTTACAGCAGAGGGGGAAGGAAGCATGGAAAATATGGCAAGGAGGAGAAGACTCCCGTGGCCTGGAAATGTGGCGGAGAAAGGTAGGGGTACAGCTCACCCCACCGGCCATGTATCAATAGGGGATCCCCACTCCCAGTGGCTCTGGTGCAACCGTCCTCCATTGCCAGCACCTGATGTCCAAGAAAATGGGAGCAGTGGTTAAAATCTAAAGTTGTTAAACTCGATGGTAAGGCCGGAAGGCTATAAAGTGCCGAATAGAAAGATTAAGTGCTGTTCCTCATAATTATAAAAATGAGCTCCTTTTAAGAATTCTAGAGTTTTGAAAGAAGAAAAGGCAGAATGATTTTAATTGATCTTTCTGTGGAGGATGTCCCATGTGCCCTTGTATATGCTTACTACTGAAATTGGTTATCTTCACCTGAGAGGAGAATAATATTCACTTGTAGTGGCAACCACTTGAGTGGGAAGTCGAGATTGACGAGTTGATTATTCAAAAGCAACTAAAATTCTCGGTACAACTGTGAACAAAGAATTTTATTATTTTCAGTGCTGTTATGACAGTTTGATAGTGAAGTAACTATGTTATTATAATGATATAAGTTACCAAAGTGTTTATGGGTAGGAGTCCAAAGAATTTTGTTTAAACTAGGAAATATGTGAAGTGTTTCCATTCACCAAATGTGAATTGACTGGTGAAATAATACTGGGTAAAAATGTAGATGTTTTTTTAAAATAATTGATACCATGGTCAAATGTAGCTGAAAATCATTTTGAACATAGTTTTAAAAATAATTTGTCACAGTACTTAATTCCACATTTTACCTGAATGATGTCATCAAAGGTGTAACCTCGTGTCACAGGGTGTTGGTGTATCAGTATGCTGTTCTCACATCCGACTGCTTTAGAGTTGGTTCCCAGTCTTGGACATCATCACAAGGGTCAACTGGAAGCAAAACACATTCCCATATGAACGCTGAATCTTGAAGCAAATTATAACAGCAGCAATGGGGGATGGAAGCTTGGAGCCATTCTTGGGGTGGGGGGGGTAAGATGAGAATGCTGGTATGAACTGTGGGGTGGTGAGACAAAAGAGATGAGAATGGGGCAGAGAAGATAAGAATGCCAGCATAAATGGGGGGGAGGGAGAGTGCAGCATGAATTGGTGTGTTTGAGGGGGGGCGGGGGGGCTGTGGCGGGGGTGGGCTAGAGAGAAAGTGTGCCAGTATGAATGGCAGTGGAGGAGAAGTGAAGAGAGTATATCTGCAGCTTAAGTTACAGATTCTTGTCCCACTGCACTTTGTATGCACAAGCCGGGAACACTCCCTCCTGTCTCGTTTACATTGCAGCGATGGGTGTGTGATTATTGCAGATGCAGGCCAGCTCCACCCCTGCCTCCCCTTGAAACCCCAGGGCAACACGAATGGCGGAGATCTGGAGAAAACTGATCTCCATCACTTTCTTGACCTTTTCACCCGGGGAAGCAAAGTCTCAAATCAGCCTGCGCATATTTTTACCAATCATCCACAACCATGCAATTGTGATATTTGAAATGTTTTTGCTGAGTATCTAACAATTTTTAAAGTATACAAGATTGTAGTTCCTTAAATAGCTTGGCATAATTCCTTTTGGAAGTCGGCAAACTAATAATGACATGCAAGTAATTACATGTGTTTTTAAATTATAGCACTGAATTAACTTACAGTTGAATCTCCTTTTTTTGGTCTGTCTGTTCAATTGATCACTTCTAAGTTAATTGAAATGCAGTCCACAAATCAGTCTCCTAAATGGCTGACTTTAGACCTTTTGATATTTGGAAATGTTGACCCTTAATGAAGAAATGCAGTCAGTAAATTTAAGCTGGATTAAGCCCCACTCCAGGATTTATGTACGTAATTTAGCTTGACACATTAATGCAGTATTGAAGGTGTGGTGCCTTGTCGTCAAACCCTTCCTTTGGGTGAGCAGTTAAACCAAAGCCCAATCTGCCTGTTCAGGTGGATGTAAAAGTCCCATGGCACTAATGGAAGAAGAGCAGGGAGTTCTCCCTGTATCCTTGTCAACATTCCTCACTGAATCAACGCTACTTTGAGACCTTGCCAGCTGTCACATTTGTCTACATAAGTGTACTTCGAAAGTAATCCTTTGAATCTGAAGCACTATGGGAGATCCTAAGGATGTATTAAGGTGCTACATAAATGTAGATTTTGTTTTTCCCTGTTTCATGTCTCTGTCTCTGCCTCTCTCCTTCATATCCCCCTTCTGTTAAAAAGAATCTTGTTTTTAATATGCTTCCACCATTCTATGTGATTAAAGCTTTTCACCACGAATAGCCTCAGGAATCTCTCTCTTTATTACATTTTGACACATCGTCCTTTTTGTGTATTGCTGTCACATATGTTCCCCCGATCTAAGTATGCATGTTGAATATAAATTCAGATGAACAGCTTGGTCCTATAAAAACCCATTGTGTATCTGGATGCACTCCTATTTTATCACACCCCTTAAACAGTGTTACCAATTTCATATTCTGGAGAGGATCATACATTTTGCATATATTTTCACAGTAATTTTGAATAGGGTTCTTAAAGCTTCAAAAGACTAGATTTTTAACACGATCGCTTGGATTTAGTGGTAAAATCTTTGCTTTATTCTGCAGTTTCCTGTGGAGGTGCCTCATCAGCTTTGTATGGAGCTGTTGTGTATATATTTTTAGTGATGATGTGCTATTGTTCAAATTAACCTATGAGGACATTTGTTAAAGGTGATTATTTTTAGTGAGTCAGCAATCAAAAAACCACTTCATGCCTTGACACTTGAGGCCAATTCTATTTTGGATTCTAATGCTATATACATTTCGCTATCGACTCAGGAGATTACTATCATCAGCAGAAAGTGAAGAACAAAAGATCATTGCCCTTTTGTGTCACAACTGATGTCCCCTGAGCAACACACATTCCTCCAGCGTGTCACAAGACTAATGACCTCAGTTAGTCACTAGAAATTTGCATGTTGATAAAACGGGCTATAATTTTTGAATTCCAAATTATATTTCGGTACCTGAAATTTTCAAATTTAATCACAAAAGTATTGAATAGTAAAGAATTTTGCTTGAATTAAAGAGAATTTTATGCAGTCCCTTTATGTGCAAGATGCTGCCTGTTCAACTTAAACAGTACGGCTCCCGGAGTAGATTTTCAAAATGCAGTGCCATCTTGCAAGTTGGAGAGATTCCTCCCCACTCCTTTCTACACTGCCTGCAACCTAATGTTGGAATTTCAGTGGAATTGCCAATCCAGCATTTTAAAACTGCTTCTCCAGTGTGCTTCAGTAACAATAATGTGGCTCTTAAGGCAGTGGAGGTAGAGTTACTCTGCTGCCAAGCCCTCCCAAAAGCTCCATTGCTGTGAAACCCAATAAGAAACTGTAAGAAATTATATATGATGACCTTTCCTTCTCCCACTGCAAGTAATCTGCACAATCTGCTGCTCATTTCTCTGCTGCAACTATCCTGGCCCATCTCACTGCCCCCAGGATTCTTGGACCCACTGTTCCGTATGTATAACCACCACTTCAGTAGCCTCAAATCCACAGGCTCTAAGCATATTGCATTAAATTGGTCAAGTGTCCACCATCAGATCTGCTGGACTACCTAGTTATACTGAAGTTCCCTTACTTTGGCCAAAAATGCATAGTACTCCAATATCACCATAAAGAACTGTAAACTCCTCTGTCACAAACCACCTATTCAGTCCTCTTTCCTCCATAAACCTATGTTCAGCTTCAACTCTAAATGCTAAGGACTTGTGGCCCATTTTGTGTCTGAAATCAAAACCATCTGCATAGCTGTCAACTGCCTCCTTTAACTCCTTCCCTCAAGGCCTAGCTCTCCCTCTTGCTCTCCATGCAACTCACCAATCCTGTTCTGTTATTTCTTTGCTATCTCCTTTTTCCCCCAAGACCTCAACACGCACATTTTGTCCATAAAGTCTACCATCTGTTCCCTCAATCCTCACCCATTCAGGGTCACCAATGGCGATTTATTCCCTCCCCATCAAGCTCACTCCCCTGGCAGCGTGACGCTTAACAACCAAAGTCTACCTTGGCCTATCCTGCTTTGCGCCAGGATATGCAGGGTATATTTCCTGCATATCCTGACTCGATTACAAGAAACTTACATGAGCTGGTCTTTCGTATGGCGTGGAGCTGTGTAAATGAGTGACAGAGCATTTCGGCGGATGTATCTTGGAAGTGGCGCAAACGATCGAGGAAATTTGAATGTAGCAATGTTTCAGTTAAAACCGGTGTAAATCGTGTGAATTGCTACACCGCTTTTGCTGAGAAGTTCTGCGCCAGCCATTTAAAAAAAAAAAAAAAATGGTCACGAATGTACCTGGAAACCACAGACCAGTCAGTTTATTAGAAGGTGCAGGATGCAAGAATTTTAAGGGATCTAGTAGTGAAATTATTGAAAAAGCTCAGTTCAATAAAGGCTAGCTAGCATGAATTCAAAAAGGGGTGCTCGAACTCCACTAACTTTTGGAAAGTATTACTGCTATAGTGGACAGGATCAATGCAGTGCATGTTATTTGCATATTGAAAAAACATTTGATGGTTGCATTTTAAGAGACTGATGGTTGATATCAGGAGTAATAGAATATACCTCAGAGCGTGCTAGATGGAAAATTGGCTCAAAGGGTATCCATAAATGGGAAAAGTACAATTTGAATGCCACAGGAGTTTAACATCCCTGTTAGATAAGGATATAAAAAGCAACATCTCCAAGTTTGCAGAAAATTCTATGGTTTCAGGCAGAACAACTAATGAACATTGCAATCTTGATTCTGAAAGATTTGGATCTATTGGGAAACTGATGACCGAAAACATTTAATTGTTTACAATCCTCCAAATAGTATACTGGTTGTAATATCCTCAAAATGACCTGAATAGCTGAGGAAGGTCTAATTTTAGTAGTCAGACATGATAGAGGATGTGCTCCAGTGCACTGATTAAACTGTTTATATCCCAAGATGCCTGCTTGTTTGGCATTGCTATTTGTATTCAAGTACTGTGAGTACTTTTAACTAGATGGTTTAGTGTTACTGGAGAGAGTGAAAAAAACATGGTGCATTTGCAACATACAGCTAGAGGGAGTTGTCGTGCAAAATACTGATTATTTTAGTTGTTCAGTTACTGTGCAGTACCTGATCACCCCAATAGAGGTTTTCCTAATAGAGTATATATCAAATTATCTGATAACCTGCTCTACATTAGGTGCTTAAATTTGGTGTGAAAATCCTCCTATAACCAGGACAAAATGGGTGTCCAAAATGCTCTTCTCAAAAGATAACCGCTTTCAAGTGGTTTCTTTTGAATATTATATAATAGAATGAGAGAAATAGAGTTTGAAAACTGTTGATCTCATAACTTGCAAACTAAATTTTTGGTGCAAAATAGTTACTGTAACTCTTAGTCAAAAAACATTTCAGTATCTGCATTCTCCATACGCCAAGATGTATCAGTATGAAAGACGGTTCTACTTCCTAAAGGCAGTATTACTGAAGTTTGTATTTTATGAATACTTAAAATGGATCCTGTACTTCATGAATAAATCAAAAGTTTAACTAAATGTTGTTTACATCTATATATATCTAGATATCTAGATAGATAGATATATATATATAAAAAAAAGGATAGTGGTGTCTCTGTCTGTCTGTCTGGGCATCACTCAAGTTATAGAGCGTACCTACACATATGTTATATCAAAAGAAAGGTTATGATTAGGAGGGTGTCCTAGGCATATTTACTTTTTGGTCAGACAAAAATTGTTCGGACAGTAGACAAAAAACGTTCAAAATTCCGCTCATTAGCGGTTTGCCAATCATACGGGGGAAATCTGCTCATTAGCATTGAGTGATGTGAAGGTTGACCAATCCTACGGGGGGAGCGCGCTGCGTCACGGGGGGCGTTTCATGGTGTGTGGGGGCGGGGCCTAATCTTTCAAACTGCTGTTAATTCGGCCATCTTTACCTCAGCTTTTACTTTTATTCACATTTTAACAGCTGCCACCTTCCTGTTCTATATGGCTTAATGCCAGATCATGTAGTGCAGTTGTCTTCTTAGCTATGGGGTGCTTAAAAACCTGAACTTTAATACAGGGAACTAAGGAAAAGAACAAATTAATTCAGTTTTAAATTGTACTTGGGGAACTCATTTGTCTTCCAGGGAAGGTCTCCCCACCTTGTGGAGCTGGAGGCCCCAGCTGGGGACTCGGGCTTTCCCCCCCTCGGCCCGGTCCTCCGCTCCGTTTGCGGCCGGGGACTCGGGCTTTCCCCCCCCCTCGGCCCGGTCCCGGGCCTCGGCTCCATTTGCGGCCATGGGCCGGGGACTCGGCCTTTCCCTCCCTCGGCCCGGTCCTGGGGCGGGGCTCGGCTCAGTGTCCGGGCCTGAGGCGCTAGGGAGGGAGAGACAGAGAGGAAAGCAGGGAGAGACTGGGAAGAGGAGGGAGGGAGGCAGGGAGAGAGAGGGTGAGGGAGGGAAAGAGTGAGGGAGAGGGAGGGAGAGCTTGCCGCCTTCCTTCCTTCGCAGGGGTCCATCGGGCCAGGCCTGAGGCGCTCCTTCCCCCCCCCCCCCTCCTCTCCAGGCTAATCCCAAAATAAATCCAGCAGTCAGACTCTCTCTCTCCTTTTCTCCCCCCATCGCTCTCTTCCCCCCCCCGTCTCTCTCTTCTCCCCCCCCGTCGCTCTCTCTCTTTCCCTCTCTCTCCTTCCCACACAGACAGACAGACAAGCTCATTTATATATATAAAAATTATTTCTACTTTTTTCATAACAACATGCCCTCAAAAAACCCTCGGCACCGCCGGGCACTCCAGCTAGTATGTTATAATTGAGACTCTTTGTTTTGTAATTTGAGTCTAATTTCAGGGACTCTAAAAGTTACGCAGGGACTGTAAAACAAGTTACAGCCTAAACTGCAATTCACATGAAAGTACATTTTCCACAAATAGTTTGAACTCCTTTTCATCTATAAATGACACAAAATATTACCATGATTTTTACGGTGAGAAATCTATAGCGCAATTATGGGCTGCTTTTCATAATAATTGTTCATTTTAAAATATTTGTTTTCTCTAATTGAATCTTCTTACACAATGCACCAGATTGAAAGGGCAGGTAATCATATCCAATACCTCTCTGAAACTGGCTACTGGAAATGCAGACAACCGAATGAAGGTGTTTTCTACTCCCCCGCCCCCTTTAAAAAAAAATTTATTCTGTGTTTTTTGTGGAGAAGTAGTTAGCCAGATTATCTCAGGTTCTGAGTCTGAACTCATTGGTGTGAACCCAAATCTTGCCCCTTATTGGTGCTGCTCCAGCAACCCATTACTGATTGCAGTTGTATTTAATTGGTTAACTCCATAATTTTAGTTGATTCATTTCTTTGTTTTTTTAGTTCTTTAACTACTGGATTATTATAATCATGCGACTGAGTCATTAAATTGTGCAATCTAATTAGAGGTGCAATGTCATTAGAATTATTTTTATCAGAAGCGACTGAAAATGTATAGATTTACATGCTGCTGAGCTGTGTTTGCTTGCCTAAAGTGACTGAAAAATATCGGGATTTGTCACTATTATCAGGATTTATTTTTATGTTGAATTATGTCCCATATATCCATCAAAACCAATTTGACTAATAAACGTAGTTGTTCATAATTTGTCGACCAGATGTCTAAATGTAGGTTTTGTAATGATTTGAAATTGTTTAGAACAAAGACAACTTTTATGAAACTTATGTCTGCTGTACTTAAACTGCAGGCTTTATTTCCACTGACAATTCTCCATCTGGGTACATATAATTTAGGTAGCCAACCTTTTATCTTTGTCATCTTCTCGGAGGGTATTCTGCTTCTGAAATAGTACAGAATGGTAACCCTATCATTTTGATGCTGTGTAAACATTTCAGAATTATTCTGAATAGTTATCATGCTGCGATACAATAGATGACCTTGGTATTGGCAATATATCTCCAACTAGGTATCTATAGTGTTGTAACTGAAAATCTCAGTCGAAGTTGCAATTTTTTCCATAGAAAGGGTTTGCACATTGCCCTCCTGGCATCACCTAAAGTGAAGCCTGAGGAAATTGGAAGCTCAGCTGTTGGGACAAAGACAACATAATAACACCAATTACCCAGCTGCATAAAATGCTGTCAAAATACTGCTGGGGAAGGGTGTGGGGTTTTTAGTGAAATGTTTATATTCTGCATTAGGCTAATAGCCTGGTTTCAGCAAACTGTTTTCAGCCTTTAAAGGTGGGAAAAAAATCTAATTATTAGAACAATCTGGGTGTGGATTATGTCGAAAGTAGATATTAATTCAGTTAACTCCCTTTAGATGAAACAATGAATCATTGCTGAAAGAAACAGCAGATGTTCCCTATTTAGAAGTGAAAGCAAGCAGCTTAGAGGGCTTGATTATCATATATCGCCTATGCCTTATTTAATTGGAAACGAGTATTGTTTGAAGTCTAGTAATATCAGCTGGTGATGAAAATGTGTAACCTATATAACAAGCACCACTTTAATCTAGTTAGAATGCAGTGTAAATCTAATTGCGGAACAATGCAATAGTCATTTCAGACATGACTGCCAATGGTGAGCAATTGACCACAAAATAGCAAACTTATTTACAGAATTCTTTTATAGGTCTGATTTCACAGACTGTCTCTAAATCCACTTTGCAGCTAAGGCAACTTTTTGAAATATCAACAACTATTTGAACAAACTAATAAGTATTTCATTACAGCTGTACTTCATCAAATACTAACATACATATTTAATAGCAATTTATGTAAATCTTTCTCTACAGACTTGTATGGACTACAACCTTCCAAATAAATAGAAACTCCTAGATCAAAACCTGAGAACAGCCAGTTCATACCAAGCTACAGTACTTTTTTAACTGATTTGTTTCCCACAAAAGATAGCCAAGTTGTTTGAAATGTAATTCAACTGACAATAATCTCCTGTATATTGGACTTCAATAATCCTTACATTTATGTTATTGGATTGTGGAAACCTAGTGTTTCACTAAATTAACTGCTGTGACTGATTTGCACATGCCTTCACATGCGCTTCTCCAACCTTTCTGTAGGTGTGGACAGAAACATTTGAGACAATAATTGTTAAGCTGCTTTATTTTACAAGACAGCAAGTGAACATTCAATTTACGACGGGACCCTTTTCGAAAACAAGAAAAATATTTTTTTTAAATACACCAAACTATCTTTTTAGCGGGTTCACTTAACTTTTCTTGGTCAGTATTCTGATTTCTGATCAAGTGTGCTTGAGAGGAGTGCATTTCCTATTCCTGGGCCAGCTTTTCTTGCCAGATCTAGTTGGCTGGCCGATTGACCTGCCTTCTATATTCTGATTATTCACATCTGTTGTGAGGAAGTTATTGGAATCTATTATTAAGGACAGAGTGACTGAGCACTTAAGAGAAATTTGAACTGATTGAGAGAGCCAACATGGATTTGTAACGGTTAGGTCATGTCTAGCAAACCTAATTGAATTTTTTGAGGAAATAACTGAAGTAGTAGACTGGGAATGTCTATGGATGTAGTTTAGATGGACTTCCAGTAGGCATTCGATAAAGTTCCACATAAGAGACTATTGGCTAAAATTAAAGCTAATGAATTGAAGGCAAATTATTGACCCGGTTAGGCGGTACAAGACTGAGTAGGAATAATGGTTATGTATTCGAATTGGAAGGAAGTGACTAGTGGTCCAGAAGGATCTGTGCTGGGGCATCAACTAGTTGCTATATTTAATAATGACTTGGATAACTCAACAGAGAGCCATATATCCAATTTTGCCAATGGCACAAAGATTGGTGGTATAAAAAGTAGTGTAGATTGTAGCATAAAATTACAAAGAGATATTGACAGTAAGTGAATCGGCCAAACTGTGGCAGATGGATTTCAACGCAGGTAAATGTGAGGTCCAAAGAAGGATAGAATGGAGTTTTTTTTAACTGAAAAGTTAGGTACAGTGGAGGTCCAAAGAAATTTAGCGATTCATGTTCAGGGATCACTAAAATGTAGTGGTCGGTTACAAAAATAACCAAAATGTCTAATGGAATGTTAGCTTTTATAACTGAAGAGCTAGAATATAATGGGTGGGGGGGGGGGGGGAGAGGAGGAGAGGGTGGAGTTTAGCTACAGCTATACAAAGCCCTGGTTAGACCACATCGGGAGTACTGTGTACGGTTCTGCGCACCACATCTTATGATATATTGGCCTTGGAAGGAGTGCAGTGCAGAGTCACCAGATTGTTACCAGGGCTCCAAGGGTTAAATTATGAGGCAAGATTACAAACTAGGCTTAAATTCCCTGTAATATAGAAGGTTAAGGGGTGATTTGATTGAGGCTTTAAGGATTTTTAAAGGAATTGATAGGGTAGAAAGAGAGAAACTTTTTCCACTGGAGGGAGAGCCTAGGACAAAGGGACAGCAACTTAAAATCAGAGCCAGGCCATTCAGGAAAGAAGTTAGGAAATGCTTGTTTATGCAGAGTGTGGTAGAAGTGTGCCACAAAAAGCAGTAGATTTTAAATCTGAGACTGATTGCTAGCCAATGGTATTAAGGGATATGGAGCCAAGGTGGGTGGATGAAGTTAGGATACTGCTCACTGTTCCAGATTCATTCTGAAATGCAAAGATAAACCCAGCTTCTATTCTCTACTGCTAGCCATCTTGTTAAACCCTCTTCCCTGTCTCCTCCACCCTTACCTCCGACAACAAGTGTGAGGAGCTCATGGACTTCTTTGTCTCTAAGATTGAGACCATCCGTTCAGCTGCCTCTGCCACTTCCCTTCCTTCCCCTAGCCTACCGGGCCAAACTTCCTCTAAGGTTCCCCCCCCCCCTGCCTTAGCCCTGAACACACTTTCTCCAGTTTCGCTCCGACCTCCCCTCATGACCTCTCTGCGCTCATCTTGTCCATGAGACCCACTTCCTGCTCCCTCGACCCTATTCCCACCAAACTACTGACCACCCAACTTTCTTTTCTGGCTCTCATGTTAGCTGACATTGTTAACGGTTCCCTCTCCTCGGGTACTGTCCCCCCTCTCCCTCAAATCTGCCGTCCCCACCCCTCTCAAAAAAGAACACCACTTGACATCCCCCCCCCCCTCCAGTCCTTGCAAACTACTGCCCCATCTCCTGAAGGGATAATTACTAGTCCTAGCCCCTTTACCCGGATCAGGCGTATTCCTCAGACATTCACTTTCAACTAAAGTTTGAGGTAGCTGAATCCTAAGGACGCTTAATTGGGTCTAAAGGTCCGGACTATCTCTCTCTAAAGGAAAGGAACAACCTGAAAATGATACTGTCCTCCAGATAGCACTTTTAATAAGTTTAGCTAGACTGTAACATTCCGGATATTATGAGGTCCAGAAAACTCCCCCAGAATTCTGCAACTCCTCACCAGAGTGTACAGAAATTGAGTTCGCGAGTTTGATACAGAAGCCTTGAGACAATTCTAAAAAAAAATATAGATTTATTAAGGAACCGACATGTAATTTACAGTTGGTGAGTCAATCGCAACATTAACAGTTCCAAAAAGAGAAAGCTATTATCAGAGTACCTTACTCTCAAATCTTAACTTGCTACAGTTTTACAGTTCTTGAAGTTCAATTCAGGATATCCACCAAAATCAAATACCTTTGATCCCTGAGGTATAAAGAGTTGGAGACTTACAGAGCCGCCTCTGAAGCTGAGAATCACTTTGCCACTTTAAAACGAGTCTACTATCCCATTTGAGAGTTCAATATTTATACCCTTTTCCAGTGGTATTTCCTTTAAGGTTTTCTGCTGATGTAAGCTAATTATCGCTAGTCATTTTTCTGCTGACCCCTGCAATTCTTAGTCACCTCAGCTGGTAGCATTACAGAATGATGTCTCTTCTCTAGGTGTTCTAAGTTTACATTAAAAATGGTGTTACGGCAGGTGTGTTTTACTTGATGTCATTTTTACGAAGGCAGATGTTTCTTTTATGTGCTTCTTTATGAAGTGTAAATTAGAACACCTTGTCCAGGGTGAACCATTGTCTCATTCCAAAAGGTTCAGCCTACCGGAGCCTTTAACCTTCTGTTTCAATAAGGTTATTGATTCAGTGTCAACAACTATCTTCTCTCTATAGCCAGAATGCTTTCACAGCTTTTTCATCGTTCGGTTTCTAGATTTCCAAACCCAGTTTCTCATGTTTTAATAAGGCCAGAATTCTTTCAAAAGGTAGTGTATTTTTATGAATAGGTTATATGGCTTATTCCTTCACACTCCAACCTCCCTTTCCGCTCCAAATTCCTTGAACGTATTGTCGCCCCCTAAATCCGTGCCCATCTTACCCGCAACTCCATGTTTGAATCCCTTCAATCAGGTTTCCGCCCCTGCCACAGTACCGAAATGGCTCTGATCAAAGTCACAAATGACATCCTTTGTGACTGTGACAAAGGTAAACTATCCCTCCTTGTTCTCTTGACTTGTCTGCAGCCTTTGACACACTATCCTCCTCCTCCAACGCCTCTCCACCATCTTCCAGCTGGGTGGGACTGCACTCGCCTGGTTCCATTTTTATCTATCTAATCGTAGCCAGAGAATCACCTGCAGTGGCTTCTCTTCCCGATCCCGCATTATTACCTCTGGTGCCCCCCAACGATCTATCCTTGGGCCCCCTCCTATTTCTCATCTACATGCTGCCCCTTGGCCAAATCATCCAAAAACACAGCATCAGTTTCCACATGTACGCTGACGACACCCAGCTCTACCTCACCACCACTTCTCTCGACCCCTCCATGGTCTCTAAATTGTCAGACTGCTTGTCCGACATTCAGTACTGGATGAGCAGAAATTTTCTCCAATTAAATATTGGGAAGACCGAAGCCATTGGTTTTTGGTCCCTGCCACAAACTCCGTTCCCTAGCAACTGACTCCATTCCCCTCTCTGACATCTGTCTGAGGCTGAACCACACTGATCGCAACCTTGGTGTCATATTTGACCCTGAATTGAGCTTCCGACCACATATCCACACCATAACTAAGGCCACCTATTTCCAGCTGTCGCTCGACTCCACCCTTGCCTCATCTCATCCATGTCTTTGGAATAGTCAAGTCTAGAGGTAACAATGTACTCCTGGTTGGCCTCCCAAACTGATTACCCCTTCTCTCAAGAGTATATTAGTCATAGTCATAACGGCACAGAAGGAGGCCAATCGGCCCATCGAGTCCATACCAGCCCTCTAGAGCAATTCAGTCAGTCCCATTCCCCTGCTCTATCCCCATAGCCCTGCATGTTTATTTCCCTGGAGTGCCTATCCAGTCTCCCCTTGATAACATTGAGTGTCTCCGCTTCCACCCCTTTCATCAGCAGCGAGCTCCAGGTCCTCACCACTCGCTACGTAAAAAACTTTTTCCTCACATTCCCCCCTGTATCTCTTGCCCAAAGCCTTAAATCTGTGTCCCCTAGTCCTTGTACCATCAACTAGTGGGAACAGCCTTTCCCTGTCTAGCCTATCCAAACCTGTCATAATCTTGTACACCTCTATCAAATCACCCCTCAACCTCCTTTGCTCTAATGAAAACAAATCCAGCTTCTCCAACCTGTCTTTGTAGGTAAGATCCCCCATCCCCGGAACCATTCTGGTAAATCTCCTCTGCACCCTTTCATGGGGCCTTCACATGCTTCCTAAAGTGTGGTGACCAGAACGGGACGTAATACTCCAGTTGTGGCCTAACCAGTGCTTTATAAAGGTTCAGCATAACTTTTCTACATTTGCACTCAATACCACTATTTATGAAGCCCAAGATCCCATCAACTTTTCTAACCACTCTCTCAATATGTCCTGCCACCTTGACCTATGCACAGTAACTCCCAGGTCCCTCTGTCCCTGCGCACTCTTTCAAACTGTGCCATTAAGTGTATATTGCCTCTCCCTGTTCCTTCTGCCAAAATGCATCACCTCACACTTCTCTGTATTAAATTCCATCGGCCACTTGTCTGCCCATTTCTGTCTACCATCCCCCGTCTGAAAAACAGCCATTTACTACAACTCGCAGTTTTCTATCCTTAAGCCAATTCCTTATCCAAGCTGCCACTGACCCACCTATTCCATGAGCCTCAATTTTGTTAACCAGCGTTCTGTGGTTCTTTATCAAACGCCTTCCTAAAATCCATGTCGACAACATCCATTGCATTCCCTTCATCGATCCTCCCTGTTACTTCATCAAAATATTCAATTAGATTAGTCAAACATGATCTGCCTTTTACAAATCCATGTTGGCTCTCCTTAGTTAGCTTAAACCTCTCCAAGTGCCCATTAATTTTTTCCTTGATTATTGTTTCTAAAACTATACCCACCACTGATGTTAAACTGACCAGCCTGTAGTTACTAGAACTGTCCTTGCATCCTTTCTTGAACAATGGTGTCACATTTGCCACTTTCCAATCCTCTGGCACCTCCCCTGCATCTAGGGAAGATTGGAAAATTATGGCAAGCCCTTCTGCTATTTCCTCCCCCAATTCCCTTTGCAACCTGGGATGCAAGTCATCTGGACCAGGCGACTTGTCCACTCTAAGCATACCCAGCCTTTCTAGTACATCCTATCTTAATTTTTACCCCTTCCATTGCTTCTACCTTTTCCACTTCTACCGATATTTTGTCAGCATCCACCTCCTTAGTAAACACCGATACAAAGTACTCATTGAGTATTCTGGCCTTGCCCTGCGCCTCTAAGTATATATCACCTTTGTCCCTAATAGCCCCACCCCGCCTCTTATTACCCACTTACTGTTTACATGCCGGTAGAAGAATTTTGGGTTCCCTTTTATGTTGACGGCCATTCTACTCTCATAGCCTCTCTCTGCCAATCTTATTTTCATCTTCACTTCCCCTCTCAACTGATTGTATTTGGTCTGGTTGTATTTGGCCTGGTTCTCCCTTGAAGAATTCACCTGACATGCATCATACACCCTCTCTTTTTTGTTTCGTTTATCTTCTCTACCTCCCTCATCATCCAAGGAGGCCCTTGCTTTGGTTCCCTTACCCTTCCCTCTTGTTGGAATGTACCCAGCCTGTACATGGAACATCCCCTTCTTAAAGATCACCCATTATTCCGTTAGTTTTTCTTGTCTGTCTTTGGTTCCAATTTACCCTGGCTAGATCATTTCACATCCCACTGCAGTTAACCTTATTCCAGTTTAGAAGTTCCACTCTAGATTGTTCCTTGCTCCTCTCCATTGCTAATCTAAATCTCATGATACGATGATCACTCGTACCCAAGTGTTCTCCCACAGACACTTGGCTGACCTGGCCCAGCTCATTCCCCAGCACCAGATCCAGCAATGCCTCTTTCCTAGTTGGGCCAAGAACATACTGGTCAAGAAATTCTCCTGAACACATTTCAGAAATTCCTTCCCCTCCTTTCCCTTTATCCTAGCATTATCCCAATTGATATTTGGGTAATTAAAGTCCCCAATATCACCACTCTATAGCTCTAGGATCTGGTGCTGGGGAATGAGGTGGGCCAGGTTGACCAAGTGTTTGTGGGAGAACACTTGAGTATGAGTGATCATCGTATCATAAGATTTAGAGCTCTTGCATATCTCTGCGATTTCCCTGCAGATTTGCTCCTCTACCTCCCTCTCACTATTTGGAGGCCTATAGAATACCCCCAATAGCGTGATCATACCCTTTTTGCTCCTCAACTCTAACCAAATGGATTCTGTCCTTGTTGTCTAAAGAACATCCTCCCTTTCCAACAGTACAATGTCTTCCTTAATCTGCACTGGCACCCCACCTCCCTTTTTTCCTTCCCTAACTTTTCTGAACACCTTGTACCCTTGAATATTATGTGCTCAGTCCTCACTGTTTTTAAGCCATGTTTCTGTTTTTGCCACATCATATTGCCACACAGCTAATTGTGCTTGTAGCTCACCAACTTTATTCACCACACTTTGTGCGTTTACGTACATGCATTCTAAACCCATTTTTGAATTGTTTGTAGTCTTTCCTAGTCTGCTCCTATCTAATCTTCTCCTTAGGCAGTCCCTCGGAGCCGAGGATGACTTGCTTCCACATTAAAAATGAGTTCTCAGGTGATTGAGTCTAATGCGGGACCTAAAGTCTCTGTCACAGGTGGGGCAGACGGTGGTTGAAGGGGCGGATGGGTGGGGTGCTTGGATTGACGTGTGCTCATTGCGCTGCCTGCGCTTGGCTTCTGCTTGCTCCCGGCGAAGAGACTCGAGGTGTTCGGCGCCTTCCCGGATGCTTCTCCTCCACTTTGTGCAGTCTTGGGCCAGGGATTCCCAGGTGTCGGTGGGGATGTTGCACTTTTTCAAGGAGGCTTTGAGGGTGTCATTGAAGCGTTTCTTCTGCCCACCTGGGGCTCTCTTGCCGCGTCGGAGTTCCGAGTAGAGCGCTTGTTTTGGGAGTCTCGTATCGGGCAATGTGACCCGTCCATCGGAACTGATTGAGCGTGGTCAAAGCTTCGATGCTGGGGAATAACAACAGAAATTGCTGGAAAAACTCAGCAGGTCAGGCAACATCCGTGGACAGAAATTTGAGTTGACGTTTCGGGTCGAAACCCTTCTTCAAAACTGGGAAGAAAAGAAAATAGATCGAAGGCAAGGCTGCGATCGAACAAAAGAAGTAAAAGAGACAATAAAAGGAATTTCTGTTGTTATTTCGGATTTCCAGCATCTGCAGTATTTTGCTATCGTATTCGATGCTGGGGATGTTGGCCTGAGCAAGAACACTGACGTTGGTGCACCTATCCTGCAAATCCATTGGCAGATCTTGTGGAGGCAGCGTTGGTGGCAGTGCTTTGAGGTGCCTGCTGTACATGGTCCATGTCTCTGAGGCATACAGCAGGGCAGGTATCACTGCTGCTCTGTAGACCATGAGCTTAGTGCCGGGTTTGAGGTCCTGGTCTTCAAACACACCCTTCCTCAGGCGACCGAAGGCTGCACTGGCACACTGAAGGCGGTGTTGGACTTCGTTGTCGACAGTAAGCTCCCCGCTGGAGTGGAGCTAATTTACAGAACAAACAGGAAACTATTCAACTGTCGTCTAATTACAGTATGCAGACGACGCTTGCGTCTGCGCTCACTCGGAGGTCGAACTCCAAACCATCATCAACACCTTCACCGAAGCATGTGAGAGCATGGGCCTTACACAAGATCCTCCTGTGGTGGCATGGTCAGAAATCCTGAAATAGGACCATATTTCTCATTTTTATTTAGAAAATCAGCTTTGAAATGTTTCACAAATGTGTGCAACGGTAAGATAAGTATATACTGTAATCTGTAAGATGGGAAGGAAGTCTGTACAAAATGTTTAATGGCAGCAACTGTTCACTGTTATAAGCTCTGAATTAAATGTGGAATAATGCTAAAGACACTGGCAGGAATAATACTTTTTGTCTAGAGGCATATTTGTTTTGAGTTCTTAATGCTGGTGTGATGTACATGTTAGTTGTATGTTTATTTTGATGACTGTTTTCAAGGGGAGACTGGATAGGCACTTGAGGGAAATAAACTCGCAGGGCTACAGGGATAGAGCGGGGGAATGGGACTGACTGGATTGTTCTACAGAGAGCCGGCATGGACTCGCTGGGCCGAATGCCCCCCTGCTGTTCAGTTATGACTGAATGTTGCTATGATGTAAATGTTGGTTCTACTGTTTCATGCTTAGTAAGATTCTCTCCATTAAAGTATGTTGTGTTAATTTTCATCACCAGATTCTTAATATTGGTTGTCTCTTTTCCTCTCCTGACATGAATCCTCAAATACATTAAGTCATGTCAAGGTTTTCACTCTGCTTTGATTCATCTATGTTATTAAAAGTTTTGAATCTACCATGCTGTAGCATTGTAGTAAAACGTGTTTTATCCCTTCATTGAAACATCTCGAGTGCTTCACGCACTGAATTGCCTTTTGGACTGTTATGTAAGTGAACATGGTAGCCATTAGTGGCATAGAATGGCAGCTGTTTGAGAGATCAATTATCAGTAAATCTTGATTTTTTTTTTCTTTGGTAGTTTGGCTGAAGAGAGAATTGTTGTCCTAAAACACCAGAAGAACTTCCTGATCCTCTTCCAAAAGTGCAGTTGGACCTTTCACGTGCACCACATGCATGGCGTCTGTTTCTGTTCTACTGTGGTGCAGTACTACAGAATTGCAGGAAAGACCATTGTTTCTTTGACTATTGCATTGCAGAACTTTGATGAATCAGACCCAGAGAACATCATCCTTTCAACCAATCTGATATTGGATCTGATACAATCTCCGTAAACTTGAGCTCATCCAAAACTCTGCTGCCAATATCCTAGCTCGCACCTAGTCCCGTTCACCCATCACCCTTGAGCCGCTGACCTACATTGGCTGCTGGTCTGGCAACGCCTCGATTTAAAATTCTCTCCATGGCCTACCCCCTCCCTAGCTAAGTAACCTCCTCCAGCCATACAACCCTTCGAGGTCTCTGCACTCCTCCAATTCTGACCTCTTGTGCGTCCCAGATTTTAATCACTCCACCATTGGTGGCCGTGTCTTCAGCTCCCTAGGCCCTAAGCTCTGGAATTCCCTCCCTAAACCCCTCTGCCTCTCTCCTTAAAACCTACCTCTTTGACCAAGCTTTTGGTCATCTGTCCTAAGCTCCTTTATGTTCCTACATTACAACAATGACTACACTTCAAAAAGTACTTCATTGCCTGTAAAGTATTTTGGGATGTCCAGTGGTCGTGTAAGGCGCTACATAAATGCAAGTCTTTTTCTTCTTTTTCTCTCTCCCTCTCTCTCCTCTCTCTCCTCTCTTTCCTCTTTCTCTCTTTCTCTCCTCTCTCTCTCTTTTTTTCTTAACACTCCTGTGAAGTACCTTGGGACGTTTTACTATGTTAAAGGCGTTATGTAAATGCAAGTTGTTGTTGACTAAAAGATTATTTTGAGGGGAAAGGGAATGCGAGATAGTCCTTCATGGCAAACTTGGTAAGAGAAGGGGGAGAAAACGGAGATGCACGTGCACATGGTTTTTGGTGATGGGGAAGGAGGGGGTGAAGAGTGGAGTGGGCACTTGGTTGCAGTTGGTTTTGCTGGGAGCCGGATGGAAGGTTACTGTTAACCTTAGTGGGGTCATGTTATAAAACAGTGTCGTCTCTGACGTGGAAGTTTGACTGATATGTTCAATTATTTAATGTTCAAAGACTTTTTCTAATCACCATGGCAAAATATGAAGATATTGTTTACAACTTGAAATAAACTTAAATACCATAGGGGGCATCTAGAAAAACAGTGGCATATGTTTGTGTCTTTTTGTGTTTTGGAGGCAGGCTTGTACATTCGGTCGCCAATATTAGGAGCTTTTTTTTTTGCTGTTACATTGTGAGCAATCATTTTGTACGCTAACTGAGCTCTTCAATGTTTGCCGCAGGTTCTAAAGTCACTCGTTAGATTTCTAAAACAAAGAAAACCAGAGCAGAGCCACTACCATTTGAGATTTGGCTAGTTTCTCCATCTGATGTGAAGGGGTGTTTAATATGCTAATATACTTTATTTAATATACTTTTTTTTTTAAACTCATCTTTTGGAGGATACTTCATTAACTTGTATTTCTTGAAAGAATCCTCACTTTTTAAAGCTACCTTGTGCATTGTAAAAGTGTTTTCAAATAATGGTACCTGGAGCAAAGATTTGAGTAATTCTCTTTCATATACAACAAAAAAAAATGTGTGGCGTTAAGGGACTATTAAACATATAAATGTAAAAATATTTGTACTTTTATGAACCCGACCATTCATGTTAAACTTGATGTCTATTTGGCAAATCTAAATGCACCATCATTCTATTGTAGTTGCTTGTCATGTCTGCATTTTTCCAATCACAAATACATTATTTTAGAATTGGTGAGCGAACTGCCACCCATGCTCCACTCCAGATTTTATCAGTGTGATCCAGTTGCTACAGCAACCATCATCCGCCTATCTGTACAGCTTTAGCTTGCAACCTCCTACGGTTGGGAGGTTGCCCACTGAGCACCATGTGGTACAGATGATTAGCTTCTCTGCTCACAGAGCTGTTTGGCAAAGGGTGCTGGGAATTAGATAAGGCATCATTAACACCCTGATTGAGTAAGGTATTGTTTTCATTGTCATTCCGGGTTACTGGGAAAGCCACATTTCTCATACTCGGTGACAGACAATGCAGCAGCTGTAGTTCTGAATTCAAGTGTCCGGTGAAGGCAGTCTTGTTTGTACTGTACTTACCAGAGTTCAGCCTCTTATTGCTTTGACAGAAAAGAAGTCTAAATTTCAAATTTCTTGTCTTATTTGGGAAATATCATTAATTTTTTTTTACAGATCTCTATTTATTTTTTTGATGCATCTTTAGGAATCCAGGAAACAATGAACGCTTAAGGGTTCTCACGCCTGGATTAAAATCGCACAGTAAAAGCAGGTTTCAAATGACAAAGAAGTACTGATTACCACGCTTAGTATGTTGAATAGGCTTTGTAAGCACAAGTCGATTTAAAAAGTCCAGCGACTAAGGTAGACATGTGCTGTTGTCCTTGTCATAGGTTTTTATCCCAGGAAGCTAAATAAGGATAAGAGCAATGTAACCATCTCCTGTAAATATTGGTGTTTTGAAGAATGGACCTCCAAGATTTGTGGAAGAATATTAAGCTGCTTTGTGAACGTAAATGCTGATGTGAACTTAATACTGAAACCTCAGCAGGAATTTTGCTGTGAATTATTTAAAAGCAACTTATTGAAATAAGAACTCAACAAACAATTTGTAAAATGTTGAAATTAAAAGCCTTCTGTTTGGATTATTGGCAGTTCTTGTGTCTACAACCAATCCATGGATTTTATAGAAGGTAAGGCATTATTTATATTGTATCATTTGAGGGGGATGATCTATGTGCATCTTAATCATTGAATGAAAGAATGCAATTTATAGTTATGTTTTGTTGGTGTTGTTTAAGGAATTAATTTAATACAGTGTGCTTTTACAGTTGTACACATCAATCGTTAGCATAACTTGGGACATAGTTTACAGCTGGCTCTGTGGAAAGTAATTCATATAATATCTTAATGAGAAGGATATTGCAATGCATTTAATTTGATTTTGTCCTAAGTTTTTTGCTCATGAAGCATTTGGTCATTGTTTAAAGGTTTCATTTCCATTGAAGCATATAAATTTGAGAAACCAAAATGAATGACATCAATAATACTGAGGCACAGATCCTAATGTAAAGAAATCTGCCAAGTAACCTTTGAAACTAGATACTAATACAGTTTCAGGAACTCCAAACAGGGGAGTTTTACCATTCATCTGGCAAGTAGATTTCTAAAGAACATCTTTAGTGTGAGTGTAATGCCAATGAAGTTCATTGTTGCTTGCTGCAATGGTAGCCATTTACATCATAGCTACCAAAACAACAACGCTGAATAGTTACAGTGCATACAGCCCTCCCAAAAGGAGTGCCCTTTTGTGATTGATTATAATTCAGGGGCGATCTATTCAGGGGAGATCTAGGCAGTATCAGCTAATTCTAAGATGGGTAGTGAATAAGAGCAGGAAAGAGAGGAGGCCAAACTTTTTTTTAGCATTGTACAGGCTCCAAGCTGAAGCACAAGTTTACTATTTTCCCTTCAATGTAGAGCAGTAAATACTTTGGTTACTGCAACAACTGAAAAATCTGCTCTGTGTCCCAAATCGCTTGCCCTGCACCTGCCCCCCCCCCCCCCCCCCCAACAAACCATAAGATTGAAATATAAAGCTATCCTTTTGGTGAACTTCACAATTCAGTGGGATTCTACTTGGCTGTTGCCAGTATGCAATCGGCAGACAGACCACCCATACAGTATTTTGTTTTGTGATATTAACTTAATGATGCATGACACAAGTTCTGGCACTGGATTATATTGGAAGTTTCAGAACTTATCGGAGTAGGCATTTGCTCGTGGTGAGCATCAAACCGGCTTCTATCTGTGATGCGCTATCAATTACTCATAAAAGACTGAGAGTTAAGAGAGTAACTAAAGGCTTTTATTAACAAAAGAATGAAGGTCTGCCTCGAGTGGTCGACCGGTCCAGAAATACAGAGGGCTGGGGAGCAGTCACCTTTATACTAGGACTTGTGGGAGGAGTCAGCCGAGGCATGTCCAGGCATGTACACAGTGGAATACAAACAGTGGTTTACCACAATCTGATTTTGATCCTGGCACTATCCTCGCTCTTCCAGTGTCCGTTCCCTTCAGTTGGCAATTGTGTTCTTGTTCCCTCTCAACTCCCCTCTTCCTGGCTGTTGCCCCTTTCTTCCCTTTTTAGTTTTTCCTCCCCCTTTACACTTTTCTCCCCTTATCACTCCTGAATTAATGACTGACTGACTCTGGTCGTTCACTGCTTTCTTGCCCAATTGGGCAGTCTTCATGTATGAACATAGACGGTGAATGTGGGCATGATACTAATGGGAGCTTCACAACTGATCTCCAGCATCCATACACATGCATTTCCAGCAGAGTATACCAGATAACAATCATGTGTAGGAACCATAGCCATATTTCACTCTCTTTCTCCCCCTCGCTCCCAATAGCTTGGATACACTGAACCAAAATAATTCCTTTGCTGACCTAACTTCACTTTCTCGGCACGCACGCAAAAACTTTGGCGAGAAAGCAGAGGTTCACTAGCATTAGCCAATAACATCAAGATTTGAGGGAATCTAGATATAAAAGCTGGGACCTTCCTTAATAAGTACTAGATTACACATGCATTTTCCCACTGTCATGAAGTATTATTACCACTAGCCACCTTCATATCCAAATTTTGCCAAATTGTTGGTCCAGGAATGTGGAGGGAAGCTATTGGCAAAACATTAAGAACTGAATTTTCAAACTTAGCTTACCCTTGCTTTCATGGTCTACATGGTTCAGTTCCACACCATATAGTGAATTTAGCCACTAAGCATTAGGGAAACTTTCTCACGCTGTTCAAATAGCTTTCCTCTCCTTTCATCTCTCTTCTGAAAGTGATGCCTACCAGTATGTGTCTCTAGTGGCCAGTCTTCATGTGTGAACCTAGCCAGCATTTATAAGCAGGCTATTGTACTGTGGGACCATTGCAGCCTCAGCTGATCTCCCCGCCCCCCCGCCCCCCTCATTATCCAACATCCATCTGCACATTTTCCAGCAGGAGCTATTGAACTTTCGTTGATCGGGAGAAGGAATTTTGGTTGATTTTCTTCTGGCACCTTTGTTGAGATAAGCTAACCAAGCAAAGACCAGGGATCAAATTTAGGACTTTCCTGGTCTCCATGGCTGACTGGAAAGAAACACTTACACGTGTATAGTGCCTTTCACTTCCTTAAGTTGATCAATGAAGCACTTTGGGAGTGCAGTCACTGTTGTTTCTTAGACAAACAGAGCAATCAGTTTGCACAGGAATGAGGAGGGTTTTTTGATATGTTATGACTATTAACAATAGAGACACACATTTTACTTGTGTCCTGACACCAGAATAAGAGGATTCTTTTCTAGTTGGGATGTGAGAAGTTTTAATCACAAAGAATGAATCTCAGTGCTTCAGTTAGAGCTGAATGTCCAGATTGTTTCTGTGCTATCTGCATATAAGGATTTGTCTCGATCAAAAAAAAAAATAGTCCTGATATTAAGATTTGGATTGAAACACAGGAAATGTGCTTCCATTAATTCCATATCTTAGTAAAACTTCCTAAGGCACTTCACAGGAGCATTATCAAACAAAATTTGACACCGAGCGACGTAGGAGATATTAGGACAGATGACCAAAAGCTTGGTCAAAAAGGTAGGTTTTAAGGAGTGTCTTCAAGGAGGAGAGAGGCGTGGAGATTTAGGGAGGGAATTCCAGAGCTTAGGGCCTAGGCAGCTGAAGGCGCGGCCGCCAATAGTGGAACAATTAAAATCGGGGATGTGCAAGAGGCCAGAATTGGAGGAGCACGGCAACCTCTGAGGGCTCCAGGGGCCAACTGGCCAGAAGAGGCCCAGGTAAGTACTAAACTTTGCCTGTCTGTTGAGGAAGCCTTGGGCTCCCCCTTCCCGATTGATGCCACAGCCTTGCTTCAGCCGATCATGGTCAGACCGCCCCCCCCCCCCCCCCTTCAGCCGACCATGGCCACATCCTCCCTTCAGCTGATCATCTTCCTGAAGTGTTCCTGGTTGACCTAATTCTGCATGGATTAGCAGGCTCAGGACTGTGGCCACTATTCCCAACTATGCACTGACTGCTGGGAACCGTTCCCATGGGTCTGCCCTGTATAAATTGATGATTACACTATGTTCTGCACGCATATGGAATAACTGTGCTTAAACCTCCACAATAATAAACGTACAAGGAAATCCTTTACAGATCTTGTCTGTGCATATTTATTTATAAGAGTCGGGCCCGAACAGCATTCTTTCAAATCATACATTTTCAGTCTTCTAGACCATATATAAATAAATAATAATAAATCATCATAATCAGTCAGGTTGGCACTGATAGAGCCTGGGGGGGTGAGTTGTGGGGTCACGGAACATGAGACGGGCACTGCCTTGTCACCTGGGCTGCAAGGAAGGACAGCCAGTGAGGCTGGAGAGCGGGTACCTTGCCTTGTACAACTTTAAAATAAAATTAATTTTTTGGAGCTCCAGGAACAGAATAAAAATTAATGTAAAACTACTTGGGCAGTAGCTGGCTAGTGGAGCAAACAGCCTTGCCATTAACAAATGGGACTGCTGTGGGGTGGAAGATGTGGTTTGACGGGGCGGTATTTACAAAAGATGGAAGAGAGTTGATGAAGCTCTCCAGAGGGGTGAACAAGAAAATAAAATTCATTTCTTTTTAAACTTGGAAGTTCACAGAAAATGTAAAAAAAAGAGTAAAAAACACATGTACAGGAAACTTTGTGCTATCCGGCACCGACTGGACCGAGCTGTTGCCATTCCCTCAAAACTGCCGGACAAACCAGCGTTCATGTTGAAGCATACGGAGCTTTCCAGCTCCGTATCTAGCAACAAACACTGTTGCTTAGCAACAGCTTCTAAACAGTTGGCCGTACCTTGGAAGCGTCTCTGTCGCTTAGCAACAGCTTCAGAGAGACTTTGCAGAGCCTGACTGTTGGGGGAAAAAAAGCCACGAGAAGAAAAAAAAAACCTAACAAAACGGCTCCTGATTTTTGCCGGTGGCTCGAGCTTGCCGGACATTTAGCCTCCGGATAACACAAAGTTTCCTGTACTTAGATCCTCATTTATCTGAAAGTAGAAAAACAACACAATGACCCAAAGCACAGAAACACTTGATTTTGCTCTCAAAGCCCTCCTGTGGTTGAATTGTGTGACCGCAGTGTGACGAGCTTACATAGGCAAATCCCACAATGAATATAAATGTAGAAAATTATAATGGGGAATAAGTTGACAGAAAAAGTGCAACAAGAACTGAAGTGCTGCAAACATGTTTCCATTTTTTATATAAAATAAAAAGATTGTTTCATATTGGTTTTCAAAAATCTCATTATTTTGTAATAATGACCGCAAGGTTCATCAGTAACTGCTCCTAACCTCTGCCCTTGTCCTCTATAGCCAGCCTAGATGCTCCTGATCATGGTCTTCTGTTTGTTTACATGTTGATCATGTTCAGTAGTTTCCTGATGTTTGATAATGAATGCACAGCAGGCATCCCAGCCCCACATAGATGGATTCATTCGCATGCACATTCACTCCACCCAGCTACCCACCTTGGGTGTTCTCGTTCCCTTCTTGCTGTGGCCCTGGTCCTAGGGCCCAGTCCCCCTGCTCATTCTACGATCACGCGCAGCTTCTAGTTCTGCCCAGCCCTAGCATTGCTACATTCTCTGCCATTTAGTTAACTCCTCCTTATGTTGCAACCCATCCTGCATACAGCAGTACTGGTAGGCTCGGCATATCAATCCAACATGAGCAAGGTCACCCAGCCAGCATTTGGTTCCAGTACATTGCTCCTCCTTAACCTAGGCCTCCATTTTCTCTCTCCGCTTCATGTGTTTCAGCAATTCCTTTTCAGACTCTCTCCGATGCTGTCCCCATTGCATCGCTTCTTAGTTTTGCCCTGTTTTGCATAGGATAACATGTACTTGGGCACAAACACTTACTGTTACCATAACCTTGGTGCTAATGCTGATGTAAAATATAGAACCATTCCATTCCTATCTAATCTAATCAGTGCACCGGTACTCCTTACTCACTCCCAAACCCTCCTACAAACTGACTGCCAACTATAAACCTTTTAAGATAACGATAGCAAAATACTGCGGATGCTGGAAATCTGAAATAACAACAGAAAACGCTGGAAAAACTCAGCAGGCCAGGCAACATCCGTGGAGAGAGAAACAGTCAACGTTTCAGGTCGAAACCCTTCTACAGAACTGAGGAAAAAAGGCAGGAAATGAAACCGATTAAAAGGCAGTTTGAGGGCTGGGAAATGGGGGCGGGGCTGAAGGAAGAGACAGAGATATTCAAGGTGAGACGAGATGGTAATAGGACAGGTAAAGAAACAGACTGGCTCCAGATGAAGTGTGAAATGCGCTGGCAGAGTGAAAGACAGCTGCCATGTGGGAGAGAGGAAAAAAAAAAGGAAAAGGCACAAACCAAAAGTGTAGATAAAAAATATAGGGGCCGAGGTTAACCTTTTAAAATGTGCAATATTTAAATAGAGAAAAATAAATCTTTGTTGCTATGGCTGCGTTGCAGACACCAACTTCTATTAAGCATGATTGGTAGTAAATTTGACTCATGCTCTCTCTGCTCCTATTCTGGGCAATGGTGGGCTTCCTTTAGGCTCAGATGTACCTCTCCCTTTCGTGAGACCTCTAGTGGACAAGTTTGCACTCCAAGACGGTACAAATAGTTATTTAACAAATTAATCTGAAGTGCCCCATTCATTTCGGTGTTCCTTCATAATTATTCCACCAACAAAATCTATCCCGTCTGTTTTAAAAGTATACCCATGCATGTGTGGAGAAGTCGGCCTAAACCTATTCACAATTGATTGTTCTTTCCTAAATGTTTGAAGTAAATATTAATTGCAAGTTCAAAATTAAAACACCTGATTTGCACTGTTTTTTGCATAGGATAACGTGTACTTGGACACAAACATTTACCGTTACCATAACCATGCTGCTAATGCTGATGGAAAATATAGAATCATTCCATTTATGTCTGATCTGATCAGTGCACCGGTAATTAAGAATAAACACCGCCTTTGTACAGCTATTTCTTGAGTAGCATATATATATATATATACAAGCCATTTTTTTTCTTGGCAGCTGTTAAAATGTTCATTACAACTCTCCTCAGTATCATAGGACAGTGATATTTAATTAACATGAACTCTGGTAATTTTCTTATCAAACTTATTTTTGATACCTTCTTGGACAACAACCCAAATGTAATTTAATAAGTTGAATGTTTAATTTGTGACATTTTTATTGGTTAATTATTGCAGTCATCACCCTGACAAAGCATCTTAGCTAGTCTGTAATGGTCACAAGTAACGTGTATTGGCTTAAACCCAGACAGAAATTCTGCATAAAGGCTGTACTGATGGCCACTTCCCCTTTTTCTGGAAGAAAACTGCATGTGGAGGTTTCCTGAATAAGCCACTAGAGACTGATTTGGAAGTAAAATGAGCTGAACTGTCTATGGTTTGGAATTTTTGCAACAAGCAGTCACTAAGGAAATTTGAAGGCTGTATTGGATATAAAATGCTGCTATGTGTAATTGGTGTTTCTGTAATTCCTATTTAAACTATATTTCCTAATATAGTTGAAGTGCTTCTATATGAAGCCTGCACAATTTTGACTTGATTTGAAGGTAATGGATTGTTTCAAGTTTTTGGTGTTGAGTACTTGGCCTTCATGGTAAGTATCTACATTGTATGGATCACTATCTGGTTATTGCATAGTTGCTAAATAGCATTTCAATAATCTCTGATGATTTTATAGTTTGTTAAAAATGAACTAAGGCATCTTGTTCAGATGCTGAAATAACAACAGAAAATGCTGGAAAAACTCTGCAGGCCAGGCAACATCCGTGGAGAGAAATTAGAATCGACGTTTCGGGTCGAAACCCTTTTTCAAAACTGGAAAGGAAATGAAATAGATCGAAGGCAGGGCTGCGATAGAACAAAAGAAGTAAAGAGACATTACGAGGTATTCAAAACAAGCCTCTTAATGTCTCTTTACTTCTTTTGTTCTATCGCAGCCCTGCCTTCAATCTGTTTCATTTCCTTTCCAGTTTTGAAAAAGGGTTCACCCGAAACGTCGACCCTAATTTCTCTCCACGGATGTTGCCTGGCCTGCTGAGTTTTTCCAGCATTTTCTGTTGTTATTTCGGATTTCCAGCATCTGCAGTATTTTGCTATTGTTCAGATGCTGCTTGGATTATTGGTAAAGGGTGGGACATGAATGTACAAAGATTTCTCCTTGGGCAACTTGGTACGTTGTTGGTTCTTAAATACATCTTTGGCATTTCTTGAAAGATTTCAAAATGCTAAACAGGCTCTTGCTTCAGCCCATCTGCTGCTGAAACACTCATCCATGCCTTTGTCACTTCCAGACTCGACAATTCCAATGTTCTCCTGGCCGGCTTCCCATTCTCCACCCTCTTTAGTTCATCCAAAACTCTGCTGCCATTATCCTATCCTGCTCGCCCATCACCTCTGTCCTTGCTGACCTACTTTGGCTCCCAGTACCCGGAAGCCTAAAATTTATAATTGCCTTCTTTGTTTTTAAATCCATTCATAGCCTCCTCTCTCCCTATCTCTGTAACTTCCTACCCACCCATTGAACTTTCCATTCCTCTGACTCTGGCCTCTTCTGCATCCTTCATCCTCTCTTCACCCCACTACCGGCAGCCATGCCGTCAGCCGATTAGACCCTACACTCTGGAGCTCCCTCTCTAAACCCCTCAACCTCCTCCTCCTTGAAGACCCTCCTTAAAACTCACCTGTTTGATCAAGATTTTTACCTTTGGCTTGGGCGTCCATTGTCTTTATGCCTCTGTGAAGAGCCTTGATTTTTTTTTTAACATTAAAGTCGGTGTATAGATGCAAGTTGTGGATTGTAAAACCTTTAGAGATTCAACGCAGCTCTATGCTTCCCCAAATGATTAATCTAATTTCATCTCTTCTGTCATGAACATCCTTTTTCAAATTTTGTTTTGAAGAATGATTTATACTGCTGGCCTGCAATGTAACCCTTGTATTAATTTTAAAATTCCAGTGTTTGTCAAAGAAAAATTGGAAGTGGATAAAATATTATTTGAAAACAAAATTTGAAAGCAGTTTGTTTTGATATCTTTGATCCAGTGTCTTTGACCCTATAAGAGGGTTCTGTTTGGTGTGGTACTGTTGTTTGAAGCTGAACAAGTAGAGTCACACACAGCCCCAGAGTGTTGTCATGACTCATTATCAGCAGCTGCTTGGCTTGCTCTGGAGTTGTTTGATGTCCTCAGAAATGATAGAGGTACTGTTTTTTAATCACAAACTGAAAATCTCTTTATAGCAAAGTTTTTAGTTTGATTAGTTTTTCATTTCTGGCATTGACTAGTTATTAGACAAGCAGGCTGTAATGCTATTTGTTTGCTGTAGTGAACTTATGATGCCATATTTTATGAAATCCTTAAAACTCTCTGTACTTTGTGCAGATGAATTTGGAGAAAGATCTTTGTTAAAAACACAAGTACTGTAATGGATACCTGGAGTGTGTTAGAGAGACCCTGGTCTATTGTTTGAGGGGAGTAGTGATAACCTCAAATGACACAGTTGATCACCATTATATGAATCCTGAGATTAAATGAGAGCCTTGTACAAACTCTGTGGCACAAGCCGTTTTTAAAATTAAATATTAGAAATTATGGTGGTAGAGGTTTTTGTTCCAGTGATGGCTGTATTTGTTCCTTTTCCTTTAATAGGTAACTATATTGACAAAGCAGTATTACTGCAATGAAATTATTATTATTATAATTTATGTTCCTGAAAAGCCATGTAAGCATAAACAACTGCCCTATAGTAAACCAAATGGGGGGGAAAAAATCTATTGTGAAGTACTTCAGGATTTAATATACCCATGTGCTGAAGTGTACTCGTATGTTTAAGTATTAATAATACTCTTGAACATTATGGTCGGAAAATTTCTGCTTCTGTGCTCACCAGTCCAGGGTTTTTCCGCCCATTCACTTTAATAGAGGGAAAACTGTGGGCTGATGAGCACAGAATTGGAAAACTCTGGCCTATAAATGTAGAATATGAATAAATGCCTGTAATTTTCCCCTTTCCAATTTGGTTCTTAAATTTCTCTAGAGATTATCCAGCCTCCTCCGTTCTCATCTGTGGATGATTTCATGACTGCTGTACTGTGGATGACTTCAGAATTGCTGAACTGTGCTCTCAACAACACTCCATGTTAGGTTGGCAAGAGGTGCTGCTCAAATAGTATGAGACTGGGAATGTGTCTTCCTTCCAAGTTGGAAAGCCTTGTAGCCACAGTCCTCCCTTTCTTTTTCAAGCAGGCCTGATGAAAAGAGTAAACCCAACCAGCTGAGGTCGTCCCGTGACCTTTATAGTAGAGGCAGCTGCTTTTGATACCAGGCCACACAAAGCACCTGACTCTACTCATTAGTCCACCCACAAAGATAAATATTTGAACCAATGGTACTAATCGACAATGCGCTCTACCCAACTAAGGCTCTGAAGCCTCAACCACTGCTGCAATTAAACAGACCAGCAGCCAAACCTGCTGCCTTTGTGGTCTGTGAGGCACAGGTACTGATACGGTAAAACATATTAAAAGATCAGATGTTCTGTGGGTCGTGCAACAATGATGTGATTGTGGTTCAACTAGACATTTTCTGGACGGGGTTGAACAGTTAACTAACTAGAAGAACCTTCACGTGTGTGCAGCATGGTAAAACTCAGTGTATTTGGAATGCTAAAGCTTGTATTTAATTTATTCTCATTTTACGTTTAGTTCTAATTTGGAACAAATTTAAATTTAAATCTGTAATATATTTAGCCAATTATGTTAAACTGAATAGAATATTTTGAACATTGATGGTTTAGAAACACTTGATTCTAATCATTTTGCTGATTTTTGGGACCTTGCTATGTGCAAATTGGTTGTTGGGTTTGCCGATATACTAACAGTGACTGCCGCCCTTACCCGGACTGGCCTATATGTGAATCCAGACCCACAGCAATATGGTTGACTCTTAACTGCCCTCTGAAATGACCTAGCAAGCCACTCAGTTGTATTAAACCACTATGAAAAATCAATAAAACTGGACGGCCCACCCGGCATCGACCTCGGCACCAGATTCACAAAGGTGCACCCAGCCCAGTCAACCTTTCAAAGTCCTTCCACTAATACCTGGGGACTTGTGCCAAAATTGGGAGAGCTGTCCCACAGACTAGTCAAACAAAAGCCTGACAGTCATTCTTAAATACATTTCAGCCACACTCCCTCCACCACCAGTGTGTGTCTGCAGTGTGTACCATCTACAAGATGCACTGCAGCAACTCACCAAGGCTTCTTTGACTGCACCTCCCAAACCCGCAACCACTACCACCTGGAAGAATAAGGACATCAGGCACATGGGAACACCAGGTTCCTGTCCAAGTCACACACCATCCTGACTTGGAAATATATCGCTGTTCCTTTTAGCGTTGCTGGGTCAAAATCCTGGAACTCCCTACCTCACAACACTGGGAGTACCTTCACCACATGAACTGCAGCGGTTCAAGAAGGCGGCTCAGCACCGCCTTCTCGAGGGAAATTGAGAATGGGCAATAAATGCTGGCCTTGGCAGTGACACCCACATATCGTTAATAAATTTTTTTAAACTCAAATGTAATCTATTGACTCAAAGTGCTTTGGGACATCCCAGGGAACTAATGAAGTGCTATATATGCAAATTCCTTCTTAATCCTAATTGCAATTGGTATCCGGAACATCTCAAAAGACTCCAAACAGGACCTCTGCTCAACAAAACACTATATATTAGCCCACTTTAATGTCGTGCTCAATTTGCAGCTGAATTGTTAGCAAGGCCATCCATGTTTTATAGTGATGTCAGTAATAGGAAGATCCTATTTGTGTACCTGCTGCTGCCTGTGAAATGTTCTGTCAGTGGTAAAATCCAATGGCAAAGAGTGGGGACAGCACTTCAGTATAAACCGAACGTTTCTGAAATCTGCTTCTGGAAAACTCTAATATTTCTTAATGGATGCAGGAGAAAATCCTTTAACAGGACAGCTTCTTGAGTCCCACAGGTAAATCAGAAAAATACAATTTTGCAACAACTTTGGCACCCAGCAGCTTTATACTGATCGTGATTTTTTTATTCATTCATGGGATGTGGGCGTCGCTGGCAAGGCCAGCATTTATTGCCCATTGCTAGTTGCCCTTGAGAAGGTGGTGGTGAGCCGCCGCCTTGAACCGCTGCAGTCTGTGTGGTGAAGGTACTTGCACAGTGCTGTTAGGGAGGGCGTTCCAGGATTTTGACCCAACGACAATGAAGGAACGGTGATATACTTCCAAGTGAGGATGGTGTGTGACCTGGGGGGGAACTTAGTGATGTTCCCATGCGCCTGCTGCCCTTGTCCTTCTGGGTGGAAGAGGTCGTGGGTTTGGGAGGTGCTGCCGAAGAAGCCTTGGCGAGTTGCTGCAGTGCATCTTGTAGATGGTACACACTGCAGCCACGGTACGCCAGTGGTGGAGGGAGTGAATGTTTAAGGTGGTGGATGGGGTGCCAATCAAGTGGGCTGCATTGTCCTGGATGGTGTCGAGCTTCTTGAGTGTTGTTGGAACTGCACTCATCCAGGCAAGTGGAGAGTAGTCCATCACACTCCTGATTTGTGGGAAAGGCTTTGGGGAGTGAGGAGGTAAGACACTCGCCACAGAATACCCAGCCTCTGATCTGCTCTCATTGCCACAGTATTTATGTGGCTGACCCAGTTAAGTTTCTGGTCAATTGTGACCCCCAGGATGTTGATAGTGGGGGATTCGGCAATGGTAATGCCGTTGAATGTCAAGTGGAGGTGGTTAGATGCTCGCTTGTTGGAGATAGTCATTGCTTGGCACTTGTGTGGCGCGAATGTTACTGCCACTTAGCCCAAGCCTGAATGTCGTCCAGGTCTTGCTGCATGTGGGCATGGACTGCTTCATTATCTGAGGAATTGAGAATGGCACTGAACACTGTGCAGTCATCTGCGAACATACCCAATTCTGACCTTATGATAGAGGGAAGGTCATTGATGAAGCAGCTGAAGATGGTTGGGCCTAGGACACTGCTCTGAGGAACTCCTGCAGCGATGTCCTGGGGCTGTGATGATTAACCTCCAACCACCACAACCATCTTCCTTTGTGCTAGGTATGACTCCAGCCAATGGAAAGTTTTCCTCCGATTCCCATTGACTTCAGTTTTACTAGGGCTCCTTGATGCTACACTCGGTCAAATACTGCCTTGATGTCAAGGGCAGTCACTCTCACCTCCCCTCTGGAATTCAGCTCTTTTGTCCATGTTTAGACCAAGGCTGTAACGGGATCTTGAGCTGAGTGGTCCTGGCGGAACCCAAACTGGGCATCAGTGAGCAGGTTATTGGTGAGTAAGTGTTGCTTGATAGCACTGTTGACGGCACCTTCCATCACTTTGCTGATCATTGAGAGTAGACTGATGGGGTGGTAATTGGCCAGATTGGATTTGTCCTGTTTTTTGTGGACAGGACATACCTGGGAAGTTTTTCACATTGTCGGATAGATGCCAGTGTTATAGCTGTACTGGAACAGCTTGGCTAGAAGCGCGGCTCGTTCTGGAGCACAAGTCTTCAGCATGACAGCTGGGATGTTGTCAGAACCCACAGCCTTTGCTGTATCCAGTGCGCTCAGCTGTTTCTTGACATCACGTGAAGTGAATCGAATTGGCTGAAGACTGGCTTCTGTGATGGTAGGGACCTTAGGAGGAGGCTGATATGGATCATCCACTCAGCACTTCTGGCTGAAGATGGTTGCAAACGCCTCAGCTTTGTCTTTTGCACTCGTGCTGGGCTCTGCCATCGTTGAGGTTGGGGTTATTCATGGAGCCTCCCCCCTCCAGTTAGTTGTTTAATGGTCCATCACAATTCACGACTGGATGTGACAGGACTGCAGAGATTTGATCTGATCCGTTGATTGTGGGATCGCTTAGCTCTCTCTATAGCATGCTGCTTCTGCTTTTTAGCATGCATGTAGTCCTGTGTTGCAGCTTCCCCAGGTTGGCACTGCATTTTTAGGTATGCCTGGTGCTGCTCCTGGCATGCTCTTCTACACTCCTTATTGAAGCAGGGTTGGTCCCCTGGCTTGATGGTAATGGTAGAGTGAGGGATATGCTAGGCCATGATGTTACAGACTGTGGTGGAATACAATTCTGCTGCTGCTGATGGCCCACAGCACCTCATGGATGCCCAGTTTTGAGCTGCTAGATCTGTTCTGAATCTGTCCCATTTAGCACAGTGGTAGTGCCACACAACACAACACGATGGAGGGTGTCCTCAGTGTGAAGACGGGACTTTGTCTCCACAATGACTATGCGGTGGTTACTGCTACCAATGCTGTCATGGGCAGATGCATCTTTGATAGGTAGATTGGCGAGGACAAGGTCAAATTGGTTTTTCCCCTCGTGTTGGTTCCCTCGCCACCTGTCGCAGGACTGGCAGCTATGGCCTTCTGGAGTCGGCCAGCTCGGTTAGTAGTGGTGCTACCGAGCCACTCTTTTTGTGATGGACATTGAAGTCCCCCACCCAGAGTGAGGTATTGTTCTGAATCATTTAAAATAAATCTTTATATTTTAGGGGAATTTCCATTTTAGTAATAAATTTTAAAACCCACCTTTAGCTAAGTACATGCAAAAGTGAATGTAAATAACTTCCCTCCTATTGGTAACATTTTTAAAATCATTACCTTTGAATTACTGTGGACAGATTTACACTGATCTGAATTAAATATGAAAGTCTTAGAATTTTGTTAGCGATTTATTCTAACAGATTTGTGAAGTCTGCATGAAAGGGCTAATGTACATGTATTCCAGGAAACAGCAGGCGGTGACTGGTGCACGAGGCTGACTGTCAAAGAAATGTAGCATTGTGTCTGCTGTAAACAGCACTATTTTCTCTCAATGTAATTATCATTTTTAAAGGAGAAATGCATCCTATTTTAAATTTCAATAGCTTATTCAAACAAAGTCATTCTGAACCACATGCTGTGTTGTGCAATTCAGTTGATCACATTAAACCTTAGTGCCATTTATTTACCGGATGGAAGAACTACAGATAGTTTGTTTTAATTTGCACTTCTCTCCAGAACTTAGACTCCCAAGCAAAATTGGTTTTAATAGTAAAGTATCATAAAGTTGATGCATGTCTTTTTTTAACTAGGAACCAGATCTAACTTTGTATCCTTCGACATGCAGTATACTGATTAAGGAAACATTCCTGGATGCATTTTAAGAATCTCTTTCCATCTGACCACAAATCTTTGGCTTCTCTTGGCCCAGCTTAGGATAGTTAAAGTCCCCAATTATTACAACTTTTTTACTATAGGATACCTCTCTAAATTGCCTATAATTCTTATCCACTATTTCTTTTCCACTGTCAGGCGGTCTGTAATATTCCCCCAATATGAAAACAGATCCCTTAGTACTTCTTAACTCAACCCAGACAGACTCCTCCTGAGCACAACGATCATCAAGAGCTTTTCTATGGTTGTAATCATGTATTTAATTAATAAGGCCACCCATCCTACATTTATTCCTTTTCTATCTCCCATAAAAATTATATGTGGGAATACTCCAACGTCTCTTCTCCGTTGTCCAGCCGGGTGGGACTGCACTCACCTGGTTACATTCTAATCTATCCAGTCATAGCCAGCGAAGCGCCTGTAATGGCTTCTCTTCCCATTCCCGCACCATTACCTCTAGAATTCCCCAAGGACTTATCCTTGGCCCACTTCTATTTCTCATCCATGTGCTGCCCCCTCAGCGACATCCTCCGAAAACACAGCGTCAATTTCCACATGTATGCTGATGACACCAAGCTGCACCTCACCACCACTTCTCTAAACCCCTCCACTGTTTCTGATTTGTCACACTGCTTGTCCAACATCCAGTACTGGATGAGTAGAAATTTCCTCCAGCTAAATATTTGGTTCCCGCCACAAACTCTGTTCCCTCACCACCGACTCCATCCATCTCTCTGGCAACTGTCTGAGGCAGAACTAGACCATTCGCAACCTTGGTGTCATATTTGACCCTGAGATGAGCTTCCGACCACACATCCGCGCTATCACCAAGACCGCCTACTTTCACCTTCATAACATTGCCCTACTCTGCCCCTGCCTCAGCTCATCTGCTGCTGAAACCCTCATCCATGCCTTTGTTACCTCTACATTTGATTATTGTAATGGTCTGCTGGCCTACCTTCCATCTTCCACCCTTTATAAACTTGAGCTCATCCAAAACTCTTCTGCCCGTATCTAACCTCGCAACAAGTCCTGTTCACCTATCACCCCTATGCTCATTGACCTACATTGGCTCCCAGTCCGGTAACGCCTCAATTAAAAAATTCTCATCCTTGTTTTCAAATCCCTCCATGGCCTCGCCCCTCCCTAACTCTGTAACCTCCTCCAGCCCCATAACCCCCCCCCCCCCCCCCCCCCCCACCAAGAGATATCTGCACCACTCCAATTCTGGCCTCTTGGGCATTCCCGATTTTAATTGCTCCACCATTGGCAGCCGTGCTTTCAGCTGCCTTAGCCCTAAGCTCTTGAATTCCCTCCCTAAACCTCTCTTCTCCCCCCCTCTCCCTCTCAATCTCCCCCTTCCTTTGCTTCTTAAAACCTATCTCTTTGACCAGGCTTTTGTCCTTGTGTGGCTCGGTGTTAAATTTTGTTAATGCTCTTGTGAAGCCCATTGGTATGTTTTACTACACTAAAGGCACTATATAAATGTAAGAAGTTGTTGTTCACTCCCAATTTCACCCTAGCTGAAGCAGAGTTTCAGCTGTCCAAAATTTGCAGGGCTATGGGGAAAGAGCAGGTGAGTGTGGGACTAATTGGAGAGCTCTTTCAAAGAACCAGCATAGGCACAATGGGCCGAAGGACTTCCTTTTGTGCGGCATCATTCTGATTCTATGAGCATGCTGGCAAGGCTGCATTTATTTTGCATCCCTAGTTGCTGTGAGAAAAAGAGGATTGGAAGTTTGTGGCCAGAGCCTCCGTAATTTCCACCATTGCTTTCCTCAGTAACCTAGGGCGCATTCCATCCGGACCAGGTGACTTTTCTACTTTGAGGGTTGCCACCTTTTAAGTACCTCCTTTATCCTCTTTAGTGAAAACAGATGCAAAGTACACATTCAGTACCTCAGTAATGCCCTCTGCCTCCACAAGAAGATATACTTTTTGGTCCCTAATCGAGAATAAATTCAAATAAAATTGACACCTGTCCTGTTTCAGTGATTTGCTCATATGCTTACTCAGATTAAGCAATGTTAAGAATAGTTTTATACTTCATTGCAAAATGAATTTAAACTTTATCAAGCACTTCAAAAGTATAGAAGATATCTTATTTGTTATAACACTTAATGTAAATGGAGAAATTGAACATTCTGATATGTTGGAAAGGGCTTGCAATGAAATAATGGAATTCCAGTACTTATGAAATCTGATGTGGCTACTCTGAAAATCTTGGTTTTTTTATTCATTCATGGGATCAGGGCATCACTGGCAAGGCGAGTATTTATTGCCCATCCTTAATTGTCCTTGAGAAGGTGGTGGTGCGCTGCCTTCTTGAACCGCTGTAGTCTGTGTGGTGAAGGTACTCCCACAGTGCTGTTAGTTAGGGAGGTAGTTCCAGGATTTTGACCCAGTGACTATGAAGGGATGACAATGTAGTTCCAAGTCAGGATGGTGTGTAACTTGGAGGGGAACTTGCAGGTGGTAGTGTTCCCAGGTGCCTGCTGCCCTTGTCCTTCTTGGAAGAGGTCGTGGGTTTGGGAGGTGCTGTCGAAGAAGCCTTGGTGAGTTTTTGCAGTGCAACCTGTAGATGGTACACACTGCAGCCACGGTACGCTGGTGGTGGAGGGAGTGATGGGGTGCCAATTAAGCGTGCTACTTTATCCTGGATGGTGTCGAGCTTCTTGAGGGTTGTTGGAGCTGCACTCATCCAGGTAAGTGGAGAGTATTCCATCATACTCCTGCCTTGTGTCTTGTAGCTGGTGGAAAGGCATTGGGGAGTCGGGAGGTGAGTCATTTGTCGCAGAAAACTCAGCTTCTGGCCTGCTCTTGTAGCCACATGATTTATGTGGCTGGTCCAGTTAAGTTTCTGGTCAATGGTGACCTCCCCAGGATGTTGATGGTGGGGGATTCAACGATGGTAATACCATTGAACGTCAAGGAGAGGTGGTTAGGGTTTCTCCTGTTGATGGTCATTGCCTGGCACTTTAGTGGTGCGAATGTTACTTGTTCTGATGAATTTGCTGTAAGTTATAATAATCGAAAATCCAGCCCATGTTTTGCAGTATTACCAACTAAGCTTCACTTGAAGAATAGTTGAGTAAAATGTTTCCAGATTTGGATATATAATTAGATAAGAGACTTGTGCTATAAATGTTTTAATTTGTTGAGCTCTGAAATTGTGTAATCTTGAAGTAGTGACTTTACTGATGTAAACAATTTCTAAAACCACAATTTATGGTTTCTTGTCGAATGTTTTACAGGAAGACACACAGATCTGTTCATCACTAACTACATATGAAATGTTTTATTATACTAGACAAGGAAGAAATTCTGCAGGCAGCTGAGAGTTTAAACAGTCCCCACCAGATGATTTAGGGCGTATTGTTGAATGCTTGCTCTCTTCTGGTAAGTGATATTCAGGGGCCCACAGACAGCCAGCCTTACTCAATGCTGAACTCGACTGTCAAACCTCATAGGACAGTTTGGGCTTTTACCTTACTTGGTAAATTGTGAGCGTCATACAAGTTCAGTTGCAGGGTTGCTTTCAACGATCAACAAAATATGGATCAGGAAAACAAACCAATGTTGCGAAGTACAATGAAAAACAAAACTTAACAATGTTCTCTTGAGGCTTTAGGACATGCACATTTTCCTCAAATAAGTTGCGATGGAAATTGTTTCATGCCTGTGAGTCATTAACTGCCTGCTGGCTGCACCAGGAAATAATTTGCTTGCTCTTGAAAGCAGCCTTTTTCTCTGCTGCAACTGTAAAACCCCATGGTTTGTAAGAATAAAGTACTCAAATTGGTGATGCCAATACCATGTGGAATTTAATGTGGAAGTACTGCATCTCTGTGAGGACAATCAGGTAGGACATACTTTAAGCTCATTTATCCTTTGGTGTGATGGAATTGCATGTGTGTCATATTCAAGAATTTGAAAACTTTTAACGGTTTTATTTTTCCTCTGGAAAACCAGGCTGATGGTCCATAAAATGAGGCAGACACTGTTCAAACAGTTACTGGCAAACGTAACATTCTTGAGGTTTGATGTAAACTGTTTCTGAACAGACTGCTTGTAACTTTTGTGCCTGGTGTAGATGTGAAGAGTTGGTTCTTCTGACCGTTTACTTGGTAAATTCACTGGCTGCTACGTTAGTGAGCTGTACAGATCAAGAAAGAAGATTTAATTCCTGGTTTCTGCTGAGCTCTCTAATTTCAATGAGGGCATCATGAGGGTAACTACAGTGGCTTCAGTGTCCTGACCTGGTAAGTGGATACAAATCAGCTAAGGTTCTCGTGAATGCAGGAATATGCTCCGCTTCGATGCCCTCCACAGACTCAAAAAACCTTCCAAGACTTTCTGTCGAATCTGAGGCATGAAGAATGATGTCATGCTTGAGGTATCAGAAGGCACCTGGTATCCATGAGTGAGTGCCTCCAAGAAAAAGCTAAAGGGAATTTAAAAAAAAACAGTTTGTTGTGAAGTTGGCATTTTGATGCAATTTGATTTTTATTGTGGTACAAGACCTGCATGTAAATGCAGCTAGCAATATTGAACACTGCATCTAACACCAGTTAGAATCTGCATTGGGTGGAGTGATGTAGCCAAAGGAAGTCATGTGTAATTCTAAGGACCATTCCCATTGAATTGGTCTGTGGGTGAGAGAGTGTTAAAGTTTTGAGTTTAATAACACTGTAGGATTTAAGTTGCTCATTCTTTACTCCAATTTTTTTCATGTCCCATGACAGGAGAAAAGATCGACAACCTATTCCGAGGCCTTTGTCAGTGTCATTCTGTAACCAGTGTTTTTCTGGTATGAGAGTGGCCCTTTGTCTTTGGGGAACCATTTGGTCTCCTCTTGGTGTCTCAATAACATGACAGAGAATTTGAACTCATCACATGAGAAATGAAAGGTATAAACCTGATGGGGAGACAGGCATCTAATTTAAATGCATTGTTTTTGTTTTGCTATTTCAGTAATATTATTTGTTATTTTTGAAAGAATCTGGTTTAATTAGAGTTTGCAGACAGTGTTTGTCAGCAGCAGTAACCTGAAGAGGGCAAAAGCAGCCTGGGTGTACGCTCTGCATCTCTTCCATCATGTTGCTCTGTGCTGTCTGGCGTGCTCCTACTGCTAGTTTCTTTTATACAAGCATCATAACGGTGATTGAAATGTAATTTGAAGCTTAATTTCAGCACCAACCTAAAGAAAGATGGTGTGGGCAAAAGCAAAGAAATGAAAGTTGGGACCGAATGTACAGGATATATTTGGTGTGGTGAGTGAAAATAAACCCCATCCCAGGATAGGTACGTAGAGGGAATCACTGAAAATCAGCAAGTGTAACAGTTTAAACTTGAAAGTTTGAGGAATAGTCAGTATAGAGTAACCATTTTACCTGGTACTGCTGGTGGACTTTTCCCCCCGGTGCTGGAACATTTAATTTTTTTTGTTTTAAGAGTTCATTTGCAACAATTAATCTGCCTATCACTTTTTAACATTGAGAAATGTATCTGGGCCAATTGTAGTGTTTTACAACTAAAGGTTTTTAACTAACACTAGGCTGCCTTTCAGAATATATAAGCATAGGATCTGCGATGAAAGTGGTGCTTTGTGCCCTGTGATTGTACTACATACTGCTATAATATCTTTAATTGATGTAATTAAATCAAATTAGAAAGAATGGGATTGTACCAACTGTTGGAACGAGGGTTCATGCTACCCGAGTACCTCGATTTCCTTTCTGGGCTGTTTGTGGGACCAACATGTGATGAGTTAAAACCGCTTTCTGCTGAGCATGGGATGAATTGTGTAAGGGGGCTTAAAGTAAAGATATCTCATCAGAAAAGTAGGATGATGGAATGTGTGAAAGTTGTTCAGCCATGTTGATGGTCTGGACAATGTCAGCTTGGTCACTTGTGTTTATGGGAATGGGAAGAGTTTGAGGGCAATGTAACCATGGTAACCTGATGATTGGAAGAGATTGAGACGAGTTAAGTGCATGTTTGTTGGGTTCATGTTATTTGTTTGTGTCTTTGTTTTACTATGATTTATTGGTGGTATGAATGGAATACAAGGATCCGAATGGTATAAATTTGTGAGCGAGTCTGTTTTAGCAGCTCTCATACTGGAATAGTGCAGTATGGAAAGATCTGAGCGCTCATACTGGAATAGTGAAGTATGAAAAGATCTGAGCGCTCATACTGGAATAGTGCAGTATGGAAAGATCTGAGCGCTCACACTGGATTTGTGAAGTATGATGTTTCAATAAAGACCTGATCCTGCATTGCTAGAACTGAATGTGTGGGGGGTGTGGTGACTCTGGTGTTTAAAGTAACAAGATGAAAAGGAACAAGAAAGTAGTTCGACATCAACAAGATCAGTATTGTAGTGCATCTCCCTTCGGTACAGTGTTATGCTTGGCAGTGACCAGTCGAGCTGCTGAGCCTTGTTTTGGTGTGGCTCTAACATTGTGGAGCGAAATACTGAAGGAGATTCTGTGGTTGAATATTAGTGAAATATGCAGGACAGCAGTGAAGGATTTCTGACAGTGGGGTTAGGTTTTAATATATGTATTCATGGGGTAAGAAGCTGGCGATCAAATTTGTTCAGCATTGATGCTGATGGCTTAGGTTGGACTCAAAAGCAGTACAGACCGAAAAATAAACTGGTGACAAGCCGGCAAGGCTGCTATCATACCAGTAGAATGTCGGGATGTACGAACTTTGAGGTGGCGGACACTTGAAACAGCCCAGTCCTACCCTAAAGGAAAGACATAGTGTCATTAGCCCCAGCTTTGTGAAATTTCAAGATTTCACTTTTATTTCAGTGATCAATGTAATTAACTGAGCAGCACCTTTTATAGTTGCCAATAATGTCTGTATTAAGTGCAGTCTGCAGTAAAAAAGGACATGAATCTGAAACAAAAGTTTTACGATGATGTCCTCCTGAAAGAATGTCTCGAGCGTGCAAAGTACATATTCCAAGCAGCAGAACTGTTCCCATTTTTATTGGTGTGCGTCTAGAATTAATTTGCAGCCAGCAAACAGAATCAAATTTGGATTGAGTCCATCACTTTGACTTTTGGCTGGCTGTATAAAACAAATGAAGTAATAGTGAAACTGGAACCTTCTGTTTCTGATTGGATGCTATTGTGTTCCTTTTTTATTTGTTTGATTGTGTAGCTCTGTTTGTTTTCTGTGTCATAGTTCTGCAGTACACCTGCATGATATTAATTGTATATTTTCAAGGGTTGGTTGTGGATTTTGGTGAGCAGTTTTAGAAAATAGAAAAACTGGCAAGTTCTGTACACTCGCTACATGTTCAAGTCTCCAGCAGACAGCAATACGTAAATCTAAAATCTGGAGTCTGCCCAAGCTGAAGGTAGGAGGGAACTATAATAATCCACAGTAAAAATATGGTTGTGAATGTGGCTAGCATTAGTGGTTGCAGGGGCAGAGAACTGTGAGTAAGTTGGGCATGACTCACAGGAAGGAACCTGTTTTTTCATATAGCCAACAGATGGTTTCAAGGCTAGTTTGAGGCTCAATTTTCTATTTATTTCCATATAAACAATATAAGCACTAAAAAAACTTGGTTTATTTTTGTTTGTTTCACTCTGTTCCCTTTTTCCTGTACTTTTCTAGTTTACAGTACTGTGTTTTCTTTCTGTTTGTATTTTTTTGACTAATACATAATTGGCTGAGATTTTGCTGTCGCAGGGCATCTGTTAGTTAGACTTGCCCTTGCACAATTGGGCTTTTAACTTCTTTGCATGGCAAGTTGCTGAGTGCGAGCTGATAATGGCGTGGCGAAGGAAGCCCAGCATCTGGGACCTGCGTGAACAGGGAAAGCAACTATATCCTTAACCAATCAGATTGAAGGATTGAGAAATAAACAGGATTTTTTTTCTCTTGGTTCATGGGATGTGGGTGTCGCTGGCAGACCAGCATTTATTGCCCATCCCTAATTGCCCTCGAGAAGGAATGATGGAGAAGGAAGTGTAAATTAGAGAGGGTGATTTCAATGCCAAATCAGAGGAAGTGGTGGGAAAGAAAGATTGAATTGAGGGAGAGGAAAAAAAAGAGACCGAAAAGAAAAATACAATTTAAAACAAAAAATTAAATTAGAATTTTTTAAAATCTCCAACAACAATTAATAATTGAAGGAATGAGACTCCACATTTGTAATATTTCATTTTCAGAGAGTTTGATTGGCATTATTAAGTTACCACATCATTAAAATGTAAGAAGTCACACAACACCAGGTTATAGTCCAACAGCTTTATTTGAAATCACAAGCTTTCGGAGCGCTGCTCCTTCTTCAGGTGAAGTGGAGAAATGCATAAAGACACAGCTTATATAGTCAGAGAATCATGTCAGATGTTTACAGGTAACCTTTCCAACTGCCATTTATCACACCTCGGCAGAGAGGTGTGATAAATGGCAGTTGCCGAGGTGTGATAAATGGCAGTTGGAAAGGTTACCTGTAAACATCTGACATGATTCTCTGACTATATAAGCTGTGTCTTTATGCATTTCTCCACTTCACCTGAAGAAGGAGCAGCGCTCCGAAAGCTTGTGATTTCAAATAAAGCTGTTGGACTATAACCTGGTGTTGTGTGACTTCTTACATTTGTCCACCCCAGTCCAACTCCGGCATCTCCACACCACATCATTAAAAGGCTACTTGCAGTTGTAATGCAAAGACTTAACTTTCTGTGGCGCGTTTAGTTCATGTCTACCGCGCAAATACAACAACTTCACACCATTTCAATTGTGAGGCAAACACCAAAATACCGTTTTCACGAAACTAACAGTGGAGTAGCACAACTTGGACAGCAGCATTTGGGTATTGACATTTAAACGTGCATCTGCCCCTCACATGAAGTTGCTATACCATTTACACTTAAAGGCACGCGCCATTAACCTCACCGTTACTTTGACAGCGAAATCTGTGCCATTGTAATTTTTTTTAGGACTACAGTACCTTTACTATGTTTTACATTACTAATATGGGCATATGTTCACATTTACGCATACTCTCCCGCATATTCTTTTGCACTTTTTCGTCTTGCATGCACAGATATTTGTGGCACACATAATCTGTCCATTCTCACATTCACGCACTCGCAGATAGATGTATTTACTCGTGGTACTTAAGCAGTTGTAAAAATGTTTTAAATATACAAATACCCTACATAAATTTAAGTTTCGTCGGCCATGGCTCAGTAGGTAGTACTCTTGCCTCTGAGTCAGAAGGTGGTGGGTTCAAGTCACACTCCAGAGACTTAGCACAAAAATCTAGGCTAACACTCCAGCAGAGTACTGAGGGAGTGCTGCACTGTTGGAGGTGCCATCTTTCTGATGAGTAGTTAAACCGAGGCCCTGTCTGCTCTCTCGGGTGGGTGTATAAGATCCTATGACACCGTTTCAAAGAAGAGCAGGGGAGTTGACCCCAGTCTCCTGGCCAATATTTATCCCTCATTCAGTGTCACTAAAATAAACAAATTATCTGGTCATTATCACATTGCTGTTGGTGGGACCTTGCAGTGCGCAAATGGCTGCCATGTTTCATAGAAACATAGAAGATAGGAGCAGGAGTAGGCCATTCTAAACTCTTCTAAACTGGGATGGCAGGAATGACGTATGAGTCGAGATTGGGTCGATTGGGCTTATACTCACTGGAGTTTAGAAGAATGAGAGGGGATCTCATTGAAACTTATAAAATTCTAACAGGACTAGACAGACTAGATGCAGGAAGGATGTTCCCGATGGCGGGGGAGTCCAGAACCAGGGGCCACAGTCTAAGGATAAGGGGTAAGCCATTTCGGACAGAGAGGAGGAATTTCTTCACCCAGAGAGTGCTGAACCTGTGGAATTCTCTACCACACAAGGCCGTTGAGGCCAATTCATTAAATATATTCAAGAAGGAGTTAGATATATTTCTTAAGGCTAAAGGGATCAAGCCATATGGGGAGAAGGCAGGGACAGGGTACTGAGTTTGGATGATCGGCCATTATCTCATTGAATGGCGGAGCAGACTCAAGGGGATGAATGGCCTACTCCTGCTCCTATCTTCTATGTTTCTAGCGAATATAAGCCTAATCGACTCAATCTCTCTTCATACGTCATTCCTGCCATCCCAGGTATCAGTCTGGTGAATCTTCGCTGCACCCCCTCCATGGCAAGAACATCCTTCCTCAGATAAGGCGACCAAAACTGCACACAATGCTCAAGGTGTGGTCTCACCAAGGCCCTGTACAACTGCAGCAAGACATCCTTGCTCCTGTACTCGAATCCTCTCGCTATGAAGGCCAAAATACCATTTGCCGCCTTAACCGCTAGCTGCACCTGCATGCTTACCTTTAGCGACTGCTGCACAAGGACACCCAGGTCTTGTTGCACTTCCCCTTTCCCCAATCTGTTGCCGTTCAGATAATCTGTCTTCCTGTTTTTGCCACCAAAGTAGATAACTTTGCATTTATCCACATTATACTGCACCTGCCCAATCACCCAACCTGTCCAAATCATACTGGAGCTTTTCTGCATCCTCCTCACAGCACACACGCCCACCCAGCTTTGTGTCGTCTGCAAACTTGGAGATATTACATCTCATTCCCTCGTCCAGATCATTAATATATATTGTGAATAGCTGGGGTCCTAGCACCGATCCCTGCGGTACCCCACCAGTCACTGCCTGCCACTTGGAAAAAGACCCGTTTATTCCAACTCTCTTTGCTCCCTGTCTGCCAACCAGTTCTCTATCCAGGTCAGTACCTTACCCCCAATCCCATGTGCTTTAACTTTGCACGCTAGTCTCTTATGCGGGACCTTATCGAAATCGTTCTGAAAGTCCAAGTACACCACATCCACTGGTTCTCCCTTATCTATTCTACCAGTTACATCCTCAAAAAATTCCAGTAGATTAGTCAAGCATGATTTACCTTTTGTAAATCCATGTTGACTTTGTCCGATCCCATCACTGTTTTCCAAGTGCTTTGCTATTACACCTTTTATAATGGACTCTAGCATTTTCCCCACTACCGATGTCAGGCTTACAACAGGTCTATAATTCCCTGTTTTCTCTCTACCACCTTTTTTTAATAGTGGGGTTACATTAGCTACCCTCCAATCCATGGGAACTATTCCAGAGTCTCTAGAATTTTGGAAGCTGACAAGCAATGCATCTACTATTTCTAGGGCCACTTCCGTAAGTACCCTAGGATGTAGATTATCAGGCCCTGGGGATTTATCGGTCTTCAATCTCGTCAATTTCCCTAACACCATTTCCCTACAAATACTGATTTCATTGAATTCCTCCCTCTCATGAGACCCTATGTTCCCCAAAATCTCTGGAAGGTTATTTGTGTCCTCCTTTGTGAAGACCGAACCAAAGTATGCATTTAATTGGTCAGCCGTTTCTTTGTTCCCCATTTATAAATTCCCCTGATTCTGACTGCAAGGGACCGATGCTTGACTTCACCAATCTTTTTCTCTTCACATTTCTATAGAAGCTTTTACAGTCACTTTTTATGTTCCCTGCAAGCTTACTCTCATTCTATTTTCCCCCTCTTAATTAATCCCTTTGTCCTCCTTTGCTGAATCCTAAACCGCTCCCAATCCTCAGGTTTGCTGCTTTTTCTGGCCAATTTATATTTCTTTTCCTTGGATCTTGTGCTATCCCTAATTTCCCTTGTTAGCCATGGTTGAGTCACCTTTTTTTGTTTTATTTTTATGCGAAACAGGGATGAACAAATTCTGTAGTTCATCCATGCGATCTTTAAATGTTTGCCATTGCCTAACCACCGTCAACCCTTTAAGTAATGTTCCCCAATCCATCCTAGCCAACTCGTGCCTCATACCATCATAGTTTCCTTTATTTAAATTCAGGCCCCTAGTCTCTGAGTCAACTACTTCACTCTCCATCTTAATGAAGAATTCTATCATATTATGCTCGCTTCTCCCCAAGGGGCCTCGCACAACAAGATTGCTAATTAATCCTTTCTCATTACATAATACCCAGTCTAAGATGCCCCTACATTACAACAGTGACTACACTTCAAAAGTACTTCATTGGCTGTAAAATGCTTTGGGTCGTCCTGAGGTCGTGAAAGACGCTATATTAATGCAAGTCTTGCTTGCTTTCTTGTTTGGCCCTAATATGTTATCAGTTATCCAATGACATACTGCATTAGATGTTCAGCACAGAAATTAATATAGTACCATGAAATAAGTGTCTTAAGAGCATTTAGGGATTTCTACCTGGTTCATAGAATCCTAGAATCTTACAGCACAGAAGGAGGCCATTCAGCCCATCGTGCCTGTGCCATGTGTTGTGGTTGGCTAATTGGTCAATGGATTCTGACTATGATGAGCATAGTCATATGCATGCTAAAAATTGCTAGAGATAACCGATTCCAGATAATTTCAATTGCTATTTCTTCTTCTACTTTTATTTAAAAAAAAATTAAAAAAACCCTGCCTGCTGGCAATTTTGGAGTAGAGGGTTGCATGGTCAACCTTGCAGTAATGAGATATTATATTTTGAGTTATGGAGCTTTCACTCTCCTCCTTTACTCCAGTATTACATTATTACCCCAGAAAGCACAAGGTAAACTGCCCTGTGGCTGCATAGAATAGCGAGATTAGAAAGAAGTCATTAGTGGAATTGTGAAATAAAAATTGCAGAAAAACCACACATCAGTTGCATTTTTTTTAGTTCATTCTATTTATTCAATTGCCCTTAAAAAAAAAAAAAAAAAAATTCTTTTGAATTTTTATTTGTTTTAAAACCAGTCTTTCAAATGTTTTCTATTCATTTTCCCCCTTTTTTTTCTCTCATTGATGAGATAATCTCAGCCCAACAATAGGATCACTGTACATCTGGGTTGAAAGATGGCATTGTGTTTTGACAGCCACTGAATATTATTACAGGGTAATCTTAGGACATCTGATGTGACCAAGTACTGATGCTGGGATACAATTGCACTACAACTTTGTACAAAGCAACTTTGCTGTCAGTCAGCTGAGTCCAAATTCAAGCTGCTTTTTATGCCATCACTGTAGAGTTGGCATCAAGGGGAAACCACTTTGCACCAGAGGTACAGTTGCCATGAGTGTTGTGTGAAATTGTAAGGAAAAAGGTGTAGATCAGACTTTTGATGAACAGAAATCAGCAGGAGCGAGAACTTTGCCCTTTTTAGATGCTGCAATCAAGTCAGTGAAAGGTAACAGAAAAAATGAGGCCCCTGTATCCAATTAAGAGATCTAGAAATTCACTTTTAGAAATGCTGCACTACATAAGGCCAAATTACTGATTTAAAGGGCAGTAGTTTGAAGTGGCGAGTGCATAGTTTTGTTGAGGTATGACATTTGCTTTTGAACCATTTACATATTTAGCCAGCTCACTATATCAAGGATAGTGAACAGTGCATACTGTAACACATTTGAAATTAATAGTAAATTACTGTGCTGTGGTATCTTGTGTGCAAATAACTTTTTTGATCAATATTTCATTAATGAAAGCTATGAGCTGATTTAAGGTGCTCATTCTGTATTAATTGGAGTTAGTTTTGCCATTGAATTTAATCTAATCACCAGTTTTGCAATTGATAACATTTCTGGGACCAGTCTCCCTAAAATGAATGAGACACCGTTGCCTTAATTCCAAAATACAAAGTTTCAGTGAAATTAATAATGAATCCTAGTTATCTGATGTATGTCAAGTAGTATAGTTTGTTAATCAACTTAAATAATGTCTCTGGTCCTCGATGTACTATATCTTTTCTATCAATTTTCTGTTAAGGCTCCAGGTATCAAATTGAACAACTTTACTGGAGGAGAAACACTTTCAAGATAAATTATTAACCCCCTGTGTCTGTTATTAATTAACTCCTGTTCATATGTCAGTTTGGCTCCGTGATGGCATTCTTACCTCTGAACCCTACTGTTGTGATCACTCCAGGCCTTGAATGCGTAAGATAAGCTGAGTACTGAGGGACTGCTACATTTTCAAAAGCACTGACTTTTGGTTGGAATGATAAACTGAGATCACATCTACCTGTTAAGGTGGCTGCAAGGGATCACATGGCACTATTTGAAAATTAGGGAATTCTCCTGGTGCCCTGGCCAGTATTTAACCCTTTACCAAAACCACCAACTCACATTAACTGGTTATTTATCTCATTTGTTGTTTATAGAACCTTGGGTGCTGCATTTGCCAAGAAAATAAGTCACACTTCAAAATTCATTGGCTGTGAAGCAGTTTCGGATGTCCTCACTAAGAAAGAGAATGAAAGACTTGCGCCTTTCACGACCTCAGGATATGCCAAAGCGCATTACAGCCAATGAAGTACTTTTGAAGTCTAGTCACACTTGTAATGTAGGAAACTTCGCAGCCAATTTGCGCACACAAACAGCAATGTGATAATGACCAGATAATCTGTTTTAGTGATGTTGATTGAGGGATAAATATTGGCCAGTACACTGGGGATAGCTCCGCTGCTGTTCTTCAAAAATCTAATGGCCCAGAATTTGCAGTCAGCAGCAAAGCGACGGCGATCGCCTCTGACCTCTGAGAAAGCTCCCCAACGCTCTTGCGATCTCTGTGGTGAAACCTTTAGCTTTCTCAACTTTAATTTGATTGTAGCGCTGTCACAAGGGGATCCACAGCGTAGAGCAGCAATAGTGTCATCAAGCTGTCTAAGCAGCTAGTCACATTGAAGAATTCTTACAGCAAACCAGGAAATAAAAAGCACTGATTATTAATTGATTTTTTTTTAAAAATTTAGAGAGCGAAATAAAGGTTGGGACATACACATGGTGTTAAGGTAGAAGCGGAAATATCAAACTTCAAAAAGAAAAATATTTTTTATTTTACAAATCTAGTAATTTTGATCATAATGGAGAAATTCGGCATTCCACAAATATAAAATTAGTTTTTCAGGGCAAAAACGGTTGTTCAGCAGTCAATACGCCGTTAAAACCCCAGTTACACCTATTCTGACAAGGTTTAACTTTTCATGGGGTGTTTAACAGCGATATTCGAGTAGAAAAGCTTGCGTTTTCATCAGTTCAAGTGTACCTTTCACATCTTGCTATCAGCAGTGCTGTGAAGAAGTAATTTGATAGTACCCTGTACCCGATTTAAAAATAAGGAAAAATAGCTGAAGAGAAACTGAGCTTTAGCTTTTTTAAGGCTAAATCAATGTGACAATTAGTGCCATGAATCAATAGAGTTTTATACTAATAGGTAAAAGGAAAAGCGAGCATCTGACAGAAGAAAAATATAAAACTGCAGCACATGCACTGGTAATATTGGGTATTTCACAGAATAAGAGGCTTGGATTTTAGGGACATATAAAACTAAATTTAAGCAGTAATTGAGAGTGTGATTATGCATGAAAATGCAATGCAGCTCCAGTGATGTTTTGTTTGGCAATGTGTTTCTTTTCCTTCAGACAGTCAGGAGTTGGAAAATAAAAGCTAATGCACATTGTGGAAGTACTTGGTTAGAAGTAGGTGCAGTTGCATTTCTTTTGACATAGATTTCTGCAGTACCTGTAGAACAGGCCATTGGAGTGTTTACTGAAACTGAGTATCTGAACATGATAGAGGTCAAAGGAAGCTGTGATCAAATTTTACAGCACTCTGCTCAGATCACTGAGTATTGTGAATAGTGACATTCAAGCGCTGGAGGCAGTGCCACCATGATGCTCCCTAGTATTAGGGGGATAAGTTATGAGGAAGGACTTCAGCTTTTCAGCCTTGAAAGGAGGCATCGAGAGGTGATCTTTAAGATATATAAACTAGTAAATGGTATGGAAAAGATTAACCTGTAATGCTAATTTAAGTTGAACTGCTAGTTGGACAGGGGGATGTAGGTTCAAATTAGTAATAGGTAACTTTAGGACTGATTATCAGGAAGCTCTTCATGCAGAAAGTGATCAACACTTGGAATGGATTTCCAGATATAGTGGTGAAGGCATAAACCCTGGAATGATATAAGAAGGAATTAGATGCGGCAATGGGCGAAGGAACAAATGGCTTTCCTCATTTTCTTGTGATCTGCATGCGGACAGCATGTTATATGTGGACTTGCTGCAAAGTATATTCGTGCTATTGTTTAATAATGCTGCTTCCTTTTCAGCGGTTATTAAAGGGGCTACCTTTAATGTCTAGTGGGTCACCCAGCATAATGTTTGTGGGAAACATTAATTTTTTGTCCACTGCCAGTCATAAATTTAGCTGTTAATCTTGAAAGGTTGTTAATCTGGCTGAAAATCGTATTTTAAAAATTGAAGGTTAACCACAAAAACTGGATATATTGAATCTTAATTCTGTATTGGCTGCTATTTTGAAATGGGGGATAAAGAAGAAAACACCAAATGCTGGACATCTGAAATGTTAGCAATAAAAGCCCCTTCCTTCAGCATCTGAAAAGTTGAAATGTCAATGTACCCTTTAAGTGAAGACCCTTCTCTTTTCAGATACTGATGGCTCTAATGCACATTTCCAGTATTCCTTTTTCATTTTGCATTTAGTCTTCAAAATTGTAGCCATGAATAGCTTATTTGAAGTTTGCTTTCTCTTGTTTAACTGTATAAATAGCTGGAATTACCAAAATTTACATATTAAACACACTAAAGAGGCAGTACAGGCCACAATATATTAAAGGATCTGTTCAGACTGTCGTATACATCACAATTCTCATCACAACAGTTTTATGCAAAAACATCAAGCAGTTCTTAAAGTAATTGTGACATTTCAATATTTGGAAATAATTTGGTTACTTTTTTCTGACAATGTTAGTGCTCTAAAGTGATTGCAGTTTAGGTTTAATTGTAATATGAAGGGCATTTCCCCCATTTTCTATAGATCCAGTGATGAGAATTTAATCTAGCATTGTCCCCATTATTGTCTACCTCTGGCAACAAATTATCACAAGTTTGGGCAACATGAAATTCAGAAATCTGTTGCGGTGGATTTGCACAATGTGAAATTAGCACTGCACATCCACAGGTTTTTTTTTTGCAATAATTCAAGGCACTCCTCCAGGGTGCAGTTAGTTTACAGAAGCAAGATCAACCACCTGTCTGATTTACACAGAGCCCTTTTCTGAAAATATTCTCCCTCCAGATTTAGCAAACCTTTTACTTCTTCTGTGTCTACATCAAGTAGACTTGTCGATCTTTTGCAGAATTGTACACACTTTTTCTTTCCTTTCCATTTTGCAGCTTTATCATTTGTTAAATTTGAATGCTTGTATTTATTTTAACTATTCTCATGTTCAGGCGACACTGCTAGTTACTGTTGAGTGACCCATTTATTGCTATGGAATGTTTATTTTGTTAATGTGGTTTGTCTAGTGACTCATAGTAACTATATAAATGCAAGCGCATTCTTTCTTTCATGGTAGTATTCTTAAACAATCCAGGGCAGCAGTTACCAGCACAAGGAACCAGTTTGAAGTCACCCTAGACCTGAATCAAAATCTGGATCTATATCAAAGCAAGGTGTTTTTTTTAACTGAAGTGTTAATTCTGTCTCAACATCCAGCAGCTGTCACTCACATGGGATCTTTGTTTTCATACCTGATAATCTCATAATGGAGTAGGATGGTATACACAACCATATTATCTCTGTCTCCTGACAGCAGTCTTACTTTATCACAATATTTTGTCTTCAGCTTTGTAAATACCCAGTTTGAAGAGTGCAGCCTATCTGCTTCCTTGTATGCTAAAAGCTGTTTAGCTGGTGCCTTGTAGTTCTGCAGCATGCACAGTACAATCAAAGGGCCAGCGAACCCCCTCCACAAAAGCTACAGAATGTCATGTCACCTAGCCCCTCAAAGACCTGTCTGTCCTTGTGATGTGGTCTCCCATCATGTAGATCCAGGAAGTAAAAATCCAGATCCATGTGTTACACTAAATTGTATTTTCACTCACTAGTTAGTGAATATGTTTCTTCAGCTGAAGCAACAAAGTCTTGGAATTAGTCCAGAAACACGCCTTCCAAAGACCAGACGGTGTCTCAGCAACATTTAGTATTATTGAAGGGAGCTACTTGAATTCACTTGAGTGTTGTAACTTTTTTCCCCATAACTTTGTAGATTTAGAATTAATGGTTCAGGGAGAACAGTAAAGCAGCTCGTGCCGGGCCCATTATAGGGCTGGTACCTTTCTCTCAACTTTAAAACAAAAGCTCGTTATTTTGCACATAACTGCATCAGAGATTTTGCTGAAGCACATAAAGAATATTGAAACCTGACCAAGAATATGAAATTTATTAAACCCCACCTGCTTGGGTATATAGATCAAAGAGATCATGTCCTGAAAACGTGCTGAATTGCCTAATGTGGCAACAGCCATTTCTGGCCTCCACCACACATGTCTGTTTTGCAGTCATCCTGCATGCAGTGCCTGATCACAGGCATACAGCAATTATAAGCAGTAAATCTCTGCTCTTTAGGGTTGTCCCATTAAACAACTTCGGCAGTGCTTTAACAATCCATCGTTCCCTTTTTAAACAAAGAACTTACACATACTAGTTTTGTTAAGTTTGATAGTGAAGACCAAGAGTTCATAGAGTTAGCTCCATGATTTTGTTTTTTGTACAAAGGAGACAGGACATCTGGCCAGTATAACGTTTGGTGCAGATTTGCCCTGTTAATTTCAGCTGGAAATCGGTAATCAGTGCATATGTTGCTCTTCAACCACTGGCTTCTATAGTATTGGCCTCCTGCAGCTAATGCCCACGTTGTCGTCATGAACCTGTGGAGTTTTTTTTTTAGAGCAGCAAGGAATAAGGGATGATTTTCATCGGATTGTTATGGTTGTTATCAATCTTTTGGGGACTAATAAATGGACCATAAACCCATGTGATCTCTGCCGGGTGTAATTAGACAAGTAAGCTATTTAATGCATTTTTGTAACCTTTACAGGTCCTTTTGTTAATGCATGCTTAATCCCATGATTTACACCCATGAAAACACACACACACCAGTGTACACAGTTGAATTGTGTGCATCCGCATATATGCCCTCATTGACTCAGAAGAAGCAGAAGAGGGCAGAAAAATGCATCTTTTCTTGGCAGGCTGACATGACATTCCCACAGGCATTGATTGGGCAATTTCTCATGCCCTAAATGCTTATGTTTTTAAAAAAAAAAAAATTTCACTTGCATAAAACATCCAATGAATACGTTACAAAACATTACTCTCCAAGGTAAAGTTAGTTATTTGTACCTGAGTAGTTTGCAAAATGACCACACACTGCCCCATAATTATCTGTTCCAATTATCGAACGGTGATAATGTTTATTGATCCGCCCCCGTTGATGTGGGCTGATTTGTCACAAGAATACTTCCATCATGGGGAGGGGGAAGCCATCATGTAACTGGTGCAGCTCACATCAGTCATGGACTTAAGTGGGGCAGAAGTGACTGATTTTTTAATTTTGATTTTGTTTTGTTCAAGAAAGAGAGAAACACTTACTCTTATCCATTTTGTGTACTTTTATATATTCATAATATAAGGATGGCAACTTTTTTATTTTTCTTTATCTAGATCCGTCTCTTTCCTCAGCTGAGTGTTGTGGTTCTGTCCCAGTTTATGATTTAATTCCCCAGCTCCCTGATTTGTTACTCTGGCCTAGTCTTTAATAATAGCTGCTAGAATTGGAAAAAGAAATATGGTGATCATGGTTTCCAGGCCGCCGCCACCATTCTGTTCAACAAAATGATTGATGTAGCTGTTCCAGTCCATGTCGTGATGACCCTATCACGCCCATGTAACTGGCATGTCAGTGCCGCAGTTATGACCTCATCATGATGAATGTTTGTTTGAAACTGATCCAGTTCTTCATGGTAGCAGCAATTCACACCGATATGAACAAATACCAAGCTGTAAGTGTGTAGGAACAGATCATTTTGTGACACTGCGGGTGGCACTGTATTGGGATGGATGCCCCATTCTATAAAGCGGAATCCATAGTTGCACTGTTGACTTGCACGTGCTGTAAAATGGTCGTCGTCGTACGTGTCTTCATACTGTTCCCTTTGGGGAACTGTATGAAGTGGTGGAAGGATTTCTGGCCGCGATTAACGCTCCTTCCGTGACCGTAACCATCTTCGTACCAGCCATTCGGGTGGTTAGTCCTATGGCGGGAGGGTTTTACGGGCTCCCACAACCCATACGAGGGGGGGGGGGGGCGCCACCCACACCCACGGACGCAAGTATCCCGCTGGATGTCAACCCAGAATTTAGAGCCGGAGCTCCGACTCCACTTGCCGGGACTGTCTGGAGCGGGGTTCGAAACCCTACGCCTTTGGCCCAGCGGCGGGGATGCTACCGCTAAGCCAAAGGCCCACTCCGTGTAAAATGGTAGGGCAACAAGATTCTACTGAAATGCTTGTATGGAGCATGGTTTATCAGCCTCCAATTATGGTGATTTTCTACCAGAAGAAAATAGATGGAATTGTAACTCTGTTCAATTGATAGAATGGCCTTAAAAGGGATTGCCTACATTTTAAAATCTTTACGTGAGGAAGAGGAGGCCAGCCACTCGCACTCAATACAGAAACCAGCATTTTTGGGGGGCACAATGCAGAACATGCAAGAACCCCTCTTTGAGAAAATCTCAGTGACAAAGATACAGTACAAAAAGCCACATATATCTGCTCCCCGCAGTGTGCATGTTTTTCGGTGTCTCATCTCCGTTGAGGGATGGAGAAAAGGGAGCAAGTGTGGAAGAAGCAAAGCTGGTTGGGCTGGTTGCACTCCAGGTGAAGAGGGCAAGGAAAAACTACTTTGAGAAATTACGCTCTTGGGGAGTGAGAGATAGTGAATGCTCGCTGGACCAATCCCATCCTGTAGTCGTATAGCACCAGCATTAAAATAGAATATGGTGGAAATACACAGTAGGTTAGTCAGTATCTGTAAAGAGAAAAGACAGGTTATGCTATTTTGGGTATGTACCTTGCATCAAAACACTGGTTTTGGTGAAAGGTACACACACACACACACACACAAAATATCATAACCCATGTGTTTCTACCTTGTTTTTATTTCACATTTCCATCACATTCTGTTTTTTCCTTTTAATTTCATGGAACATACATTGACTTGGTCATGTATTAGTCTGTGGCTTAAATCATCTGCCATTCTGGTGAAGGAAAAGGCTTATTGTGCTGTGAGGGGCTTTGATTGTTTTTTTTTTAAGTTGGAGTACAGTATTCATTTTCTGTGTAGAATTCTCTTTATTGAGCTGACCTATAATAATTGTGTTACAAGCAAGTCATATTTAGCAGATGATGGAAGATTAACTTATTTACTCAATTTATTATTTCCTAATTATCATCAATCAAAATATGATGAGCATGGGTCTGCAGATGGTGCAGCCATTCTTTAGCCTCAGTATAATGAGCAGACTCACAGGCATGCAACTTTTACAATGCTGATGGCTTTTCCAGAAGGGGCTGTCTGGGTGTCTGGGGCAGCTGGTGGATTTTCCCTTTGTTATACCTTTCAGCATGAGCACCACTGGAGGTCGGTGGTCTCCACAATGCAAGCTGTCCTTCAGGACTAAATTAAAAGCAATTTTGCTTTGAGATCATCCATCTAACAAGATGTCATCGAGTATACAGAACAAAGAGCACACTGAGCCACTGACAGTAGCAAAATGGAGCCCATAATACAAAATGCCATACTTTATATTACAGATATGTTCAATTTACCAGTCAAGTACTTTGTGAGATCAAGATGCTCTGCCTCAATGGGAATGATCATCTGCACATTTTTTTTTAGTAATTTATAAAGCAGCCTTAGTTTTGCAAATAACTCGTGCTGGATACTTGAGAGTGCAATATAGTCATAAGTCTTGTGTTGCATTTGATGATGCAGAAACACTGCTTGGAGAGATACTAGTTTCTAGCAGTTAAAAATAAATTGAGGTTTAGGTAAAGCGTGATTGTATATTGACTTAAAATGAATTTCTTCTGGGAATTAAGACCTGAAACTTGAATATTTTGCTGTTACAATTCTTGTAAAATCACATCAATAACAGCATTTTTGTTTTACATTTGCAATTTTTATTTTTACAAGTATATTATGAACACTAAATTTATCGATGCTGTTATTCTAATGCATTGATAAATATATGGATGCTGTTATTCTAATTCTTATTTATTGGTGACTTGTTTTCTTATTTAACACATGAGAAACTTGATGCATAATGCATTAGTGCAGAATAATAAATAGCAGTAATGTTTGGATTTTTTATCATCTTGGAACAGAAGGGGCCTTGCAGTACAGAGTTAAAGCCATATGAAAAATAGCTGAAGATAATGACAGCATGTTTAATGAAGCAGATCGCCCTCTGGCCTAAAAATATGCAAAGGCTGACTTTGTTGCTACAGTTCCAGCAGATGCACAAGCTCTGCAGTCCTACAATGGAACACTAGCAAAATTGCATTTTGGAGTTAACTGTGTCCTGAAGCTAACATCTTGTGATGGACTGCAAACGTTTAAAATAAAGTTTGTAACAAAAAAAATGATCAGCATTTCCCATCCTCTTATAAATTTCCTGCCCACATATAGATGGTGCTTGTAATTCAGAATTTTTTTTAACAGACTGTAAAGCAACATTTAACAGCAATGAATTATTCGAAAACTGATTTCAGTGAAAGCCCCCGAGTATTATCACATGGTGGCAGAGGCTATTTTCCACACCTCACTGAATTGATCTCATTGACTTTTCTAGTTCAGGGCACAGCACCTGAACATATTCAATTGATCAGCATCATCAGGGTGACCTTACAATAACATGGAGCAATGATGAGGACTATTGTTCAACATTTGTCTGTATTTTACTTTATTACTCTTATTGTCTAGAACAACACTAATTAGATACATTTTCAAAAAGGATTAAAAATTAAATCATGGGACTACATTTACTGTCAGCTGGGGTGGAGGGCTTTTTGGGTGACATTTGAGCCACAGATGCAGGGGAGGATCTGGCCAGGGCTGCAGACTGGATTTTGAGGAGAGGGATCGGCGGGGGAGGGATCGAGGCAGCAGCTGCAGAAAGTGATATGAAAAGGATGGACTTCCACCCTCCTCCTTCCACGATGTCTCCTCTCTGTCGCTCGCACACCCACTGTATCCTCCCCATTGTTAGTTTGCTTCCCTACCCCTTCCCACCACTCCCCTTTCTCTCGCGCTCTTTCTCTCTCAATCCCCTTCCCAGAGTTCATTTCTTCCCTACCACATCCCACCACCCAGCTCCTCCTACCTTTTTTCACCCCCTCAGCATTCCCTTCCCATCACCCATCTCCTTACCTACCATTCCCTGACAACTGTCTGGCCCATTTCCCACCACCCACTCCCCCTGTACCCTCCCTTGTCTGTTATATTCCGGTCACATCCCTTTCCACTCTCAACCCCTTGTTGTCTCATGACCTTCTCAAAAGAAAAGAAAGTTTTGCATTTATATAGGGCCTTTCACAACCTCAACGTCCCAAAGTGTTTTACAATCAATGAAGTACTTTTGAAGTGTAGTCACTGTTGAAACGCGGCAGCCAATTTGCACACAGCAAGCTCGCCAAACAGCAATGTGTTAATGACCAGATAATCTGTTTTTCGTAATATTGATTGGGAGAATAAATATTGACCAGGACACCAGGGATAACTCCCCTGCTCTTCTTTGAAATAGTGCCATGGGATCTTTTATGTCTACCTGAGAGAGCAGAGGGGGCTTCGGTTTAATGTCTCATCCAAAAGACGGCACCTTTGACAGTGCAGCGCTCCATTCTCCATCCTTCTGCACCCCGATACTCCCCACCTGTCACCTTCTATCCTTTTGTTGCCTTCTCCCTCGATCTTCATTACCTACTGTACCTTCTCACACCTATATTCTTCCCCCCTTCCTGTTATTTCGCCACCCTCTCCCAGCTCCACACCAGGCTGACCTCAATTTCCCACTTTACTACCAAGAAAATGGCTTTAACAATTTATTTTTCTAAAGTGTTTATAGTACAATGGAAATATTATATGCACTTGGTAAAAATTGCCAGTTTCTTCAACTTCGTTCTGGGAAACAGGTGGAAAAAAATGGATGATTGGCTGGGGCTAGCAAAACTAGGCTGGCAAGCATTACCAATGGGGAAGGCAAGAGTCTGAAGACCCAAGCGGTGAAGTGGAACAGGGGGAACAGCGTGCAAGTGTTGCAAGAAGTCCTCAACTTTGATGGCAGGTCAGGAAGAGGGCAGGCAGCCTAAATCCCAAGGCATGGCGATGACGAGAACAAGCAGGCCTGGAGGTGGGGAAGCAGTTGGAAAGCAGAAAGGCCTACTTAACTGCAGGGAGCACCAGCCCAGAGAACTTAAAATTAATTGTAAATAAAGCATTCTTTTAATACCTGGAATCAACCTTGGAGAAGGAGCACATAGCACAGCAATGATTGGGAGGGCTGAAAAGTAAATGTAATGGTAAGCTTAAATTTGACAAATAGCATGACACAAGGATGGTTGTGACAGAAAAATGTGACAATTGCAAAAAGTAAGTGTCACAGAACAGTGCGTACAAATGCAAGACTCAATATAATGTTGGGCCAGATTACTGTGTGGCAAACTGACAGCACCAGTCGTTCATTACACTTGCACTTGCCATCAGACTCTCTGTGGGATTTTGCACTGGAACTTTTGTTAATTAGAAAGCCATTTCTGGAACGTTGTCCTCTGCAGGGGATCTGGGATCTGTGTGAAAAGGACAAGCAACTGTGCATCTCCTTAACCAATCAGATTGAAGAATTTGTTACTGAACACCGCAGTGTCTGAACCAGGAAGTGTCAGTTAAGAATATTTAATTCAATGCCAAATCATGTACAGAAAGCGAAATAGAGAGGGAAAGAAAGATGGGATTGAGAGAGATAGACAAGGGGAAAACAACATTTATTTAATTTTTAAAAATCATAACAGTAATTAAAAGCTGAAGGAATGAGACTCCACGCTGGTAAAAGTTGATTTTCAGTGCCAGAGAGGTTGTGAGACTTAATAAAAATTTACTTACACTTGAATAGACAAGCCCTAACTTTCTCTGCTGAGTTTAATGGGTATATATTATGCAAGTACAGCAATTTCACACCCTTCCAGATATTTCAATCCTGAGTGTCTCGGCGAGATCCCTTTATCGCACAGCTTCTGGAGGAGCAGGGCATCTTGGACAGCAGCTTCCTGATTTCCGTGTTCAACTGCGCGTGTGCGATTGCTGGAAGTTGCTGTCCGACTTGTACTTTAATAATGGTGAGCACTGATATTTTTACAGCAAAATCCGGTCCATTGTTGGGTATGGTAACATGGTGGTTATTTTACTGGACTAGTAATCCAGAGGCCTGGACTAATGATCCGAAGACGTGAGTTCAAATCCCACCACGGCAGCTGGGGAATTTCAATTCAGTTGATTAAATAAATCTGGAATAAAAAGCTAGTGTCAGTAATGGTGACCATGAAACTAGCGGATTGTAGTAAAAACCCGTCTGGTTCACTAATGTCCTTTAGGGAAGGAAATCTGCTGTCCTTACCTGGTCTGGCCTATATGTGACTCCAGACCTACAACAATGTGGTTGACTCTTAACTGCACTCTAAAATGGCCTAGCAAGACACTCAGTTGTACCAAACCGCCACAAAGAGGTATCGTGCACTGCAGCCGGTCAAGAAGGTGGCTCACTACCACCTTTTCAAGGGCAGTTAGGGATAGGCAATAAATGCTGGCCTTGCCAGCGACAGCCACATCCCATGAACGAATAAAAAATAAATTGTCTTTGGGAGCGATTTGGATCGCAAGTTTGTTAGTAAATCCTATCTCTTCAGTTGATCTGCTACACCAATGTGCATCATAGAAACATAGAAGATAGGAGTAGGCCATTCAGCCCCTCGAGCCTGTTCTGCCATTTAATGAGATCATGGCTGATCATCCAGATTCAGTATCCTGTCCCTGCTTTCTCCCCATATCCCTTTAGCCTTAAAAAAAAAAAAAAAAAAAAAAAAAAATATATCTAACTCCTTCTTGAATATATTTAATGAATTGGCCTCAACTGCCTTTTGTGGTAGAGAATTCCACAGGTTCACCACTCTCTGGGTGAAGTAATTCCTCCTCATCTCTGTCCTAAATGGCTTACCCCTTATCCTTAGACTGTGACCCCTGGTTCTGGACTCCCTGGCCATCGGGAACATCCTTCATCTAGTCTGTCTAGTCCTGTTAGAATTTTATAAGTTTCAATGAGATCCCCTCTCATCTAAACTCTAGCAAATACAAGCCCAATCGACCCAATCTCTCTTCATATGTCATTCCTGCCATCCCAGGTATCAGTCTGGTGAATCTTCGCTGCACTCCCTCCATGGCAAGAACATCCTTCCTCAGATAAGGCGACCAAAACTGCACACAATACTCCAGATGTGGTCTCACCAAGGCCCTGTACAACTGCAGCAAGACATCCATGCTCCTGTACTCGAATCCTCTCGCTATGAAGGCCAACATACCATTTGCCTTCTTAACCGCCTGCTGCACCTGCATGCTTACCTTCAGCGACTGGTGCACAAGGACACCCAGGTCTCATTGCACTTCCCCTTTTCCCAATCTATTGCCGTTCAGATAATCTGTCTTCCTGTTTTTGCTACCAAAGTGGATAACCTCGCATTTATCCACATTATACTGCATCTGCCATGCATCGGCCCAATTACCCAACCTGTCCAAATCATAGAGTTTCTCTGCATCCTCCTCACAGCACTAATGCCCACCCAGCTTTGTGTCGTCTGCAAACTTGGAGATATTACATCTAGTTCTCTCGTCTAGATCATTAATATATATTGAGAGTAACTGGGGTCCTAGCACCGATTCCTGCAGTATCACTCTTGTCTTCATCCAAATGATTGATTGAAAATACTTTGATGTATCTTTAGCACAACCACAATGTTTTCTTGGGACAGTGTTTTTAAGTACACTTTTGAAGCATGGTGTTGCAGTATATTTGAGTTCCAATGGACTTTTCCGCATTGTGAAAATGATGAACTGATTTGTGCTAGGTTATCCTAATTAACTCTCGTTCTTAATCTTAGCCTTGATCTTGGAGGAGAGGACAGGAGTGAGGGATGTTCGTTCTTGCCACCTTGTGGCCGGTGTGGAATGGCATTGCACGAGAGCCAGGGCTGAATGCATGTCTGCACACTTATTTTTTTTAATTTTGAAGGTTTTTTTTAGTAATCTGATCAATTTGAAGACTTTAAACACAAGAAGCAAGTAATAAATAGTAATGCATGCTGCACAAAAAGCATAAACATTCATACCCCAAGCTCGTACTCCTCTGCTTTCCTTCCAATCAGCTGAAGTGATAAATTGATGAACTCAAGTTATCGCATGTGAAACAGGAACGAGCTGCAGGGGATAGAATGTACAGCCACTATCTGCTCAGCCCACCCACATTTTAAATGGCAGTCTTGATAGGTGATTTAGAAAAAGTGGCATTCTTAATGGGTGCAATTTATCAATTAAAGTATATGGCTTCTTTAAGCATAACATATGTTACTCTTAAATGAATTTGACGAGCTAAACTGATGACCAGAAGTATCTTTGTTTTCACTTTCTAATTCTAGTGCTAAGTTCAATATTCTTTCGAAAAACTTCACTTACTGGAAGTGAGAGATTCTGGTATTATTTGAAAGTTACTGAAAAAATGGCTCCGGATAATTGCTCAAAAAGCAGCAATATCTAAAGTTAAGGTTTGTTTTGATATCCTGTCTAATGCTTATGCCAGGAGAACTGGTCTTTATAGAAACACACCAGTAACCGTTGAACAGTAACCGTTAAATTTCAAAGTTGCTAAGTTGCATTCAAAGCATCGTTTTTGTTGTCCACCTGTTTGAAAACAATTTGTGTGTGCAATCCTGTGGCTTAATTTCAGCAGAGTTTTTATGGCAAACTAGCTGGAGTGCCCGGCGGTGCCGAGGGTTTTTTGAGGACATGTTGTTATGAAAAAAGTAGAAATCATTTTTTTATATATATAAATGAGTGAGTTTGTCTGTCTGTCTGTGTGGGAAGGAGAGAGAGAGAGAGAGAGAGACGGACACTGGGGGGGAGAGAGACAGACTGCGGGTGAAGAAGGGCGGCCGCCATTTTGTGAGGTCGGCGGGAAGTTCCCTCCCCCTCTCCCACCCCCTCTCTCTCCCGCCCCCCCCTCCCTGCCCCCTCTCTCCCTTCCCTCTCCCCCTCTCTCCCTCCGACTCACCATGGAGCAGAACGGAGCATATCTGACACCGGGAGTCCGGGTGCCCATCGCTCCGAAGCGAGCCCAGGGTTCCTCATGGTTAACGCGGCGGGCCTTTGGACCCGGTTGGCCAGGCGGCACTGGAACGCCTTTCGCTGCGGACTCCCGTGTCCGATATCGGTTGGGGACGGTTCGTGTGAAAGCCCCGGTTTTCCCGGTCCCGCATTCACGGCAAGAGAGAGAGGGGGAAGGAGGGAGAGGAGAGAGGAGAGAGATTTTTTAAGCTTCAGGCCCGGCCGGTCTGTAATGGCCGCCACTCACCTCAGTAACGGCAGTTTGAAGGATTAGGCCCCGCCCACAAACGCCATGAGATTCCCCCCCCCCCCCCCGTGACGCACCGATTGGTCAACCATTAGGTCACTGAACTGTAGGATTGGTCAACCATCACGTCACTCAACGCTAATGAGCGGTAGGATTGGTCAACCGCTAATGAGCGGATTTTTTTCTGTTTTTTGAACGTTTTTTGTCTACTGTCCGAACAATTTTTGTCTGACCAAAAACTAAAGACGCCTAGCAGACTCCCCTAATCATAAGCTTTCTTTTGATATAACATATGTGTAAGTACACTATAACTTTTGAGTGATGCCCAGACAGACAGACAGAACTATCCTTTTTTTTGTATATATAATAGAAGATATATTCATAGAAGTGCTTAAAAATGTCCTGTTTAGCTTAACACACTGTTTTTTGAAGGAATGTAAATAGCTGATGTAGCCATCTTTTCATGGGCAAGAGGTAGAAAAAGAAATAATATCCTAAATTAGTATCCCAAGTTTCACACATGATATTTAAAGATATAGATTATGTCAGTCTATTTTCTGCTGCTCCATCCCAAGCTCCTTGGAAGACACCCAAAGGGGTGGGGTGCATTTGGATCTGTCCAACAATGAATGCAAGAAGGGAAACATTAAAAATTCTTGCAACTGCAGGCACTTGCCATTGTCACATTTAATTCCTGTGTCACAAGTTATAGCACCTGCCATCCTTTATTGTGTGACACTGACTGCTTTTGGCACCACTGCTCTGTTCTAATAGGCTGTCTAATACTGAGAGTTCAAAACAGAACTGAGAGGAGGTACCAAGTCAATGTAGATTGGGCAGAACTGGGAGAGGCACAACAGTACCGTGTAAGGATTGAATCCCTCATCAAATGATAGACTTAGAACTGGGAGAAGATTTGAGATTTGTAGTACAGCCAAAACCAGTTTGTCGGAAGAGAAAACTAATCGGGACAGAAGTGTGAAGCAATTTAGAGGTTAAAAGATAACGAATGGAAAGAAAATACAGGGACACCGTTCTTAAAGTGGCAACCTTCAGTCAATTTAAACTTTAAAAAGCTGCACTTCTGCCCCAGAACAGTCGTCTGTAGCTCAGATGGTAGTGTTCTAATTTTGCCTTATAGTTTGCCTGACTCAAGATCCGTCCATCGAGGTGGTTGAATATTTCCTTACCATTTACATCCTTAGCATTTACAACCTACAAAAGTATCCGAGTCCAATAGATGAATTGGGGAGGAAAATGTGAGCAGGAGATACTACAGAGCGACTATGCCACTAGAGGCTTTTGCAGTATTTACATACCATGCAATTAGTTTCAAGTAGCAGGCATCAAGTACAATTACAGCATTGGGTATGTCTGTTAAAAATGTTTAAGTTTGTTACTACAGATGGAACATCCCGAATCCGGCAACCTCAGGATCAAGGCGGAGCTGGTTTTCTGGTTTTTCCGGACTTCGGAACATGTTTCTGATGGCCGGAGCCCAGGTTACGATATTTCCTGACTTTCGACATCAGAAACACATGCCGAGTCCGGAAATGCCTGGGCCCAGGTTCCGGTTTTTGGTAAGCCTCCCTCAGGGTGTCCAGATTCCGGAACATTTTACGGATTCCGGACCCCTGCCACCAATCGTCCCGGATTCCGGAACCCAGGATTTGGGACGCTCAACCTGTATTATGAATATTTTTGTGGGGGGGAGGTGGCCACAAAGCCTGTTTACTTCGACCTCTGCAGTATCGCATACCTTTCCCTCTATCTCTGCCCTTTCAATGCTGAAACCCTTGCACATGCCTTTGTCACCTGCTTGCTCCAGTGTTCTCCTTGTTCTTCCATCCACCAGTCTTCATAAACATGGTTTAAGTCCTTCTGTCCCTTCACCACTGTACTTGCAAACCTACATTCGCTACCTATCTCCTAAACTGAAATTGAATTTAATATCCTCATAAAATTCCTCCGTCTCCTCACCCCTTGCAAGCTCGCTCAGCTCTATATCTGAATACTCTGTTCCTCTGACTGACCTTTTTGCATCTCTACTCACTTTGTCCTACCGTTGGTGGAAGAGCCTACGTTCACCTGGATCCTACTCTGCCTCATGCCCTCCCTAAAATTATTCCCCTTAAAAGTAAATCTGGAAGTGACAAAGGCATGCAACAATGGTATTAAGTGACTCATTTTGGTAAAATGCATAAATATAATTGTTAAACTAAACATTACAAGATGAATTAATCATAAACATTTACAAGGATAGAGTGTTGATTGTCCAAAGTTGAAGTAAATCCAATTGCCTCAATCAACCCAGTCTTCACCCATACTATTAACTTTGGTTGATGACTAGTAGTATTACACATTAAGCAAACATTTATATACTAATTTTGTTCCAGCTTTGCATATACCCAATGAACTGTGCTACTCTAGTTAATCAGGTGGGGTGGGGAACTGGAAAAATGAAGGGAGAAGTTAATTATTTTTCCATAGTGGTTTTTTAGAACATGGAATGCGTTTCCATATGTGGAAATTGAGGCAGGGACAATAGGATCATTTCAAATGCAATTCGGTGAGTTTTTGAAAATGACACTTCCCACATTTCAACAGTGACTACACTTCAAAAAGTACGTCATTGGCTGTAAAGCACTTTGAGACATCTGGTGGTTGTGAAAGGCGCTATATAAATTCAAGTCTGTCTGTCTTTGAGAATAGTGACTTTTTAACACAGTAAGTAATAATACTAATTTAGGTCAACAGTGTCTTTTTGTCCTCTCCCTCAACACTTGGCCTGTCCATGGTATGGCACTGCCCAGAAATGGTGGCTACATATCCTGCTAGCCTCTGCAACTGGTCACGAGGAAGTGAATGCATACTTCGAGTGGAGGGGGGATGGGGTGGAGGGACTGATTTTGTCCTGCTGTGTTTTCTCCTTTATTCTTGGGAAGTCCTGGCATTGATTTTTAGTTTTATTTAATTCAGACTAGCTGAAAGTATTTCAATATCAGCCATATACTGGTGAACAAGTATCCCATATAGTACCAGTGTATTCTAGAAGATTGAACATGTCCTCTTGTTTCTGTAAACCTGTGTAATCAATGGCTGCTTCAGCCCTTGAGACACAGACAGGCTTAAGTTGTTTAAACACATTGTTTAATCAGAAAATAATTAACAAATAAACATCCCAGTAGCATTAGTTGTTTGTCCAAAGGCAATTACTTTGTAAGTTGGTTGCTACATTAAAGTAGTTGCATTAAACTCTAGTCATATTGCAGCTGCTGTTTGTTCAATTTTGAATCCCTATGCAAGCTTACCAGCTTTTTTATTAGCTTTTTACAAGTTTCTTAAATCTCTGAATCATTGGAATCGCCTAGTGTACACATTCACAAATCTATAGTATTGAGCTTTACATTTTTTTTTAATGTGCTGTATCCTGCCTCTGTCTTGAGCCACATACTTTGCATATCATTGCTCCTATATCCTAATCTGACATTTCCCATAGATGCCATGCTTTTTTCTTCCTATATTTTGCAATAGTAATAAATGCACCAAGACAAAAAGCATAGAAGCAGTTAAACTGTTGAAAAGAGTTTCTGACTTCGAAGTGGAGAAATTGGTTCTCATTGTACTGTTGTGGGTGAAAAATTAGTGTGGGGTGGTTGGGAAGGGATCTAACTTGTGTCACATCGACCTGGATTTTGCAGTGGTAATGACAACAAACCTCTGTTTGCTATCGTTACTCCTCTGAAACTGACCATAACTTCAGGATTTTAGCCCATGTGCAGATAAATGTGGAAATCCTGAAGTTGCGGGCAATCATTCCCTGCTCCGCCATAGGCTGCGCTTTGGAATTCCCCATAGCCGGCAATCGGTGAAATCAGTTGAACTGACGAAAACTTAAAACTTTTCTGATCTAATATTACTGTTAAACAACCCATAAAAAGTTGAACCTTGTTGGAATAGGTGCAACTGGGGTTTTGATGGCGTATTGACTGACTGTTCTGGCTCTGAAAAACTAATTTTATATTTGTGGAATGTCAAATTTCTCCTTTATGATAAAAATTACTAGATTTTTTTAAAATACAAAATATTGTGAAACATTTTTAACATTTAGTTGATATTTCAGCTTCTACCTTAACCCTATGTGTATGTCCCAATCTTTATTTCGCTCTCAACATTTAAAAAAAAAGTGAAATGATGATCAGTACTTTTTATTTCCTGGTTTGCTGTCTGAGAATTCTTCAATACGATTCATTGCTTAGCCAGCTTGATGACATCACTGCTACTGTATGCTAGGGATCCCCTTTTGACAGTGCTACAATCAAATTAAGGTAGAGAAAGCTAAAGTTTTCACCAAAGAGATCACAAGATCTTTGTGGGCAGCTTTCTTTGAGGTCAATGCGCTCGCTATCACTTCGCTGTTGACTGCAAATTCTGGGCCGATATTTCTTGCACCCGCTCTCCCTGGAAGTGAGCTGGCTGCAAAATTGGAAAGAGAAGCCAGGTAGCGACAGACCTGTCAGCCTAATGTCAATTGTGGGGTAGTTACTGGAATCTGTTATCGGGGCACAGTGACTGAGTACTTATCAGAGACGGTCAGCATGGATTTATGAAGGGTAAATCATGACTGCCTAATCTATTTGAATTTTTTGAGGAGGTCCTTTGAGCAGAGATGGTTAATAAGAGATTTAATAGAGGTGTTCAAAGAATATGGCTCAAAGACAAGTAAATGGAGTTGAGGTACAGATCAACCATGATCTGATTGAATAGTGGAACAGGCTCGAGGGACTAAATGGCCTACTCCTACTCCTATGTTCTTAAGTTACTAAGTTATTGGTACCAGAATTCCAATTGGATGCCGTGCTGCTTCTACGCTTGAAAGAGAGGAAAAATGTGAAGACAAAATCACTGATCTGAACAAAATATAATGTGTCATCCCAAGTTCCCTTATTGAAGAAGAATTAACTAGTATCATTCAATTAGCACAGAGTAGTCTTTTCTATTAAACTCTCATTGCTAACCATTTTAATTGTAATCTTTTCCCTTATTTCATATTTAATTTTGCCAACAACCATTTGTGGATCAGCAGGTGCTGATGCCTGTCAAATAATGGCACCATAGCAGATACTTAAACTGAAATGTTGGCCGAAGACCTCAAAGAAAGTTGCCCACAAAGATCTAGCGATCTCTGTGGCATTGATTTCACCACTCCCGGCGTTAATTTTATTCTGGCACCAAGTCTAGGGAACTCCAGCGTCCAGCAACAGTGATGTCATCAAGCTAGCTAAGCAGCCAATCACATTGAAGAGTTCTTTCCGACAACAAGCCAGGAAGTAAAATGTACTGATTTTCCTTCACTTTGTAATCAAGTTTGGGACATACAGGTGGAATTAAGGTAGAAGCTAAAATATCATAAACATTAAAAAAAATATTAAAAACTATGGAATTTTTATCATGATGGAAAAATTTGACATCCACATATATAAAATTAGTTTTTCAGGGCCAGAACATTTGTTCAGCAGTAATTATGACTCAATATGCCATTTAAAAACCCAGTTATACACCGTTCAACAAGACTTAACTTTTTGGGGGTTTTTAAAGCAGCGAAATCCCATCATAAAAGGGGAAATTTTTGTCAGTTCAGTGATTTCAATTGATTGCTGGCTCCAGGGAGTTCAATAGCGTACCCAGTGGCAGAGTAAGGAATGACTGACAGCAACTTCTGGATTTCTGCATTTAACTGCGCATGTGCATACTGCAGAAGTTGCTGTCAGATTCACAGTTGTAATGACGGTGAACGCTAACAGTTTCGCTGTCATTACAGCCACACATTCCGTCCGGGCTGTTATCATTTATAGAGAAGCCATTTGATTTTGGGTTACCGGCTGGGAAATCCAATTTAATAATATTGATTGGAACAGTTAACCAAATTGATTTCGAAGACATGAATAATTGGAACCATTCATTTTAAATCTGTCATCGGTAGCATCTGTTAGCTCATTCAGTTTCTGTAATTGATCATTAATAATGTAAATACAATTTTTTTTTAAATCCTCACTGAAATTAAATTTAGATATCATGCGCTATAATGTAAAGAATGACTATTGCCTTATCATTCAAGATTGTAGTGATTCATAGTTTATGCAATGAAGGAAGCTGTCCTGTTAAAAATTCTTCCTAATATCATCCTTCATCAAGATACTCACGTTTATACAAAAGATATGTATATGTAGAAGCAAACTGTATACTTCAGTGGTGAGCAGAATCCAAGAATGAAGAGCACATGTTCTTAAGGGAACTAGTAAGCTGTTTCTGTACCATTTTGCTTGTGCTTTTCATATTACTGTATATAGAATCTACAGCACAGAAGTTGTTGCTGGTTCATTTTTCCTCGTATTCTGTTTTATTTCAAGGAAAACGCCTGGCTGATTATACAAATCATAGCAATTCAGTCATATAAGGTGTTTTTTTCTTTAGTACTTTTATGGCAATAACTTGGAGTCTGTGCTGAGAGTTTCTGTAAATTCACTGAGGTTCTTTTGAAAGATTTTTCTCTCTATAATCCATAAAATTAGTAAGCAAAACATGGCTTGTGTGGAGCATAAACACTGGCATAGACCTGTTTCTGTGCTGTATAAACTTCTATGTAATGTATACTGGCACATTTTTCCTGACTCTTTGTTGGTTCCTATTATTAGAGTATAGTTGTAAAAATCTACAGGATAATTAATAAATATTGGTATTTTGACAAATATCCCAATTATAATCAATTTTTTGAGCAATTTTAGCTCACTTTAATCAAGCAAGAGTTGCATTTATATAGTGCCTTTATCACAGCATCCCAAGGTGCTGTACAGCCAGGGCATAGGGTTGGGGAAATAAATAATAGAAATATATTACATATTTTGAAGCATTTTAAAAGTTACATACATTGTCTTGCTTTTTTCAGATTCTTCCAATAAGAGGTCAGATGATTTAAAATGGTTAATTTTCTTTGGCTGTCCAGTTAGCATGAGCACCTGGAACTCTAGCATGAATAATCATACTTTTTTCAAGGAAAGGTTTGGTTACAGAATAACACAAATCTTCATTAATCATGAGACACAGATTTGTTTATTTCTAAGTATTTTTATGATAAATGTTTTGTTATACATTTTGCATTTTAAATCTAACTTTACAAGCATGTAGAAATGGATACCCCCCTCGCCTCCCCACGCACCCCAGAACATTAGCACAACAATAAAACTGATGGCTTATTCCACTAAATAACTCCAGTACACATAATTAACTAGTCAATTTCATGTTGCGTTGCACATGGTAAGATGGAGAAAATGGTCCCTATCCCTTATCAGTTTGTTGTCATCTTGTTTCTGTTAAGTCTGTGTGTTATATTGAGAATTACTACACAGACCACAAGAGTAAAATTTAACAGGTCTTTACTAGTCGAAGGTCAGGGCGGAACTGCCCAATAAATCATTACACAGCACTTGTATACCGGTGTGGTCACCACCGGTATTACAGTATACAGCAGCCAAGATAAAGTAGTGCAACCCTTAAAATAGTTCTCTTAAAGGTGGAACGGTTACATACACTACAATCCTCCCTTTTTAGCTTAACAGTATATATATTCCCCATTAAACATAACATCATAACATATATATACAACTTCATGTAAAACAGTTCACAGATTCAGTCTCTGCGGTGGCGCCTCCTGCGCTTCCTGACTCGGTCCGGATAACGCCTCGGTGGTGTAGTAGTTTTCGATGGTGTAGTAGGTTCTTGTTGCTGGGGTGACTCATCTAATAGTCCTTCACTGGACTTAACAGCTTGAACTTTCGTAACTTCAGAACCAGCATTGCTGACTTCTAAAGGCTCGAGTACCTTGGGAAGTTTTTCTACTTCCAGACTGATTTGGCTCAGTTCGAAAGGGCCACGTGCGTGACCTGGTAGGGGTGATAATGGTTCAGATGAGTCATCATCTTCTGCTTCTTCTCTATTGTCTTCTATTTCCTCCATCACTTCAGCTTTTGCCTCTGCCACCAATTCCCTGGGTGGCTTATTACTGCTGACACTGCTCACAAAAGGGTGCTCTTTCTTCTTAGCTTTCAACTGATCGATGAATTTGACATATTCCCTTTCTTGCTCAGCTTTGATTCGTTTGGCCTCATCGCGCAGACGGTTTGTGTGTTCCTGATTCATTTTCTCAATCAGCTGCTTCTGCTGTCTTCCCAGATTCTCCAACTCTGTGTCAAAGAACTTTTTCTTTGCATTCATCTCCCGCTCAAAACGGCGAATCATTTGTTCTAATTGCTGTTGTAGTTTGAAATTGAATTGAGTTCGAGCCCGGTGTTCCTCAGAAATGTGCATGTCTGTAGACTGGACAGACTCAGAATTCTCTGTCAAACTATGTTGTTGTTCAGTGGAATTCTGTTCTGATACTTTGTTCTCTTCTAAAGCATTTATGCACTCCTTCGTTTTTCCATCATTAGTCTGCAAGTCCATTTTAGACTTGTCTTTTGCACATGGGCTGGTCTTACCATCATCAGTTCCAGAGTCTGAGCTGATTGTCTTCACCGAGTTCTCACTCTCTGCTTTGTCACTGTCACTGCTGCATATGTCTTCATCCAATATTCTGGACAATTGTTCAGGTTTGACCTCTTTTTCCCGGAATCTACCGTTATTGCTTTTAGTGAGTGCCAGTCCATATTTATTTTCCTGATCCACTCCCGTCCCAGAAGTGGTGGACCTCCCTCAGCTAGTACATATATGTCCATTCCTTGGTGTGCTTTGCCCTTGTGTCTCACCTTGACTTTTATCTTTCCGATGGGGTATACTCTTTGCCCCGTGTATGTCTGCAATACTATCTCCGTATCCCGTAGGGGAATATGTGTGAATAACCTTTTGTAATTTTGCTTATTCATGACCGTCAACGCCGATCCGGTGTCCAATTCCATCTTCACATGGACTCCTGCTATCTGCAGTGTGACCCAGATAGTTTGTCGGTCAGCTTCCTTACTCACATTGTGAATTCTCAGACTACCCAGTTCCTTGCTGTTGGAGTCTGAATCCGAATTCTGTTCATCCGAACTCTTCTCAGCCACCTTTATATACCTTTCTGCACCTTTCCTGCGGTGACTTTTTGTTGCTGGTCTTCTTTCCTGACCTGCATACTTTAGCTATGTGACCAAGCTTGCCACATTGTCTACATTCCTGGTTTTTAAACCAGCATTGGTTCTGATCGTGTGTTGTCTTCCCACAACGATAACATTTCGTTGTACCCAAAGCCATTTTGATCTACGCTGAGTACCGCTGCCTTCAGCTGCATTTCCGCAGTGCCTCTTGCTACGGCTTCGTGCGATGTTGCAATAGTGACAGCCTTATCAAGTGTAAGATCATTCTCTTCAAGCAGCCGCTTTTGTGTTCCTTCTTTCGACAATCCACACACTAATTTGTCTCTCAGTGCCTATGTCAGGCTTTCCCCAAACTGACAGTATTTCGCTAGCTTACGCAGTTCAATTAAATACTCCGCGTTGCTTTCCTCTTTTTCAGTTGCGTTCTCGCATAAAATTTAGATCGTTCCGCTAACATCAGCGGTGTGGTGTTCAAATGATTTCTCAGGACAGCAACAATATTAGCGAAAGCCTGATCCGCCGGTTTAGCTGGTGATAGAAGATGCTTCAATAGCCCGTATGTCTTCGCACCCATTGAGTTTAGTAAGGTTAGTGCTTTATCTTCATCTGATATTTCATTTGCCTTACAACCTATCTCTATGCGTTCTACATACGTGGCCCACTCTTCAACATCGGGATCGAAATCGTTGATGTTACCACGCTTAGGCATCCTCGCAATCTTCTTGAGAAACAAAAGGAAATTTTTCTTTTTATTTATTTATTTTTTCAAAATGGCGGTTTCCCACGCTTGTCTTCTACCCCCGCCTACGAAAATGGCGGCTTCCCGCGTTTGCCTTTCTCCCCCGCTGGCTGTAATGGCGATTGCCGTATTGCTGCATTCACCCTCCCCAGCGGTTTTCAAACCGTGCCTCCCAGCCCCTCTTGCAGTCCGGTCCTTTCCCCCGGCTGCGGCTGAGTTCTCCGCGGTTTTTTTATTTTCTCCCGTGCCTTACGCTGACCCGGTCGCTGCGCCTCGCGGCCTCGGTAGCTGCCCGGCCTTTTTCACCGGTCGCGGTCGAGCTCTCTCTCGACGCTGTTGCGTCTCCCAGCCCGCTTGCAGCCCGGTCTCTCTCACCGGCTGCGTTAGCATTCACCGCGGCTCCCGTGCCTTACGCTGGCCCCAGTCTCAGCGCCTCTGGCCCCGACTTCTGTCCGGCTCTTTTCCCCAGCCGTGGTCGAGTTCTCCGCCCTTATATCCTCCGTTCTTCCCTCCCCTATTTCACAGCCAACGTGGCCAACTTGCTGCTTGTCGCTGATCGGCTTACCCACCACCGTGATAGAAGGGATGATCACTGCCTGTTGCTGATGGAAGGCTTCGTGTCAGAATTCTTCCTTTGCTCTGCAGATCCGAGTCTTCTCTCAGATGAATGATGAGAGCGGATGCCTCTTCTCGACGCCCGTTAAACTGCCTTGGATGTATCTCTGCCGCAGGGTAAGATCGTACTCGTCGCCACTGTTAAGTCTGTGTGTTATATTGAGAATTACTACACAGACCACGAGTAAAATTTAACAGGTCTTTACTAGTCGAAGGTCAGGGCGGAACTGCCCAATAAATCATTACACAGCACTTGTGGTCACCACCGGTATTACAGTATACAGCAGCCAAGATAAAGTAGTGCAACCCTTAAAATAGTTCTCTTAAAGGTGGAACGGTTACATACACTACAGTTTCTGTGCCTTCTGTCTCTTTTTTTCTTCTGCTTCTCCCTCCCATTAACTCACTTTGCTTCTCTTCCTGTCCTCTCTCTTTCCCCTCTCTTTGAGGTGGCAGCAGTGAATAGTTGAGCATGGTGTGGTGGGGTAAGGAACCACCAACGGCTATAATTGGGGTGGGGGTTATTGATGAAATGTGGCCCTTAGTGTCTCTTAACATTCCTACATTTAACAATGCCACCGCGTTTCAGTGACCACTTCAAAAGTACTTAATTGGCTGTAAAATCCTTTGGATCATCCTGAGGTCGTGAAAGGCTCTATATAAATGCAAGTCTAGCTTTCTTTTAGAACAGGCAGGTGTTTATGATGGTTTACTCACAGTTCAGCAACGCATCTGTCCTTTGTTATTTGCCGCTTATCTGTCCCTTGCACTTTCTAACAGACTGTCTTCCCAAGGCATTTTGAAGCAATAATAAGACATGCTGCTTTTCTCTCCAACATCTTTGTCAGTAAGCAGAGACCGTCATGCACTCTGCTTTTGGCCCAAGTTTAACATAGTCCTTTGTTCCATTTGTGCTTTAATACAATGAATCCCTTCCTCGGCAGGATATTGATCCCAAATTAGTCTACCTGTAATTTTGTTTCGATTGTATTCACTGCACATGAGTCATCCGCACATGAGTCATCCTTCATTTGCTGTTCATACTTTAAACCAAATTCTACATTATTGTCTAGTCCATTCTTTTAGTCTTCCTTAAAATCACATCTGAAAAGTCCAAAATCTTTCAACCGCTACTCCCAATTACTCCCTCCAAAGGTTGGTGCTGATATCAGAGGCACCATCACCCTCAACCCGTTTCTCTCCTATTGTCCTTTCCAATCCCTTGCCCTCTGAAGCTGTGTTTGCTTTTAAAAAGTTAAATTATTTAATTTAAAAAAAAATTAGAATGAGGAAAGACTCTGCCTTTCTCTCTCTCTCCCGGCCTGCCTTATTCTCACTCTCTAAAGCACAGCCTTTCAGTTTAACAGGGCCCAGAACTTGTGGTCCTGATGACAGCAAACTGGCAACGTTCACTGTCATTCCGCCTTTGAAACTGACCGCAACTTCAGGATTTAGCACATGCGCAGCCCAACGCGGAAATCCTGAAGTTGCGGTCTGTCATTCACTGCTCCTCCACAGGCTGCGCTGTGCGACCCCCCTACCACCCCCCCCCCCCAAAAAAGCCGCCAGAGCCGGCAATCAGTGTAATCTTTGAAATCAGGGAAACTGATAAACTTCGGCTCTTCTGCGGTAATATCGCTGTTAAATTCCCCACTAAAAGTTAGACCCTTTTGGGTTAGGCGTAGCTGGGATTTTAAGTGTACTGACTGCTAAACAAACGTTATGGCCCTAAAAAAAAAAACTAATTTAAATTTTGTGGTGTCAAATTTATTCATTTTAATAACAATTTAAAAAAAAAAAAAAAAAAAATTATTTAAGTTTGTTCATCTTTATTTCAGGTTTCCCCATGTGAGAGCCCCAATCTTTGTTTTGCGCGCTCATATTTTTAAAAAGTTAGAATCAAAGGCGCTTGCCCGCTTCCTGGTTCCCTGTCTGAGAATTCTGCATTTTGATTGGCTTCTTCGACAGCTTGTTGACGTCACAGCAGCTCGGTTAGGAATTCCCCATTAACTTGCGTTGATTTCAATTATGTGTCGGAAAAGCCAAACTTCTCACCATTTACTTCTGGAAAACTTACTTCAGGGCCAGCGGCGAATGCCTTTGCTTCACCGCTGACTGCAAATTATGGACCAATATAAATTTTACATGAATGAACTTTTGAAAATTGTTCACTTTTAATTTTGAAAAACTGAGGAAAAAACTGCTAGATTCAAATTCCATCAGTACAGATGACTGCTATTAAATATGCTGCAGAATCCAAATGCAGCTCCTAGCTCTGGGCAAAAGTATTAACTCCAAGCCCAGGCTTTTGGGAGAGACCGAGGCCTTCAAGTAAAAACTTTAGTTAAAGTGTTAAAAGACACGAATGACAATTCAGTGAATATATTTAATCATATTACTGTGAAATATGCAATTAAACATTTTTTTTTACTTTGTTTAAACTCTTATTTTGGACTTTACAAATTGCACTTACTGAGGAAAAATTGCACTGAGGAAAAATTAACATTAAAAAAATTGTAAAGCGTTTAGAGAAATTTGTGGGGAAGCACCATCCAGTGGTCAGAGGCTACAACTGCATGCAGACTTAGTCTCCCAGCGCATGAGTGTGTCACATTAACACTGGGAAACCATATTGGAGCATTACCTATAGGCATCACAGGGTTACAATAGAAATGTGACAGATATACCAATTTTAATTATAGATAGATGTATTATTGGCACAGATAGGGATCACAGAAAAAGACTGCTACAATTCACCTATTTTCCTAGGGGCAGGTGAGATGACACTTAAGTGTTGATGAGCATGACACTCACAAAATTTACAAAATGTCTTCATATTTCTTGAAACTGGAGGTAATCCAATACCTGCAGATCGGCTATTGCGCTAAGATATAATCTTGGGTAATGTCACTATACTCATTGTGGAAGCTTGCCATCCATTGATGTTCACCACGACATTTGCAAAAAAAAAAATTAATGTGAAACTGTCTGCCTGTGTATATTACATACACCTGTGTGTGTTACAGAATAAAAGGCTGGTTATTAGGATTGATGAAGGGTTTCCACCTAAAACAGTAACCTGTTATTTTTCTCTTCAGACGCTGATGAAGCTGCTGCGTTTCCAAAATGTTCACATTTCACTTCACTTCAGTTCAGATTCTAATTTTTACTTCATCTTTAGTTAAATTCAGTATGCTGTAACTGAAGCATTTCACTGTGAAATTCAATGTTAAACTTGGGGCCAGTAATAATGATAATAGAATAAATTAGCCTTCCGGATGGTTTGATTAATTCAATTACAGAGCAGTCTGTGCCTAAATGCTCTTGAAATGCAAACAAATAACTTATTTATTTCCCCAATTTTAGAGCAGGTATAAATATAAAATTTAGCGCAGAGTGTGGTGGTAATGAGACATGTTTGACAATTCTTTTCATTTTCTCGTGTGTGTGTGTGTGTGTATATAAAACAATTTTAATTAAAACAAAATACAATTAAATTCTTATTACAGTTAATATTTTCAATTATACAATCCTTATTTTGCCAAGGTGAACCACAAATAGCCACCATATGATTCTGCTCAGAAGGCTGCCTTGAGAGCAACATGTCCAACATAGAAAGTAGTGGATTCTTGGGAGTGAATTTCAAGGGTTCAGGTGGCCCAAACCAGGAAAGTGCCCTTAACTGTGATTGGATTTTCAAGTTTTTTAAAAAAGAACTCTCTCTGATCTGTCACAATCTTGACTATTTTAGAGAAGCATTTCTCTGTCAACTGTTTTGTAACTTATCCAGGAAGTGGAACCTTGCCTCTCATGATCTGGAAATTATACTTTTCTTTAATGTGCCCTCGTAGAGTTTCATGGTCTGTGGATTAATGATCAGCCTGTTAGTAATAAGATGTGTAGCAGATCATTGGCAGTCTCAAATTATGATTCCTGTCTTTTCAGAAATTATGGAATGTTAAATGTTGTCCAGAGTTATTTCTTACAGGCTAAAGTAACTATAATACTTATTTACAACTTAGTGGAAGTTGAAGTATAAAGAAATTGAGCAAATATTACTGATACCATGCAACACAAAAATATATTGAGCAACATTTGTATTAGGTTAGTTACACTTTTCAAGAATAGTCTATGGAAAGGAGTGGTCTTATTCTATGAAGTCTCCTTTCAGATTGAATCTCAGATTTCATAAATAACTCAAGAACTTCAGTAAATTCCTGTTATCTATTTAATTTCCTTTGAAGTAAGATTTGTTACTAAAATTAAAATTTATAGATATGGAAAGGTCCACTCAACAATTTAAAATGACAGGCGACTGGAAGTTCAGGGCCACCCGTGCAGATTGAATAGAGGTATGCCGCAAAGCAGTCACCCAATCTGCGTTTGGTCTCCCCAGTGAAGAGGAGACCGCATCGTGAGCAGCGAATACAGTATACTAAATTGCAAGAAGTACAAGAAAATCGCTGTTTCACCTGGAATGGTGTGGAGATGCCGGAGTCGGGGAACACTTCAGCAGTCAAGGACATTCAGCCTCCGATCTTCGGGTAAGTATTCTCCAAGGCGGCCTTCGAGACACACGACAACGCAAAATCGTCGAGCAGAAACTGATAGCCAAGTTCCGCACCCATGAGGACGGCCTCAACCGAGATCTTGGGTTCATGTCACGCTACATGTAACCCCACCTGACGCAGGGTCATCCAGACTCGAGTCGACATTGGCTTGTTCTCTCCACACAGATGCGGCCGGACCTGCTGTGATTTCCAGCCAAAAAAAATGTTTTTTGTCTTTTTTTGTTTTTCATACAGACCCCAGCATCTGCAATATTTGACCCCTTGTGACCCCACCTCATTGTTCTTTGATGTAATGTTTCCCTGACTGACCTGTTTGGACACCATTCACACCTTTGACTGCTGTGATTATCTCTCTGCCGAGGTGTGATAAATGGCAGTTGGAAAGGTTACCTGTAAACATCTGACATGATTCTCTGACTATATAAGCTGTGTCTTTATGCATTTCTCCACTTCACCTGAAGAAGGAGCAGCGCTCCGAAAGCTTGTGATTTCAAATAAAGCTGTTGGACTATAACCTGGTGTTGTGTGACTTCTCACCTGGAATGAGCATTTGAGTCCCCGGACAATGGGAAGGGAAGAGGTAAAAGGGCAGATGTTGCATCTCCAGTGCTTGCACGGGAAGGGGCTGTTGGGGTGATTGAGGCGTGGACGAGGGTGTCACGGAGGGAGCGGTCCCTTCAGAATGGTGAAAGGGATGGGGAGGGGAAGATGAGTTTGGTGGTGGGATCACGGTGGAGATGGCGGCGGATGATCCGTTGAATGTGGAGGCTGGTGGGGTGAAAGGTGAGGACAAGGGGAACCCTATTGTGGTTCTGGGAGGGAGGGGAAGGGGTGAGAGCAGAAGTGCGGGAAATGTGGAATGGACACGGTCAAGGGCCGTGTCAACCACGGTAGAGGGGAATCCTCAGTTGAGGAAAAAGGAAGACATATCGGAAGCAATAGTATGGAAGGTGGCATTGTTAGAGCAGATGTGGCAGAGATGGCGAAACTGGGAGAATGGAATGGAGTTCCCACAGGAAGCAGGGTGGGAGGAAGTGTAGTCCAGGTAGCTGTGGGAGTCAGTGGGCTTATAGTGGATGTTTGTCGATAGCCTATCCCCAGAAATGGAGACAGAGAAGTCGAAGAAGGGAAGAGTCAGAGATGGACCGTGTGAAGGAAGGGTGGAAATTGGAAGCAAAGTGAGAATTTTTTTTAGTTCAGGGTGAGAGCAGGAAACGGCACCGATGTAGTCATCAATGTACCAGAAAAAGAGATGAGGGAGGGGACCTGAGTAGGACTGGAACAAAGAACGTTCCACATATCCCACGAAAAGGCAGGCATAGCTAGGGCTCATGCAAGTTCCCATAGCAACACCTTTTAATTTGGAGGCAGTGCGTGGAGTCAAAGGAGAAGTTGTTCAATGTGAGAACAAGTTCAGCCAGGCGGAGGAGGGTGGTGGTGGATGGGGACTGGTTGGGCCTCTGTTCAAGGAAGAAGCGGAGCGCCCTCAAGCCATCTTGGTGGGGATGGAGGTGTAGAGGGATTGGACGTCCATAGTGAAAAGGAGATGGTTGGGGCCAGGAAACTGTTAAAGTGGTGGAGAGTGTCAGAAGAGTCGCGAATGTAAGTGGGAAGAGACTGGACAAGGAGAGAAAAAATAGAGTAGAGATTGGAAGAAATCAGTTCCGTGGGGCAAGAACAGGCTGAAACAATGGGTCTACCAGGGCAGCCCTGTTTGTGGATCTTGAGAAGGAGGTAGAAGTGGGCTGTGTGGGGCTGGGGGTCTGTGAGGTTGACAGCCATGGAGGGAAGATCTCCAGAGGAGATGACGTCAGTGACAGTCTTGGAAACAATGGCTTGATGTTCGGTAGTGGGGTCATGGTCCAGGGGGAGGTAGGTAGGAGGAGGTGTCAGAGAGTTGGCGTTCAGCCTCTGCATGGTAGAGGTCGGTTCACCAAACAACAACAGCACCACCCTGGTCAGCAGGTTTGATGACGATGTTGGGGTTGGATCTAAGAGAACGGAGTGCTGCAAGTTCAGAAGGAGGTAGGTTGGAGTGAGTGAGGGGAGCAGAGAAATGGAGACGGCCGATGTCACGTCGGCAGTTCGCAGTGAAAAGACCTAGAGAGGGTAAGAGGCCAGAGGGAGGGGTCCAGGTAGAACGAGAATTCTGAAAGCAGGAGAAAGTGTCCACTCTGCGGGAGGAAGACTCCTGGCCAAAGAAGTGGGCACAGAGACGAAGGCGACGGAAAAAGAACTCGGCATCGTGCCGAGCTCGAAATTCATTGAAATGGGGACGTAAGGGGATGAAGCTCAGGCCTTTGCTGAGGACTGATCGTTCGGGGTCAGAGAGGGGAAGGTCAGAGGAGATAGTGAAAACATGGAAGGGGGTGAGAATGGAAGAAGGGATGGGGTCAGAGGAAAGTGAAGGTTCCAGAGGGGCGTGGTGTCCAAGAGTTGTTGAAGCTTGCGATCCTTGACATCTGAAAGGAAGAAAAAATGTTTCTTGAAGTGCCAGTTCAGGCGAAGGATGAAATGGAACTGTGGACCAGGACAGCTTTGAGAGAGAGTGCATCGGTGCTGCTGAAGAGAGGTCGAGAGTGTTCATGTGGCGATGCATGGCGTTGAGTACGGATCTCGGGCTGCACACTCACTAATAGAAGCCCTACCTTGGTACTTGTAATCAGAGTGATGTGTGTTATTGTATCAGTGATGGTACATTACCAGAGTTCTAAGAGAACCATTGAACAGCAAATGCAAGTGTTTTAGAAAAGATCCTCCAATAACAACCCAGCCAGTGGATTACAGAGGAGAAAATTGCAGTGGAGCCGGGAAATCAGGAGCACTCTGGGCATCTCCTTGCAGTTGTTAAGTTACATTGATAGAAATGGATGCGATCTCGTCTGAGAAATGAAGTATACAGTTTGAGAGCAATGAGTTACTGCTCATTTTTTCGTTGCACTTCGTTAGTGTTCCTGAGCTGTGGAATAATAACTGCAGAATTACCTGTTTTATAAATGAAATTGCAAGGGGTAACTTTCATCCTCTTTCAGCTTATAAATAGACATAAAAGATTATTAAACAGAAAAAAACTTCAACAGAACTTTGTCGGAAAAATAGATCAGGCTTTTATTTTCATTCGCTTTGAAGTGCAGACTGTGAGACTGGTACAAAAGTAATTCAGTCTCTGATATCCTGGCAATAGAAAAATGAAATAAAATCTTTCCTGATTTATCAATGCATGCTTTGTGGGTTTGATGTGCAAAATGTCATTGCCAATGACCTTACTGATGCCTATTACGTACATTGGCACTGCAGCCTGGTAGCTGATTACTTTCACCTGCAGTCTAAAGGATAGAAGGGTACTGCTATATATCTATCGAGTATTTAGAGATGAAATAGCTATGGCTATTTGTATGTGATGCTCTAGCACGTGTGGTGTTCAAATTCAATAAGCATTTGCCAGTTCCTGATTCCCATTTCTGATTTATACTGAAGCTTAGCAGGCAATGACCTTGAAACGTGATTGTTTAACAGAAGCAATTATCGGGGGAGCATGCATTAGGTTACACGAGATCATGAAAGCTGCTGAATAGGGAAAGCCACAAAGTACAACCCATCACATCGACGTTATGATTTTGCTGATCAGTAAATCCATCAACTTGGGCCTGCCCCAAGCTCCACAACGAGGCACTGTAACAGCTTCATCTTCCTCCGGGCCACACAGTCACTGCAATTCCACTGCATCCGGAACCTTGACAGCTCCAGCTGTGTTTTTTATTTATTCATGGTCTGCAAAAGCATGAAGTCAGAGGTAGGTGAATTATGCAGTGCAGCAAGTGACTGCAGTAACAGTTGTACTCTGATGAATAAGCATCGTCTACAGAAGCTTCTACTTTATCAGAGTTTACATACTGTACAACAGTAGGACGCTGTTGATGTTATGAGTAGATTTCCTTGCAGTAGCCTGTAATTGGTAGTGTGATAATGAAGGAAAGAAACGGAAGGGGCAGATTTGATGATGTAAGTCGGAACTCTGTTTTGGAGGAAAAAGTGAAGCCTGGAGATACTACAGTGGCCTTTCTTTTCCCGGTTCTTCAATTCAGTGACTTGATGTACACTGTTTATATTTCCTTTGAAGAAGCACACTTTTCAATGAAATTGATGCACGACGATAAAGCTCAATAAACCCAGCATCAATTGCAGCTCTGGGCTGAGGTCATTTATTTGTGTCCTGTCAATGATATATGTAGTCAAACTGAATGAGTCCTGGTTTATACTGAGAAGTTTTTAATTGATCCTGAGATTTTCATTATTTTCTATTTTGGAAATAGATCATCTGAATAAATTGAAATAGGCAAGGTGACTAGGTTATTTTGGGCAGTGTGGCCAGGTTATATTCACCATAGATTGTTAAATATTTTAATAGGGGAGGGAGGGAAGTCAAAGTTGTAATTTGAATTTATTCTAATTTCATAGTTAATTGATTGACTTGAGGATGTCTATATTAAATCATCAGTGCTATGTTTTTTAATAGTTGCAAAACTGAACATTTGTAATAGTTTTGGCCCATTAATGTTCTGAAGTACATCATCTTCAAGCAGGCATAGATATTTGAAATTATAAAGATATGTTGCTGTTTTTAGCGGTGCCCCTTCAAAACGAAAGGTGAAATATGTAGGATAAGAACATTTTCATTTCTCAGACTTTATCCTAATAGGAATTAAATCTCTTTGAAACACTAATGAACACTTCAATAAAAAATAAATGTTTTGTAGTTTATTTTATGGTTGCATTGTGATGCTGTCTCCCTGTGATAAGGGATTGATGAGGGATTATAGATATGTTTCATTCTTTCTACATTAATTATTGTGCATCTTTGAAATTGTCCTTTTTACATAAAGGCTCTTTCTGGGGTGATGGACACAGATGCCAGATTTGGTTTTGTGTTTATTGTAGGTTTCTATTAAAAGTAAGTGGAGGAGTTTCTCTTGCAAATTTATGGGCGGGATAGGTTATGTTTTCAATAAATATTGTAGGTGCCTTCTTTGTAACAGAAACTCCACTGGGATCAGTCTGCCCTGACGTTATATAATTTTATAGAATGGTACATGTGAAGACATTTTCTCAATTGCTGCCTGCATATTTCCAACTAACTTTTGCATTTTTTTGTATCTCATTGCGCAACAAACGCAGAGAATTCCTCTTTTAAATACTTCAACTTGGAGCGAAAGATCTCTTTAAAAGATTCAGACAATTTGAGACATAGGATTTTTATAATTTTCCTGTAGACATTGAAAGGCTTTAGAATTTGAAGATATGACATATATGTTTAACTTAGTGAAATATAGTTGAAAGATTTGTAATTCTCATCTGTTCAATATAAAAAGTGTGCAAACTGAAAAGCTGATATTTCATGCAAATGAAGATGATAGTTGATTTTGAATTCTAATTGTATGTTACCATGTTTTCCTAACTCTTTAGTTTCCTCTGGTCTTCCCAAGCTAGGCACAGCTTGCTGCCAAGACAGTGGTTGGGTCTAATTGCAAACCTTGTTACAAAATCTATACGGATGAAGGATGCCATTCACACTACCTTAGTTCATGTATCTATAGAAAGCCTACAGCCTCCATCATAATATGCAGCTTTCTTACACCGCTCTCTGGTTTTTTGCTTCCACGACCATACCCAGCAATCCATTCCATATGTTGATCATAGTTTGTGAAAAGCTTCTTGCTGTCAGTCCTAAATTTGGCTTTAGTTGGATTGGACCTATGCCTCTTGTCTGACTCTCATAGTTTAACTTAAAGGATTTAGCCTCTATACTATTAAAAGTAGTACATCTCTATGTGGGCACTTCTCAGTTGCCTGAATTCAAAGCAGAAAAGTGCTAGTTTCTACAGTCTGATAACTCAAACCTCTGCTATTAGTATTCTGGCTTTTCTCTACGCGCCTGCTCCAAGGCTTGAAGACCTCCCTCGTATCTTGATGACCACAGCAATGGACAGTACTTTAGTTGAGTTGACCAGAGTACTGTACAGGTGAAGCATAATGGGGGCAAAATTGGGTAACTTCGCCGGGACACTACTTTTAGCGCCCCGAAAAAGTTAGCACTCCCGTGCCCAAAATTCACTGGTAGTGCCCCAAGAGGGAGGCGGGGCGCTTCCAGTAGCACCCGCCTCCCTTTGGGGCACTGCAAGTGAATATCGCAGCGCTATGTGCAGCAGTGCCATGTTCTGGGGCACGTTGTGCCGTGGTACTGCAGGCCTTCCTCCCCTTGGGCCTAGTGCAGCGCGACCCGGGGCCCAGCTGCGCCACCAGGGATCGGAGTGCCGGAAAAAGAGCCCGGCACTTGAAGTGCCAGGCTCACGGAGTGCAGCCGGGACTCTGCGGGGGGGCTGCAGAGGAGGCCAGGGACAGCAACGGGGCCAGGTGCTGGCAGGCAGTTAGCAACAAAAATGGCCGCCCGGCACCTCCCCTTTAATTTGCGCCGCCCCGACCATGGTAGGCCCCCTTGACCCTGTCGGACATGGCATCCGGTGGTAAGTCAGGAGGCACTACCAAAGATCACGGCCGGGGAGCTGCGCATGGCGATGACATCATCGCCGGAGGCGCAGCGCCCCAGGGCGCTAACTGTTACTGCCGCGGCTAACCTCTCGCTGAATTTCGCGGGAGGCGCTAGTTGCTTTGCGCCCCGTTCGCGCTCTCTTAGGCGCTAATAGGAGGAGCAAAGCAACCGAATTTTTCCCCCAATGTCTTTAAACTTGGACCTTTTTTGGCTATATATTTTAGCATTCTGTTTGCTTTGTAGATTGTTGCTCTACAAATGATTGCTAATATCTCTAGCTATCTTCGCTTTATTCTTTATTTCAAAACCATTTGTGGAGTCGGTACAATGTTGATAGTTTTAATTCTCTGAGATGTGTATATGTGGACCTCAGGATCGGCAGAGAGGGGGTAGGGAAAGCCAACTCCAACGGTACCCCCCTCCTGTCAAAATGCTTAGAACATGGCCTCGTCATAACCAACACCTTGTTCCGTCAGAGAGACAAGTACAAGGCTTCATGGCAACACCCTCGTTCCAAGCACTGGCATCTGCTGGACTACAACATCGTCCGAGCAAGGGACCGCAAGGACGTCCGCATCACCCGCGCCATGACAGGAGCTGATGACTGCCGGACAGACCACCGCCTAATCCGCTCTATCATCTCCATCAATGTAGCCCCAAAATAGCGGCGGCAACAGAAACAATGCTGGAGCACTCAAAGACCCCACGAAGAAAGCCCTATTCAGCCTGCACCTCACAAACAACCTGACAACTCCCAGTGATGCAGACACAGAGTGCCCAAAGCGCCTGGTCTGCACTCAAGGCCTCCATAATCAGCACCTGTGAAGAGACGCTCGGTCACTCGACCAGGAAACACCAAGACTGGTTCGACAAGAATGACCAGGAGATCCAGGAACTAATAAGCCGCAAGTGCAAGGCATTCCTGATCTGGAAACAGCAACAGAACTCGAGCAAGAAAGCAGCTCTACAGAAGCCTGAAGGCTGAGGTCCAACAAAAAAACTCGCAACCTAAAGAACAGATGGTGGGTGGAGGAAGCGCAGGAGATCCAGCAGCTAGCCGACAACCACGACGTGCGTGGATTCTTTAGCGCAGTCAAGACCATCTACGGCCCAAGCACCCAAGGCCCTACCCCACTGTGGGCCAAGAACGGAGAGGTACTCATCAAGGACAGAAAGGCAGTCAGTGCCCACTGGAAGGAGCACTTCGAAGATCTCCTTAACCACGACTCTGTCTTCGACACGCGTGTCCTCAACTCCATCGCACAGCATGCTACCCACTACCACCTCAGCACTGTCCCAGCCCGGCATGAGGTTGAAAAGGCCATCCGACAACTGAAGAACAAGGCCTCAGGAGCAGATGGAATCCCTGCCGAGGCACTGGCACTAAAGCATGGCGGAGAAGCACTACTGGCGCGAATTCATGAACTAATTTCTCTTATCTGGAAGGAGGAGAGCATGCCAGGGGATCTCAGACGCCGTAATTGTGACCAGCTTCAAGAAAGGTGACAAGTCCGATTGCGGTAATTACAAAGGAGTTTTCTTGCTATCTACCACAGGGAAAGTCATCGCAAGAATCCTCCTCAGTCGCCTTCTCCCAGTGGCCAAAGAGCTCCTCCCAGAGTCGCAATGCGGATTCCGCCCACTAACGGGCACAATGGACATGATCTTCACTGCACGTCAATTACAAGAGAAATGCAGGGAACCACACCAACCGCTGCACATGGCTGCCTTTGATCTCACAAAGGCCTTCGACACTCAACCGTGAGGGATTATGGCGTGTCCTCCTCAAATTTGGCTGCCCTCAAAAGTTTGTCACTATCCTCAGCCTGCTTCACAACAACATGCAAGCCGTGATCCTGACCTGTTCCACCACGGACCCAATTCACGTACGAACCGGAGTCGAGCAAGGCTGTGTCATCGCACCAATGCTCTTCTCCGATCTTCCTTGCTGCAATGCTCCATCTCGCCCTCAGTAAGCTCCCCACTGGAGTGGAGCTAATTTACAGAACAAACGGGAAACTGTTCAACCTCCGTCACTTCCAGTCCGGATCCAAGGTCGTCCCATCCTCTCGTCGAATTACAGTATGCAGACGACGCTTGCGTCTGTGCTCACTCGGAGGTCGAACTCCAAACCATCGTCCGCACCTTCACCGAAGCATACGAGAGCATAGGCCTTGCACTAAACATCCGTAAGACAAAGGTTCTCAACCAACCTGCCCCTGCCACACAGTACTGCCCCCCGATTATCAAAATCCACGACAAGGCCTTGGACATCGTGGACCACTTTCCATACCTCGGGAGCCTACTGTCAACAAGAGCAGACGTCAACGATGAAGTCCAACACTGCCTTCAGTGTGCCAGTGCAGCCTTCGGTCGCCTGAGGAAGAGAGTGTTTGAAGACCAGGACCTCAAACCCGGCGCTAAGCTCATGGTCTACAGAGCCGCAGTGATACCCGCCCTGCTGTATGCCTCAGAGACATGGACCATGTACAGCAGGCACCTCAAATCACTGGAGAGGTACCACCAGCACTGCCTCCAAGATCCTGCAAATCCATTGGCAGGATAGGCGCACTAAAATCAGTGTTCTTGCTCAGGCCAACATCCCCAGCATCGAAGCTTTGACCACGCTCGATCAGCTCCGATGGACGAGTCACATTGTCCGCATGCCCAATACGAGACTCCCAAAACAAGCGCTCTACTCGGAGCTCCGGCACGGCAAGCAAGCCCCAGGTGGGCAGAGGAATTGCTTCAAGGACACCCTCAAAGCCTCCTTGAAAAAGTGTAACATCCCCACCGACACCTGGGAATCCCTGGCCCAAACCGCACAAAGTGGAAGAGAAGCATCCGGGAAGGTGCCGAACACCTCGAGTCTCTTCGGGAGCAAGTGGAAGCCAAGCGCAAGGAGTGCACGTCAACCCAAGCACCCCACCCACCTGCCCCTTCAACCACCGTCTGCCCCACCTGTGACAGAGACTGTAGGTCCCGCACTGGACTAATCAGTCATCTGAGAATTCATTTTTAATGTGGAAGCAAGTCATCCTCTGTTCCGAGGGACTGCCTAAGAAGATGATGTATCAATTTTAAAGTTGTGGTAACCCTGATGGACTCCAGCACAACCCTGAAATGTTGTCATGGCTGCTCAATGTGTCTATTTGAGAGCTCTAGAAAGCTTTGATCCAGAATTCACTCAAGTCATTATATTTTGAAGAAAGACTATTTTAAATGTTCATTCTCTGATCGGTTTCTCAGCTGAAAGCACTGTTTAACTGGTGTGTTAATAACTCTAGTAGGGGTGGGTGTTCTCGCCTCTGAATTAACTGCTGAATGCAGAGGGCCCTTTGATCCCATAAATTGCTAAGCAAACAGAGATCCATTGTAAAGTGTGTTTTCGGATTGGCGCTTTGTCACTGGGGCAAGACCCCATTATTGCTTTGATGCTTAATGTAACTAGGTTGATAATGTATTAGCGTTCAGTACAAAATGATTCTGCGCATCTGTGGTGAGGCCATCTTGCCCGAAATGCACAGCAGGAAGAAATATAGTTTTGAAAGCTGGATTTCAGTGGAACACTTAGCAGATGGTTTTGTTTGAATTTGAAGATAAACTTACTGACGTGTTGATGTTCCCCTATACTGAACTGGGTGTTCTGTGTTGAGAATGGAAAATCTTGTGTGTTTTAGGAGAAAAAAATGAGGTTGGATAAATGGCGGAATGAACATTTAAACAATTAAGCACTTTTGATTTGTATTGTTTTCCACCAACCTTGCATTTAAAGTAAAACCAAGCTAATCATTTCTAAAGAAAAAAGAACAAAATATGTTGCTTGATATTGGCAGTAATGAAGGATTGGAATACAGCCCAAAAAAACAAAGGCAGAGACAAAGAAGGCGAGGATAGGTCGGAGATGAAGGGATAGGCACTAAAGGATTTGAAACTGAAGGGATGTGCTTCAGTTCACCAAAACTAGGGAAATGATGCTCTCTGTAGCAAGTTTGAGTGGAATTATCCAGCCTGCTCTCCACAGTGCTGCTGATACCAGCAACTTTATCATAAATGATAGAAGTGGAAACTGGCCATCATAACCCATGATGCTGCTCAGTGTCTGTTCTGTGAAAAGGAATGCAACGTTCACTGATTTTATATCTTTGAAATGGGGATTATTGGGTTGAGAGATACAGTACTGTTTGTTGACAGGATTAGAATGCAGATGAAAACAATAACTCTGTATGCAAGCTTCATGGATAATTGCGAGGTGAGAAGGTCACTTTTGTGCTTTTCAATAGCATGCCTCCGCATGATTGTAGATTTTGGGTGCGACAGCTAGGAGACCAGATCTTCCCTTTCGGTGATCAATTTCTTTACAGCATCTCAGAAGTTCTGTTAGATTCACAATACAATCATAGGAACAGGAGTAGGCCATTCAGCCCCTCGAGCCTGTTCAGTTAGATCATGGATGATCTGTACCTTAACTCCATCTACCTGCCTTGGTTCCGTAACCCTTAATACCTTAACCGAACAAAAATCTATCAATTTCAGTTTTGAAAGTTTCAATTGACCTAGGCGCGTGCTCTTTTTGGGGGAGAGAGTTCCAGGTTTCCATTACTCTTGGTGAATAAATGCTTTCTGACATCACGTTAGTATGGTTAAATGCTCATGTTATGGTTTCTTCTCCCATCTTACACAGAAAAGGAAAAACAATCCCCTGGAAAGCAATAGCTTGCACTTCAATTTTTAATGAAACAGCAAATGTGGTGTATATTTCATCACATTTTAAATGAAATATTTTGCAATATGTGTTCACTATTATCTGTTTGTCATGACCTTTGTAGTGATATAAAGATGCTGGCCTTCAACAATATGGCCTACATCACATAACCTAAAAAAAACCTGCAACTCAGCCAACTATTTTGGATATCTCTGTCGTCTTTAGTAGTGACGGAATGGCTGATTCAGCTTTTTCCCTTGTGCTGTTTTGTGTTGGGTTAATGATAAGATTATACTTCTCCTCAAAGCGGAGTGTTAATACAGGCCAGTCGACGTGATTTGCATTGATGTCATTAGCAACAACAATTTGTATTTTATAGCATCTTTAATATATTAAAACGTCCAAAGGTGCTGCACAAGAGCATTAGCAGACAAAAATTGAAACCAAGCCAAAGGAGATGGCATTCGGACAGGTGACTGTAGCCTTGATCAAAGAGAGAGTTTTTAAGCAGTGTCTTAAAGGAAGAGCGGGTGGAGAGGCGAAGAGGTTTTACAGTGATGTTTATAAATGGGAACTTTTTTCTTGTAAAATAAGAAACTGGGGCTTTAAAACTGACTCTGATGTTGGATCCATTATTAAAATTCCATAACCACTGAAACGTTATCGCAACATGGGGAGAAAGCAGGGACCAGGTACTGAATTTGGATGATCAGCCATGATCGCATTGAATGGCGGAGCAGGCTCGAGGGGCTGAATGGTCTACTCCTGCCCCTATCTTCTATGTTTCTATCATCACATTGTTGCATCCATTTAGTTAAACCTCTCCCCTCCCCCCAAAAAAACACATTTCTGTCCTTGCAGGTCTTATTTTAAAAATATTTGAAGATTTTTTTTTTGTCAGGATACATATTAATTTTGAATCCGCCCTGCTTGTCAGTGGTTATTCTACTTTGGTGACTCCCTATGAAGTAATCTTTGCCAAATCATCCTCCTAGCAAAACACATTTTTTCCAGTGTTTCGTAATGGAAAATGTATTTCCTGTAAGGGAAACTGTATGAACTAATGTTACATGCTTTTTAAAGAGTGTCATTGTTTTGTTTCAGTATTTGTGTGTTTATTGGGTGTTCTGCATAAATTCTACTCAGATTGGAGTAACAAATGTTTTTTCTGGCAGTAAAACAGCATTGACACACTTAATTGATATGCGGGCTCTCTCTGTTAGGAATGTGAGCTGTAGTTGCAATCTAAACTAACGGAAGTGCTGTATTGCATCACAAGATAGTGAGCACAATGGAAGAGCCTGCCCTCTACTTTCTTTAATTCTTCCACGTCCTTATGATAATTTAAGCTAAATCTTAATTTCCTGTTGATCTAAGATGCTGCTTGTTAAATGATTGCTGTCAATTTTTCACATTTTCAGATGGGTGATGCTTGTTTGAGTACAGTATTCAGAACTTAATCTACAACCAGAAAACTACAGCATATTGAAATGCAAACCTCAATCTTTTGTCCGAGTAATTTAAAGTGCTTATAATTCTCATTGTGGATGCTACATGTAATGCAATTCCTTTCTGATTTTTATATTTATATTAAATTTTGATGCCCCCAAATGTATTTGCCAGAAAGCTATGAACAATACTAATTGGACAAATAAAAAGTTATTTGCTTCCCAATTTCAGTTCATGATTATTTTCTTTTCATTGATCATTTTCTGAATTAATTATTCAACTTGGCCTCTGGACGGCTTCGTTGTGTTGCCAAGATAGTGGATTGTTCATGGCCTCTAAGAGCTGAGCCATGATTAGCTGACTGGTAAGCTTGAGATGTACTTTTTACTCCACCTCTCAACAGAACAACGTTTCTTTACCAGAAAGTATTCTCTCCCATAGCCTAGCTCAGAATAAATACAGGGCTGGGCTACCGCTCAAATTTCTGCCGTTAAAGAGGTGCTTAAGTAATTTTAGTGTTGGTTGCTGGACTTGCAGTCTATTTCAAGTTACTAGTCAGTCTCCCATAGCATTGTATATGGGGAGTTAAGACTCAGTGCTGTCTTCAGGGTTGGAGGGTGGGGGATAATTGGACCAGGGCATGCAGAAGTAATTCAGTCCCCATTTAAAACTTATTTTTATACTTCCAATACAAATTCCCATGTCTACATTTAAAATTGAAATTGCCTATGTAAACTTGTCATGCTGTAATTACACCCTCCTGCCAGTAGTGGTGCTACAGCGCATCCACTGGCAGGAGAGTGCAGTTTACAGAGTGACCAGTTTACATTCGAACATACAGAATTGACGGGCAGGAAAAGACCAGCTGGTCCATCAAGCCTGCCGGAGCATCATGACTCAACACTCCCCCACCCCCTCGCAGTCATGTAATCTCCAAGATGCAGTGGGTCCACCAGTCCCAAGAAGAGACAATATGATTCAATACCATGGGCTCAGACCCCTGCCAACACTGGGTCATGACTAAGGCTATCCACCCCAAACATCAATCTGCCTCCTCTTTCTCCCTCCCACCACTGACACCAGTTGGCTTACCCCACATTGTGAGCACTGCTGTAAAGAAAATAGAAGATTTGCTAACCTCTTCTAAAAGTCAATGTTCAGGTGAATCTCAGACCGGCAAATCTAGTACAGGAGACTTTGTTATATCCGGCACCGACGGGACCAAGCTGTTGCCGATCTATCAAAACTGCCGGACATACCAGCGTTAATGTTGAAGCATATGGAGGTTTTCATCTCCGTATCTGACAACAAACACTGTTGCTTAGCAACAGCTTCTAAACAGTCGGCCCGTACCTTGGAAGTGTCTCTGTAGCTTAGCAACAGCTTCAGAGACTTTCCAGAGCCTGACTGTGGAAAAAAAAGCCACGAGAAGAAAAAAAACCCTAACAAAACGGCTCCTGATTTCTGCTGGTAGATCGAGGTTTCCGGACATACAACCTCCAGATAAACCAAAGTTTCCTGCAGTTAGGTTTGCTTAGCTATTAACAATGAAGTAAGTGGCAGCGTGCTACTTCCTCTGTCACTCATCAATGACAGTCCCTTGTTGGGAATGCTACGCTCTGCATGACTGAGCTTCAAAGTATTATTTCACCATTTGGCTATATGTAGATCTTATTAATGTATAGATTCTTGCAAGTACTCATTACCTTTGTTTAACCCTCATCTGGAATTTGATCAAAAATAACCCCTCGGTGTAAAAACCTAGGAACATAAAGTAGAGCTGCTTTGTTCGTACTCTAAGACTCTAATCCAGCAATGATTTGTCCTGTTGATGTACAGGAAACTCTCTCGTTTAAACGGCACCTAAATATCCGGAATTCTCTATTAACTGGCAAAATTCTCGCTCCAAAAACAACAACACCATAACCAGCAATGTTGCTGAGTCCGAGTCTCCCGCGGTGGCCGAGTTAGTCAGTGGGGGTAGTTCTCCAAACTGCCACTTCTTGGCGCTGTCGGGAGTCAGAACACCTCAAAACCCCTGTAACAGGAATCTGACTCTCCTGCGCTGCCGGTAGTCTCTTCTGATCCGCCATTTTACAGGGGTGTACTGTGTGTCTCCCACGCTGCTGGTAGTCATTGCATTGCATTATGGAAATCCCAAAAGTTGGTCCAAGCAAAAGGAAGAGAGTGGTGTTAACTTTAAAACAGAAAATCGACATATGCCAATGACTAGAAAGGGGAGAGAAGTGTATCAGCATTATGAATGAATTCAAAATCGGTTCGTCAACAATCTATGACATCAAATCGCAGAAGGATAAGCTGCTCAAGTTTTATTCAAGCTCAGAGACATCTAAAAGTGTAGAGAAACGGCGTACACTTCGTAAGCTTGAAGAGCTGGATACCGTGTTTTGAGTGGTTTTCTCTTGAGCGTTCAGAGGGTGTTCCGATTTCCGGACCCATGCTAATCGAAATAGCGAAGGATTTCTACGCAAAGATGGAGCTCACTGACAAGTGTGCTTTCTCCGAGGGATGGCTAACGTACTTCAAGGTACGGCACGGGATACGACGACTCGATATTTCCGGGGAGAAGAAATCAGCTGATCACGACGCCGCAGAAGAATACTGCGATTATTTCAATCGGATTGTGCAGCAACATGATTTGTCGTCAGCACAGCTATACAATGCCGATGAAACTGGCTTATTTTGGAGGTTTTTGCCAGAATCAACACTTGCTGGGACTAGTGAGGCTAATACTTCAGGTTACAAGAAAAATAAAGATCGTGTAACCATGCTAACATGTGCGAATGCTGCTGGATCACACTGGGTTAAACTTCTTGTCATTGGGAAGTATAAAAATCCCCCGTGCATTTAAAAATGTGAGGCACTCGCCTGTTGAGTACAAAGCTCAAAGAAATGCTTGGATGGTTAAGGAAATCTTTTCGAATTGGTTCCATCATATTTTTGTTCCATCTGTGAGGGAACATTTCTGTAGAATAGGGAAACCTGAAGATAGCAAATGCATTTTATTGCTTGATAATTGTAGAGCCCATCCGCATGAATACGAGTTGGTTTCGGGAAATATTTTCACCATTTATTGGCCACCAAATGTAACTTCTCTCATACAACCCATGGACCAGGGCATTATCCAAAATCTCAAGTGTCATTACAAGAGAGACTTCCTACGTAAACTGATAAGCCAAGATGACAATATTCACGCATTTCAGAAGGAATACAATCTTAAAGATGCCATCTTTAATGTTGCATGTTCCTGGAACTTGGTGAAAGGTCACACTTTGAGACAAGCCTGGCGCAAATTGTGGCCTTCTGTAATGTTTGCTGAAGGTTCTTCAGAGGAAGAATTTCATGGGTTCAATGTTCGTCCCAAGAGGAGTACAGTAATGGAAATGGCTGGCATGGTGGTATTGAGCAGTGGGCTGATGCAGATAGAGAAGTTGCTGTTGCGTATATGCTAAGTGATGATGAATTAATGGAGAATGTTTTGAATCCAAAGAAAGAAAAGGAAAGTGAGATGGAAAGTGAAGAGGATGAGATTTCTGAAGAGAAGATGTTTTCTTGGGCTAAAGCTGCAGAAGGATTTGCTTCATTCCTCAAATTTGCTGAAAGGCATCCTTGCTATTCTGCCCAAGAAATTATGCACCTCCATATTCTGCATTCCACCTTTCTACAAAAAAGGCAAGAGTCCACTAAGCAAGCAGACATCCGGGATATGTTTAGGAAAGCTTCCAAAAGAGTTGAAGCAGTGGAAGTGCCTGAAGAATCTGTTGAAGTGCATGATCCTGATGACCCAGCTGGCATGGATATTCCTGATGAACCAGTTGACTTGGAATAAGTGTACAGTCAACCACAGTACTTTATACTGTACTGTACAGTCGTTTATAAGTTTTGTTTTACTGTTAAGTAATTAAAGAGTTATGGATTACCCTCAACTGGCAGTACTGTACTTAATCAAGCATCTTCCACCATCCATTTAACACAACATTCTGTAGGTGAGTACCCAATTACTGTATACTGCACATTTCTTGATTTTTTAAAATGTTTATTTGTTAAAAATAGCCTCGGTAGATAACCCTCTCCGTCATCCTGAATTTTTGATCAACCGGCAACACGCCGGTCCCGTCGGTGCCGGATAAAAAAAAGAGTTTCCTGTATAGTGTATGTGTGCCCTAAAGGAGATATCTTCTGTCAAACAGAAATGAATAAGAAAGTTGGCAGAGATAATTAGATTAGCACCAATGATGCAGTTTATTTTATTGCATACATAGCAACAGGAGTTGGCCATTCAGCACCCTGTTCAGACATTCAATTAGATCTTGGCTGATGTGTACCTCCACTCCATTTATCCACCTTAGCACCATGTCCCTTGATACCCTTGCCTAACAAAAATCTATCAATTTGTCTTGAAAGCTCCAATTGTCCCAGCATCCACAGCCTTTTGGGGGAGAGAATCCCAGATTTCTACTACACTTTGTGTGAAAAAGTGCTTTCTCATTTCCCTCCTGAATGACTTGGCTGTGCTCACTTGTTCCTGATTTCCCCCATACAGTTTTTGAAATGAATCAAGCAGCTATTAGTGTAAACAGGAAAATGAAGGCACATGAATACAGATCATGTAACATTGACTTAAATAAACACTTGGTACGAGCAGTTTTTTTGTTGAAGGAAGAATGAGGGAAGATCATGAAATAAGTAGATAATGATGGTTCCACATCATTCCATATGAAATTGAAATATTTCACTGGAACTGATGACAAAAACAGCAACTTTATCTAGCACCTTCATCGTAGTAGAACATCCCAAGGTGCTTCACAGTAGCATTATCAAAACAAAATTTGACACCTAATCATCTAAACTGCACTTGACACCAAACTTTTTTCGAGAATCAATACTGTTAATGTTCCATATATAAAATATATTGAGTCATTCTTTTCCAGTTCTTCAAATACATATTTTGGGAAGAGGGAGGGGTCCTGTTTTCTAAAATATTAACAGTCTGAACTTAATGCCAATGATCTTTGGACCCTGAACCCTAGTTTAGCACACACCCAAAATATAACCATGTGGATATATTGGCCCAGAAATTCGGGTCGGAGGCTTCCCGCGGGTGCAAGCCTCCGAGCTGCACTTAGCTAGCGCGCCGGCTGTTGTGCTGTGGGCTTGCGTGGGATTCCGACCCTGGGCCTGCTCCAACTGCCGGCGCGCAGTGCTTGCGTATCCCAGGGGCACAGTTAGTTCGAAGTGTCCCCTGGGATCACATGGGCCATGGAGAGCCAATGGTAGCAGGGAATCTGTATTCATAGATTTGACAGGAAGACCTGTCAAATCTATGAATACAATTCAGCCCCAAAACATAACTCAAACTTCAAATAATTTTTTTTTTAAATCACATTTTTAAAATAACTATAAATTACATAAAATAACTATTTTAAACAATAATTTAAATTTTTGAGAATTAATTAGTTTCTAACGGGGCTAAAAATAAACTTACCTTTCTTTAAAGTATTTAAAAATAATAAACCTATGGAAAAAATGTTTTAATTTTACTTAATTCACCATTTACCTTGTTAAAGGCAGGCCTTGTGCCTGCTTTTCAAAAGCGTAGCTCCTGGAGACTTACCCTCCCGGAGAAAGCTGCAAAAAAAACGGAAGTTCCAGGCGTATGTGCTGCCTCTCTGGCACACGCGTTCAACCTGTGAACCCCTTCCTTTAAGGGAACAGAAGTTCCGGTTTCCCGCGCATGCGCAGTGCATGCACAAAACCGGCACTTTCGTTGGGCCTACGTGTGAGCACACAGCGCGTATTCACCCGTGGGGACCCGAATTTCTGGCCCATTATACGTATGTCAAGGTAATGAGCTCCAAGAGTTTACTTCATGTATGGTTCAAAAAAAGGTGTAATGATTAGAGGTGTATCTTTTGACACAAGTTTTCTAGTTTTTGTATTTCTACTTTGTGCATCAGAAACTTATATTCATCTTTTTCCTGTCTCATACCTCTATTGACAGCATACGCTTGTCATGGTAACCTGGTTGGCTCTTTGCTGACAACATTGCAGGCCTTGCTAGCACATGCTATAAAACTGGAAGCACCTTTCTTTCATTAAATGTGTTAGTCGTCGTGTGAATGTTTCTCTATACCTGGTGGATTTTATTAGCATCCTAATGGGATAGACTGAAAACTATCCATGCCTTAGCTGGCCACATGAAAAATGTAGCTAATTAAGCTCAATTGTATTGGTTGCAAGATGTGAAACAGGCTGCGGCCTGGCATTTTCTTGCAGCCAAACGTTAAAAGTGGCTCCCAAGAGTTGTTTAAAGCATAAATTTTTGGATGTGGTTTCTGCCACTCTGTGAAAAGAATACCTGGTTGAACAAAAGCTTAAAAAGTGTCGAGCTTCCATTTAGATACAGTTACAGTTCTGTAATCAGATGCCTTTTTTTAGTCGTTATTTTATTTAAAAGAAATGGGTTGACTAGGAAATGGAGAGAAAACAGGGGCGAAATTGTGCTCAATAAAATGGGCTTGTGGTATATTTGCTGTTCTGCATTATTTAAAGAATGATTTTGTCTTTATTTTTCTTCTTACTCCTCATTCTCTTCACTCTTTCACATCCTATGGTATATTTGAGTCAGCACATTACTGAGTGTCTCTGTGGACATCTCTAGGGACACAAGCCATGGTACTTCTCGATCACTCTGCTAGGAAGCGTGCTTAATTGATGTCAGAAGGCGCGCTCAACCAAGTTGCTGTCGTAGACTCGCAAAATTGCAGAGAAATCCGTATTTTACTTTTGGTCAAGATTGGGAATGCAAATACTCCCTGATGGAAGTCTAACTTATTTTGTAGCCACAAGACTACTTACAGTCAGCATTTTCATTAAAACAAGTATCAAATGCAAATCAAATTCTGTAGTAGCTTAATAATGAATCTGAAGATCTAATCAGTCATCGTGGATCAAAAACTTAAATGCTGCTTCAGAGCTTGCTGCATTCATTGAAAATATTCCTCCTGTTGAATTCGTAACAGTACTTCCTCTGCATCACTGTTAATTGGTTTGCAGCTTCGTTCTAATTTCAAAACTGTTTTTGTTGCATTCTTAATCCTAAAATTTGCCAAAGTTAAGCCACCAGGATTATGCACCATTGAAGTCTCAGATCAGTGTATTGTAAATTTTGATCATTTATGAGATTGGAATATTGCCTGCTTCATCTGGGCTGCATTTCATGCAAAGCAGAAACCTGATGCTGCAGGTTTTTAAGAATTGTCTCATCAGCACATGAACATGCTGACATTCAATGAACTGGAGTGGACTTTTAATAACGACTAAAAAAAGGCATCTGATTACAGAACTGGAACTGTATCTAAATGGAAGCTTGACACTTTCATTGCACTTGTATAATGTGACTATGTACTGTCACATTTTGAGATTTTTGATCATTCTTCTACAGAAAGGATATGGAAAAAAAAGTTACATTTAACAGCTTTGTTTTAGAGCAAAATTTATTCATGTTCTGTTTTTAAAACAAGATACTGAAATGAAAGATTAAAATGCTGATTTCTCCTGAAGAGTATATACAATAATGGTACACAATTCGTTAGCCTATCTCGGTAATCGATAAAGACCTCACACCCATTGTGATGGGAGGTCCCTGGTCTTGGGCAAAAAGCAAGGATTGTCTGGCAAAGGCCCTCCCTCTGTCTTGTGAACACAGAGACAATAATAGGTAGCTTTTTAAAACACAAAGCTGCGAGGGCAAGCTATTGTCAGGCTCAGAGTGCAGGAAGTCACAACAGCATCAATTCGCATTTGTATAGCACCTTTAGCATGAAAAATCATGTCAAGGTGCTTCACGGGTGTAATCAGAAAAACATAGCACTGAACTAAAGAAGTTACAAGAGCTGACCATAAGGTTGGACAAAGAAATAGGTCTTGCAGGAGGAGAGGGAGGTTGGTTAAAGTTATTTTGTTTAAATCAAGAAAGAGAACCCACTGATGTGGAGAAGCATTGCAAACTCATTATTTTGTATTATTCTGCAAACCGAAATATCGTCACTTGCTGTGAAATAAAGCAGCGTAGGAACGGTAGTTCCTATCTGAATAATTGCAGTTCGACTCAGTAAATCAAAACAACAAAGTTTAATAACCACGAAGTTAACTAGTAAACTACAGGAGAAGATGTATACAGGTCTGTTCAGGCTGCGAGGCACTCGAAGACTGCTGGAAGGTTCTGGAAACCGACGTCATGATGTCATCGCGTTCTTCGCGCCACTGGCGGTCACGTGATCGGCGTCATGACGTCATCACGCAGAGTATAGGAAGGTACACACAGTATAGTTAACAAACAGTTTAAAGGTGCAGTACGTGGCTGCACTACAATGCAGTTAAAGAGATTATTCTCAAACGTTCTGAGTCTCTTAGTGGCTCCGCCACAGCAGTGTCATTATTCATAGCTGGCCTTGATCTTAACGTGTGTTTTCCCAGTTCACCTTTCAAAAGATTGGAGAGGCACATGGGGCATATGCAAAAGACACAAGCATCTGGTTCCGATCTCAAGGTGATACTGTTGTTATACCCCGGGTTATGTTATTGTGACTCTACTCTGGCACCTAAGGGGCATGGGATCCACTTACAGGAGCAGCTGATGCTACTGAGCCCAAGAAGGTATGAACAGCAGACCCACATTTTTAACCAAGACCAAAGTAGAATACAAAGAAGATTTTGGTTTTGTGATACTGAAGAAAAAATGTGAAAATGTAGAAATAATTTTGATAGTAATTTATAAATATTGGCATATGAACACGCTAATTTTAGAATTTTAATGTAGTGTTTTTACTGCATTTCATAATCAATCATGCTTAATGTAATATCACCATACAAAGAGATTTTCAAGTAGCTATGTTCTTGTAATGCCCTGTTCAAGTTAACCATGATGTCCACTAGGTAAGTTTATCATTGCTCCCTCTTTCAGTTTGTGCTTCAGTAAAAATTTGCAGCCTGCTAGCTGCAAAAAAAAAAAAAATGCTGTGCCAAGAAGTGACAGTGGCAGAGTTATTGCTGCCATTACTGAGGGCAAAATTGAGCAGGAATCTGGTGCAGCCTTATGATGATGGAGGGAAAAATCATAAGAATTGTCCTGAGCCTCTCCCAGCAGGCAGTTGTAGAGCAACACAGAGCAAAGCCTGGGAGCAAGTCACTGACCCCCTCCCCACCTTTCTAAGGCAAGAGTTTTTGGGGAGGTCTTAAAGGAAGGATGAGGAGAAAAACAGAAACCTCATTTTTTTAAAATACAATCTACAATACAGTAACATTGTTGTGATACAATATTTCCCATTACACTTAGAATACAATTGCATTATTTGTTACAAATTTCATTTATAAAGTAGTTTTGCTTTTGTATCAAGTTGAATATTAATCATACATAGCATTAAAGAAAGTCTATATCCGATTTCTACCCAAACAGATTTGATTTAAATTTCCAAGGTAGAATGTTCTCATTCTGGTTTTTTTCTACATAAAATGTTTACTTGTGAAAAAGAGAGCTGCTGTGATATCCTGTGCTCAGCCTGTAAGTTCTATGTGTGTGTGTGTGTGTGTGTGTGGCTGTAGCAGATGGTAATTAACATGGTGGTAGAGGAATTTTATTTGTGTCAGCCTTGGCTTGGCAGAAGCACTATCGTCTCAGAGTCAGAAGGTTGAGTGTTGAAGTCCTTCTCCAGGACTGGAGCACATAGTCTAGTCTGAGACTTCAGTGCTGCTCTGCGGGAGTGCTACTGGATAGATTCCAGTAGTGGCCCAATCAATTTATTCTTAAAATCCGTAAATCATGCAAGTCTTTTTAACTTGAACTTTGTTAAAGTTCAGTTTAGTTAAAGACAATGGGTTGGAAGTTGCGGTCGGAGGCTTCCCGCGGGTGAATGCCTCTGATCCGCAAGAAAAGTATGCACCTACCCTGGAGCCTCCATATCTTCGGACTCTTGCGGTCTTGGGCCTGCAGGCGTATGCCTGCATTAAGGCCCACGTATCCTGGGGCACATGCGGTTAGCATCTCTGGGATCACATGGGCCAACCCAACCAATCACAAATGGGGAATTTCCATTATGCTTATGGGGATTCCATTTACGTACGGAATCCCCATAAGCATAATGGAAATCCCCTAAAACAAAACATACTTTCACCCCACTTAAATAAAAATAAATCAGCACATGTTAAAAATTAATTAAAATACAATTTAATTAAATATTTAAAACCAATTAATTTTTTTGAAAAATACATTTAAACATTTTTATAGGAGCCAAAAATAACAAACTAATTTTAAAGGTTTTTGTATGTTTAAATGACCTTAAAAGCCAGCGAATGTCCATTTCCTGCACATGCGGATGATCTGTCAAGCTAAAACTTGACCGATCGCAAGTTCTGGGTTTTCACGCATGCGCAGTGCAAGTGGAAACCCGGAACTTGTGGGGCACTTATGAACACGTACACACAGGTCATAGGCTCTGAAAAATCCGGGCCATTGAGTTTGCTGTCACATCTTATTTGGTAAAGAGCAATAAATATGGCAATATAATGAACTTGCCAAATTATACGAAAACCTAAGATGGAAAATTGTGCCATGTTAAATTTCAAATTGGAATTTTAAAATTTTCTGTTTTCTTATTTAATTGTCTGTTTTCCTCTTCTATTCCTTACTCTAATTTTCACATTGTCATTGAGATAATTTGCATGAAGTAAATAGATAATTGTGCTGGAGGGAAGCTTGTTGTATAGAAATGTAAAAATGAGGTCCAAATAGGAAAATATCTGCTTTGCAAAACAATGTCATTTATATCCCTGATGAAATACTTCAACTTTTATTCTTCAGCTGTTTTAAGATGCACCATTTAGTAGCTTCTGGCAGCAATCTCTTACTGTCAGCATATCCTGCTTTGTGAGGAATTTAACTGCACATCAGGGCTTTGGCATATGTTACAGCACAAGAAACCAACCAAAGAATAGAATTAATCCTCAGATTCATAGTGAATTGAATGTTTGTATGGAAAATTGCATAGCGTGCACAGGAATATTTGGGAAGCTGATGGTTTGAACTTTAAAATTTTACCTATGCAGACGTTCACCAGCTGTTATTTGCTGCACCAGCATGTCAACATTTGTGCTATGTACAGGACCATCTATATCAAATTGGGGAGATAAATGGAATGGTTTCTTCATTCTCAAGAAATAATGTGAACTAAATATGAACAGCCAGTCTTGTAAAATCCAGGAGAGACAAATTCCCATTCTGTCCTCAACTTAATAATGGCTGTGGTGTAATTGTTTTCCCTGATGTGAGTTGTGTGGTATGTGAAGTAGCATAGCAAGAATCCAATAGTTGAATTAAAAGTTTCACTATGGTCACACTTAAAAATTGGCAGTGTGAGTTTCTAATGGGCTAAAGCTTTAAAATGCTTCAGAAAGTGAAATACTCTGAAAAGTTAATCTGAAAGTAGGTAAAAGATGGATGCAATATGGGTAGCAGTTTCTGTATGACTGGCTGATAGCAGTCAAACAACCACAAAGCAAAATTATAAAGGGCAGAGCTTAACCACAGGAATAGTTGTATGCACGGAGTTAATCTGATTGTATTCACTTGAAGTGGGAAGGAATGCTCTTTTCTTTTTTGCCAGCACAGATCCATTTTTAATTACGGTAATTACACTGCAATTTGCTTACTGTCAGCATTAACTGAACAAAATAATAGCATGCTTGCCCGACATCTTAGAAAAGGTATTATCTGAATGTAGTCTTGGCTATATTTGTGTTGCAACAGAAAATTACAATTTTTCAATTAATTGGAGATGTGGAAATGCTGACAACACTAACAATTTTTTATCTTGTACCATCTAATTTTTGAAAGTTACAATTAAGGAACTGGTGTAAATATCAAAATGCTCAATCCTTGTATCAGAATCAGGCCTGTTCATCATGTCATTTAAATGTCAATCCCTTTTCTACTGCAAGTAAATGTTCATACAATAAAATGTACTAAGTAACTTAAATGCAATAAATTACTGACTAATGAAATACTACCTTTCCTGGAAAGGGGTCTTGCACCAAATGCAATCTAAACTTATTCTGCTCTTTCTTTGTAAGTCTTTCTCCCCTCCGCCACAACATTTATATAGCGCCTCTAACAAAGGAAAAGCGGGACAGGATGTGAGCAGTGGAATTTTGAATAAGCTGAAGTCAATAAGTGTGGACAATGGGAGGCAAACAAACAGGGTATTGGAAAAGTTAAGTCAGAAGGCAACGAAATAAGGTTTCAGTAGCAGAGGTGGTGAGGAGAGCGATTATTGTGGATGTGAAAGTGATTTTGGTAGTGGATGAGGTGAGGTTCAAAAATAAGCTCAGTCAAATAATACACTGAGGTTGTACAGCATCTGGTTCAACCTAAGTAAGCAGCTGGAGAGAGTGATGGAGTCAAGCATGGTACACATTTTTGATGGTTTCGGTATTCCCAATGTTCAGTTGAAGGAAGTTCTGGCTCACTAATGAATTGATATAATTTTATCTGATGCATGTGAACTGTTTGAGCTGCTTGAGCATTTACTTTCTGCTTGTGAGCAAAATAATTTATCCATGAACTCTGGCGTATGTCAAAATGAGGCCTAATCCCATTTTAAGTGAATGAATGTGGGACAGGTAAATGCAACGGATGACCAGGGATAACCACAAGTATAAAGCATTAAATTTTGTGGTAATTCTATAATGTCATTTATTGTGTACCATACCCTCTGTAATGCTCTGATGGTCCACTCCAAATATTATTTTATACAGTACAACTGTTGGAAAGGTGGATCCATTAGTTTGTATTGTGTGTATGGCTATTGGTGAAAAGTATGTCCTCCATCTTTGACATACTTTTAGGTAATTATACCCTGAACGGAAGTGGGCTCGGTACTGTGAAAAATCATAGGGATTTGGGGGTACAGGTTCACAGGATAGTAAAGGCAGCACCTCTGGTTGATGAGACGGGTTTCTTTTTACTGTAAAATAAAAGCTACTGGAATTCTCTGTTTTATCACAAGGTAGGGAATATAAAAGCCAAGCGATAACGATGAACCTATATAAATTCTCAAGATTATGGTGTACCATACTATAGGAAGGGTGTTGAGGATATAGAGAGGGTACAACACTAGAATGCTGCCTGGTATGAGGAAATGCAAATATGAAGAAAGCTGTGAAAAACTGAAACACTTTTCATTAGTGTAATGTATTATCACATGGTTTGTCACATGGTTTAGTATGACCATGCTCAGTTTGCCCTGGCCTAGTAAAGCAAGCTCATGAACTAGCAACTGCTGTCTAGGTCCTTCATTTGTTCTACCCACATATATTACATTTTTGGTGATGAGGATGGGATCCCAAAGCTATTTTAGGGATCATAGAAGGACACAGTGTTCAACGTTCAAGAGCAAAAGTTTAGGGTGAATTTGTGATACCTGAACTGAATTTTTTGCAATGTTTTACTGTAAATGCTGATGCAGAATTGTCTGTGCTTTGCCTTCGCGTGTATGTATACACAGCAACTGTAGCGTTGATTCTCACAGGTAGTGTGCTGAATCACTGTCCCAATCCCGTTAAACAATCATGGCCACACCTACGGGATTCATCGGAAGCCTTGGCATATGTATGACTGAACTTACGAACCATCCAGTTCTTACGTTGAGCGGATGGAGATTTTTAAGGCCAATAACATTATTGAGACCGAAAGTGCAGATGAGCTCAAAATAAAGTAATTTGTGAATGTAAATAAGCAATTTTTCTAACGGAGATCGGGCCAGATGCCTACAGAACATTGGCTTTCCCTGGCGCAAGTAAATTTGTCAAAGATGTAATTTGAAGATATTATTGAGAAACTTGAGGACCATTTTGACCCAAAGCCTTTAGAAATAGCAGAGAGCTATAAGTTTGGTACCAGAAACCAAAAACAAAGTGAAACCATCAATGAGTACATTGTAGCTCTTAAAAACCTGTCTTTGCATTGTAACTTCAGCACATGTTTGGATTGTGCATTGCGAGATAAGCCTGTGTGTGGACTGGTGAATGAGCGCACACAGTCCAAGTTACTGAACACTCCAAACCTAATGTTTGGCATAACATGAAAAATTTCCCTATCTATGGAGATGGCATCTAAGAATGCTAGGGAGCTCCGTCCAACTCAAGTGACTAGTGCAGCTGAGGTCTACAGTCACAAAGCCACCGCCAAACCTAAAGCTGAGACACCAAGTCAAAAGCATGCCGGTGAGAGCAGTTTAGTGAAATGCTATCGCTGCAATGGAAAACACTCACCACAGATCTGCTAGTACAGAAATGCAAAGTGTTTTCACTGCCAGAAGCAAGGCCATATTTCAACAGCTTTCAGAGCTAGATCGAAAGCAGGAAGTAAGAACCATTCTAGTGGCAATGCAAAGCAGTGACAACAAAAAGGAGGAATTCACAATATTGAAGTGAACACACCTGATATTGAAGAACTAGGCATCTACAGTATCTGCCACTAGCAATAACGCAAGCAGTCGTGAGAGAAACTTCCATGCAAAATTTTTGATCAATATGTGTATCTACACGGCGGCGGACTGCTCTATCATGAGTAAGGACACATATTGTGGTGTATGTAACCTGTTCCACCTTAAGAGAACTTAAGCCTGTTCCACCTTAAGAAATGTACTACTTTCTCTGGCTGCTGTATACGTAATACCGGTGGTGACCACCGGTATATAAGCACTGTGTAGTAATATTGTATTTTAGTATAGTCCTGACCTCCAACCAGTAAAGACCTGTTGAACTTTAATCTTGTAGTCTCTGTTAGTAATTACAACTAGAACACACAGACTTAACAGTGGCGACGAGTCCGATTCTTACCCTGCGGCAGTTTATATCCATGGCGGCTTCGTCCACAGAACGGACGTCGAAGAGAGGCTTCCACCCTCATCACCCTGCTAGAAGACACGGCGCGCGGCAGACATCGAGAAACCAGAGTGCAGAAGACATCCTGAACTTGAAGCCTTCATCAGCGGCTGTCGGCTATCTTCTTTCTTCCTCGGTGGTGGGTAAGCCGGGCAGCGACGCGACCAGAAAGTCGGCCGCGTTGGCTGTACAGACGGGGAGGGAAGACGGAGGAATAAGGGCGGTGAGATCGATCGCGACCGGAGATGAGGGCCGGGCCGCAGTCGGGCCGAAAGGCGCAGCGCGGGGACATCGATCGCGGCTGGTGATAAGGGCCGGGCCGCATTCGGGCTAAAAAGGCGCAGCGTCTGGGGCAACTGAAGGCGCGAGAGCCGCGGTGAAGCGGAGACAGCGTCGGGGGACGGGTGAAGACCGCCAAGCGTGGGAAAACCGCCATTTTGTAGGCGGAGGACGAAGACAAGAGCGGGAAGCCGCCATCTTGGATAAAAATTAAAATAAATTAAATTGCAACGATGCCTAAACATGGGAACATTAATACCTTTGATAGCGACATCGAAGATTGGGCCATGTATGTAGAACGCATACAAAATTATTGTAAAGCAAATAAAATTCCAGATGAAGAGAAAGCACTAACATTATTAAACTTAATGGGTGCGAAGACATACGGGCAATTGAAACACCTTTTATCACCAGATGAACCGGCGGATAAGACGTTCGAGGAGATTGTTACTATCCTGAAAAATCATCTAAACCCCACGCTGCTGATGCTAGCGGAACGATTTAAATTTTACAGCAGAAGGCAGCTGAAGGATGAAAGCAATGCTGAATATTTAATGGAATTGCGTAAGCTAGCAAAGTACTGTCAGTTTGGAACGAGACTGGCAGAGACGCGACGAGATAAATTTGTGTGTGGTTTATTAAAAGAAGATACACAAAAGTGACTGCTCGAGGAGAATGAGCTGACGCTTGAGAAAGCGGTCACTATGGCAGCAGCACACGAAGCCGCAGCGAGAGGCACGGCAGTAATGCAGCTACGGTCACCGGAACTCAGTACAAATAAATTGGGTTTGAGTACTGTAAAATGTTATCGTTGTGGAAAGACAACGCACGATCAGAACCAGTGTTGGTTTAAAAACCAAGAATGCAGAACGTGTGGCAGGCTTGGCCACATAGCTAAAGTGTGCCGGTCAGGAAAGAAGACCAGCAACAAAAAGTCACCGCAAGGAAAATACATAAAGGTACACAAGGTGACAAAGAACAGTTCGAACGAACAGAAGTCAGATTCAGACGCCAGCAGTAATGAACTGGGTAGCTTAAGAGTACACAACGTTGGTAAGGATGCAGATCTCCAGACAATTTGAGTCACCCTTCAGATAGCAGGAGTCCAAGTAAAGATGGAATTGGACACTGGGTCGGCATTGATGGTCATGAATAAGAAAGATTACAAAAGGTTATTCCAACATATTCCCTTACGGGATACGGAGATTATATTGAAAACATACACGGGGCAATGAGTGTACCCCATCAGAAAGATAGAGGTAAAAGTGGTCCACAAGGGCGAAGAAAGCCAAGTAATGGACTTATATGTGCTACCTGAAGGAGGTCCACCACTACTGGGACGGGAGTGGATTAGGAAAATGAATATGGACTGGCACTCCTTGAAGGCACTAACGGTAGATTCCGGGGAAACGGATGTCAAACCTAAACGATTGTCCAAAATATTGGATGATGCTAAAGAGGTGTTCCAGCAGGGACTGGGAACACTGAGAGGAATTACGGCAAACATCAAGATTGATGAACATGCACACCCAAAAATTTTTAAAGCCAGACCCTATGCAATATGACATACTGTAGAAGCGGAACTGGAAGCGCTAGAACGTTCAGGTGTACTGTCTAAGGTAGATTGGAGTGAGTGGGCTACGCCCATTGTTCCCGTTATGAAACGTCCTTCGAGCAACAAGCCAGGAGAACCAGGGAAGGCTCGCATCTGTGGAGATTTCAAAATCACCGTTAATCCGGTGCTTCACATGGTGCAGTATCCGCTTCCGCGGATTGAGGATATTTTTGCTTCGTTGTCTGGCGGGAAACACTTCACCAAGATAGACCTGGCGCAGGCGTACTTGCAGATGGAGGTTGAAGAAGAGTCACGCCAGTACCTCACGATCAACACACATAGAGGTTTGTACCGGTATAATAGGCTGGTTTTTGGAGTGGCATCGGCTCCAGCAATTTGGCAGAGGGCCATGGAGCAGGTATTACAGGGAATTCCAGGCACACAATGTTACCTGGACGATATTCTGATTACAGGAGATGGTGATGAAGAACACCTCGCAAACTTGGAACTGGTGCTCAACAGACTGAAAGAGTATGGACTTAGGGTAAATCGGCAGAAATGTGAGTTCTTCCAGAAGCGGATCTCGTACTGTGGTCATGTCATTGACCAGGAGGGGCTTCATAAGTCTCCTGACAAGATAGAGGCAGTTGTAAAGGCTCCCGCTCCAGATAATGTCTCTCAGTTGAGGTCGTTTCTAGGATTGATTAACTATTACCATAAATTTCTACCGAATCTATCCACGGTACTGCACCCGCTAAACGCTCTTTTACAGAAGGGGGTACCATGGGAATGGAGCAAAAACTGTAAGAAGGCATTTCGCAAAGCAAAGAATTGATCACCTCAGGAAGTGTTGGCTCACTTCAACCCAACACTGCCTATTCGGTTGGCTTGTGATGCTTCTCCATATGGTATTGGGGTAGTACTCTCACACAAGTTGCCAAATGGCACGGAAAGGCCAGTCGCGTTTGCATCCAGATCATTGACCTCCGCTGAGCGCAACTATGCGCAGATTGATAGGGAAGCTCTCAGCCTTGTATGGGGAGTGAAGAAGTTTAATCATTACCTGCAGGGCCAAAAATTCACACTTCTGACAGACCATCAGCCGTTGGTATCCATTTTTAACCCTAAGAAGGGTGTTTCAGTGATGACAGCACAGCGTCTCCAGAGATGGTCCCTTTTCCTAGAGGCACATCAATATCAAATAGAATTCAAAGGTACGAAGCAGCATGGCAATGCTGATGGGCTGTCGCGCCTGCCACTACCTGAAGAAGAAGAAACGATGAAAGTTGACCCTGTTGAGTTATTTCATTCGACCATCATCGAGTGTTTACCAGTCACCAATGCAAGTATTGAAAGCGAATCCAGGAACGACCCGACGCTGTCCAGAGTCTACGAGGTGACAGTGAAAGAATGGCCAACACGTGGTGATCCTCTGTTACCGGCATTCTCGGCAAGGCGAGACCAGCTGTCCGTCTGCCATGGTACTTTGATGTACGGGACAAGAGGGATTATTCCTCCCAAGTTAAGGGAAAGAGTTCTAAAAGAACTGCATGAAGGCCATCTGGGGGGAGTTAAGATGAAAAGTCTTGCTAGGGCTTATGTATGGTGGCCGGGTATTGACCAACAGATAGAGGAGTTGACGAAAAGCTGCGCTGGGTGCCAAAAAGTACAAAATGCACCTCCGATCGCACCACTACACCCATGGGAATGGCCTTCAGCCCCATGGCAACGCGTACATATTGACTTTGCTGGTCCATTCATGGACTCCATGTTCCTAATTGCGGTGAACGCACATTCCAAATGGCCAGAAGTGATCAAGATGAATACCACTACTTCAGAAAAGATAATTGCGGTGTTAAGAACAATATTCGCAAGGAACGGATTGCCAGAACAGATCTGTTCAGACAACGGACCACAGTTCGTGTCGGAAGAATTCCAAAAATTCTTAAAGAAGAATGGGGTGAAACATTATACCTCTGCCCCATATCATCCGGCGACAAACGGGTTGGCCGAGAGATTTGTCCAAACATTCAAAAAGGCAATAAAGGCCATGAACGATGATCAGATTCCGCTACAGCACAAGGTGGACAATTTCCTAATGGCGTATCGAAACGCCGCTCATGCAGTGACTAACCAAAGTCCTGCCATGATGTTTTATAACAGGAGGTTGCGGTCCAGGTTGGACTTGTTAAAACCAAATGTGCGGAGGGAAGTGGAAAACAAACAGTTCCGGCATATTAATAACAAGACCACTCGAAGTTTCGACGTAGGACAACCAGTGTTGGCAAGGGGCTATGGAAACGAAAAATGGCAGTCCGGAACAATTCGGGCCAGACAAGGACCTCTGATGTACACAGTAGATATTGGTAACAATGTGATAAGGCGTCATGCGGATCAACTGGTAGAATCGAGAGCAAGGGTCGAACCCATGGTTGCGACAGAGACAACTGTGGAAGACGTTAATGAACCTGAAGCATCTACCTTGGCAGGGAATGTACCTGAGGATGATAACGCCCAATGCATGGGAGACCAACTAGAGGAGTCACCTCAGCAACAGGAATCAGAGACCACTGAAAGGCGTTATCCAAACCGAATCAGAAGGCCTCCTGAGAGACTGAACCTTTGAACTGTTTATACCTGAAGTTATATATGTTATTATGTTATGTTAAATGGGGATATGACTGTTAAGCTAAAAAGGGAGGATTGTGGTGTATGTAACCTGTTCCACCTTGAGATGTACTACTTTCTCTGGCTGCTGTATACGTAATACCGGTGGTGACCACCGGTATATAAGCACTGTGTAGTAATGTATTTAGTAGTAGTCCTGACCTCCAACCAGTAAAGACCTGTTGAACTTTAATCTTGTAGTCTGTTAGTAATTACAACTAGAACACACAGACTTAACACATATGAGAGTAAGTTTAATCAGATACCACTTACAAAGAGTACCGTAGAGTTAAAAACCTACTCTGGAGAAATCCTAGAGACATGTGGACAAATGAAATGTACAGTTCAGCACAATGGCCAGTCAGTGAAGCTGCCTATTATTGTAGCGAGCTACAGCAACAGGCCAACCCTCATGGGCAAAGACTGGTTGAGGAAGTTAAAACTAGACTGGAAAAATATTTTCAGTGTAAATGCTTTAAAGAAGTGACTCGACACAATGCTGAACAAAAACGAAAGCATGTTCTCCGACAGTTATGAGGGCATCACTGGGTATGACGCACATATCCGCATCAAGCCCAACGCAAAGCCTGTCTATTGTAAGGCAAGGCCGGTCCCCTATGTGTTGAAAAGTCAGGTGCAGGAAGAGCTAGAGAAACTGAGAGAACACTGAGTGCTAGTAAAAACTGACAAAAGTGAATGGGCTACCCCAATTGTGATAGTGCCCAAAGCAGACAAAACTGTACACTTGTGCAATGACTACAAATTGCTATCAACCAAGCAGTTGACGAGCAGTACCCGTTACCTACATTGCAAGATTTGTATGCAGCACTCTCTGGGTCAAAGGTTTTCTCTAAGCTTGACCTGTCGCACGCTTACGCTCAGCTGAATGTTGACAGAGTCAACAGTATCTCACTATCAACACACAAGGGACTGTACTCATACACCAAGCTGCCGTATGGTGTAAAGTCCTGCCCCCACACCACCCCCCCCCCCCCCCAAAATCTTCCAGGCTACGATGGATAAGATTTTGTAAGGAATTACAAATTGCTTATACAAGCTAGATGATGTGCTGATCAGCAGAAACTTTACCCTGCTAACCGATCACAAACCGCGCCTAGCAATATTGGGGCCCAAATTTGCCATCCCTGCAATGGCCACATCAAGAGTGCAACATTGGTGGTGGTATTGTCACAATATGACTACACGATTGAATATCGCACTTCAAAGCAAAACGCAATCGCAGATGCTTTGTCCAGGTTGCCACATGAAGACTCGTGTTGGGAGTGAAGGTGAGCTTTTCAAGCTAGGTGCAGTTGACAAAGACTTTCCCATGAATGCAACTGAGATTGTAGATGAGACTCAAAAAGACTAAACTGAAGAGTGTATGAAAAGATCTTGGATGGATGGGCTGATCAGTGTCTGGACAGAGTTGAAACCATTCCATAACCGTCGTACTGAATTGTCTTGTGAGCAAGTTTGTATCAAGTGGGGTAACAGAGTGGTGGTACCTACTACTCTGAGTTTGTAACCAGAACAAAACAGCCTGAAAATTGGTTCAACACCAAAACCTTCTGTAAGGAGATAAGGAAGGCTCCACAAACCTGTTGTTAAACTGGATTTGTAGTGCATTTGTAGTTGATTTAAAAGAAGAAAAAAAGCCAGAAGTTTTTGTTCTGTGGTACATGTAATGCTGGGAAAAGGTGGAACCATAGTTTTGTTGTATTTGAGAGGGGAATATGTGCATTTTTTTTTTAAAGGGGAAAGCAGTGTAATGTATTATCACATGGTTTAGTATGAGCATGCTCAGTTTGCTCTGGCCTAGTAAAGTAAGCTCATGAACTAGCAACTGGTCTCTGTCCTTCATTTGTTCTACCCACATATATTACAGTTAGAACAACATAGATTCTAGTGGGAGATATAATAGAGGTGTTTAAGATCATGAATGGGTGAGATTGGCTAGCTAGAAGCAGACTGCTTCCAGTAGTTGAAGGATGTAAAACAAGGGACCATGGATCCAAGATTAAATGCAAGAAATTTTGAACAGAAAGCAAAACAAATTTCCTTGCACAGAGTTGTGAGGTTGTGGAATTCACTTCTGGGATTAGTAGTTAAAGCATTTGATTGGTTAGGTGGATGAAGGGAGGTAGGAATAGGGTGAGTAAATGTGATTAGGACTATTTGCTTGCATGGAGGGTAAACACTGCCACAGAATTGATTGAACCAAGTGGCCTGTTTCTGTTATAACTTCTATGTATTTCTATGTTGTGGCGGAGACCACATAGGGACAATAACACAATGTATAGTCAATGCTGTTATATGTACCTAAACACAATGCACTTTGTATAGCAATGTTGTGATATGTACAATAGCAAAATACTGCAGATGTTGGAAATCCTGCCTCCGATCTAGTTTCTTTTCTTTCCAGTTTTGAAGAAGGGTCCAACCCGAAACGTCAACTCAAATTTCTCTCCACGGATGTTGCCTGACCACCTGAGTTTTTCCAGCATTTTCTGTTATTGTGATATGTACATGCTGGGTTGGGTTATTGGTGCAGGGTCCTTTTAAGAGCGTCGGGAACATGATGACGTCATGACGTTGGTTGCATGATGACCTCATAGCCCCTGCACGGGGATGAGCCTTCAGACCTCGTGGAGATTGATTAAAGTAAGACACGTTTTGTTTTTGCTTAAAGAAAAGTCACGGCCTGTTGATTTCTGTCGACTCCAACATTGGTGACCCCGCTGCTCTGACGATTCCAAAGACCTCATCTGAAATGGCGACGAACGCCGTTTCCATCAAAAGTAGGTACTACTACGTCGTCTCTGCTCTCGGCAGCTCCACCGTGGCCAGAGTCGTGAACCTGCTCGAACACCCCCCCGGAGCTCAACAAATACGAAACGCTGAATGCGCACCTCTTACGAACTTTCGGACTCACCGAAGCCGAACATGCACGCCGGCGCTTCTCTCTACCCGGGCTGGGCGACGCCAAGCCCTCGGAGCTGATGGACCACATGCTGGCCCTCCTGGGCGCGCACACGCCGTGCTTCCTCTTCAAGGAACTGTTCCTCCAACAGCTGCCAGGTCAGGTACGGTCGGCATTAGCCAACTCTACCACTACCAATTTCCGCGACCTGGCCAAGGAGGCCGACAAATTTTTCTCCTCTGGGCAACAGTACTGCGCGGCCACGTGGAGCCCTGCCCCCACTGATACAGCCCAACGGCGGCAAGCCTCTGCTTCTACCATGCGCAGTTCGGCCCCAAAGCCAGGAAGTGCCGGCCCCCGTGCAGTTTTCCCGCGTCGAAGCAAACTAAAGACCACTCGTCAGCCGTTCAGGCAGTTTGTTGTTTATTACAGACACCGATTCCGGACGTCGTTTCCTTTGCGACACGGGCGCCCAGGTGAGCGTCCTGCCCGCGTCAACCATAGACATTCAAGGGGGGAACCACGGCCCCGTCCTCTAAGCCGCCAATGGCAGTTCCATCCGCACCTTCGGGAAACGGAACGTGGCGCTTTGTTTTGGCGGGCAACGGTTCACCTGGGACTTTGTCACAGCAAAAGTGTCCACCCCCCTTCTCGGCGCTGACTTCCTCTGCGCCAATGGCCTTTTGGTGGACGTCAAGAACCGATGTCTCATCAACGCGGAAACCTTCAGCTCGCTCCCATGTTCCCTCAGCGGGTCCAGCACGATGCAGTTGTCCAGTGCACTCTTGGCCTCCGACTTTCCCCGCCCCCTCGCCCAGTTCCCGGACCTTACGAAACCCACGTTCTCGTCCGCCGCCACCAAACACGGGGTAGAACATCACATTTCGACCACCGGTCCGCCCGTCTACGCCCGCGCTCAGCGCCTCGACCCGGGGAAGCTCGCCATCGCCAAAGCCGAGTTCGACACCATTGAGCGCCTCGGCATCATCCGCCAGTCGAACAGTCCGTGGGCTTCACCCCGCCACATCGCCCCGAAACCAGGCAGCGGGTGGCGCCTGTGCGGAGACTACCGGCGCCTCAACGATGCGACGACCCCCGACCGTTATCCGATTCCACACATCCAGGACTTTTCTGACCGCCTGGCCAGGAAAGTGGTATTCTCGAAAGTGGACCTTGTCCGGGGTTATCACCAGGTCCCCGTCCGGCTGCAGGATGTCCCGAAAACCGCGGTGATCACCCCGTTCGGGCTATTCGAATTTCTCCACATGACATTCGGCCTCAAAAACGCCGCACAGGCTTTTCAACGCCTTACGGACACCGTGTTATGGGACCTGACGTTCCTGTTCATATACCTGGACGACATCCTCATCGCCAGCGCCTCCAGGACAGAACATGTGTCCCACCTCCGGACTCTTCTCGAACGACTCAGCCAACACGGCCTAATTGTCAACCCGGCCAAGTGCCAGTTCGGGCTGTCCTCAATCGACTTTCTCGGGCACCGCATCACGAAGGACGGGGCGGTGCCACTCCCATCGAAAGTGGAGGCCGTGATGGACTTCCCACGACCCCTCACCGTTAAGGCCCTGCAGGAGTTTTTGAGCATGGTGAACTTTTACCATCGTTTCGCCCCCCGAGCAGCCCCTTTACGAGGCCCTCAAAGGTAAGCCCGACAAACTCACCGTCAACTGGTCTGATGACGGACACGAGAAGGGCCCTGGCTAACGCGACCATGCTGGTGCGTCCGTTGCCCGATGCGCCGATCGCTTTCACCACCGACGCCTCAGACTATGCGGTCGGCGCCGTCCACGAACAGTGGGTCAACGGCGCCTGGCAGCCACTCACCGCCTTCAGCCGGCAGCTCCACCCCAACGAGCGGAAGTACAGTACCTTTGATCGCGAGCTTCTCGGCCTCTACCTCGCCGTCTGACACTTCTGTTTCCTTCTGGAGACCCGCCCGTTCACTGCATTCGTGGACCACAAGCCGTTGACCTTCGCAATGGCCAAAGCCTCCGAGCCGTGGTTGGCCCGTCAGCAACACCAGTTGGCCTTCATCTCGGAGTTTACAACGGACATCCAGCATGTGGCTGGGAAAGACAACCCCGTCGCCAACTGTCTCTCCCGAGCTGTCGCCAGCGCCGTGCACCTCGGCATCGACTACACCCGCATGGCGGCCGACCAGGCCTCCGACCCGGACGTACAGGACGGTGGTCACGGGCCTTCAACTAGCAGATGTCACGTTCAACGCTGCCGGCACCACACTCCTGTGCGACGTCTCCGTTGGGCAGCTACGTCCAGTCGTGCCTGAAGGGTGGCGACGGCAAGTATTCGACGCCGTCCATAATCTTTCCTACCCGGGCAGGAAGCCGTCACAGAAGCTGGTGGCGGCCAAGTTCGTCTGGCACGGGCTCAGGAAAGACATTCGCGACTGGGCCAGCACCTGCGTGGTATGCCAACACTCGAAAGTACATCGCCATACTAAGGTCCCGTTGGCACTTTTCGCGGTGCCCGAGAGGCGGTTCGACCACCTGGTGGGGCCCCTATCGCCTTCCCACAGGTTCACCCACCTCCTCACAATGGTCGACAGAACCACCCGATGGCTGGAAACCGTCCCGCTGTCTTCAACGACGGCCGCCAATGTGGCTCGGGCGTTCATCAGCACTTGGGTCACCCGGTTCGGCGCCCCATCTGATATTTCCTCCGACCGGGGGCCCCAGTTCACGTCGGAGCTCTGGAACGCTGTCGCCCGAGGCCTCGGGTTGAAACTCCACCGCAGAGCATGCAGGGAGGTCCTCTTCCCTTCCGATGGGCAGAAGAGACCGTCCCAGGAGACCTAAACAGCCTGGTTGCACATTGCACAGGAGGGCGCAAGCAGGGATGTCATCAGGAAGACCTGGGTGCAGTCGGACAAACCTTTTCAATGATCTCATTAGATCATGAGACATTGGTACAAAGCCACACTCACCTTCATCCTGCTGTGCCTCTCATCACATCCCCATCACTCTGCCTTCCCTACCCTAACCCTGCATATCCTTACTCGCACCAACTTGCCTTGCACCTCCACCCATCCTCTCTATCTGCATTATCACTTCCCCATCTCACCAGCTACTCTTCCTCATCCTGGTGCAATCATACCAACTATCAACACACAAAGATAGCCACTTGGGTGTTTTATGCAATGTTAGTGTAAAGTTTCTGTTAATGTGGTGTCAAACATTGAAACCTTTATTTTCAACACTGCGTTCTTGGACAGATCTGTGTGCACCTTTGGAAGTGGCTTTGTGGGTTGCAGTGAATGGTGAGACATAACGGCACCTCCCGCAATGGTGGTGAGTGTGAAAGGAATGGCTTGGACATTGTAGGGATGCTTTATGGTGCTGGTGTGGGGTGGTGCCAACCTGGCACATCATGTGGCAGCCAGGGTGTACAGTGTCAAGTGAAGTAAATCTGGCCATGGTGAGGCCATCCCTGGCCTCCCAGGCAGCAATGTGCTTGGGTGCCGATGCCCTCTGTCCTGTGCAGCATCAGGTGATTGGGGAGAAGGTTGTTGTTGGTGCTGCTGGTGTGCCTGGTTCTGCTGGTGTTGGGGCTGATCGTGGTGGAATTCTGAGGACCAAGGTGAGACAGTATAAAGGGCATCCATGCTGATGGAATAGATGGCAGGTGAAGTAGAGATGACACAAGCATTCTGCCTATGGTGAGAGAGTTCTTCCAATGAGGTGATACTGGATAGAGTGGGAGCCTGCAGAATCTGTGCTGGAAATGGACTGAGCTTGTGGCTGAGGAAAGTGATCTGTCAGATGGGAGCTTTTACTGTACATTCGTAGCTGTCAAATAATAGGGTTCTGGCCTGCTGTAGAAAAAAAAACCAACCTGACCTGCCACACCAATCCTGCCCGCTGACACCCCCTCTCTCCACCCCTCCCCCCCCCGGAAAATCCCGGCCTAAGTTTTTGGAGGCAGGATTACCAGTAAAGGTGATGTGGGAGTGTATGGCCAAGAGATGTGGTGGTCGAGAATGTCAACAAAGGTGCAAGAGGTAGTAGCTGCCAGCTGCACTTGAGGAAATTGTGTCTTTGAAAACTTAAAAGCAACAATATTTTTATTGTCCCATTGGAGGAGATAAAGATCTCGTGATTCAACTACTGCACAGCAAGAGAGAATTGTGAGCACTTAAATCATGCAATCAAAAGCAAGTTAAAAATATGTAGAGTAGAATTATCAGCAAATGAGTGGATGGAGTTGCTTCATAGGTGGAGGTGAGTTAAGATAGATAGCTATGAATGTAGTTTTGGTAGGATATTATAATGGTAAATTGTTTAAAACTCCATATTTTCAGACCTGTTGAATGCAGGCTTTTGAGATCTCAGACAATGAAAGATGATTCACCAAAGTGTTCGAGAGGAGAATTCCAGAGTTGTGTAACATGGGGACAAGATGAACAATGGAGCAGTTATACCAAAAATCATCATCGATTAGGCGAGATCTTTCAAGATTATTGATATCTTGACAGTTACATAGAATCAAGAGTAGGCCATTCAGCTCTACAAACCTGTTCCAATTAGATAATGGCTGATCTGTACCTCAAGTTCATTTACCCGCCTTTGATCCATATCCCTTGATACCCGTAACTAATAAAAAATTGGCAATCTGTCTGGAATATTTTAATTATTAACTGCAGTTCCCATAACTTTATGAAGTACCAAAGTAAGGGCAATATAGCATTGTTAATGAGTAAGAGGAATCGCCTTTACTAGCGCTATAACAACAACTTGTGTTTACATATCATTTTAAACATTGGATAAAGTCCCAAGGCACTTCACAGGAGCATAATCAGACAAAATTTGACACCGAGCCGAAGAAGATATTGGGATTGGTGATTAAAAGCTTGGTTGAAGAGGTAGGTTTTAAGGAAGGTCATAAAGGAGGAGAGGAAGACCGAGAGGTTTATAGAAGAAATTCGAGAACTTAGGGCGTGGATGGCTGAAGGCACAGCTGCCAATGGTGGGGTGCAGGAAGTGGGGGGGGGGGATGCACAAAAGGCTAGAATCATAGAAATTTACAGCACAGAAGGAGGCCCTTCAGCCCAACTTGTCCATGCCGGCTGACAGAGCTATCCACCCTAATCCCACTTCCCAGCACTTGGTCCGTAGCCTTGTAGGTTATGGCACTTCAAGTGCATATCCAAGTACTATTTCAATGTGATGAGGGTCTCTGCCTCTACCACCCTTTCAGGCAATGAGTTCCAGACTCCCCACCACCCTCTGGGTGAAAAAATTTCTCCTCAAATCCCCTCTAAACCCCCGACCAATAACTTTCAATCTATGCCCCCTGGTTATTGACCCTTCTGCTAAGGGAAATAGGTCCATTCTATCCACTCTATCTAGGCCCCTCATAACTTTATACACCTCAATTAAGTCCCCCTCAGCCTCCTTTATTCCAAAGAAAACAACCCCAGCCTATCCAATCTTTCCTCATAGCTAACATTCCCCAGCCTAGGCAACATCCTCGTAAATCTCCTCTGCACCCCCTCAAGTGCAATCACATCCTTCCTGTAATGTGGTGACCAGAACTGCACGCAGTATTCTAGCTGCGGCCTAACTAGTGTTTTATACAGTTCAAGCATAACCTCCTTGCTCTTGTATTCTATTCCTCGGCTAATAAAGGCAAGTATCCCGTATGCCTTCTTAACCACCTTACCTACCTGTCCTGCTACCTTCAGGGATCTGTGGACATGCACTCCAAGGTCCCTCTGATCTTCTGCCATTTATAGTGTATAAGAGTTGGAGGAATGCCGGGTCCTTGGAGGGTTTAGGGCCTGAGCAAGTTACAGAGATGGGGGAGAGCTTGGCCATGGAGGGATTTGAACACACACATGAGATTTTTAAAACCAAGGCGTTGGTGGACCAGGAACCAATGTAGGTCAGTGAACATGGGGTGATGGGTGAGCAGGAGTTGGTGCAGGTTAGGTTACAGGCAGCAGAGTTTTGCATGAGCTTACGTTTATGGCACACATTTAGGGCTAGGATAAATATAATCAAATTTCTAAGGAATAGTGAAAATGGACATGGTGTAATAGAAACAACATAGGACAAGTGTTCAGAGACACAGATCATGATGGGAGGGATACCTTTAGGAACAAAGATTTTTGGGGGAAATCCGTGTGGAGGATTTGACAGACCTGGCAGAGTAAAATTTGATGTTGGTCATAATGGCTGAACAGAATGCAATGGATAAAGGTTCTGTTTCAAGATCATCAAAATTAACAGTTGGAAGTGAAAAATGAGTTTTGAAAAATCAGTTTTCACTTTGAAAGGTAATAGCGCGACCATCAAGATGGAAGAGAAGGTAGGAAATGGGATTTACAGAAGTTATGAAGGTCAGCTTTGAGAAGGAACCAGAGGGAGCAGCGACTGAAGGAGATGATGATGATCCAGGTGTGATGGGGCTGAATTTATACAAGACCATGCAGAATAGTGGGTACGATTGAATCAAGTTGCAGTATCAGTTCTGACAGGAAAGAATTAGCTGTAAAATCTGTGGCAGCTAGAATAAAGTCAGTTACTTCACTCTTCTGGCCCTATCTGTATGTTAACAGAGCAGCCGGACTAGGGAAAGGCAATGAAGAATTCACAGATGCCACAGTAGGCTGACTTTCAGTGTCACACAATATGGGGGTAGTTTACAGAGCCACGCAGCAATAGGAACACACTTTATTTCCTGATTATTCAAAATGTGTAGCGTTGACCTTAAATTTTCTCCATTTGAATGGCAGAACAGGCTCGAGGGGCTGAATGGCCTACTCCTGTTCCAATGTTTCTTATTTTCTCCAAATATAGTAATATTCTCCTGTTTATCACATTAGGGGACAATTCTCTTCATATGCTTGGTGCAGCAGGCTCATAAATTTTTTTATAAATAACATGGTTACAATTATGCCACCTGGTGTACAGAGGAAATATTCTCTAATCGTGTTCTAATTTGACAGACAGCGTGGACAAAACTGTGGCAAATGGAGTTCAGTGTGGGGAAAGTGTGAGGTCATTCACTTTGGACCCAAGAAAGATGAGAGTATTTTCTCAATGGTGTTAAGCTAGGAACAGTAGATGAGCAGAGAGATTATAGGGGTCCAAGTACAGAAATCACTAAAAAGCTAGTGAACAGCTACAAAAATTTTTTTAAAAGCTAATGGAATGTTAGCCTTTATCTCAAGAGGCTTGGAATTTATGTTACAGCTGTACAGAGCTCTGGTGAGACCCCATCTGGAGCACTGCGTTCAGTTCTGGGCACCGCACCTCGGGAACAATATATTGGCCTTGGAGGGGGTGCAGCGCAGATTCATCAGAATGATACCGGTGCTGAAAGGTTTAAATTATGAGGACAGATGGCATAGACTAGGCTTATATTCCCTTGAATATAGAAGATTAAAGGGTGATCTAATTTAGGTGTTTAAGCTGATTAAAGGATTTGGTGGGGTAGATGGAAAGAATCCATTTCTGCAGGGAGGGGAGGAGGAGTCCAGAACAAGGGGCATAACCTTAAAGTTAGAGCTAGGCTGTTGAGGGGTGATGTCAAAAAGCACCACTTCACACAAAGGGTAGTGGAAATCTGGAACCCTCTGCCCTCAAAAAGCTGTTGAAGCTAGGTCAATTGAAAATTTCAAAACTGAGATTCATTTTGTTAGGCAAGGGTATTAAAGGTTACAGAACCAAGGCGGGTAGATGAAAGTTAAGATACAGATCAGTCATGATCTAATTGAATGGCGGAACAGGCTCGGGGTGCTGAATGGCCTACTCCTGTTCCTATGTACAATTATGGCATTCCATAATTCAATTATTACATTCAAAAAAAATCTAGGATATTTTGGTACTAGCTGATCTAATGGTGGTTGTTGCTGGGGCTCTGTCTTTGTTTTACTTCAAAGTAGCTAGCAATCCCCTTTCTGCTGTTCTGTTAGAGGAATAAACCAAGCAGACCAGATTCACGAATCAAGTGCAGTGCAGAGAACAAGAGTGTTGGCATTGCAGAGCCTGGTTTGCTTTAAACTTATGTACAGCTCTCGCGGTATTTTTTGTACGGGGTGCCTCAAATCTTTAAAGACTCAAGGTAATTCCCTGTCAGTAGCTTAAAGTTAATAAGTGAAGTTTCATTGGTAGCCACACGTGTTGTTTTAACTAACTTTTCAGTTGAGCAGTGTTATGAAGGTCAAATGTCAGATATCTGAATTTGTTCTGAAAATGATGGTGAAATGCATCTTAGTTTTTGTTAGATCCGTGATTCTGAGAGTATGATGTTTTTCAATAACTACACGGATGCTGTAACTTAACAATCAACAGGTGTTTACTGGAGTAGGGTAGTCTGAAGACTGGGGGTACAGAGGCATGCTCAAGGCTTATATACAGGTGTGGTCACTGCCGGTACTACAGTATACAGGAGCTGTAAAAGTAGTTCTCTCTTAAAGATACATACACTACAATTCCCCTTTTAGATTAGTAGTACCCATAATATTCAAATAACAATTAACACTTTAACATGCACATTAAACAACAATAGTGTGGCAGAGCCACCAAGGGTCTCCGAACAATTGGTAATAATCCCTTTAACTACAGTATAGTGCAACCGCGGACTGCACCTTTAAACTGCCTGCTAACTACTGTATTGTGTTTTCCTGCACTCCACGTGATGACGTCATGACGCTGCTCATGTGGCCACCAGTGGCGCGAAGAACGTGATGACGTCAGCTTCCAGAATCTTCCAGTAGTCGTCGAGTGCCCAGCAAGCTGTATAGACCTGTATACCGTTTCTCCTGTAGTTTCCCTGCTAACTTCATTGTTCATTTAAAACCTGTTGATTTGATTCATCGAGTCGAATACTTTATTCAGCTAGGAACCTCCGTTCCTACAATAGTCCATTTATAGATTCAGTCTTTGGGGCGGCTTCCTGATCATTTCGGGATAGCGCCTTTCCTGCGGTTCTTGTTCTTGGTGCGGAGGCGATTCTGGCCCCTTTTCGTCGGTTAGTTCATCGGTTTCCACTGCTACTGGTTCTGAGGTAGATGCTACCGGTATGTCGGGTTCATCCCCAGGTACGCGAGACATGGGGTTGACTCGTTCCTGTGACGCTAAGATCTGATCGACGTGGCGTCTCACCATGTTCTCCCCGACATCCACTGTGTACACTAATAGCCCCTGCCTTGTGCATATCGTTCCGGGTTGCCATTTCTCTGTTCGGTAGTCACGGGCCAAGACTGGTTGTCCTACGTTGAAGCTCCTTGTCGGCTTCTCATTGATGTGCTGGAATTGTTTATCCTCAACATTTCTTAGCACATTTGGTCTGAGCAAATCCAGACGAGATCTCAACCTTCGGTTAAAGAACATCATGGCCGGGGTCTGGTTGGTAACTGCATGTGTCGCATTTCTGTAGGCTAACAGGAAATTGTCCACCTTATGCTGTAGTGGAATTTCATCGTCGCACATGGCCTTTATCGCCTTTTTAAAGGTTTGTACGAACCTCTCAGCCAATCCATTTGTGGCTGGATTCCAAGGGGCGGATGTGTAATGCCTTACCCCATTCCTTCTCTCAAATTTCCAAAACTCTTCGGACACAAACTGTGGTCCATTATCAGAGCAAATCTGCTCTGGCAAGCTGTTCCTGGCAAATATGATCCGTAGGACTGCAATCGTTTTCTCTGTAGTGGTTGAGGACATTTTTATCACAGGCCATTTCGAGTGAGCATCCACTGCTATTAAGAACATTGAATCCATGAATGCACCAGCAAAATCAATATGCACCAGCTGCCATGGAGAGGAGGGCCACTCCCATGGGTGTAGAGGGGCATGTGGTGGTGCATTTTGGACCTTCTGGCATCCTGAGCAGCTCTTGGTTAGGTCCTCGATTTGTTGATCGATCCCCGGCCACCACACATAAGCCCTAGCAAGGCTTTTCATTTTCACCCCTCCCAGATGACCTTCATGAAGCTCATTGAGCACTCTCTCCCTTAACTTGGGTGGAATCACCACTCTGGATCCACACATCACTGTCCCCTGACATACTGACAGCTGTTCTCTTCTGGATGAGAATGCTGGCAACAGTGAGTCGCCATGTGTTGGCCATCCCCTCACCGTCAAATCATATACCCGAGACAGCGTCGGATCATTGCGGGTCTCCTTCTCTATATCCGCGTTAGTTACTGGCAATCGTTCAATTATTGACGAATAAAATAGCTCGATATGGTCCACTGCTGGTGCTTCCTCCACAGTAGGCAGTGGCAGGCATGATAGCCCATCAGCGTTTCCGTGCTGTTTCGTGCCTTTATATTCTATTTCATACTGATTCGCTCCTAGAAACAGGGACCATCTTTGTAACCGTTGTGCAGTCATCACCGGAATGCTCTTCTTTGGATTAAAGATGGAAACAAGTGGTTGGTGGTCAGTCAGCAAGGTGAACTTCTGCCCATGCAGATAGTGGTTGAATTTTTTTACTCCCCATACTAGGCTGAGGGCCTCCCTGTCAATCTGGGCGTAGTTGCGCTCGGCTGAGGTTAGTGACCGAGACGCAAAGGCTACTGGCCTCTCCAACCCGTCTGGGAATTTGTGCGACAGCACCACTCCAATACCATAGGGTGATGCATCACATGCCAAACGAATTGGTAGTGCTGGGTTGAAATGGGCCAACACCTTTTTTGATGTGATCAATTCTTTGCACTTCTGGAAAGCTCGTTTACATTCGTCATTCCACTTCCATGGCACCCCTGTTTGCAGTAGGGTGTTCAGTGGGTGTAATACCGTAGACAAATTTGGTAAGAACTTATGGTAGTAGTTTACCAGCCCGAGGAACGACCTCAGTTGTGACACATTTTCCGGTGCTGGAGCCTTGACTACTGCCTCAATCTTTTCAGGGGACTTCTGTAACCCCTCTTCATCGATAACGTGGCCACAATACGAGATCTGCTTCTGGAAAAACTCGCACTTGTGGCGATTAGCTCGTAGCCCATATTCCTTTAATCTGGTGAGCACCTTCTCCAGGTTGGCGAGGCTGTCATTTTTGCCCGTGACCAGGATGTCGTCCAAATAACACTGGGTCCCTGGAATCCCTTGCAGGACTTGATCCATCGCCCTTTGCCAAATAGCCGGAGCCGATGCTACCCCGAACACCAGCCGGTTGTATTGGTAGAGACCTTTGAGTGTTGATCGTGAGGTATTGTTTCGAGGCTTCTTCTACCTCCATTTGCAAGTACGCCTGGGCTAGATCAATTTTGGTGAAGCGTTTACCTCCAGATAGCGAGGCGAAAATATCCTCAATTCGTGGAAGCGGATATTGTACAGTGTGAAGGACTGGGTTCACTGTCACCTTAAAATCCCCACAGATGCGGACCTTCTTTGGTTCCCCAGGCGTATTACTCAACGACCTCTTCATTACAGGAACGATGGGTGTAGCCCACTCGCTCCAGTCTACTTTGGACAGTACTCCTGAACGTTCCAACCCTTCCAGCTCTGCTTCGACGGCTGGTCTGATCGCATAAGGCACTGGTCTGGCCTTAAGAAACTTTGGGCTTGCATTTTCCTCTATTTTAATCGTTGCTGTTATGCCTTTTAGTGTTCCGAGTCCCTCCTGGAACACTTCTTTTGCGTCAGTTAGCATTTTTGACAGTCGTCCAGGTGTGACGTCGTCATCCTTTTTGGCCTCAACCTTCAGTGCCTGTATGGAATGCCAATCTAATTGTATCTTCCGGATCCATTCACGTCCTAGTAGTGGTGGTCCCCCATCTGGCAATACATATAGGTCCATTTTAGGTATTTCCTGGCCTTTGTATATCACTTTCACCCTTATTTTTCCTTTGGGGTAGACGTTTTGCCCCGTGTACGTCTTCAAGACAATCTCTGTAGCTTTCAAGGGTATATGTGGAAATAGCTGCTTGTAGTCCCTTTGGTTTATGACTGTTAGGGCTGATCCTGTGTCCAATTCCATTTTCACTTGGACTCCGTCTATCTTGAGTGTGACCCAGATAGTCTGGTGATCATCCATTTTGGTTACCTTATGTAGTTTCAGACAACCCAGCTCCTTGCTTCTGGAGTCTGTATCACTTTTCTGTTTGTCTGAACTACTGTCCATCACCTTATGTACCTTTTTGTACTTCTCCTGTGGAGATTTCTTGCTGTTGGTTTTCTTCCCAGACCTGCAGACTCTTGCTATGTGTCCTGTTTTTCCACTCTCTGCACCCTTGGTCCTTGAACCAACAATCCTTCTGGTCGTGTGTTGTTCTGCCGCAGCGATAACACTTCCCTGTTCCATAGGACATTTCATTGGTGCCATATTCTTGCGGTCTCCGTTGTATCTCTGCAGCGCCCTTGCGGCTGCTTCGTGTGATACTGCCATGCTGAAAGCCTTGTCCCGCGTAAGATCCTTTTCTGATAGAAGCCGTTTCTGGGTTCCTTCACTTTGAAGCCCACACACAAACTTGTCCCTTAACGTATCTGCTAGTCCCACTCCAAACTGGCAGTGTTTCGATAGCTTGCGCAGTTCCGTTAAGTACTCAGCATTGCTTTCGTCTTTCTGTTGGTTCCTTTTATGGAACTTAAATCTTTCTGCTATCAGCAGCGGTGTGGGGTTTAAGTGGTCCTGTAGGATTTCTACTATGCTTTCGAAATTCTGATCCACGGGCTTCTCTGGGGTTATTAGGTTTCGCAATAACCCATAAGTTTTTGCACCCATGGAATTTAACAAAACCAGTGCTTTCCTAGCATCTGGCACTTCATTCGCCCTGCAGTACACCTCAATACGTTCCACATATGTCGCCCAATCTTCGACTTCATTGTCGAACGTAGAGATATTGCCACTCTTCGGCATCCCTGGGTGTGATTTAACTGTCAAAAATGGCATCTCCCGCGCTCTCCCTTCTTCTCCGCTGGCACAAAATGGCGTCTCCCACGCTTTCCTTTCTTCCCGCGCTCGCCCTTCTTCTCCGCTGCGGCTTCTAAAAATGGCGTCTCCCGTGCTGTCCATTCTTCTCCCCGCGGACATTGTTCAGCCCTTGGGCCCTGGCTGTGCTCTGCACGTTTTTTTTTTCTGTGCGCCTTTCCTGTTTCCGCCGCTCGGTGCTGAACCCGGCTGCTGCTTTACCCTCTCTCTCTCCATTTTGTTTTTCCTCGACGCCGCTCGGTTTTCAACCCCCGGCTGCGCCCTGTGCGCTTCACCCTCTCTCTTACCCCGTCGACGCTGCTCGGCTTTTTCTCTGCCGTCGGTCGGCTCCAGCCGCCACTGTCCGGGAAGGGTCTGCGCTGTACCTGTTGTCAGTCTGTTGCCGATCGTCGTGGCTGGGGAACCAAGCCCGGCTCGCCACAGCCTCCCCTGCGATGTTCACTCTCTGCCGGACGACTGGGCGGTTGCTCGCGGTCGACGCCCGTGCTTCTGGCCTCGACTTCTTCCAGCGCTCTCCCGGAGCGAATCCTCGAAGGGAAATGCAGAGTTGCAGGTAGATTCGAATCGACACTCGTCGCCACTGTTAGATCCGTGATTCTGAGAGTATGATGTTTTTCAATAACTACACGGATGCTGTAACTTAACAATCAACAGGTGTTTACTGGAGTAGGGTAGTCTGAAGACTGGGGGTACAGAGGCATGCTCAAGGCTTATATACAGGTGTGGTCACTGCCGGTACTACAGTATACAGGAGCTGTAAAAGTAGTTCTCTCTTAAAGATACATACACTACAGTTTTTATTCATTAAGGGCTGTTCTCACCACTGTTACTTTCTTTGGTTGCCATGCAACTGCAAGTTCCAGCTCAGGTTGCTGTCTGACCTTTTTTCCTTTGGCACAGAATTTTATTTTCAGACTGATTCAGGTTGAAAGTCTTAACTTGCAACACAGTGGACATTTTTTTGTTTTCCTCTCGGTAGCAATGTTTTTGATATTTTGGTAGTCTTTTTTCTCATTAATTGCCAACAATTGCTGATTTAGTTGTAAAACATTGAAATATGGTTTCTGTTAACCTGCTGAGACAGATATTGCGCAATGCCAGTTGTGTGCAGTTTGATCCAGGACAATTGATTTTCCCTGTTGAGGATGTTTTTCTGCCTAAAGTAAACTTGCCAAATTATGGGCCCGGAATTTGTGGTCAGTGGCGAAGTGACTGATTGCCACTGACCTTTTTTTTTTAAAAAAAGCTGCCCACAAAGATCTCTGTGGCAAAAACTTTAGCTTTCTTGACCTGAGCTGCTGTTGGGTTTGTGAAAACAGCATCTTGCTGTCTGCCTCACCATTGAAATGTATTGAATGGCCTGAAGTTGCTGTACTTGTGCAGTAGGTACGATCAGTAGCTGTAAGTAATGGGATGGGGAATCCAGTCAAGCACATGAGTTGGTTGGATTCCAATTGCATGTGAAAGTAGCGTCATAAGAACATAAGAAATAGGAGCAGGAGTAGGCCAATCGGCCCCTCGAGCCTGCTCCGCCATTCAATAAGATCATGGCTGATCTGATCCTAACCGCCAATCCACTATCACAGAACCATCTCCTGAATCTAACAGAATTAGACACACGAAATAGGAGCAGGATCAGGCTACACGGCCCCTGGGCCCGCTCCGCTACCCACAGGGCCATGACCGATCCGGACCTAGACTCATGTCCAAATTCCTGCCCGCTCCTCGTAACCCTTAATTCCCTTTACTTCTAGGAAACTGTCTATTTCTGTTTTAAATTTATGTAATGATGTAGCTTCTCCAGCTTTTTGGGGCAGCATATTCCATGGACCTACCACCCTCTGAGTGAAGTAGTTCCTCCTCATCTTAGTTTTGAAAGAGCAGCCCCTTATTCTAAGACTATGCCCCCTAGTTCTAGTTTCACCCATCATCGGGAACATCTTCCCCGCATCCACCCGATCCAACCCCTTCACAATCTTATATGTTTCAATAAGATCGCCTCTCATTCTTCTGAACTCCAATGAGTAGAGTCCCAATCTACTCAACCTCTCCTCATATGTCCATCCCCTCATCCCCGGGATTAACCGAGTGAACCTTCTTTGTACTGACTCGAGAGCAAGTATGTCCTTTCTTAAGTATGGACACCAAAACTGTACGCAGTATTCCAGGTGCGGTCTCACCAATACCTTGTACAACTGAAGCAATACCTCCCTATTTTTATATTCTATCCCCCTAGCAATGAAAGCCAACATTCCATTGGCCGCCTTAATCACTTGCTGCACCTGCATACTAACCTTTTGAGTTTCGTGCACCAGGACCCCCAGATCCCTTTGTACTTCAGTACTTTCCAGTTTCTTGCCATTAAGATAATAACTTGCTCTACGATTTTTCCTGCCAAAGTGCATAACCTCACACTTTCCAGTATTGTATTCCATCTGCCAAATCTCTGCCCACTTACTTAGCCTGTCTATGTCCCCTTGCAGCGTTTTTATGTCCTCCTCACTCACTACTTTCCCTCCCATCTTAGTATCATCTGCAAACTTTGATATGTTACACTCGGTCCCCTCCTCCAAATCGTTAATATAGATTGTAAAGAGTTGGGGACCCAGCACTGACCCCTGCGGAACACCACTAGTTACTGATTGCCAGTCTGAGAATGAACCATTTATCCCAACTCTCTGCCTTCTGTTAGATAGCCAATCCTCTATCCAGGCCAGAATATTACCCCCAATCCCGTGATTTTTTATCTTAAGCAATAATCTTTTGTGTGGCACCTTGTCAAATGTCTTTTGGAAGTCTAAATACACTACGTCCACTGGTTCCCCTTTATCCACCCTATACGTTACTTCCTCAAAGAACTCCAGCAAATTTGTCAAACATGACTTCCCCTTCATAAAACCATGCTGACTTTGTCCTATTAAATTATGATTATCCAAATGTCCTGTTACTGTCTCCTTAATAATGGACTCCAAAATTTTACCTACCACAGATGTTAGGCTAACCGGTCTATAGTTTCCAGCCTTCTGTCTACTGCCCTTTTTAAATAAGGGTGTTACATTAGCAGTTTTCCAGTCTGCCAGGACCTTTGCCGAGTCCAGGGAGTTTTGGAAAATTATTACCAATGCATCCACAATCCCTACCGCCACTTCCCTCAAGACCCTAGGATGTAAGCCATCAGGTCCAGGTGATTTATCCGCCTTGAGTCCCATTATTTTACCGAGTACCACTTCCTTAGTGATTTTGATTGTGTTTAGCTCCTCCCCCCCCCCCCCCCCCCCCCCCCTTTAGCCCCCTGTTTGTCCAGTGTTGGGATATTCTTAGTGTCTTCTGCTGTAAAGACTGATGTAAAATATTCATTCAGTGTTTTTGCCATCTCCATATTTCCCACCATTAATTTCCCGGTCTCATCCTCTAAGGGACCAACATTTACTTTAGCCACCCTTTTTCTTTTTATATAACTATAAAAACTCTTACTATCTGTTTTTATATTTTTTGCTAATTTACTTTCATAATCTATCTTCCCTTTCTTAATCTTTTTGTTATTTTTTGCTGTCTTTTAAAGTTTTCCCAATCCTCTATCCTCCCACTAGATTTGGCTACCTTATATGCCCTTGTTTTTAGTTGAATACTATCCTTAATTTCTTTAGTTAGCCACGGATGGCTGTCTTCTTTTACACCCTTTTCTTCTCAGTGGAATATATATTTTTTGGAAGTTGTAAAATAACTCCTTAAATGTACACCACTGATCATGTATCGTCTTACCCTTTTAATCTATTTTCCCAATCCACTCTACTCAATTCCGTTCTCATACCTTCATAGTCTCCTTTATTCAAGCTTGGCACGCTTGTTTGAGATCCAACCTTCTCACCCTCTAATTGAATATGGAATTCAGCCATGTTATGGTCACTCATTCCAAGGGGATCCTTTACTAGGACATTTTTAATTCATCCTGTCTCGTTACACAGGACCAGATCTAAGGTTGCTTGCCCCCTGGTCGGTTCAGTTACATACTGCTCAAGAAACCCATCCCTAATACACTCAATGAACTCATCCTCAAGGCAGCCCTGCCCAATTTGATTTGTCCAATTAATATGATAGTTAAAATCCCCCATAATTATAGATGTTCCCTTATTACAAGCCTCAACTATTTCCTGATTGATACCCCGTCCAACAGAATTGCCACTGTTCGGAGGCCTATAGACTGCGCCCACTGGTGTTTTTTCCCCCTTATTATTCCTTACCTCCACCCAAACTGTTTCATTATCCTGATCTTTTGACCCAATATCATTTCTCTGTATTAGTGATTCCTTCCTTTATTAACATAGCCACCCCACCTCCCCTTCCTTCCTGCCTGTCCTTCCTGATTGTTAAATAACCTGGTATGTTTAATTCCCAGGCATTGTCACCCTGCAGCCATGTTTCTGTAATGGTCACAAGATCATACCCATATGTAGTTATTTGTGCCATTAACTCGTCTATTTTGTTACGAATGCTACGTGCATTCAGATAGAGAACTTTCAAATATGTTTTGTGACACTTAGTTTCTGCTTTTGCCCTTTTTATTACTTTACCTTTTACTCCATACCTTCTGCCCCTTCCTGACACGCTCTGGTTTTTAATTTCCCCACTGCTACCTAAGTCTATGACCTTCTCTGTTGTCATTTTTATTATTTGCTCTCTCGGAACCTCCCCCCCACTAGTTAGTTTAAAGCCCTCTCTACAGCCCTAGTTATATGATCCACCAGGACTCTAGTCCCAGCACTGGCCAAGTGAAGCCCGTCCCAACGGAACAGCTCCCTCCTGCCCCAGTACTGGTGCCTTTTGATTTCTTAATTTGTTATAAATTTACAATGATTCAGAGACTTTATTGAATTTACATTAATCTATATACGGAAATGATTATTACTGTTGTATTTCTTAGCCCAAATTCGGAAAGAAAATTCTATCTAAGAATCTGGTAGCTTGTTATACTTGTTGGTAAAGTCACGTGCTTGTTCTGATGAGCTATAGTTATGAACAGGTACTTGATGATAAATTGAGGCTTTTCTTTTTTCCAGAGCTGAGAAGGTTAAGGAGTAAGGCAAATAGAGAGAGATTGTTTCCACTGGTTGGCAACATGGTAATGAGAGGCACAAATTTAAGCTGCTTGCAAATAATTCATTGGGATATTTGGAAAAATATTCTTTACACTGTGGTTAGAATGTGGAATTCTCTGCCACAAAAAGTTGAGTACATAGGAGCATAAATTATTTTTAAAAGGGGAATTAGATTTGAAGAAGAGGGATATTAAACATGAGCATGCAAGGATTAAACTGGGTGACTTTTGGAGAGCACTTTTATTGTTTATGTACATTGTGTATGCCTTTATCTTTAGGTTAACTTTATCCTCACCTCTTTATCCATGACATCATATTCTTGGCTACTTTGTTATTTTCTCCTGAACTCACTTGATTTCGCCTTCAAATATTGTTGTTCTACCTCTTGGTAAGTGTTTTTCTCCAGTTCACTTTCCTCAGCTCCATCCCCATTCTCTCTGTTAGCTTTTTTCCCCCCCATCCTATTGCTTTGGTTCTTGTACTACCAAATCTCTCTCAATTGATCACCTTAAACCTGGTTATTATTGTGATCCCTGGATGTTCTTCCACACTTACCTCTTATCTGCTCTGCTTCATTTCCCATTTATTGGTCTAGCAGTGCTTCCTCCCTTGTTGAACTTCTTGCATATTGGGTCAGAAAGGAATCGGTTTATTTGGGGGTAGTTGAAATTCCCCCATGATTGTGATTCTGTGTTTTGCTGATTTCATAGATTTGCCTATATATTTCTCCCTCCACTTCTTTTCCACTATTTGGTGGTCTGTGGAATACCCCTAATCATACAGCCGATCCCTTTCTCTATCTATTTTAGTTATGTCCTTTCTTGCTACTGTCATTGTTATTACTGATTAACACAGCTACCCCACCACCCCTCCGTTTTTCCCCATCTTTTCTAAATACATTGGGTCGCATTTTCCGATTGGAGACCTCATGCGTTCACAACAAGATAAAAGACTTGTGTGGTGCTATGGACATGAAAATTATTATTAAATAAGCATCATTTAGTTGAGCTTGCTGGCTTTTCTTTTGCTCCTTTTAGAAATGATTCTTGGTAACCCATCCTACTCTTCAATCTTAGTCAACCAAAAGTGTATTCTGTACAGTTAAGTTGACAACCTTGCTAATGAAATTTAGAACTCCCCAGATAACTTGTTAAACCAATAATCATACAAGGAGCTGACTTGACTTTATACATTCACCATCATGGTGCTTTCTCCAGTGTCAACTTTTAGTCAAAACTGACTACTGCCCTCCCCAGAACAGAATCTTATCGGTTAACTTAACAATAACTTTGGCCGCGATCTTGCCTTTCGGTGCGAGTTGGGAGCGGGTCAGTTGCCTTCTGGGTTCCAATCCCGTCCCCAACAATGCACGATGTAATTTTACATCAGTTGGCCTTGTTAAGCCTGCCCTGCGTGCTTGCCGGCCAATTAAGAGAAAGCCGGTGGCAGATGATGTCAGTTGATGACGCATCATCTGCTGGTTTTCTTAAAGGGGACACGCACATTTTTTTGACATGATTTTTCAGTGTTTGACAGCATTGAGGTGCTGCAAACACTGCCAATCACTGTACAAAGGTGAGCCCTTGCACTCGGGCTCTCCAGTGACTCTCTCCTTGGGATAAAACAGATGGCAGCTGCAGGTGAGGTTACAGAAGTGATCTGCCACTGGTGAGAGAGGTTCTCCCAATGAGGTGGGACTACACAAACACGTCAATCCTTGTTACCTACAGAAAAGTCTAAATACATTAAAAACAATTTTCCCAACATTTTCTTACCTCTGAAACTCACCAGTGTACTGTTGGATCCTTCACACCACTTGTGCAGCTGTCATCAATGCACAAACCTTACAGTAGACCCACAGCCGCCACACTTATTTGGCATGGTGTCGGGAAGCCCACAGTCGACCTGTCAAAATTGAAAAAAGGCTCTTAACTGCCTGTTAACTGAACAGGCAGTTAAGTGCCTATAATCCTCTTCCCACCGATAGATGTCAGGTCCCTGTGCAAATCAGGGACCCGACACTTGGGAAGATTGTATGGAGTCAATTTTGCCAGCAGTCCCACCTCCAAACCCGCCCCCTGAGCGCCGGCAAAATTCCCCCCCTTTGAGTCCAAAGGAAACGTTTGGAAATTTTTGAATCATACCCAATCAATTCTGGATGGAATGCTCAAAATGTTGCTGAAGATTTTCGAGTGCTTAGTTTCAAAGGTGCACCATCTTCATTGAATCATAGAATGATTCCATAACTCCAGTATGATTTGGACAGGTTGGGTGATTGGGCAGATGCATGGCAGATGCAGTATAATGTGGATAAATGCGAGGTTATCCACTTTGGTGGCAAAAACAGGAAGGCAGATTATTATCTGAACGGCAATAGATTGGGAGAAGGGGAAGTGCAACGAGACCTGGGTGTCCTTGTGCACGAGTCGCTGAAGGTAAGCATGCAGGTGCAGCAGTCGGTTAAGAAGGCAAATGGTATGTTGGCCTTTGTAGCGAGAGGGTTTGAGTACAGTGTAGTGTATGTACCTTTTAAGGGGAGAACTACTTTTTACAGCTCCTGTATACTGTAGTACCGGCAGTGACCACACCTGTATATAAACCCTGAGTAGGGATCTGTACAGTTAGTTTTAGAGTAACCCTCATCCAGTAAACACCTGTTGATTGTTCCCTGCAGTCTCTTGTCCAGTTATTGAAGGACACACAACATCAAGATACACGGAGCTAACATTGGCGACGAGAAGATTCAAACCTACCTGCAACTCTGCATCACCTCCCAGGGATTCGCTCCTGGAGAACAGTGAAAGAAGGCGGCCGAGTCCAGAGGCACGGGCGTCAACCATCCAGCGGAGACTTGAGCATCGCAGGGGAGGCTGTTGAGAGCTGGGCTTGGTTCTCCAGTCACGGTGGTCCAGTGAAACGGGCTGGCAACAGGTACGGCGCAGACCCTTCCCGGACAGCGGCGACTAGAGCCGACCGACGGCACAGAAAAAGGCCGAGCAGCGTCGACGGGAGAAGAGTGAGGGTAGAGCGCACAGGGAGCGACCGGTGTTCAGGACCGAGCGGCGTCGACGGGAGAAGAGAGGGGGTAGAGCGCACAGGGCGCAGCCGGTGTTCAGGACCGAGCGGCGTCAACGAGAGAGAGCAGAGCGTAGCCGGTGTTCAAGGGCCGAGCAGCGTCAACGAGAGAGAGAGGCGCGCAGGAAAACACGCAGAGCGCAGCCAGTGTTCAAGGGCCGAGCAGCGTCAGCGGGGAAGAAAGGAAAGCGCGGGAGACGCCATTTTGAGCCGCAGCGGAGAAGGGAGAGCGCGGGAGACGCCATTTTGAGCCGCAGCGGAGAAGAAGGGAGAGTGCGGGAAAACGCCATTTTGAGCCGCAGCGGAGAAGAAGGGAGAGTGCGGGAAAACGCCATTTTGAGCCAGTCTAACCACACCCAGGGATGCCGAAGAGTGGCAGTGTCACAGCGTTCGACAATGAAGTCGAAGATTGGACGACATATATCGAACGCATAGAAGTGTACTGCAAGGCGAATGAAGTGCCAGATGACAGGAAAGCACTGGTATTGTTGAATTCAATGGGTGCAAAAACGTATGGCTTACTGCGAAACCTAGTAACCCCAGAGAAGCCAGTGGAAAAGGATTTTGAAAACATAGTGTCAATCCTACAGGACCACTTAAACCCCACACCGCTGCTGATAGCAGAAAGATTTAAGTTTCACAAAAGGAACCAGCAAAAAGGTGAAAGTAATGCTGAGTATTTAACAGAACTGCGCAAGCTATCGAAACACTGCCAGTTTGGAACGGGACTAGCAGATATTTTAAGGGAGAAGTTTGTGTGTGGGCTTCAAAGTGAAGGAACCCAGAAACGGCTTCAATCAGAAAAGGATCTTACGCTGGACAAGGCTTTCAGCATGGCAGTATCACACGAAGCAGCCGCACGGGGCGCTGCAGAGATACAACGGAGATCGCAAGAATATGGCACAAATGAAATGTCATACGGAACAGTGAAGTGCTATCGCTGCGGCAGAACAACACACGACCATAGTGATTGCTGGTTCAAGGACAAAGTGTGCAGACAGTGTGGAAAGTAGGACACACAGCAAGAGTCTGCAGGTCGGGAAAGAAAACCAGCAGCAAGAAATCTCCACAGGAGAAGTACAAGAAGGTACATAAGGTGACGGAGAGTAGTTCAGACGAACAGAAAAGTGATAGACTCCGGAAGCAAGGAGCTGGATTATCTGAAACTACATAATGTGATCAAAACGGAGGATCACCAAACTATCTGGGTCACGCTCAAGATAGCCGGAGTCCAAGTGAAAATGGAATTGGACACAGGATCAGCCCTGACAGTCATAAACCGAAGGGACTCCAAGCGGCTATTCGCACATATACCCTTGAGAGATAGAGATTGTCTTGAAGACGTACACGGGGCAAAAAGTCTACCCCAAAGGAAAAATAAGGGTGAACGTTATATCTAAAGGCAAGGAAACACCAAAAATGGACCTAATATGTATTGCCAGATGGAGGACCACCACTACTAGGACGTGAATGGATCCGGAAGATACAGCTAGATTGGCATTCCATACAAGCACTGACTGTAGATGCCAAAAAGGAGGACGACGTCACACCTGGACGACTGTCAAAAATGCTAACTGACGCACAAGAAGTGTTCCAGGAGGGGCTCGGAACACTAAAAGGCATAACAGCGACGATCAAAATAGAAGAAAATGCAAGCCCAAAGTTTTTTAAGGCCAGACCGGTGCCTTATGCGATCCGCCCAGCCGTCGAAGCAGAGCTGGAAGGTTTGGAACGTTCAGGAGTACTGTCCAAAGTGGACTGGAGCGAGTGGGCTACACCCATCGTTCCTGTAATGAAGAGGTCGTTGAGTAATACGCCTGGGGAACCAAAGAAGGTTCGCATCTGTGGGGACTTTAAGGTGACAGTGAACCCAGTCCTTCACACTGTACAATATCCGCTTCCGCGGATTGAAGATATTTTTGCCTCACTATCTGGAGGGAAACGCTTCACTAAGATTGATCTGGCCCAGGCGTACCTGCAAATGGAGGCAGAAGAAGCCTCGAAACAGTACCTCACGATCAACACTCATAAAGGTCTCTACCAATACAACCGGCTGGTGTTCGGGGTAGCATCAGCTCCGGCTATTTGGCAAAGGGCAATGGATCAAGTCCTGCAAGGGATTCCAGGGACCCAGTGTTATTTGGACGACATCCTGGTCACGGGCGAAAATGACAGTGATCACCTTGCCAACCTGGAGCAGGTGCTCACTAGATTGAAGGAATATGGGCTCCGAGCTAATCGCCACAAATGCGAGTTTTTCCAGAAGCAGATCTCGTATTGTGGCCACGTTATTGATGAAGAGGGGTTACATAAGCCCCCTGAAAAGATTGAGGCAGCAGTCAAGGCTCCAGCACCGGAAAATGTGTCACAACTGAGGTCGTTCCTCGGGCTGGTGAACTACTACCATAAGTTCTTGCCGAATTTGTCTACAGTACTACACCCACTGAACACCCTACTGCAAACGGGGGTACCATGGAAGTGGAATGACGAATGTAAACGAGATTTCCAGAAGTGCAAAGAATTGATCACATCAAGAGGTGTTGGCTCATTTCAACCCAGCACTACCAATTCTGTTGGCGTGTGATGCATCATCCTATGGCATTGGAGCGGTGCTGTCGCACAAATTCCCGGACAGCTCGGAGAGGCCAGTAGCCTTTGCGTCTCGGTCACTAACTTCAGCCGAGCGTAACTACGCCCAGATTGACAGGGAGGCCCTCAGCCTAGTGTGGGGAGTGAAAAAGTTCAACCACTATCTGCACGGGCAGAAGTTCACCTTGCTGACTGACCACCAACCACTTGTCTCCATCTTTAATCCAAAGAGGGGCGTTCCGGTGATGACTGCGCAACGGCTACAAAGATGGTCCCTTTTTCTAGGGGCGAACCAATATGAAATCGAGTATAAGGGCACGAAACAGCATGGAAACGCTGATGGGCTATCACGCCTGCCACTGCCTACTGCGGAGGAAGCACCAGCAGTGGACCCTGTCGAAATATTTTATTCGACTACAATTGAACGCTTGCCAATAACAAACGCTGATCGAGAAGGAGACCCGAAATGACCCGACACTGTCTCGGGTATATGACTTGACGGTGAAGGGATGGCCAACACATGGCGACTCACTGTTGCCAGCATTCTCATCCAGAAGAGAACAGCTGTCAGTATGCCAGGGGACCTTGATGGGTGGAATTACCACTCGGGATCCACACAAGTTAAGGGAGAGAGTGCTCAATGCGCTTCACGAAGGCCATCTGGGAGGGGTGAAAATGAAAAGCCTTGCTAGGGCTTGTGTGGTGGCCGGGGATCGATCAGCAAATCGAGGACCTGACAAAAAGCTGCTCAGGATACCAGAAGTTCCAAAATGCACCACCACATGCCCCTCTACACCCATGGGAGTGGCCCTCATCTCCATGGCAACGGGTGCATATTGATTTTGCTGGTCCATTCATGGACTCAATGTTCTTAATAGCCGTGGATGCGCACTCGAAATGGCCTGAGGTGATCAAAATGTCCACCACGGAGAAAACTATTGCAGTCCTACGGACCATATTTGCCAGGAATGGCTTGCCAGAGCAGATTTGCTCTGATAACGGACCACAGTTTGTGTCCGAAGAGTTTCGAAGATTTATGAAATGAATGGGGTAAGGCATTACACATCCGCCCCGTATCATCCAGCCACAAATGGATTGGCTGAGAGGTTCGTACAAACCTTTAAAAAAGCAGTAAGGGCCATGTGCGATGACGACATTCCACTGCAGCATAAGGTGGACAATTTCCTGTTAGCCTATAGAAATGCGATACATGCAGTCGCCAACCAGACCCCGGCCATGATGTTCTTTAACCGAAGGTTGAGATCTCGTCTGGATTTGCTCAGACCAAATGTACGAAGAGATGTTGAGAATAAGCAATTCCAGCACATCAATGAGAAGCCGACAAGGAGCTTCAATGTAGGGCAACCAGTCTTGGCCCGCGACTACCGAACAGAGAAATGGCAACCAGGAACGATATACACACAGCAGGGGCCACTAATGTACACAGTGGATGTTGGGGAGAACATTGTGAGACGCCATGTCGACCAGATCCTAGAGTCACAGGAACGAGTCAACCCCATGTCTCGCGTACCTGGTGATGAACCCGACATACAGGTAGCATCTACCCCAGAAACAGTAGCATCAGAAGCTGATGAACCAACCGACGACAGGGGGCCAGAATCGCCTCCGCACCACCAGCAAGACACTCCGGAAAGGCGCTATCCAGAAAGGATCAGGAAGCCGCCCCAAAGACTGAATTTATAAATGGACTATTTTCAGTTAATGTTGCATGTTTAAAAGTGTTAATTGTAATTAGTTGATATTTAATTGTTAAATGAATGTTATGGTACTGTTAATCTAAAAGGGGAGGAATTGTAGTGAATGTACCTTTAAGGGGAGAACTACTTTTTACAGCTCCTGTATACTGTAGTACCGGCAGTGACCACACCTGTATATAAACCCTGAGTAGGGATCTGTACAGTTAGTTTTAGAGTAACCCTCATCCAGTAAACACCTGTTGATTGTTCTCTGCAGTCTCTTGTCTAGTTATTGAAGGACACACAACATCAAGATACACAGATCTAACATACAGGAACAAGGATGTCTTGCTGCAGTTGTACAGGGCCTTGGTGAGACCACACCTTGAGTATTGTGTGCAGATTTGGTCACCTTATCTGAGGAAGGATGTTCTTGCCATGGAGGGAGTGCAGCGAAGATTTACCAGACTGATACCTGGGCTGGCAGGAATGACGTATGATGAGAGATTGGGTCGATTGGGCTTATACTCGCTGGAGTTTAGAAGAATGAGAGGGGATCTCATTGAAACTTACAACATTTTTAACAGGACTAGACAGACTAGATGCAGGAAGGATGTTCCCGATGGCGGCGGAGTCCAGAACCAGGGGTCACAGTCTAAAGATAAGGGGTAAGCTATTTAGGACAGAGATGAGGAGGAATTTCTTCACCCAGAGAGTGGTGAACCTGTGGAATTCTCCACCACAGAAGGAAGTTGAGGCCAATTCATTAAAAATATTCAAGAAGGAGTTGGATATATTTCTTAAGGCTAAAGGGATCAAGGGATATGGGGAGAAGGCAGGGACAGGGTACCGAGTTTGGATGATCAGCCATGATCTCATTGAATGGCGGAGCAGGCTCGAGGGGCCGAATGGCCTACTACTCCTCCTATCTTCTATGTTTCTATGATACAGAAGGAGGCCATTCGGCCCATTGTGCCTGTAAAAGACCAAGCCAATTAGGTGCACAATCTTCATGAATTGTTTGAATAATTTTTCATTTTCTTACAATACACAATACCACAAAGTAAATTTGTTCAAAATACATCATCACAGTATCAGTATTGAAACACAGTATCATGATATACACTTTACACCTAATCCCAGCATATTACCATCTCGTCTAGCTTCTAATCTCTTTTACTTCTTTTGGTTCTTTTATTCTTTTGTCCGATCGCAGCCCTGCCTTCGATCTAGTTCCTTTTCTCTCCAGTTTTGAAGAAGGGTCAAACCTGAAACGTCAACTCAAATTTCTCTCCACGGATGTTGCCTGACCTGCTGAGTTTTTCCAGCATTTTCTGTTGTTATTTCGGATTTCCAACATCTGCAGTATTTTGCTATCGCATCATGATATAGAGACTTCACTCAGTACAAGGTGATTTGTTGAACTTTGTCATGAAGGCAGTGACCCTTTAAAGAGCTGTTTATACTCTGGTTTTTTTGAGTGTCAGCTGTGGCTCAGTTGGTAGCACCCTCGCTTCTGAGTCATAGAAACATAGAAACATAGAGATAGGAACAGGAGTAGGCCATTCGGCCCTTCGAGCCTGCTCCGCCATTCAATGAGATCATGGCTGATCTTCGTCTGAGATCATAGCTGATCTTACCAGTTCAGTACCCCGTCCCCGCCTTTTCTCCGTAACCCTTAATCCCCTTAGCCTTCAGAAATATATCCAATTCTCTCTTGAAAATATTTATTGAATTAGCCTTCGCAGCCCTCTGTGGCAGGGAATTCCACAGGCTCACCACTCATTGAGTGAAGAAATTCTTCCTCATCTCTGTTTTAAATGATTTGCCCGCTATTTTTAGACTGTGGCCCCTGGTTCTGTGCTCCCCGGCCATTGGAAACATTCTCTCTGAATTCAGCCTGTCCAGGCCTGCCATAATTTTATATGTTTCGATGAGATCCCCTCTCAATCTTCTAAACTCCAGTGAGTACAAGCCCAAACTATTTAATCTCTCTTCGTAGGTCATTCCCGCCATTCCAGGTATCAGCCTGGTGAATCGCCGTTGCACTCTTTCCATGGCAAGAACATCCTTCCGCAGATGGGGCGACCAAAACTGTACACAATACTCCAGATGCGGTCTCACCAGCACCTTGTACAGCTGTAGTAAGGTATCCCTATTCCTATACTCGAACCCCCTTGATATGAAGGCCAACATACCATTTGCCTTCTTAATCGCCTGTTGCACCTGCATGCTCTCCTTCAGTGACTGGTGCACAAGAACACCCAGGTCCCTCTGCACTTCCCCATCTCCCAATCTATTGCCATTTAGATAATAATCTACCCTCCTGTTTTTACCCCCAAAGTGGATAACCTCGCATTTATCTACATTATAGTGCATCTGCCACGTATCCGCCCATTCCCCCAACCTGTCCAAATCGCACTGTAGCCTCCTGACATCCTCATCAGAGCCCACCCCTCCTCCTAGTTTAGTGTCGTCAGCGAATTTGGAAATATTGCATCCAATTCCCTGATCCAGATCATTTATATATATTGTGAACAGCTGGGGTCCCAGGACAGATCCTTGCGGCACCCCGCTGGTCACTGCCTGCCACTCCGAAAACGAGCCGTTTATTCCAACTCTCTGTTTTCTATCCGCCAGCCAGTTCTCTATCCACGTTAATACTTTGCCCCCAATCCCATGAGCCTTAATTTTGCATGATAATCTTTTGTGTGGAACCTTATCGAAGGCTTTCTGGAAGTCAAGGTACACCACATCCACTGGCTCTCCCCCATCTATTTTACCAGTTACTTCCTCAAAAAATTCCAGCAGATTAGTCAAACACGATTTACCCTTTGTAAATCCACGTTGACTCTGTCCGATCCTTTCCCCATTTGTCAAGTGCTCCGCTATTTTATCCTTAATAATGGACTCTAGCATTCTGCCCACAACCGATGGAAGGCTTACTGGTCTATAATTCCCTGCTTTCTCTCTACCCCCCTTTTTAAATATTGGGGTAACATTAGCTACCCTCCAATCCACGGGTACTGTTCCCGAGTCAATGGAGTTCCGGAAGATGATCCTTAGAGCATCTGCTATCTCCAGGGCCACCTCCTTAAGTACCCTAGGATGTAGTTTATCAGGCCCCGGGGATTTGTCGGCCTTCAGACCCCTCAACTTACCCAGCACCATATCCCTAGAGATACTAATTTCTGTCAGCTCCTCCCTCTCATTAGTTCCTATGTTTGCCGATGTTCCTGGGAGGTTATTTGTGTCCTCCTTTGTGAATACAGAACCAAAGTATGAGTTTAATTGGTCTGCCATTTCCTTATTCTCCATTATATATTCTCCCGAATCGGACTGCAAGGGACCGACTTGGGATTTTACCAGTCTTTTCCTCCTGATATACCGATAAAAGCTTTTGCAGTCTGTCTTTATGTTTGCTGCAAGTTTACTTTCGTATTCTATTTTCCCCTTCCTGATTAATCCCTTTGTCCTCTTTTGCTGTATCCTGTACTGCCCCCAATCTTCCGGTCTGGTGCTTTTTTTTGCCAGTTGATATGCCCTTTTTTTTAATTTTATGCTGTCCCTAATTTCCCTCGTTATCCACGGTTGAGTCACCTTTTTAGGTTTATTTTTGTGCCAAACCGGTATAAACATGTTCTGGAATTCTTCCATTCTATCTTTGAATGCTTGCCATTGTCTATCCACTGTCAATCCCCCCAGAAACACCACCCAATCAATCTTACCCAATTCCCGTCTCATACCCTCGTAATTCCCTTTATTTAAGTTCTGGACCTTAGTCTCTGATTCAATTTCCTCACTCTCCATCTCGACTGAGAGCTCGATCATATTATGATCGCTCTGACCCAAGGGGCCTCGTACAAGAAGATTGCTGATAAGTCCCTTCTCATTGCACAATACCCAGTCTAAAATGGCCTGATCTCGAGTCGGCTCCTCGACATATTGGTCCAGATAACCGTCCCGAAAACATTCCAGGAATTCCTCCTCCTCAGAATTTTTACTAGTTTGGGTAGTCCAATCAATATGTAAATTAAAGTCACCCATGATGACAGCTGTGCTCTTATCGCACGCTTCTCTAATTTCCCTTTTTATGCCTTCCCTCACCTCCATATTACTATTTGGAGGCCTATATATCACACCCACTAACGTTTTCCTCCCCTTGCTATTTCTCATTTCTACCCATACAGATTCCGTTTCATCCGAGTTAATATCCTTCCTTTCCATTGCATTAATCCCCTCCTTTACCAGCAATGCTACCCCACCTCCCCTACCTTTTTGCCGATCCTTCCTAAATATTGTATATCCCTGGATGTTAAGTTCCCAGCCTTGCCCACCCTGCAGCCACGTTTCTGGCTGTAGTCGATGACCAGGCGCTGCTTCTCGCCGGTCTTAACGACCACAACCTGGGCTCGCCAGGGGCTGGTGCTGCCCTCAATAATCCCTTCTTTCAGGAGCCGCTCCACTTCGGTTTTAATGAAAACCCTGTCCCCGGCACTGTATCGCCTGCTCTTTGTGGCGATGGGCTTACAGTCGGGGGTGAGGTTAGCAAACAGTTGGGGGGGGGGGGGTGACTCTGAGTGTGGAGAGGTTGCACCTGGTGCGCGGCGGGCAGTTTGGAAGCTGCTGGCTGCGGACTGTGAGTGGGGGTAGGGGTCCACCGTACGCCATTGTAACACTTTTAAGGTGGCACTGAAAATCTAACCCCAGCAGGACGGCAGCGCAGAGGTCAGGCAGGACCAGAAGTTTAAAATGATCGTACACGGTCCCGTCTACTATGAGTGTCACCACGCAGTAGCCGCCGATGTCCGCCGACTGGGACTCGGAGGCCATAGAAATCCGCTGTTGCGCAGGCAGGACTGGGAGAGAGCAATGCCGCACCGTGTCGGGGTGGATGAAGCTCTCCGTGCTCCCAGAGTCAAAAAGGCAGATTGTATCGTGACCATTTACCTTAATGTCCATTGTGGAACTGGCCAGTTGGTGCGGTCTCGCTTGGTCCAGTGTAACGGATGCCAGCGTAGGGGTCGGTGTGTCGCTGCGGGTATCAGATGAGGCGGTGTCGGGGGCCTGCTGCGTCCCGGCTGTCGTCCAAGATGGCGGCGTCCATGATCCCCATGTGGCTGGAGGCGTCCAAAATGGCTGCTGTACCGGTGATTCGCACATGGCCGGGGAGGTCCAAGATAGCGGCCCGCATGGCCCACACGCGGCGCTGCTGGGGTTCGGGGTGGCTTTGGCCCTGCAGACGCTAGCGTAGTGTCCCTTCTTCCCGCAGCCCGAGCAGATCGCGTTTTTCGCCGGGCAGCGCGCTCTGGGGTGTTTTGCCTGGCCACAGAAGTAGCATTTCTGGCCTTGGGGCACTGCTGTCTGGCCTTGGGACACTGCTGCGGTAGTTGGGCCGTTGTTGGGGTGTGGCTGGGGTGGCACGGCGCTATGAGGCGGTCCTACCGTGTCCCAGGCTGTCATTCCCCGCGGCGTCCACGGTGCAGAGGAGTAGGCATCCATGCCCTGGTAGGCTGCATCCAACGATAGTGCGAGTTCAGAGGCCTTGTTGAGGTCGAGGTTACTCTGCTCCAACAGTCGCTGTCGGGTGTAATTGGATCTGTGGCCCGCTACAAAAGCGTCCCGGATAAGTTCCTCTGTGTACACGGCGGCCTTTACATCCTTACAACCACAGGCCCGGCCAAGCACAGACAGTGCCTGAAGGTATTCCACGGTCGATTCCCCAGGTTGTTGTTTACGACTCCCCAGGAGGTGCCTGGCGTACACTTCGTTCACTGGGCGCGTGTACTGGTCCTTGAGGAGCTTGATAGCGTCCGCGTACGAGGTCGCGTCTTGGATGACCGAGTACACTCGGTGGTTCACTTTGGAGGTCAGGACATCCAGTTTGTCCTCGTCCGATTTGATTGCTTCGGAGGCGGTCAGGAATTTTTCGAAACACTTAAGCCAGTGAGTAAACTTGGTGGATGAGTCCGCCTCCCGATGATCTAAGTCCAGGCATGCTGGTGTGAGAATCTTCTCCATTATAAAAATGTTGTTGATAAAATTGATGCGCTATCAATTACTCATAAAAGACTGAGAGTTAGAAGAGTAACCAAAGGCTTTTATTAACAACAGAATGGAGGTCTGCCTCGAGTGGTCGACCGGTCCAGGATACAAGGGCTGGGGAGCAGTCACCTTTATACTAGGACCTGTGGGAGGAGTCAGCCGAGGCATGTCCAGGCATGTACACAGTGGAATACAAACAGGACAAACAGGAATACAAACAGTGGTTTACCACATTCACCCCTTGTTTAAAATTGAGTCCGGCGGGGTGAAGTGTATTAAAAGTTAGTGTATTGGAGTCTCTCCGGAGGTCTTGTCTGCCGCTGTGATCTGCGTGGCGACGGCAGGGGTAGTGAAGTTTCCGGCGTCGAGTCCAGCGTAGGCTGTGGCACAGGCGTGTCATCCTCGTAGATGTCGAGCGGGTCGCGGGGCCCAGGCCTGCCGTCTGCTGGGGCTGGATATCGGATCGTGGGGGGGGGGGGGGGTGGTAGTGGGTAGTGGGTTACTGCGGCCCCCGAGGGTGCAAGGTCTCTTATGGAGACTGTGTCCTCCCGCCCGTCCGGGTATGCGATGTAAGCATACTGGGGGTTGGCGTGGAGGAGGTCGACCCTCTCGACCAGGGGGTCCGTTTTATGGGTCCTCACGTGTCTTCTCAGTAGGACCGGCCCTGGGGACGTCAGCCATGGCGGTAGCGATGTCCCCGATGTGGACTTCCTTGGGAAGACAAACATTTTCTCATGAGGGGTGGCGTTAGTGGCAGTGCAGAGCAGTGACCGAATAGAGTGGAGCGCATCGGGCAGCACATCCTGCCAGCGGGAGGTTGGAAGGCCCCTAGACTTTAAGGCTAGCAGGACGGCCTTCCAAACTGTCGCATTTTCTCTTTCCACCTGTCCGTTCCCCCGGGGGTTGTAACTGGTGGTCCTGCTTGTGGCAATACCCCTAGTTAGCAGATACTGACGGAGTTCGTCGCTCATAAACGATGAGCCCCGGTCGCTATGGATATAGCTGGGGAAGCCGAACAGGGTGAAGAGGTTGTTCAGACATTTAATGACCGTGGCACTGGTCATGTCCGGGCAGGGGAAGGCGAACGGGAAACGGGAGTACTCATCAATAATATTGAGGAAGTACACATTGCGGTCGGAGGAGGGGAGAGGCCCTTTAAAATCGACGCTCAGGCGCTCGAAGGGGCGAGTGGCTTTTATCAGGTGGGCCCTGTCTGGTCTATAAAAGTGCAGTTTGCACTCAGCGCAGACTTGGCAGTTCCTGGTCATGGTCCTGACCTCCTCAATAGAGTAAGGCAGGTTGCGGGCCTTGATGAAGTGGAAGAACCTGGTGACCCCCGGGTGGCAGAGGTCATTGTGGAGGGCCCGCAGTCTATCGATCTGCGCGCTGGCGCAGGTGCCACGCGATAGCGCATCCGGGGGTTCATTTAGCTTCCCGGGCCGGTACAAGATCTCGTAGTTGTAGGTGGAAAGTTCGATTCTCCACCTCAAGATCTTGTCATTTTTGATTTTGCCCCTCTGCTTGCTGTTGAACATAAAAGCAACTGAACGCTGGTCAGTGAGCAGGGTAAATCGTTTTCCGGCCAGGTAGTGCCTCCAATGACGCACAGCCTCCACAATCGCCTGGGCCTCCTTCTCAACAGCGGAGTGTCTGGTCTCCGGGCCTTGGAGGGTTCGTGAAAAGAAGGCCACGGGTCTCCCCGCCTGATTGAGGGTAGCGGCCAGGGCAAAGTCAGACGCGTCGCTTTCCACCTGGAAGGGGATGGATTCGTCCACTGCGTGCATGGTGGCTTTGGCAATGTCCTCCTTGATACGGTGGAAGGCTAAGCGGGCCTCTGCCGTCAAGGGAAAAGAGGTGGACTTGATCAGCGGACGGGCCTTGTCCGCATAGTAGGGGACCCACTGGGCGTAATAGGAGAAAAACCCTAGGCACCTCTTCAGGGCCTTGAGGCAGTGGGGCAGTGGAAGTTCCATAAGGGGACGCATCCGGTCGGGGTCGGGGCCGATGACTCCGTGTTCCACAACACAGCCAAGGATGGCGAGGCGGTTTGTGCGGAATATGCACTTCTCCTTGTTATATGTCAGGTTTAGGAGTTGGGCGGTGCGGAGGAATTTTTCGAGGTTTGCGTCATGGTCCTGCAAGTCACGGCCGCAGATGGTCACATTGTCCAGATATGGGAAAGTGGCCTGCAAAGCATTTTGATCTACCATCCGGTCCATCTCCCTTTGGAAGACGGAGACCCCGTTGGTGACGCCAAAGGGAACCCTAAGGAAGTGATAGAAGCGGGCCTCTGCCGTCAAGGGAAAAGAGGTGGACTTGATCAGCGGACGGTAAACCACTGTTTGTATTCCTGTTTGTCCTGTTTGTATTCCACTGTGTACATGCCTGGACATGCCTCGGCTGACTCCTCCCACAGGTCCTAGTATAAAGGTGACTGCTCCCCAGCCCTTGTATCCTGGACCGGTCGACCACTCGAGGCAGACCTCCATTCTGTTGTTAATAAAAGCCTTTGGTTACTCTTCTAACTCTCAGTCTTTTATGAGTAATTGATAGCGCATCACTACCCCACCTCCCCTACCTTTTTGCCGATCCTTCCTAAATATTGTATATCCCTGGATGTTAAGTTCCCAGCCTTGCCCACCCTGCAGCCACGTTTCTGTAATCCCAATCAAATCATACTTGTTTACCTCTATTTCCACAACTAATTCATCCACCTTGTTCCTAATGCTTCTAGCATTAAGATACAAAGCCTTCAGGCTTGCTTTTTTCACACTCTCATTATGAATTAGTTTGGCCCTTTGTGTTTCTCTCCTTTGCTTATTGCTTCTCACCTTTCTACCATCTATTTCTGACTTCATATGACTTCCCTCTTTTCCACTACCTAGGTTCCCATCCCCCTGCCAAATTAGTTTAAATCCTCCCGAACCGCCCTAGAAAATATTACCCCGAGGACATCGGCTCCCTCACAGTTCAGGTGTAGACCGTCCCCTTGGTACAGGTCACTCCTCCCCAGGAACTGGTTCCAATGCCTCAAGAATTTAAATCCCTCTCCCTTGCACCACTGCTCAAGCCACGTATTTAGCTTATCTATCTTACTCTCTCTAAACTTATTAGCTCGTGGCACTGGTAGCAATCCAGAGATTACTACCTTTGAGGTCCTACTTTTCAATTTAGTCAGAAGGTTATGGGTACAAGTCCCACTCCAGGGACTTGAGCACAAAAACCTCGGCTGATGCTGTCGGAGGTGCCGTCTTTCGGATGAGACGTTAAACTGAGACCCCGTCTGCTCCCTCAGGTGGATGTAAAAGATCCCATGGCACTATTTTGAAGAAGAGCAGGGTAGTTATCCCTGGTGTCCTGGCCAATGTTTATCCCTCAATCAGCATCACTAAAAAACAGATTATCTGGTCATTGCTGTTGGAGCTTGGTGTGCGCAAATTGGCTGCCACGTTTCCTACACTTCAAAAAAAAAAAAAAAAAAGTACTTTCTTTATTTCCTTCTTTGTATCCCTCTTTGCTTCCTTCTTTCCTTCCTTGTTATTTATATGATTTCCTTTAAAATTAGTGCTAGCTTGAAGTACGAATACATGGGAGAAAGCAATTTAAACCTTCAGAAGTGTGAATGCAATACAGGTCCAGTTTGTACATTCCTGAATGACTTACCGAACCTTAAGGATAAGGAAACCCATCTCCTTTAACTGCAGGCAACTACACGTCCACAAAGCTGATGAGTATCAATAAATTGGTAAAGACAGACTTCAGCATTTATCAGTCTGAATACAGCTATTAATAGAGCTGCCTACACAACATCACATGGACCAACTCCCAGTTGTATTGCTGTTTGCACTGACAATCTGCATCAAATATGATTACAGCATTGCTTTCCAGTGGCAAATACCTCCCTGGGAAAAGCTTTTAACAAATCAGGTTGATTAACCAGATCAATCAACCAACCACTCCCAAACAGGCCAATCGTTCCCTCCTCCACGTACTGTTGAATTTCATTTTCTTCCGAAGCTTACCGAAATATACTGAACTGCTCGAGTCTCCTGGGTTCTGTTGCCCGAGGACTGATGTGGTTTTGCCACATATACATGTCGCGTCCTCATTGTGTTTTACAATGCTTAGCTGAATTGGACTTTTGTTGACACGTTGGACTCCCCCTTCTGCTTACTGTTATCGCCATGTGGTGTTTACATTGTACGTCTGAGCGAACCCAGTCTTTGCTGGAGCTTGCGCTGGACAGTAGGTAAGCATGTACTGTCTGTTATTTCATTATTGGAAATAAAACAGCACACCTAAGATTGGAACAATTAGGAAAACTTTTATTTAAAAAAAGCCTCAACCTTTACTGAAGAAGTATTTAATAGATGCTTTATTGCTTAAAGGTACATCTAATTTTGATGTGGTTTTTTAAAAATACATGGGCACTTGTACACATTTTGCAGCCACCTTCTCAAGATAAGCAATGCTACCAGCTGGCTGCTGCTTACTTATCAATATAGTACAATTGAAATGTGATTGAATCTGAAAGCATTGTTATCTTCCAAATGTTTTGCTGTCTGAACTATGGGAAATGGGTGGGGAAAGCACTAGTGGAGCATTTTGGGCAGTGGATAATTTTCATGCTGCAAGAAAGTATCGACAACCCAGGTTATAATGTACAGGAAGTGAAAATAAATGACACAAAGCTTGGATACTGCAGCACTGATCATGCACACTTTTGCAAGATATTTATGTGTACACCATTTCTATATATGTTGGAACAATTTTTGAATGTCGCAGAAAAATAAGCCTTTCTAAATTTTTAAGTCAAGTTGTAGTGAGCACGTTCTGAGGTTGCTGAAGCCCCATAAGATGAATTGTGGCTTCTAAAGACCTTTAAAGCTAAATGTGTATAAATTACACTTGGAGCACCTGGGGGATTTCCACGTTAAAGCGCCTTTCTGATTTGTGGTCGATTTGATTTGAAGATTTTATGAAGGGAGCTCTCTCAAGTACAAAGACGCTCTATGAATTCAATAATACATTTTTCTGATTCATTCAAGAAAGCATAATTATGTTTAGATATAGAGAAATGTTTATCAGATTGAGGTTTTAAAAATATTTTCTGGGGTTGGAGGAAGCTGTATGATGTTTTGCTATTTAAGAGGTCACACTCCAGTGTGCACTATTAATGGTCTACTTTCATCAGTTCAGTGATGAGACTGCTATGCAAGTTGATGTATCCAAGGAGACAGCAGCTCAGCAGTTAATATGTAGTGCCTGCATTTTACTCCTCAATTGCCAGTGGAGAAGGTTGTTTGCTTCATAAGCTGTGTGACTATTTCTGCTACTTATCGTTCTCTGTGCTCTACTATAATTTAATTTTATAAAGTCCATGTATTTTACTTTCTGTGCAGCTACATGAGCGTTTTAGACAGTACATTTTTTAAGCATTGCTTTTGGTCATTAGTCTTTCACTGCTGTAAATTTTTAATTCACCTTGTATCAAATATGTTGGATTCCATGCATATGGGGAAATCTAATCACATTTCAGTGAAATACTTTAGGAACAGTACTGTGCCGAGGCCTGCAGTTCATTTCCAGGTTTTCCCCTTACATTTCCTCCACGTGTTTTTCCTTTGGGTTTGAATTTCACTTGATTATTTACAACTGAATGACCATGGCAGGATAATCCTAATCGCATGCACATTTATCTCTTGCAGAAG